>NC_132917.1:46336026-46961026 GCF_047675955.1 Chlorocebus sabaeus
AGTACCTCCTAGGACTCTATGACACGGCCGGACAGGTGAGTGTCTTGGCCTCTGGCCGACGCCCCCATCCTGTTCCCCAGTTCTTTGTAGCTGCGAAGGGCCTTTGGAAACCGAGGTGTCTAGGTGGGAGGGTGTGTCTGCGAGGGGCTCCCCCTGAATTAGGTCTTTATTTATTGTATCAAGTCAGCAAATTAGGAAAACAAACAAAACAAACAGACCCGGATCAGCCCACCCATGTGAGCCCCTGGGCTGTGAAAGTTTTTGCCTGTGTGGGTCGTTCTGTGTGGCGCCTGGTGTGTGGGTCCCAACTCCTGTTGCAAAGTGGCAGCAGCCAATCATGAAGCGCCCTTATTTTTAGTTGCAGATGACCAGGTCTCCCCCCCACAGCCTCTGTCTGGTCCCTCATTGGTGAGTGGTCTGCCTGCCCAAGGAGCCTGATTGGTGGGAAATGGCATCATCTAATATGATGGGAAGGCATTTGGTCCTGGTTATGTTTATTACAACATCATTGCACTCTGGGACTCCAGTCCCTGAAAACGTAATTTGTGGTGTTACCGAAGGACCACAGGGAAAAAAGAAAAGAAACAACAGCCATCTAGCCACTCCCTGGGGCGGGGACGAAGGGATAGTTCAGTGTGAATCTTGGAGGAGGAGGGGTTCCCCCCGGCCCTACTTCAGAAGGGCCAGGTGACTTTGTCTGGGTTTTCTTTGGGAGAGATTAATTGTGTAGAAAGAAGATGCACACTTTGCCCTGCAGCCTCTGGCCAGTGTTTGCAAATCAGAGGTGGCCAGGCTGTGCTTCTCTAAAGGACTAAGGTCTTCTCTCTCTCTCCCTGTCCCAGCTTCAGCCTCTTCTCAAACCCACTTTTGCTCTGGGGCTAAGCTGATTGTGTGTGATGAATTTTGTAGAATCCAGCACTATCATTAGAGTTGAAGACTCTGGCAGAAGTTTCCACATGTCATACAGACTTACGTCCTTGAGAACATAGGAGCAGCTGAAAGTCTTAGAGAATGTCTTTGGGGGAAGTCCAGTAGTAGAATTTCCTTATCTGCAAAATGGGGTTAAAAAAGTAAGATGATCCCCTTGTGCAGCTATTGTATGGCAGATGTTTAGCATTGAACCTGGCACACACTGTGTGCTCAATAGTGCTGTTCTTTGAAGCTTGTCTAGATTTGGATTTCAGAACTGTAATTAGAGTTTGGGTTAGATTCTGAAACATGCCTTGTTGAGGGGAGTGCCTTCATGTGACCTCTCATTTCTAAACTGTTAGAGGAAGGTCTGAAGATAGAGAACTGCTGGCAGTTCAAGGTGCCTGAGGCCACCCCCTTTCACCAAAATGGCCCAGGTCAGTACAGCCAGTTCTCAGCTCTCCTGGGCCCCCTTTGGTTGCCTGCCCTGTAGTCGTTATTCCTTCTACCTTCATTGAAGGATGTGGAGGGCAAGGGGCAGAGCTTGCTCAATCAACTAAGACTGACTTTTAAGTCGTGTTATTGATAAACAAGCGGTTGACTTTATTGGTTGAAAAGAGGAAGGTTTTTTAAAAATCGCCTCTAATTTGAACTTCTCACTACCTTCCTTTCTCTTATCTCCTTTACTTGTGACCATGATAATTTTTGACCGCACTCCCTGTTCAACAGGATGTGTGTAGTTAGAGCTGTTCTAAGCACATTTAAACCCTACTAGTATTTCCTGAGTTTTTTCCTACATAACGGGCCAGGGGCAGCCACATGCAAATATTACTTTATTTAGTCTATAAAACAGCCCCATGAGATAGGTGGTATTCCATTTTTGCGGTGAGGAGACAGGCTCAGAGAAGGTAGGTTGCTTGCCTGAGGTCACACAGCTACTGAGGGGTGTTGCTAGGATTGGGAAGGGGTCTGAATCTGCTCCAATTTGAAGTAGTTATACACACAGGACACCATGGGAATGCTGAGATGCCACAGGGTTGATTGGGTTGTTTGCGCATCCATAGATGTGGTACCTGTAATCTTCACAGCCATTCTCTGAGTGGGTGATGGATGGCACCTCTATAGAGGAGAAAACTTAGATCCAGAGTCACTTGAAGTTGACCCCACTTACAAAACCAGGGCTTTCCATATATTGCCATAATTACTCTTTCCAGTGGAGGATCATAAGATATAGACCAAACAGGATGAACGTATTAGTAAGGCTCAAATACTACTGTTTTCACCCAGTGGTGGGACACCTACTCTGTTGGCCAAGATGTGTGTTAGGCCCCATTGGTGTTTCTCCCAGTGTCTAGACTTTTGTTTTTGCATCAAAGCTAGTAATATTTCATCTCCCAGCATTTGAGGGTTTATTACTAAGAAGCAACTTAGCAATGATGAGACCACATGGCAAGTGCCTGCTGTGTACCTGGTACTATGTCCAGGTACTTTTGCACCTGAGGAGTTCAAAGGAATGAATTTAAAATGGGGATCTACCACGGCTGATGTCAGCATAGGGAGAAATGTCTGTCTCAGGTCTCTGTTCATGTGTTAGGTAGGAGATTTCTACATTGTACTTGGCCATTAAGACCTCAGGCTTCTAGGAATGCATATCAGATTCATCTTACAATAATAATAATAAATAAACATATAAATAAAAAATAAAAACATTAAGGATTTGTATATATATGTATCCATATATATATATACACAAATTCTTAAGCCTAGTGAGCAGCAGAAAAAGGTCCATGGGCTTTGGAACAAAACAGGCTTGGGCTCAGATCTCCACCTTAGCTAGTCATGTGATTCTAGCTAAATTATTTACCTTTGTGATCTAGTAAAAACGTGGATAATTAGAATCTGCATTGCAAGGTTATAGGCTGGCTTTAACTCTTTAACATATTTAAAAGCAACTGATACTTTGTACATAGTGGGTGAGTGACAAATAGTACAGGAAATTATTGTATTCTACTATGGCAGTTTTGTGGGGTAAATGTTCACAGAATGGAAGAGAACAGTGTATTGTGCCTGGAGTTGATAGAAATTCCACTAGAATGCCAGATCCTAGAACCTTTTCAACAGAGGTGTGGAACAGCTTTGCACGTTATCACTCCTATAGTCCCTATTATGGGATCCATGGTTCCAAGCCCAGTGCTCCCTGCCATAGATGCCCTGTTGTATCAGATGGTTTTCTATCTTAAGCAGAGCCCGTATCCCCATTGATGGAAGAGAAATAGCTTAGAGTTCTGTGCAGAATTTGACAAACAAGTAGGGTATGTAGCCTTCAGCTGGTTCTACTTTCAGAGAGTTAAGATGGAATGAGGCAGCTCATGGCACTACAGGTCAGTTGCCTTCTCTCCAAAATGTTCACTCATGCATGTGGGCACTCATTGTATTTGAATAACAGCAACAGTGCCTCCCTCAGTTTGGAACCTCTAGTCCACTTGCTCACTCATGGTCCCTGCCTTAACCCCAGTCAAGTTCAAATCAAGCATCATTTGCCCGATTGACATATTAGGGAATCTACCAGTCAAAGGGTGATTGTTGTAGATGACCTTTGGCCTTCTAGAGCAGGCTGCTTTCCACTTGACCTCTGCTGCTATTAGCAGACAGAGAGAGAGAACGGGAGAGAGAGTGTATTGGACTTCAGTCCCCATCATGTGCTCTGCCTGGGGACATCTCAGCACACTCAGAGCATCACTGCCAAAGGGAAGGTTTCCCTTCTGTTGGCCAAGCCCATGGGTGGTCTAGGAGCAGCTGTGACATTTTGACTGCCAAGCATTTTGGAGTGGAAGTTGACCGAGGCATTTTCCTTCTCACTGGGGGCCTTGCGTGTGTGTTGGGGGTGAGGGGTTGGCTTCCTGCCTGGACCTCTGTGGAGCTTCTCCTTTCCTGACCAGCCTTCAGGACTTCAGTGTAGGCTCTGTAGCAACCCCAGTGTCTGCTCAGGGAGGGACTGGAGAGATGGGATTTTCCCTCCTGCCAGTGCACTGTTTGGAGCAATGGGAAGTGGAAGGAGCTCTCGCTCTCTGTCCAGACAGGCCAGTGGGGAGTGCCTGGCAAGCTGCTCTGTAGCTGTGGGCTCCAGGCTGATCTCTTAATCCTTGGCAGGAAGTCAGAACTTGATACTCTGGAGAGGGAAGGACTGAAGCCCAGTTTATTCAGGTCCCAGAATATCCACACCCAGGAGGATGTGTGTTGAGGGTGAGTTTGGGATCCCTAGAGTTCCAGATTTAGCCACTGTCTCAGTGTGTGGAAGTCCATTTGTGTGCTTTGGGATGTATTGTTTCTATGTCTGTTAACTTCAACACACAAGTTCAGGGATGTGTCCATGACAGCTATAAATATCTTTTACTCTGTGTCCCCTGGTGTTGCTTTTTCAATGACAAGTGAGATTTGTTTTCACTTGACATAACCCAGCAGCTGTGACTGCCCTGCATGCCCTCTGGGTGCCCACAAGGCACTTCCCCTACAGAAGGGAATCTCCACCGGAGGCAGGCTTGGCATGCCCCACCTTCTGCATTTCAGCAGAAGGGCCTGGCATGATGAGAAAGGGGAAGGAGAAACGGCCATGGGATCACCACTCACCAGGCTCCTCCTACTTCCAGGCAGGGCATCCTCACAACACCCTTCAAGGTAGACTTCTGCCAGGTGAGGAAACTGGGAACAAGTGGGCTTATGGGAAGCAGACAGAGATGTGATTAGGAAAAAGGTTTTCCTACTTTGGAGAAGGCCTGCAGGGAACATGAGTAGGGTTTAGGAAATGCCACTCACAACACCAGACTCTGGGTCCTTGTAGCCCCGTGTTCCATCCTTGCTCAGCCCGGTGAGCAGAGCCTGGGTGGAACCCCAGGGTTCCTTCCAGGCATCAGCTGCAACAGGTGAGATGCTGGCACTGAGCATCCTGGTTTCCCTTAGTAACCTACTGTAGATTTGTCATCTGTGCATTTTGCTAACCTTTTTAGAAGCTATTTATAGCTCCAGCCCGCACCGCATCACATGGGAGTGCTGGCTTCCTCCTCTGCGTTGGGAAGGTGGATAGCCTTTGTTGACTCCAAAGCCTTTGCCGTTTCTGAATGCCCTGTGTTCCCCTCCTTGGGACTCTGATGTGGGTTTGGGTTATGCCAGCTTAGACTGTGGGCTGGCAGGCAAGGACCTTAGGGTGGGGGCAGACCCCACCAGCTCTGGTTGGTCTCCGATTATGCCTCATAATCGGGCACATAATCTGTGCCCTATCCCCATGCTGGACCTTTGATCTGTTTGGCTCTATCATGATTCTCCTGAGGTTTGGTGACTTTCCCACGCTTTAAACGAAAGCTTCCCCGCAGGTATCTCAGGCATGAGTGTTACAGGTGTGCTGAGATGCCAAGCTCTCATCTTTGAGGGGCCGGGGGAGTGACAGCCTAAGGGGGTTGAGCATGTATTGTCAGTTGCTGTGGGTGCTGTGATGTGAAAAAGGTGGGAAGCATTGCTTTAAGCCCCTCAGGGTCAGAGACCTCATGGAGAATTGGGCTTTTGCGATTTTGTTGTGGAATTTGGGGTTTCAAGAGATGAGATGTAATGGTATGAAAACAAAGCCAACAAAGCAGCTCTCCATGGGGTGTCGGTTTCCAGAAAGGGCACATGTATTGGCAGCTGTGGGTGCTCCAGAGGCCTCAGACACAACAGCAATGCTTCAGGAGGAGAGGGACGCAGTTCCAAAGAAACAAGATGGAAGACCACGTGTGGCTCTTAGAAATTAAAATTCCTGACTCTCAGCTGAATTTCCTTTCTCTCTGACAGACTTGGCTTTGCCCTAATTTGGCACACTTGGGTCAGAGAGCGGCTTTCCTTGCCCTCAGCAATTTGCCATTCCTCTTTTAGTTTCTGACCACAGCTGCTTTGCATGTACAGAGGCCGGGCTGTCTGAGCTCTCAGGAGTCCCCCAGCTCCCTGGGTAGAACCCTCTCCGGCCCGCTGCCTGCCAGGACCTCCTGGATGCGTTCTTGGTCTCTTCAAGGACAGTGTCTTTCTCTACCACGTTGCAGTGCTCAGCCCGGTGCCTGGTACTTTGTAGGCATGCAACAAATACATCTTAAAATAAGGCGATTCTTGGCCAGGCAGGGTGGCATGTTCTTGTCTGTAATCTCAGTACTTTGGGAGGCCAAGGTGGGAGGATCATTTGAGGTCAGGAGTTCAAGACCAGCCTGGACAACACAGCAAGACTCCCACCTCTACTAATTTTTTTTTTTTTTTTTAAATTAACCAGATGTAGTGGTGCTTGCCTCTGTAGTCCCAGCTACTTAGGAGGCTGAGGTGGGAGGATCACTTGAGTGCGGGAATTCAAAGCTGCAGTGAGCTACGATACAAAGCTCCATTGCACTCCAGCCTAGGCAACAGAGCGAGACTGTGTTTATTAAAAAAAAAAAAAAAAAGAAGAAGAATTGATTCTCATTTGACTGTCAGCTTGTTCCTGCTAAAAGGTTAACCAAGGACTAAAGTCGTACCTGCTAAATAATAGCATCAGCACAACCACTTTCCTAGGAAAGCTTTGCTAATACAGTAGAAGTCTCCAAGGTTCAAAGGAGAAACAGGCACGTAGGTATGGGACAGGCCACCAGTTTTGTCTTTCCACAGGCCCCGGGGCCTTAGTGATCACCAGTAGGGCTGTCTGTCCTCCAGCACTTTCTCAGACTGCAGCCTTTGCATATTTCCTGAGACGTCTTGCTCCCAGATCCCCTGAGGAGGAGACAGGTTGGCAGTGGAAAGAGTGTGGGTTTTGGAGCCTCCAGATGAACTTCGAATCCTAGCTCTACCTCTTTGTAGCTGTGAGACCGTTGGCTAGCCGGCTCGCTTCTGTGAGCCTCTCTTCCTTCTGTGTGAAGTGAGGAGATAATTTCTACCCTGCAGCATAACTGTAAGGATTAGAAATGATGTATGTAGTTACCCCACAGGGCTTGGTGCTGAGAGTGCGGGCCCAGCTAGCTTTGGGGGCTCCACACTGGCTCAGTTCGGTTGATGTTGATTCAGTGCCTGGTGTGTGCTCCCACCTTCCATGGGAGAAGGTGGGGGATCGGGCCACAGAAAGGTCCACTACACAGCTGGGCAAGTTCATCGTGTGAAATTGAGTGCTGCAGGCTCCCACACAGGAAGAGGTGACAGGGAGGAGCTTTTTGGAAGATCTAGGCTTATAGGAAGAGATGAAGGCCAGTAGAGTACTGGTTGCCCATGTGGACCCCCACATCGGAGTGCCAGGACCAACTTCAGCTCTGCCGCTTCCCAGCAAGGGGCTTAACCTTCGGAAACCTGTTTCCTTATCTGTAAAATGGAGATTATAATAGTACCTCCTTGTGGGATTGTTAGATATGTCGGAGCTTCCCAGCTCCCAGATAAGGGATTTCCTCAGCCCTCAGGGCAGCTGGGTAGGGCCTGGGACAAGCCAGGGCTCAGGTTGTCCTACCTTGAGCAGTCTCACCTCAGGCACGCAGCAGTGGCTCTCCTACCCCACCCGATGTGTGCTGAACACATCATCTCATTTTCTCTGTGTGCCATGAAGTGAAGATTTGGGAAACATTGACCTAAATGAGTTCCAGCAGGCAGAGGGGTGTGGAGAGCTCATATTCTGAGTGGGAAGAGCAGTGCAGGGAGGAACAGCAGAGGGGGTGACCCTAACGCGTCTTTTTATGGACCCCAGATCCCTGCTATCAGTGTCAACATGTGGAGCAGAGTTGATAACTAAATTATGGTTTTTCACCTGGTGACTGACAACTTGGTAATTAAAGAGATACTAATCTGGTGCTGTGTTGCTTGTTGATTTTAATAGAAAGAAAAGAAAGTGGGGGAAGGGGTCTTTATTGCTGTCACTGTTCCTTTTTGAGTGAATGGTGGGAGCACTGAAGCAGCCCCCTCTCCAGATCCCTAGATTTTCGTGCTCTACCCAGGCTCAGGGTAGACTGAATGGCTTAAAAGTGGCAGACTCATCATCAAATGACATTTTTACAGCACATAAAGCATGTTGCACCTGGTACCACCTTGAGTTCCCTCACCTGCTCTGTGAGTAAAGGAAGCCAGTGGTGGCTGTCTCACTTTGCAGGTTTGGGGAGGTTAAATGACTCGCTCCAGGCCACACAGTTGGTAAAAGGCAAAGCCAAGATCACCAAGCAGGCTATCGGACTTTAAGCCCTAGGTTCTTGATGTTAAGTTACTCTCCCTAATCATCTGGCCCACGTTAAAGGCCTCTTTTTTAATCACATGCTCTCTGTTGTTCGGCGTTTCATGTAAAAGGTACATTCCAAGCATATCGCTTTTCTAGATAGAAGAGTTGGTGGAACATTGTGTATAGATGGAACACGTAAGGATTGCTGCTAAAACGGCTCCTACAAAAACTTCTGCCCCATGTGATGTTACGGGTGTTTAGTCAGTTTGTCCCTAAACCACCATGCTTCCTCAAAAAGGAGCAGGCCTGAGGTGGCGTCAATGGCCCCACTGCTGATGCATGTGTGGAAGAAGCTCATGCCATTTGCCTAAAGCTGTGGCCCCTTCCCAGAAGAGAGGAACAGGGGAATGCTGTCTGGGGGGCTGTCAGGAGGCCAGCTTTAGCCTGCAAATGACAGGTGTCATTTCTGTCCCATGGGGGCTACCTCAGGCCTTTCTTTTCTCCCTTCAAGGATTTCCTTATTCAGGGGAAGCCTACCTCTTCAAATCTGTTTGTCCCTCTTTTATCTGAATAGTCTCTGAATATGGCACAAAACTTCCTCTGCCACCTGCTGCTCATATTGTTTGCCCTCTTGGGCCATCCCCATTGCCACCACCTCTGCATGGGCTCCCAGATCCTGCCTGGCTGTTTCCTGTGGTGGCTGGCAAGCCTAAAAGAGAACGTTCATCCAGTCAGTCAACATATATTTACTAAGCACCAAATCTGGGCCAGGGGCAGGTGTTAGAAGATCCGTCAGGCACAGGCCCAGCCCCCAGAGGCACAGTGCTTTGAAGGGTAGGTCAACCATGAGTGATGGGAGGGCAGTGGGGCCTATTTACTGGGGGCACAGAGGAGCAAGGCTTATCCTTCCAAGAAGGTGCAATGCTAGTAAGAGTTAAGTTGAGTAAGGTTGTTTCCACGAAAGTTGTTTTTTAGCTGGAGAACGTGATCAGTTTGGATTCTTACATGTACTAGATGGCCTTGAATGGTGGCACTGGTTCTCAAAGTGTGATCCTCAAACCAACATGGATTTCCTGGGAACTTGTTAGACATCCAAATTCTTAGGCTTTACCCCAAACCCTCTGACTGAAAAACTCTAAGAAATCTCTTTTTTAAAAGCCCTGCAGGTGATTCTTATGCAGGCTAAAATGTCAGAGCCACTGAATTAATGACTGTACGCTTCTGTACCTGCTCTTTGCAACCGCCTCCACCCCCTGCCCCCTGCCCTCCGTACCACATCCACCCCTGTCTTACATACACACTGTCCCTGGAGTGCAGGGAACGTGAGTTATTTTATTCTTTTTTTTTATTTTTTCAATTTTTAAAAAAATGTTGTGGGTGTATAGTAAGTGTACACATTTGTGGGCCACGTGAGATGTTTTGATACCGGCATGCAATGGGAAATCAGCACCTCCTGCAGAATGGGGGATCCATCCCCTCAAGCAGTTATCCTTTGTGCTACAAACAATCCAATTACACTCTTTGAGTTATTTTTTAAATGTACAATTGCGTTATTATTGACTATAGACACCCTGTTATGCCATCAAATAGTGTCATGTTTTTTTCTAACTTTTTTTTTTTTTTTTTTTTGAGATGGAGTCTTGTTCTGTCACCCAGGCTGGAGTGCAGTGGCATGGTCTTGGATCACTGCAACCTGCACCTCCTGGGTTCAAGCAATTCTCCTGCCTCAGCCTTCCAAATAGCTGGGACTACAGGTGCCTGCTGCCATGCCCAGCTAATTTTGGTATTTTTGGTAGAGACAGGGTTTCACCATATTGGTCAGGCTGTTGCCGAACTTCTGACCTTGTGATCTGCCCACCTCAGCCTCCCAAAGTGCTGGGATTACAGGCGTGAGCCACCATGCCTGGCCCTACCTATTTTTTTGTACCCATTAACCATCCCCACCTCCCACCAAGCCCCCAGCTTCACATCCCAGCCTCTGTACCCATCCTTCTACTCCCTATGTCCATGAGTTCAATTGTTTTGATTTTTAAGATCCTACAAATAAGTGAGAACACGCGATGTTTGTCTTTCTGTTGCTGGCTTGTTTTACTTAACAAAATGATCTCCAGTTCTATCCATGTTATTGCAAATGACAGGCTCTCATTGTGTTTTTTTTTTTAATTTATGAATTTTTAAACCCCCACCCCCACAAAACACACCCTGATACACCCTCATTTCTAGTTCTTTACACATGGTTGAGATTCTCCGTAGTTACTGGAATGAATTGAATGATTCAGCCATGGGTGCTGCCTCCCCAGTTCACCTGGTGGAGAAGGGCCGCAGTGCTATCAGGAGAAAAAAAAAATGGAAGCAGAATTTTGTGGGGTACCTTGGCTCCATTAGTGTGCTGTGTGGCCTAGGGGTGTGTGCCCAGTAGGCTCTGCAGGTATTTCTTGATGAGGTCTAAACACCAAGCTATTTCTCTCCCGCATATTAAGGGACTCGATAGACAGGACGCCTGGACAGGGCTCTGTTCATTGTGGCTGAGGTTAGCACTCCTCTGGGTGGTGACAGACCCTGTCCCTTAGAAGGATGGCAGCTTGGTCTGTGCTAAATTAGTTCCAAAGCATCAGATGGGCAATGACGTCCTTTTTGTGTTAACACTCCCCAGGCGGGTCACAAGGAGTGGCTGGAGGGAGAGGAAGGGCTGTGTTACTCAAACACCCATCTTGCCAGTAATTACTTCTTTCCTGGCTGACCTCTGCTTTCTGTGCAAGTGTCCTCCCCTCCCGTTATTCTCCTGCTCCCCTCTTTCACATTTTTTTCCTTCCTTCCTTCCTTCCTTCCTGCCTGCCTGCCTGCCTTCTTTCTTTTCTTTTCTTTTCTTTTCTTTTCTTTTCTTTTCTTTTCTTTTCTTTTCTTTTCTTTCTTTTCCAATTTGTTCCGATCTAGAAAACCCATCCTCTTTCAAATGACATAATGATTGGGATTATAAATGACTTGGCTCAAAGTGTGCCCCCTCTAGGAGCTGCCACT
Source organism: Chlorocebus sabaeus (assembly GCF_047675955.1). Classification (NCBI taxonomy): domain Eukaryota; kingdom Metazoa; phylum Chordata; class Mammalia; order Primates; family Cercopithecidae; genus Chlorocebus; species Chlorocebus sabaeus. Next base: position 46,347,128 of record NC_132917.1, read on the forward strand.
GAGAGAGCATTTCATTTTGAGCGTCCAGTTCAATTAAAATTCCATTTGATCCAGCTTACTTTTCACAGGGTTGTCTTCCCCAGTGAGCTGATTACCCGGAGGTGTTTCTAGCAGCCTCCTCAGCCCTGGAGGAATGGGGAAGGGACTGGACACAAGGAGGGACAGAGCAGGGAAATGGGGGCTCTGCTTCCTTCGGACAGGGACTTCGTCCAACAGGCGAGAGCTTTGGTTATTCATCCACTGCGGAAAGTGAGAAGTCCAACTGAGGCTGAGGCACCCTGTGACCTCCTCACCTCTGACTCCAGCCCTCTAGAGGTGAGTCCCTCCTTAGAATTTCTACTAAGTGAATTGTCTCCAGGCTGCACTCTAGCATTTGGTTTTATTCATGTGTAAATCTTTGCTCCCCATGCAGATTGTAAACTCTTCCCCTTCCCCCCTGCAGGACTGCATGTAGCACATAGCACTTTGCACAAGTGTTGGGGGCCCCAGTAAGAACTAGGTGTGTGTTAAATTTAGGGGGGGTCTGGTGGTAAGATTATATGGAAAGAACCTTTTCCATGACTTTATATCATCTCCATATGGGCTTTCCTATCAGCTCATTTGAGAGGGGGTTCTGACCTGTCCGGACATTACTCAGTGGCTTTAAAGCAGGTTATAGGTGGCGATTTGAATGCATTGACCATTTAAGGAAAGCGGGACTCATTTCTGGACTCACAAAGCTCATTAGCAGACAGGCTGCCAGGTCTGTTTGGATGAAGTACTGGCCATGGGCATGTACTGTTCTCCAGCAAGTCCAGACCTGTAGGAGTCCTTCACTGGGTTTTATGTCAGGTGTGCTTCCACAGTGGCCTGTGGCCCTCTGTGACAAGTTGGAGGAGGGGGACACGGTGAGGATGCTGACCTGCTCACTTGTGTCTTGACCGGAAGGGAGACCCAGATGCCTCCTGTTGTCTGAACAAGGTAGTATGGAAGTATCAGCATCTAAGCAAGCTGGTATTAAAAAGAAAGTAATTACTCAGAGAAATTGCTCTTGTATCAAACTGCTTCATATGTAAGCTTCCTCCTCTTTCCTTTGTTTTATTTTTTGAGACACAATTCAGAGAACACTTTCAATACCCTAGAACAAAACCCCATACCCATCGACAGTCGCTCCCCACTATTCCTCCTCCCCCATCTCCTGGCAACCACTAATCTGTCTTTCTGTTTCTATGGATTTACCTATTCTGGACATTTCATATTAATGGAATCCTGCAATGTTTGCCCTTTGTGTCTGACTTCTTTCACTTAGCATAACGTTTTCTAAGGTTCCTCCATGTTGTAGAAGGTATCAACATTCCATTCCTTTTTATGGCTCTTTGATCCTTCTCTTTACATTTTGTTCCTTTTTTCAGTCGTTCTTCCATGGCCATTCTTTCCCAGGCTGTGGGGACTATTTTCAGGGTTTCAAGGTAAAAAGTGAAGTTCTGCTAGTTGTGCACTTGTGGTGCTGCCTTCGCCCCTAGGCTCAGGTAGAGGCAAGGGCTGATCTCTTCTCTACCCTTGTGATATTCTTTTTCTTAAAAATTTTTTTTTAATTTACTTTTTTGTTCCTTTTAATGCTTGGGTCTGGAGCTTCCGGTGTTCTTGTTTTCTCTGTGCCTCTGTTCATATTCTCTCCCACCCCAACCACACCCTAATAGCTTTACTTATCAAATATATGAGTATCCATTAAACGTAAGAGTGAGGTGAGGAACACAAAATTCCATCAGATCGGGTTCTTCCCCCGTAGGAGTTTACAGTCCAGTTGGAAGAGAAGATGAATAGAGCTGGCCAGAATGCAAGTAGCAAATGGGACGTGCATATAAATCATGAAATGTGAGTGAGGAGTGTTAGAAAGGTGCCTGACTACCGGGCTGTTTGACCTGAGCCTCCCAGAAAGGCAAGGTTTCTGTGGGGCCATTTAGATTCAGAAACGATTTTATTGGGGCTTTCAAGGATCATCAGGTACCTGGGTCTGATTTATGTTAACTCATAAGAGATCAGCGTATAAATGAGGTTGCCAAAGAGTTAATCTACCATGTATCCCCAGCGGAGAAATGGACAAGACATAAACCAATAGCTCACAAGAGAAGAAAAACAAATAGCCAATGAAAATACACTTTTAAAGACATGTGAATAAAAACTTTGTTTTTCAACCTATCAAGTTGAAAAGGAGAAAGGAAAGTAAATACTCTCTGCCCCATTTTTTGGGAATGAAAACTGAAACAACCAGTTTGGAAGTTAATTTGCCAAAGACTCTTTAATTTGCAGTGATCTGATTTTATGAATTTATGCCTAGAAAACATTCAGCATACCCAGAGAGTTACATAAAATGATATTCTTCACAGAGTTATTTATAATAATGATAAATTATAAACACATTGATGCGTAGTAAAAAGGGAGTTGCTAAATCACAGAATGATTTATATTGGAATAATCACAGCCATTAAAAACTGCCTTCAACAGACATTTAAAGAAATGTGAAAAGGCTAATGATGTGTTAAGTGTGAAAAAGCAGGAATCAAAACCATATATAAATATATTATAGTATGATTAAAGAAAATGCACATGTATAATATGCAGAGGAAAAATCAGAACAAAATCGTCAAAATGTTAAAGTGATTGGTTCTAGGTGGTGATAATGAATAATTTTAGAAATTTACTTCTTTATACTTTATTGTGTTCCCCAATTTTTTAAAAAAAGTCATTTTATTTTTATCAAACTTATATATGCAGATGGTTTAAAGAGTCAGCAGTTCTGGAAGGACTTATTACGAAGAAATAAAATATTCCTTTTTACTTCTCCTACGGAAAAGACATTTCCCACTACCCTGAGACAACCACTTTCAACTCTCTACTGTTTATTTTGATAACCATTATTCTCTATTGAATTCACATGATGACCGATGAGGCCTTAGCTCCCTTTCACACGTATCTTCCACTTCTTATCCACCTTTCTCCAGGAGCTATATTGTAATTTCAGTTTGACTACTGATCAATGTTTATATTTTTATGACTAGTCACAGCTGAGCCATGTAGTGTACTATGACTATATTTTTCTTCTTGTACCACTTTCTGTTTCTCAAGTGAACAATTATCTTGTCGCTTCCCTTACTTGGTTTTCACTGTATGTCTCAGCTATTTCATGCAAAACTCACCCTCCCATGCAGTCAGATATATCAAGTTTTCTGTCAGTTTCTTCTTTTGCAGCCATTCCTCCTGAGTCTTCTAACCTGCTCTAGCTGGGCTGGTGCCTCTTGCCTGCTGCACAGCTGTTATCCTGGGATTTCCCTTCATGTTTATTAGGATTCTCTTTGCTTCTATCTCTTGTATTAGATCCCTGTTTCCAGGATCTTAGGTCTTAGTGGTTTATTTCCTCACTTTGGTGGAATGTATATTTTATTAGTTTCCTGAGAAAAGAGTCATTGTAGGCAACTTTTGGGATACCAGTATGTTTGAAAATATTTTTATTTCCTTTATACCTGATTGATACTTTGAAAATAGACTATATATTTTTTCCCTCTTTGGAATTTTTAAGGCATTGTTCCATTGTCTTTCAGCTTCTATTTAAGTTGTTTAGAAGTCCCATGCCAACCTGATCCCTGATCCATTGTCAGGAACCCATTTTTCCTTTCTGAAAGTTAGGATGTGCCATTTTAACCTCCTGAAATTTCACAATCATAGGCTTTGAGGTAGGGCCTGACTGGCTACCCACAATCTAGAAACTCATATCTTCCAGTTCTAACAAATTTTCTTGGATTATTTCTTTGGTTTCTTCAGTTTCAGTCAGTCTCCTCTGTTACCCTGGGATTTCTACTATTTAGATGCTGGAGTTGCAGGAATGATCCTCTAATTGTCTTATGTTTCCTTTCTGTCTTTTTTCTTTATTTTGGGGAGAAATAGAAACTTCCTCATCTACCCCTTCTATTGTGTTTTTGAAATGTGATTCTATTTTTAATTTTAAAGTGCCTTTTCCTGTTCTCTGGATGTTCTTCTTTTTTCCTTTAGCATCTTCTAAGTGGTTTGGGGTTGTTGTTGTTGTTGTTGTGTGTGTGTGTGTGTGTGTGTGTGTTTGACAGGCTGTCACTCTATTGCCCAGGCTGGAATGCAGTGGTATGATCTCGGCTTATTGCAACCTCTGCCTCCCAGGTTCAAGTGATCCTCCCACCTCAGCCTCCTGAGTAGCTGGGACTACAGGTGCATGCCACCACTTCTGGCTAGTTTTTTGTTTGTTTCTTTTTTTTTTTTTTTTTTTTTTATGGTAGAGAGGAAGTTTTGGCATGTTGTCCAAGCTGGTCTTGAACTCCTGTGCTCAAGTGATCCACCTGCCTTGGCCTCTCAAAGTTTTGGAATTACAGGCATGAGCCACTGCGCCTGGCTAGTTTGTTTTTGATGGTATATCATCTTTAATTTATCTGAGGATATTAATGATAGTATTTCAAAGTTTTTGTCTCTCTGTGTAGTCTCTAATTTTGATCTCTTTCAGGTAGTTCTCAAATGTCTATTTGTGTTTACAAGAGTGGCACTGAGCACATGAGAAACCATTTACGGGCAGGGCTGGTTGACTCTGAGCTTCCCTGTAGGTCAGGGTTTCTCAGCTTCAGTACTGTTGACATTGGGGGCTGGATTGTTTGTTGTGGGGGGCTGTCTTGTGCACTGTGTGTTGTTTAGCAGCATCCCCAGCCTCTTCCCCCTACATGCCAGCAGCATCCCTCCTCCATTGATGGCAATCAGAAATGTCTCCAGATATTGCCAAATGTTCTCCTGGGGCAACACCAGTCCTCACTCACCCCACCCCCAGTTGAGAACCACTGTTGTAGGGTGATCTGTTGGGGCCTTTTATTGGGGAACGTATAGTGTTAGCAGGTGTTGGTCTTCCCCCTTGGGCTAGTCATATAAACCAGGAAAGAATCTTCTACTCTTCTGCCTGAGGGGTTCATCCTGGGAGGCAAGTGAAAGAAGCAGGGTGTTGGAGGGGGGTCTCAATTTTCTTTGTGTACCACCATGGCCTTGTGTGCTTCACCTGGGCTTTGTATCTTCCATTCGGGGAGCCCTAGTTCTGCCCTTACCAGAGGATAAGTATCATCTGCCTTTCACCAGGGTTTGGGAGCATTTACCATGACAGGGAAGGGGATAAGGTATTAAAAAGCAAACTTGTTCTACCCTCTTGCTTGTGGCTCCGCGTTCAGTCAAGCTGCAGAAGCAGGCGCTCTTCCAGTTCCCATACCTTCAGACCCTCAGGGAGGTCTGCCGTGCAGTCCGGTGTTTCTTAACTGGCATCTCATTGCTGGCTCCAAATTTGGCTCCCTGGACCCGTTAAGTCAGTTCCACTTGTTGTTGTTGTTTTTTTTTTTTTTTTTTTTTTTTTTTGCCTTTTAGCTTCTAAATTTTGTTGCTGTTATTTCTTTTCCTATTTGTTTTGTCCTTGTGGCTTTATGTTTTTTAAAATAATTACTGTACATGTTAAAGGATTTTAGAGAGCGATCCAAGATAAATGCATGTGTTTAGTTGGCTGGGATTTAACTGAAGTCTTCTCTTTTTTTATAGTTAGAAACATAAATATGAAGAACAAAGTTACAGTGGTGGATATTCTGTTCAGGGCCAGGCTCCTGATGAATTCATAAAGAAGTTGCTTGGCCTACAGGCTTTGGAGCAAAACGAGTTGTATTTCTGGGAGGAGATTTCTGTTTCATCCAGGTCCAGGGGCCATGTGATCACGTTTTCTTTCCACACGAGAGCATGACTTTCTAGCGGCCAGGATCTGTTGTGTCCACTAGCTCCAGCATCTGCTATCTTACTGTTGGACAGAGGTGGATGGACACTAATATTATCATTATGCAATTTCTACTTTGCTAGACTCTGTGTAGAGTCTGTATAGACCATGGCTTTTCAGTTAACATATTTTTCAGATAGGCCAAAACATACTCTATTAGATTATAGCTTTCTTTAGTTACATTGCAGTCACCTTGATTAGATTTGGGTGTTTTCAAGTGTCTCAGTCATCTGAATATAAACCATATTACAGATGACTAATAACTATTACAAATTGATTTTCATTAACTTACTTTTCAAAATGTAGCCCTATCTCAAATGAGTAGAGTGTCCTACTATAGACCCCATACACACACACAGACACACACAAAAAAACCCTATATATATATCTAATATATAATATGTATTATTATAGATATATTAGATATATATATGTATATACAGCTATGTGTGTGCGCACACATTTATATGTATGTGTATATATATACATATGTGTGTGTATATATACACCTTTGATATGTGTGTGTATATATATGTGTATATGTACATATGTATATATACCTTTGATACAGGTATCAAAGACATTGAACAGGCAGGAAAGAGTACGTCCAGCTCTGGGGATGGTGGGGGAGGGTCTAGACAGTTTTCCTAAGTGAATAGCTGGTATGTGTGTATGTTTTGGGGTGGGAAGGGGACCCAGGCAAGACAGAGTATTCGAGGCCAAGAAAAGAGCACAGAAAGCGGCACGTGGGAGAGGCTGGGGTGGACTGGGAGGTGCGGGAGCAGCCTATGTTCATTCCGGCTACAGATTAGTCGTTCATTGGAGAAGCTATTAAATCTAAGGTGGGAAGAGGAGTTTGATGACTGCATGGCCAGTCTTGAACTCTGAGCTAAATAGTTTGAACTTCTAAAGGGCATAGTCTTCTGAAGATGGGTGCCTTGTTGGAGAGATTAACAGAGAATATCCAGTAATACCTATTTCTCCATGTAGCCTTTTCTGTTAGTCAAGGGCAGATGTATTCTCTCCACTCTGAATCCCTGTGGCACTTAGCATCAATGGCTCTTGGCTCTTGTATTCATCTGTGCCTACATTTGAGGCTTCCTTGGACCCATTTATCCTATTTGACCGTAACAATGACATTAAAGAGGTAGGTCATACTGTCTACTCCTCCCTCTGCACCCCCCTTTTTTAGTGGATGAGGAAATAGGGTCAGAGACAGGGAAATGACTTGAACGAGATTACATACATGACCAGTGAGAGGCCGCCCTGGACCTCGGGCCAGGCCCTCTGACTCCAGATCTGCATTCTGCTGTTCTCGTGACATCCCCTTGCTGCCAGCGTTTCACTGGTTGCTTAACTAAGCCAGTGACTCTTTGAAGGGAGACTCACACGATTTGATTTTCCAGGCAGCACATAACACATGCCCAAGCAATGGAGCACAGGCTCTGACAAGACTCACTTACTGGCCACACAGGGTAGGGATAAGAAGAGGGACCTAGCAGGTTCCTGTTGCAATTTCACCAGACTGTAGGGTCCACACCTCTTACGTTTGAAACTCCCTGACTCCCACCGCTGCCAGCCCAACTGCTCCAGTGATAGTTCCCACCACTTCACCTAGAGCCTGGGCTCAGCTGCTGCCCTCACTGCCCTGGAGAAAGAGAGAAATGATACCACCTGTCGCATTGCTGACTCTAAGGCTTTTATGAGAATACACAAAGGAGAATAGATACTTGAAACCACTGAATGATAGTTTATCTGGTGATTTTCTTATAAAGTTTTATTGTTGCTCGTTTCCTCCTCTATCTGTACTGTTGCTTCTCTTTGATTTTGTCTCACTGGCTCTTGCTTTGCTTCAGAAATGGCACACTTCCCTAGCTGGGTCCTTTAGAGTAGGAAATCAAGAAGTTGAGCTGCTAGATTGTCTGAACTTCTTGAAACCCAGAGGATGCTAGTGTAGACATGTGTGCATTATTGTACAGGGAGCCACTGAAACCTGCCTGCTGTGTGCAAAATGGGCTGAGAGGACTCCATGGCCACATCAAAGTCCATGTGCGTTTGACTCTTTTCCCTTCCCAGGTCTTAGTAGCCATTGATTTTTTTTGAAAAACGTATTTGAGATATATCAGTTGAGCTATTTTCTCAGTATTTTCATAAAATATCCAACTTTAGTCCTTGCCTGCCATGTAAACATACACATTTATTTAAACCAGCAAAACTTCTCAGTGTGTTTGTTCTGAAGTTAATTTCACATTCAGTTCTCATTTTCTGCCTGTTTATTACTCTGCCCCAAATCTGCTGAAACTGAACGGAAAAGGAACACTACTCGGTGGACATGGTTATAAATTAGCAGCCAGCACATGTATTAAGTGCCTTTCATACCTTAGCTCATTTCTTTTCCCAGCATTTAAGAGAAGGCTCCATTAGTAGTCCATTTTATAGATAAAAGAAACAGAAAAGGAAAGTAACTTGCCCAGGGCCAGACAGCGAGGAAGCCTGACTCAGAGACTCCGGAGGTCTGTGTCTGAAACCCATGATAGACTACCTGGTTGAAACAAAGAGGGGGTGTGTGGGAGAGGGTCCTACACTCGTTGTTAGGAGAATTGCATTCCCGCTTCATTCCTACCCCCCTCTCTGTGTGACTCTGGACGGGTGGTGAGCTTCTTTGATCCTATTTCCTCATCAGTGTGGTGGCAGCTGACCTATCTCCTGGGCTGGCGGTGAAGACCCAGTGGGTAGCCTGGGTTGCTGTGAAAGCATGAGCAGGCAGTCTTCTGGGCTGGGAAGTTACATAGGCTGTAGTAATGTGGTGAGGCTATTTGTTTTGTGATAGGCTGGGAAGAGCTCCACGGGGAACCGTCTGTAGTATAAAAGGGCCAGAGCTAGTGGGAAGAAGATAAAGGGAAGTAATACAGAACAGGCAGGGGGAGGGGAGGGCATCAAACCCGTGCAAGGAGGATAAGCTGTGCTCAGTGGTGATGAATGCATATTGTGAAGAGTTGATGTCAACACATCAACTCTTGGCCTCCAGGGACTTCTTGCAGGGTAATTCTGCAAGAATTTTCTGAATTTTCAAAGAAATCTAGGTGAGTGTATATGTGTGCATACACACGCATGTGTGTGTGGGTACCTGCAAGGCAAGATCATATCGTTGCACACTTGTGGACCTGTGTGTATTTCTTTCCTCTTGTTTTTCTCTTTTTCTTAATAGAGACAGGGTCTCCCTATGTTGCCCAGGCTGGTCTCACACTCCTGGGCTCAAGGAATCCTCCTGCCTTGGCTTCCCAAAGTGCTAGGATTGTAGGCGTTAGCCGCCGCACCCAGCCCCTGTGTGGATGTTTTTAAAATTGAGGTGAAATTTACACAACATAAATTTAACCATTTTTAAGTATATAATCAGGCTGGATGTGGTAGCTCATGCCTATAATCCTAGCACTTTGAGAGGCCAAGGCAGGAGGATTGCTTAAGCTCAGGAGTTCAAGACCAGCCTAGGCAACACAGTGAGACACCCATCTCTACAAAAAATAAACAATTGGCCAGATGTGGTGGCACGTACCTGTAGTCCCAGCTACTTGGAAGACTGAGACAGGAAGATTGCCTAAGCCCAGAAGTTTGACGCGGTAGTGAGCCATGATTGCACCACTGCACTCCAGCCTGGGTGACAGAGTGAGATCCTGTCTCCTGTGTCTAAAGAAACGTTAAAAAATAAAGTATACAGTCCAGGGGCATTTAGTACATTCACAGTGTTGTACAACCACCCGCTCTGCCAGTTCCGAAACATTTTCATCTACGCCTCAGAAAGCGTGTGTGGTTTTGCAAGGGCCTGTTCTGTTCATGCGTGTCTGGGAGGGCATCCTGATTTCTCCTGCTGAGAAGCCATCCTCGTCCTCAGATGGCAGATTGCACTGTATGCGTTTCTTTGGCCAGCAGAGTGGGGCTCACGTATTCACATTCCACATGGGTTTGCTGGTCACGGCTTAACTCCTCTGTGCACTCTGGCTGCCTCATCTGGACAGGGGAAAGCAGCACTGCAGCCTTCATCTGAGTGTAGTTACCGGGGTCTTCTCTTTGCTGCTTGGCTGCTTGTCGCCTTTGTCTATTAAAAGAATGTGTGCAAGTATGTATGTCAGCGGGGGACTTCAGCCTCTGTAGGCCAAGTGTTGAAAAGGGTGAGAGGGCCGCACTGGTAGAGGTGTCAGACCTGGGATGTCTGTACGCCTCCCTCTCCATAGCTAGTCCTGGAGATAAGTAAGTGGGGTTCTGGGACTGAGCTGTCGCATAAACCCTGGTGGTGATAACAGAAAACACGGTAATGGCCTGTGTAGAGGGGGCCCTGAATAATCTCCATGAGCTGTAGAGATACGGCCAGTGAGTGGTAAATCCTTTTACACTGTGGGCGAGAGGAGGTGGGGAGCAGCTGCAGAAGCAGAAGGCAGGGCAGGAGCTACGTTGGACAAGCCAGTGAATACTTTGCTCTGATTGGACAACCCAGGTCATGTGCCCTCCAAAACCCAGTACTTAGTGGGAGGGGCAGGAGTGGGAAATGAAACTCAATGATTGGCTTAATCCAACCAGGGACTCTCGATATGGCTAAGTATGGGGCCAGGGTCCCCAGGGGCATGTGTCTGAGTGGAGAAGGGATGGGGGGGTCCTGAACTGAATCAGAGTTTTGGAAAGAAGGAGGAAGTAGAAGAATGCTGGATAGACAGTCAGCTGTATTCTCCATACCTAGATAAGACAAATGTCGAGACAATGCAGAAAAAGTTGTGGTGAAAAGCAGCAGCAGGAACTAAAATGCTTAAAGCATCACTCAGACTAAGGCTCTTCTATTAAGAGCTCACATTATTCAGGGAGGTGGATTGGACCCATTGGTGTGCCACAGAAAAATGGCCCTGCTCACGGGAGGCAATTTGATATCTGGCCGAAACTGACGTCAGCAGCCAGATAAATTAATCTGTTACTGGAGAGAGTTCAGGTATTTGATCCACTTTCTCAAGCTTTGTAGCTGGTGAAGGAGGTGCAGCTAGCACTGTGCAAGCTACCTGCACCATGACTGCAGCTGACTTTTCTCACTTCACCTTCCCATGAGTTACCATCATTCATTCAGCAGGAATGTAATAAGCTGCTACCTTAAGCCAGGTCTTGAGCAATAGTCCCCTGCCCTCAGGGAGTCCTGATGCAGAAGGGGAAGATGCAGATCAGAAAAGAGGCAATTGTATTACAGTGTAAACAAACAGGATGACAGGAGAAGCTCCTGGTGCCACAGAAGTGTGGAGCGTGGGGATGCTTAAGCTGAATTGGGGGTTCAGAGAAGATCTGCTGGACGAAGTGATTTCCAGACTCAAGCCTAGAAGACGAGTAGGAACTCCCAGGTGAAGAAATACGGAGAGAGAAGAAACAGGGAGACTCGCTGGGCAGGTGACTGCTTTGGTGTGTGTGTTTGTGTTAGGGATTGATCCTGAGAACTTTCAGGTTTGTGGCTTGTGCACCCTGATTGAGTGGTGATATCTTTTAGTGAGATGGTGAACACAGGAGGAGTTGCAGTTTTGACTGGTAAGAAGTGAATTTAGTTCAGAAATGTTGAATTTGAGATGCTTCTGGTTCAGCTAAAAGGAGGTACATAATCATAAGCTAGTTCTGGAACTCAGAGGCAGAGACCTCCTCCGACCACCTGCTTGACATCTCAAGCTTAACACATCCCAAACTGTCCCCTTGAGTTCTCCCCCTATGGTGCTTCTCTACCCTCAGTCTTCCTCGTCCCTCTAAAAGATGCCACATCATCCAGATATATCCAGAATATATCTAGAATCCACCATTTCTCCAGCCGTCAACTGCTATCCCTTAGTCTAAGCTTCCATCTTCTCTCAGCTGAATTACTATAATAATCTCTCCCCTTGTAAGCCTGCCTGCCTCCAATTCATTCTCCTTGAAGTAGCCTGGATTGTCTTTTTCAAATTTTGTGACTTTTTTGCAGGGGTTGCAGGGGAGATTGGGGGGGACTCACCTTTTAATGACTTTCCATTGCAGGTGGGCCCTGGTGGTCCAAGCTGACTCCCTCTCTCCAGCCCCACCTGTCACCCCGGCCTTTCCCTGTGGTCCTCGGTATGTCAGGGCTTTTCTGCCTTGGGACGTTTGCATACACTGTCTTGTTGTCTGTCTCCTTAAGCGGTCCCTCAGGTCTCAGGTTCAGTGTCACCCCTGCAGAGAGGTCTTTCTTGCCTGCCCAGACTGAAACTCATCTTCCTGGTTATTCTCTCTCCCAGAACCTGGCTCTCTTCCTTCATAGCACCTGCCCCAATTTGCATTTATAGTCATTTTTGTCTCAGTTTGTTAAATGTCTGATTTGATACCTCAATTTTATCAGATCCATCTCCCATTTTTATAACAAATACTTCCTTTTTACTTATCCTCAAAGGAAATCTGTAGATAATATAACCTCCCTATACATGTAATTTTAAATCAGTATAACGTCCTGGCAGTGATATGGAGGAGAACTAAAAAGGAAAGTAATTCATCATAAAACTATTTATTTCAGTATTAAATTCCTAAACTCCCAAGGCTGACTACTCCAGACATCATAATGAAGTAATCAGGCCTGCACCTATTAGGTAAAATGACCATGAATGCAACAGTTAAAAATATTGGCTGACGTAGTTAGGTTTTATTGGTGACTCAGATGCTAAGAGCAATGTTGCCAGTGGCATGTGATTTTCTGTGATGGTAAGTAACTCCTGTGATGTTTGTTTTTTCTTTTTCTTCTTCTTCTTCTTTTTTTTTTTTCTTTGAGACAGGGTCTTATTCCATCACCCAGGCTGGAGTGCAGTGGCATGATCTCAGCTCACTGCAACCTCGGTGTCCCAGGCTCAAGTGATCCTCCCACCTCAGCCTGCCAAGTAGCTAGGACTATAGGCACACACCACCACACCTGGCTCATGTTTGTATTTTTGTAGAGATGGGGTTTTGCCATGTTGCCCACACTGGTCTTGAACTCCTGGACTCAAGCCATCCACCTGTCTCAGCCTCCCAGAGTGCTGTGATTACAGGTATAAGCCGCTGCACCCAGCCTCCTGTGATGTTTCAAATAAAATAAAGTACAATCTTTCTCCTTCAATGTGGACTGAAATTACCTTCCTAGAAAATTCATTAAAGTCTGAGGGCCATGGCTCATGCCTGTAATCCCAACATTTTAGGGGGCTGAGGCAGGATAATTGCTTGAGCCCAGGAGTTCGATACTAGCCCAGGCAACAGAGCAAGACCCCAGTCTTTACAAAAAAATAAAAAACAAAAAATATTTCTGACTAGCTGGGCATGGTGGCACACGCCTGTAGTATCGACTACTCAGGAGGCTTAGGTGGAGGCTAGAGCCCAGGAGGTCAAGGCTGTAGCAATCTGTGATCACGCCGCTGCACTCTAGCCTGGGTGACAGAGTAAAACCCTCCCCCCCCCCAAAAAAAAAAGAAAAGAAAAAGTTTAAAAAATGCACTAAAGTTATGCCAAAAAACTTTATTTTTATATCTGCAGCAGAATCAGGTCGTAGATTCATGCAATTATAAAAGGTGTTTCATGGCGAGCAGGTCTACGCAAACCTGCCTTCAAAGGCCGAGGGAGCTGAGAGGCTGAAGAAAGAGGCTGACAAATCCAGTTTCTCAGAAAGAAATATTTGATACAGACTTAGAAACAGAAATGATGTCTAGGTAGGCCAAGAGATGGTGGATTCTCACAACCAACCTCTAGAAAGTATCCTTTATATACTATGCTTTTAGGGTAAAGACACAGGAAGCTCATCATCCCTCAGACTTCCTTTAGACACTCATGACCACTGGGGAGGCTATGAGGGCTTATCTATGCTACTGGAACACCTTGAATTGTAGGCATCAAACATTGATCATCATGGCAGTTTTACTTCAAGATGGCCTCACTCTTGCTATGCAACAGGCTGTTTTCCCACAAAGGAGTTTTTCATATTTATGAATGTCTAGCAGTACACTCACCACTCATGCGGGCCTGGGGCTGGTTTTCCTCATACAGGTCATGTAGCACCACGGCTCCCACCCTTAAATGCTAGCAGAGCTTCCTCATTCATTTTGACAATTGGCAGCGCCTCCCAAATGTCCGAAATGCCCCCCCGCCAGACATAGGGTGGTACTGCCCTAGCTGAGAGCCCTGTGCCTACTCCTCTGCCGTACTCTACACGGCATGAGGGCAGGGTCTGTGTTGTGTTCATTCGTCTATACACAGCACTCAGCACCTACTTGCCAGATATTTGTGGAGTGAATGAATGAATATTCTATCAACATGAAATGTGTGCCAAAAAGTTAGGAAAGGAGTATACCACATGGAAATGTGACCAGACATTTACCTTCTTTCTGCATGCTTTAGGCCAGCTGACCTCTGTTTTAGTGCAAGAGACTTGTAATTATAGCTCCAGACAATATGGAATTTCAGCTCTAAATCCTCTACAACTGGGGAAGTCACCTCACCATGCACAGAAGAAATAGCACTGGCTCCGAAGTTGTGGTTTGTCTTTTTTTGGAAAGTCAGGCTTGTCTGCCGAAGAGCTCGAAACACTTGACCGGCTCTCTCATTTATCTTAACATGTGTATGCTATATTTATTCTCCCTTCACAGATGGGGAAGTGAAGCTTGCCTGAGGGCCATATTTAGCTTAAGTCTTGATCCTCTGCCTTGTGGTGGTCAGCTTAGATAAAATGGAATCCTAAAACTTGATTTTTATCCCGTAGTGTGAACCTCCTCCCACATTAAATCTGCTACTAGGGCTGCTCACAAGGGTAAGAAGTGTTCAGTTGGAGTGTTTTTTTTTTCATCATGTGACGTGGCGATCTGCTAGTTCAGTGCCCCGCTTTTAGAGATGAGGAAGTGCCATTTCATCACAACACAGTTAGATAATGACAAGGCCAGTCCTCTAGCTGGTTTCTTTCTGCCCCACCAGATGTAAATTTTCTCTCCGTTTCCTCCAGCCAACCTGAACAGGAGTTACGATCAGTCAGGTGGCCAAAAGGAAAGCACAATGGAAAAGAAGCCCAAGATCTGGTTCCCTAGCTTCTAAATAATTGGTACATTAATTAGGAGGCTGACTTAGTATAAATCAAAATATATGAAGATGACAGTAGCTAAAAGTAAAAAGCTAAACCTTTAATTTCAAGGATTCTTTTAGTAAGTGCTAATCAGGCCAGTGACATATAAATACCATTTCACAACTGAACCGAAAATTAAAAAAGAAAACACCAAATGTTTGCAAAGTTTTTGAAAAACAGTGACCTCTTAAGAATTTATAGCACCTAAAAAAAACCTTTCTCTTCCCCAAATTTTCTTTAGTCCAAGAGTGCTGGGAGGTAGTAGGAAGCAGTAGGCAAATTCAGTAAACTCATCACTGGTAAGTTTTGAACCAAACTTACCAAAGTGTTTTCAAAAGGGACCCAACCCAGCTTCCTTGAAAAACAGAGTTATTTTTAAGGAGGTAAAAACTGATATTTTCATTTCACAAAGTTAAAATGAACTCAAAAGTATCAAAATGACTACACAATAGAAATGAGGTTTCAGGCCAGGCGCGGTGGCTCATGCCTGTAATCCCAGCACTTTGGGAGGCCGAGGTGGGCGGATCACGCAGTCAGGAGATTGAGACCATCCTGGCTAACACAGTGAACACCCATCTCTACTAAAAGTACAAAAAATTAGCCGGGCGTGGTAGCAGGCACCTGTAATCCCAGCTACTCAGGAGGCTGAAGCAGGAGAATTGCTTGAACCCAGGAGGTGGAGGTTGCAGTGAGCCAAGATTGTGCCATTGCACTCCAGCCTGGGCTACAAGAGTGAGACTCCGTCTCTCAAAAAAAAAAAAAAAAAGACAAGAAAAGAAATGAGGTTTCATAGGCTACTCTGACCAAGCATTACCATAGACACATGATATATAAGTTAAATAGAGGAGAAAACAGTTTGCATTCTCAGAAGCTGGCTTCATGACATGTGTCCTCTGGGCTTCTGTGTAGCACCCTTTGAAGGGTTGAGGGTTTCAAGAGCCCGATGCCTGTTTTGGACTTCTTGCTAGAAACAGATGTTGTATATGAAGATTACTACTGTGTGCCTTGGAAGTGACACAGAGAATTGCTACTGCACGGACCACAAAGCCACCACTTTTCAGGGATGTTCTTACTTAGTTGTCATACGTTTTATATCTTTCTTCAAGTAGTTAGAAGCTGCTTTAGATTTTGGAAGGCTGGGACTTACCATTCTAGGTTGTTTCTCATTCTAGGTTGTTACAGAGGAAAACTCTAGTAGGTTTTGATAAATGACTATTCCCTACATCACAGTACTATCCTGCATTATTTGGGATTGTAATACATTCCTATAGTACTTTATGGTCTTCAAAGCATTTGTCGCTGACAGTCTCCCATTTTTCAGACAGAGAAACTAAGGCCCTAAGGAATAAGGGACTGGGCCAAAGTCGCATTGCTAGCACATTGGATACGTTCAAGTTCTCTCTCTTCTGTAAGGACCAACTCAAGTACCTCTTCCAAGAAGTCTTTAGTGTCCTCTCATTACTATTCTAACTTGTACTATCATGTTCATATACATCTTGTCTACCTTACCATGACCTTCCTAAGAGCGAAAGCCGTTATGCGTTTGTGTGTATCTCCTCACCTATCAGAATTATTCCTCTTGGGTGCTAACCTGACGCATGTTGCCACACCAGCCTACAGTTTCCTTTTCTGGGCTGTGGCTTTGAGGTCTGCAAGGCGCTGGAGTGGTGTCCAGGCACATTGTGGGCACTGCTGCACATTCGAGTGCATCGCCTTATTTTTAACATACAGATACTTAATGAGAGAGCTTTGTAAATGTGTATAAGGTGTTTTGCAAATAGATGTTATTTGAATCTCGTCCTTCCCTCCTTTATTTATTGCAGTTAGCACTGTTCTGGGCACATAGTAGGTGCTTAGTAATGTTTCTTAAATTAAGCATTTCTATATTCACTTGCTCCAGCTTACATTTTTATTCCGTCCTATTGTTGTATATGGCTGTCTTTTTATATGTTTATGTCTTGAATTCCCAACTAAACTGTAAGCTCCAGAGGGCTAGAGTCTCAGTTGCTTTTAAATGACACATGATAGCATTCTAGCTAACAAAGCATGACACCAGGTAAATCATCCAATGTGAGTGTTTTTATTTAAAATATGTTTTGGATATGTATTTTAAAATAGACATACCCATCCTAAAAGCATGCATTTTAAACAGAGATCACTAAGGTAGGAGGGAACACCCAGGTCCACATGAAGGGGACAAAGAACGGTGCAGAAGTGAGAGGCTCATGGGCACTGCTGGCTGAGCTGCACACAGAAAGGGGTCTCCAGCTGATGGTCGTTGGCTACATTTCTCTGTGGCATTGGAAGAGCTTTTGTTTCCTCTCAGAACACATTTCTTTCGTTTTTTGTTTGCAGATTCCTGTCAGGTGGTAAGTGTGTGATTTCTTTTCTTTTCTTTTTTTTTTTTTTGAGACAGGGTCTCACTGTGTCACCCAGGCATGTTCATGGCTCACTGCAGGCCCAACCTCTTGAGCTCAAGTGATCCACCCACCTCAGCTTCCTGAGTAGTTGGGACTAGAGGCATGTGCCACCATGCCCAGCTAATTTTTGTATTTTTAGTAGAGACAGGATTTCACCACATTGGGAAGACTGGTCTCAAACTCCTGAACTCAAGCAATCTTCTCACCTCAGCCTCCCAAAGTTTGCTGGGATTACAGGTGTGAGCCACTGCGCCTGGCCGTGTGTGATATTTTTGAAGTAAGGTTGTCATTATCACATATCGAGGACTCTTCAGTGAGGGAGAGCCTGATCACTAAACTGCCAGAACACACTTAAAAACTTGATACTTCTGGTACTTAGCCAGTTGGTAAGAAGCTAAAGAGTCTGCCATGTAGTCCAACAGCCATGTTGACTAAACTCACCAGTTCTTTCACTGTTTTGATGTTGAACAGTTGTCTTCAATACACTTTTCTCTACTCCTGAGAATGTTCTAGTTACCATGCTGAAATGTTTAAATACCTACATTTTAAAATTAGAACTAAAATATAATTGGTTTGTTAATTAGGAAGACACTGGAGAGTTGGCTGTGAGAAGTTGTGACTTTGATAAGTTGATCTTTTAAAAGTAAGGGCAGTTGCTCTACATTTGACTTCTTTGTGTTCTCAAATATAAAATACATGGCTTGAGATGAAAGATTCTGCACACTTCCACTTATTCATTCCCAAATCCCACATTTCATATTAAATTCACTCAGGATACTGTGTGATGGATATAAACCATTTTATATGATGCAGGGTACAGTATGCACAGGGGATCATTTATTTTCTAAATTTGCTATCTATTATTAGACTTCTAATTACTCAGCTGGATAGAAGTAGAAAGGTCTCATTCTTGTATTAACTGCCTTTTTTTTTTTTTTTTTTTGAGATGGTGTCTAGCTCTGTTGCCCATGCTGTAGTGCAGTGGCACAATCTGTGCTCACTGCAACCTCTGCCTCCTGGGTTCAAGTGATTCTCCTGCCTCAGCCTCCCGAACAGCTGGGATTACAGGTGTGCACCACCATGCCCAGATAATTTTTGTATTTTTAGTAAAGATGGTGTTTCACCATATTGGCCAGGCTGGTCTCAGACTTCTGACCTCAAGAGTCCCACCTTGGCCTCCCAAAGTGCTAGGATTACAGGCACGAGCCACCACGCCCAGCCACTAACTGCCAATTATTTAGCCAGAGATGACAGGCAGAAGAAATTCATTTTAGATAGTTCAGACTTAAGAAGTAAATTTCTCTCCGAGGAGGTCTAAACATACGTGTGTGTTTTATTTTGTAATAGCCCCAGTTTTTCACATTTTAATTATTCAAACGAAACCTGCAATTTAAGAAATATCTAGAAATGATTGGTCGAATTGTCCTCCTTTGTGCCCACATGTCTCTCACGGAGGAAAGTCAGGATTCACTGTGGTTATGAAAGGAATCTGTACAATATGTTTACCCTCTGTAAAATACTTGGATTAATATTGTGAAGCATCTCTAGAGAACATGGCATTCAATTAGTTTTTATTTCTTGTCATCTCTCACTAGAGAAAGAGTGCACACTTCTGTTTCCCTGAGGAGGTAAACTTGCTTGAAAAGTACAATTTCCATTAAAATCTCTAATTTGGCTTTCTTAAATATAAATCCATTTTTGTTACATTTTAAATAGTCTTAAGGCTAAGTGACTAATTAGTATAGTAATAATATATCATTCTCTTTTATTCATCTGAAAATTATACTATCTCAAGAGACCTGAGTTTTGTGTGTTTTGATTTTATTTCTTACTAAAAGACTTCTTTGTGATTGGAGGGAGCTGCAAAGCTGAGGCAAGTGGGGCACTCAGGGGACCCTGCGTGGATTTGCAGAGGAATAAGAGACTCGGTTTCCCATGGGATAAAGAACTTATGTTTAAGCATTGAAAGAGTTCTTTGATGTGCCAGGTGCTATGCGGAGTGCTTTAGTTGCATTATTTCATTTATTCCTTATGATCCTATGGGATCGTTTCCCCATTCCTATGTCTGTGAAAATTGGAAATCTAAATATGGATGAGGAGTGCTTTTTAATGAGAACACCCCATTACCCGGCCATGCCAACTGCAGGTTTGCTCCGAAGTGTGGAGTTGCTGGGTGGGATGCTAAGATGAAATACTGCTTCTTTCTTTTTTTTTTTTTTTCTTTTATGGACTTGCAGTTTGAAACAGGCAGTAGAGCCCAGAAACTTCATATAAGGCACCCAGTTGTACTGTTTAACACAAACTGATTTTAAACACGTTAAAATTTCAAGAAGTCTTCCTCTAGTGACTGTCTGGGGGTGTAACATGTTTCACACCCGCCCTATTTGATTTCTTCGTTGTGAATTTCTTAACGCCAGAGCACGGCTTTAATCAAAACCATTTAGAGGCATCCACTTTAAAAAATAAAAGTTGCAGAAGACTGGGGGTGGCGTTTCCCCTCTCATCCTGTGATAGCCAACACCTGAGCAATCTTTTCATGCCCACAGCTCCAGATTATAGGTGTGCTCTCCAAAAGCATCCCAAAAAAACAAAAGGGTTACCCACCAGTCAAGGGTTTGAGACATTAACATACTTGAGTTGAAAGTTATATTATGAAAAATGTCAGAAAATTGCATGAAAGGAAAATTGTTCCACGAGGAAATACTACTGCTGAAACTGCAAGTGGAAGATGATGTTTTTAATATTCCCTTAGTTCCACATTTGTGTAGTTCTGTAGTGAAGCGAGTCATTTAAGAGGGGAGGTGGCCCAGGCTAAAAATAAAGTTTCTTTGAAACCAGATGAGAGTCTAGCTGTGCCAAAAATGGAATCCGGACTCTGTTCACTCTCGAGAATGTAAATAAGTAGAATTTTGTGTCACATAAAATAGTCTATGCAAAAAAGGATATTCACTGCCTTTTGTGATAGAGACTAAAATAACCATCAGGAGTATAGCTGTTCTGGGGACTCTGAAGCAACAGTGTAAAATGATATGGTAGTCTAACGTATTCTAATTTAGAAAGATGTCCAACACAAAGAAAGTGCAGAACAACAAGTACTACATGATTTCATTTTATATACAGACGTACGAATATGTACAGTTATTGGTATACTCATGCATAGAAAATGAATTGGAAGAATAAACATGAAAATATTAGGTAGAGGGAATGGAAGTTGGAGAGTAAAGGAGGATTTTGGTGGATTTACTGTATATGTTTCTCTTTTAAGTTTTCTCTCACACACACACACACACAAAATTAATAAAACTATAGAAACAAGGAAAGCAAAGCTTGAAGGTCTCAGTGAAGCTGTATAGTGGTTAAGAGTATAGACTCTGGAGTAAACACTGGCAAGATTTACATCTCAGCTCCTTGACTTACTGGCTGTACATCCTTATACAAGTAATTTAACTTCTGTGCTTCAGTTTACTCAAATGAAAGTCAGGATTAAGGGTACTTGTGTCATATTGTTGTTATAAGGATTAAATAAGTAATCCATGAGAGAGCATATAGACTAGTGCCTGACACATAGTAAATATTCAGCATGTATTAGTTATTATAAATTATAATACTTAGGCAATGTCTAGCTATATTCAATTCTTTGTGCAAACTTTTTAGTTCAAAATGTTTTTAGTGACAGCATTAGTGATCATAATGTATTTTTCCAAAGTTTTCATTGTCATTGTTAATGATACTGTCTTTTTTTTTTTTTTTACCTCATGGGTGTTCAGAACTTCACAAGGAAGAATAACAAAAACAGAGTTATCTGATTTTACATAGACTGCCATACATTCCACTAGTGGAGTAGTCCTGAATTTGCATCTTTGACCATGTAATCTAATATACATATTATTAGTAAACAACAGAAATGTAAATACATAATGAGGCTTTTCTTTGTTCCTTAGGAAGACTATGACCGTCTGAGGCCTTTATCTTACCCAATGACCGATGTCTTCCTTATATGCTTCTCGGTGGTAAATCCAGCCTCATTTCAAAATGTGAAAGAGGAGTGGGTACCGGAACTTAAGGAATACGCACCAAATGTACCCTTTTTATTAATAGGAACTCAGGTATGTCTAGTTTGATTTTCCTCATTTTAGGATAAGCTCTTTGGCCTGTCTTAGAGGTTGCTCTCAGATAAACAGTCCCAAAGCTGAGCAAATGATATAAGTGTTTAATCTCAACTGCAAGTTAATGAGTTCTATCATATTTTTGGAAAAAATTGTGCCAAAAGAAAGCAATTCTATTCCCGGATTTTAAAAATTAAGTTATTTTATTTTATCTTTTTTTGGTATGTGGGGATTAAGTGGGATTACATGCTTTGATTTTTCTTTAAAGATTTGTAATATTATCGGACATTATTGACCTTTCTTAATTAGATTGATCTCCGAGATGACCCCAAAACTTTAGCAAGACTGAATGATATGAAAGAAAAACCTATATGTGTGGAACAAGGACAGAAACTAGCAAAAGAGGTAATGGAACACTTACAGAATTTAAGCATGAATGTAAAAGACGCTAAGATAACAATAGAAGCTAACATTTATTGTGCATTTACTGTATGCCAGGCACTCTGCTGAGTGCTTTACATGCATTATCTCATTTAATCCTTGCATGAACTCAGTGAGGTAGGTCTGTTTCCCCTGTTATACAGAAGAGAGAGTGGAGGCTTGGAGATGTCAGATAATTAGCCCAAGATCCTGCAGGTAATGAATGGCAGAGTTGGGTTTCAGTCCAAAGCCTGACTCCTGGGCTGAGGCTCTTACACCTGTACTACATTGCCAGTGATATTTTCCTAAAACGTCACATATGGAAAAAAGCATCGGAAATACATGTCTCTACTTTCAGTCCTTCTTCATTACTTAAACATTTGCACTGTGCCAAATCAGCTCTGTCTTAAGACTCATTGAGTTAGACAGTGGAGCCACCTAGGATGACAGTTTAAATTTGTGGTTAAAACCAAAAAGGTGATGACTAGGTTTGCAAAGAAATGTGTTGAAATTTCTCCAATCCTTTTATGAAAAAAGGATAGAAATACGAAAGTTCTAAAAGTATATATAAAACAGTGATGCATGTAGTACCTTGTAGCTTATCTTCCTTTGTGCCCCAAAGCTAGGTTTACTTTTTCCCCTTTTTTCCCATTTGGCCTTAACATTATTGGATTCTATTTTTTACATGTTGTGATTTCAGTAGGACTTTTGTGGAACCAGAATCCATATATGGTCTTTTTTGTTTGTTTGTTTGTTTGAGACGAAGTCTCGCTGTGTCGCCCAGGCTGGCATGTAGTGGCCGGATGTCAGCTCACTGCAAGTTCCGCCTCCCGTGTTCACGCCATTCTCCTGCCTCAGCCTCCCGAGTAGCTGGGACTACAGGCACCCGCCACCACGCCCAGCTAATTTTTTTTTTTTGTTTCATTTTTAGTAGAGACGGGGTTTCACCGTGTTAGCCAGGATGGTCTCCATCTCCTGACCTCATGATCCGCCTGCCTCGTCCTCCCAAAGTGTTGGGATTACAGGTGTGAGCCACCGTGCCCAGCCCATAGATAGTCTTTTAAAATGTAATATCAGGACACAAAAGAAAGCGAGAAAACTTTTGGAGGACAGTTTTTCCTAAAGCAAAAAATAAATGGCTTTACTAACAAATCACTTCAGAAATTCCATGTATTCAATTTTGTAATCTTGGGGAGAGAAGGAATTTCTAAATGTTATAAAGATAAAAGTCATAAATGAAAATATTAATGATTTAACTGCATAAAAACTTAATACCACATCAAATGCCAGAAATAAAATGAAAAGTCATATAAACTGAGATGGATGGCAGAAAAATGGGTTAACATCGTTAGTATACAGGAACCTCTTGCATATGAGTTAATCAGAAGACACAGATTCCAATAGAAAAATGGGCTAACAATGAAAAATTTACCCCCCAAAATGCAGATTGCCATTGAAGATAGAAAATATGTTCAAACTTATTAGCAGTCAAATGTAAGCTCAATTTGCACCTATAAAATTGGCAAAAAATGAGAAATTAATTATAATACCTGCTATTCCAAGGGTGTAGTAAAATGGACACTCTGTTGTACTGGTCGTTGAATCAAAGCAGTCTTGACAATATGCAAAATCCTTAAAATCATGGACACTTTTGATCAAGCAATTCCATATGTAAGAGTTTATCCTAAGCAAATCATTAGGATGTTGGTCAAAGGGTACAGTGTTAGACAGGAGGAATATGTCTTTTTTGAGATACACTGCATAGCATGCTAACTATAGTTAATAATGGTGGTGCTGGGTGCAGTGGCTCACACCTGTAATCCCAGCACTTTGGAAGGCCAAGGTGGGTGGATCATTTGAACCCAGGAATTGGAGACCTGCCTGGACAACATGGTGAAACCCCATCTCCACCAAAAAAAAAAAAAAAGCCGGGCATGGTGGCGCATGCCTGTAGTCCCAGCTACTTGGGGGCTGAGGCAGGAGGATCACTTGAGCCCAGGGGGTGGAGGTTGCAATGAGCCAAGATAGTGCCATTGCACTCCAGCCTGGATGACAGAGTGAGACCCTTTCTCAAAAAAAAAAAAAAAAAAAAGGGGGGACTGCATATTTCAAAATTGCTAAAAGAGTAAATTTTAAATGTTCTCACCACACAAAATGGTATTTAAGGTGATAGATGTTAATTATGTTGATTTAATCATTTCACTTGTGTGTGTGTGTATATGTATATATAGAGAAGATATTGCTTTGTACCTCATATATAAAATTATAATTTGCCCATTTATATTTAATAATAAAAGTAAATTATTAGGGGTGTGCTTAAAGAGAGCTACAAAGATGCTGAATTGTTTATAATGGCAGAAATTCCAATCCATTAAAACTTCATACTAAAATATCTGTTAAGATTTCATATTTGTTATATAGTTAAAGGGAAAAAAGTAGTTGCAAGACAATATGATCTCATTTTTAGACTCATCAGCATTTGGCACAGTTGCATCCTTCTTGAAACTTTCTTCACTTGGCCTCTCTTGGTTTTTCTCCCCTCTCATTGGACTCTGCTCCATCTCTTTACCTCCTTAGTCCCTGGTTGGAGGGCCCCAGGGATGAGCACTCAGCTTTGTGGATGTCTTCTTCTATAGCTACACTCCCTAGGCCTAAATGGGCTGCTGTCAGTCTTGTGGCTCGCACAGTCTACAACCAAAGATTCCTAGACTTCCATCTCCAGCCTGGACCTCTTTCCTAAATTCTCAATTTGGTTATCCAGCTGTTTACTCACCAAGTCCATCTAGGTGGTTGAGTATCTCAAAATTAACATGTCTAAGATATGATTCTTCTTTCTCCGAGGCTGTCCTCCCAGTTACTCGGGTCAAAAGCCCTCAGCTGGGCGCGGTGGCTCACGCCTGTAATCCCCAGCACTTTGGGAGCCTGAGGTGGGCAGATCACCTGAGGTTGGGAGTTGGAGACTAGCCTGACCAACATGGAAAAACGCCATCTCTACTAATACAAAATTAGCTGGGCGTGGTGGCGCATGCCTAATAATTCCAGCTAGTCGGGAAGCTGAGGCAGGAGAATCGCTTGAACCTAGAAGGTGAAGGTTGTGGTGAGCCGGTATCAAACCATTGTGCTCCAGCCTGGGCAACAAGAGTGAAACTGTCTCAAAAAAAAGAAAAAAGGCCTGAGGTCATACTTGCCCTTGCTCTTTCTCTCATACCACACATCTAGCCTTTAGCACAACATATCTTCAGAACATATCCAGAATCCAGACACTTTTTTCTATCTCTTCCCTGTATCACTTGGTTCAGGCCTCCTCCATCTCTGGCCTGCTTTACTGGAATAGCTTCCAACTCACCTTTCTGCTTCTGCCTATGCCCCATGGTCATCTGTTCTCAACACAGCAGCCAGGGTAAGTCTTAAAAATGTAAGCCCAATCATGTCACCGCTGTGCTCAGAATCCTCCGGTCCCCAGCTCAGATTAAACGCCAAAGTTCGCACTGTGGCCTACAAGCCTCTGTTCCCTCTCTGCCTTACTCATTGTTCCCCAGGCCTCCTGGTCTCCTTGCTGTTCCCTCAAAGTTCTGAGAACCTTTGTACTTTTGCTGCTCCCTCTGCCTGGAATGTTCTTCCCTATGGATATGATTCATTCTTTCACTCTTTTCAGGTCTCTGCTCAAATACCACTTTCTCAGTGTGATCCTGTTCCTTGACTACTCCAGGCATGCTCCTGCATCAGGATCTATCTGCCTGGAGCTCTTCCCCTAGGTATCCCTCACTGCTCAAACTTCCCCATTGAGAAGCCTCCCCCGACCCCCACTACCACTGTCCTCAGCACTCCCTGCCTCCCTCACTCTGCTTTTTCCCCACAGCATTTGCCACCATCTGCTCTGTATTCCCTCCCGTGTGCCTCTCACCCAGCAGATGTCAGCACATGTGGACGCCACACAGCAGGGACTCTGCTCTTTCGTTCAGTTCACTGACATATCCCCAGGACCTAAACAGTGCTTGACATATAGTAGATACCCAGTAAATATGTGGTGAATGAAATAATTTTTCATAGAAAGTCTGGAAGGACATATACTAGTATTTTAAAATCCCCTCTCGGGGGTTATGAACATGGACGATGAATGTATTCTTTTTGCATAGCTGTATAACTTTCTTTATAATGATGTGTTTATGTCATGCCAATTGTATAAACATGATTTTATATATTTGTGATTTTTTTCTCCCTCCCAGATAGGAGCATGCTGCTATGTGGAATGTTCAGCTTTAACCCAGAAGGGATTGAAGACTGTTTTTGATGAGGCTATCATAGCCATTTTAACTCCAAAGAAACACACTGTAAAAAAAAGAATAGGATCAAGATGTATAAACTGTTGTTTAATTACGTGAGAAACATCTTCAGTGGCCAAGGAAATTGTCCATTTCTCTCAGAAAGCAAATGAAATGCTACAGCTATACCCAGACCTTTTATAGGTAATGAAGCAGTTCAAAACTTGAAAGAAAACAAAACCTGTCCTCAGAATTCTATAAAGGTTATTAAGAATGTTCCTTAAAGGTTTAAGAAGCAGTAAGCAGCATCTGAAGCCACAATCTATTATAAATACTTTATTTCAACTAGAAGGTACAATCTCTCAGGGGTTTCATAGTTTAAAAAGCTACAATCACATCATGTTGTAACTACATAAAAAACAGTGCTGTAAATGGAACTGCTTGGCTTTGACCATACACATTTCTGCACAGCCCTTACAGAATCTGCACAAAGAAGTATCTCCCTTTGCTCCAGTTAATTGTTCTTGTATGTAAGTTGCTTTCTATTCCAGTATATCCAGAGTGGTGAAATAACAAGGCCAGCCACGTAGCCAAAGGTCGCTCCAAGCGTACAGGAGATGGGCCATACCTGAGGAGAGAATGTATGAGATCAAAAAAGAACAAATGTTTTTATTATTACTTGAGCACAAGTGTAACCTAAATATTTCTATATTAAAGCTTAATGTGCTTTCTTAAAGAATGCCAAAAGTGTAATAAGGTCATAATTGCATTTATCATGAACACTAAAAATGTACACATTTTAGTTAATGTGCATTAAACTGTAACAAGGCTCTGGCAATTGTAGATTTAGTTTGACGCTCCCCAAAGTGCATGAGACACATGCTAAAATTACAAATTAAAATTTTGGGTCAGACTTTGCCATAATGCTGGACTCAATTTAGCTCTCTGAACTAGTTGGTAATTTTTTTTTTGTAATTCCCACTTTGGCTGTGTACATCAAATGAAATGAGAATTGTGTATGTTGACCAAACCACAAGAAACTTTAAGTTGTGTTAAAGAGGGAAGACCTAGAATCCAAGCATGTTACGTGAAAATTGTAACAGAACAGCTGCTTCCACCTTTCAGATATAGATGTTGGAACCACAGCAGAAGTTATAGAATGACAACTACATCTAGAATGTAAGTTAAACAAAATACTGGCTTCCAGAGACCCATTTTCTCCAGCCATATTACATTAGGCTAGAAGTAATTTTGAATTATTTAATCTACAAGCAGTGCATGTGTTGGTCCCTAAGTGAAAGGCTCTGCTTAAAAAAAAAAAAAAGTTGGAGAAAAATTTTCATGTTCTTCTGTGAAGCTTATTTGGTACACTGGAGCCATTTCTAATCTTTCTCTGGGGGGAACAGGCCACAGAACTGTGTTAGAGGTGAACCATCTTAATTACTAGTTCTATTACCTAATTCAGCTTCCTTGTTTGGTCTGCTGTGGATCTGCCTTATTGCATATGCCATGCATCAGATAATGGTGTTAGACAAAGCTTCATTGTGAACAACCTAATGCATTTTAGAGAAACAATCTCATCTACACATTTTTTTTCTAGCCTTTCCTACATTTAAACTTGCTGTTGCCTAAATTATAATTTTTTAAATGTCTTTGGTGGGCTTCTGTTAATTCACATGACTTAAGCTTATAGCTATGTCTACTGCACAGATTGGGTAATGGAACACTAAACTTTTATACTTGAAAATGACAGCCTTAAATGCTCATATCAGTCACAAATCTAGGATGTACTGTCTTGTTGTATGTGAGCTTTGTAGAGATTTTTAAAAATATAAGCATCACCTTTCCATTGAAGAGTGGAGAGAGTCTACTGGATGACTGGCCAGGAACTTTCTCTCTGCATCAGACATTTGGATGTCTTCTTTCTTCCAAGAAATGGTGGTTCACATTAAGTATCATGGCCTTATGTATGCTCAAATGGAATCTTATGTAACTTTCTTATTTAATTTTGGTCTGCTATTTTTAGATAAAATTGAAAGGAATTGTATAAATCAATTAACATATTAGCTAAGTTGTCCAACACATGGTATAAAGGAATTACAACAGTAAACTATTATACATTTCGAACTTGCCTTTGGGGATTTATGAGGATTTTTTTGGGGGGGCTCCAATTCATATCTCTGAAACCCTTCACACTTGGTTTACTAGCCATTCAAAGTTAAAAGTCTAGAATTTGTCCTCCCCTAACAGAAACAGATTAGGAATTTGTCGACACAAACTGGTGTCACCTGTTTCGTGACTGGGCTTTGGTTTCCTCATTATAAATATGGGAGGTAGAACAGAGGTCTCCAACGTCTCTCCCATTTATCACAATAATTTTCTTATTCACAGTAATCATTGTTGGACGTTACTTTTTCAGTTTCATATTCTCGAGATGGTAAAAATCATGTATATAGATTATCAGAACTCTAAGCAAAGATGACTGTCGCATCTGAAGCTGAGGTGCCTTAGGTACTCTACTGACCTTGATGGGTTTGGAGTTCCCTACTGCTTATCAAGAGCTTTTTAATTGCTTTGGTTCCTTAGTCTTTTTGCAAAAATCCTTCCTGTCACTTCAACTAAAAACCAAAGATTTTTTTTCTATTAATAAGCAGACTAGAGAAAAACTGCCTTATTTTCAGATGCATGTCTTCATTAAAAGCTTAGGTTTCAATAGAAAATCAGATTAATCACTGAAATGACTATTTTAAACTAGTGAAATATCTGGGAAATAAACTGCCTCAAAAATATTTTATTGACATGAATTTTGCTAGTGAATACAAACACACTGCCTCAAACAAGGCCATGTATGAATGCACTTATAAGAAATTTGAGTTAATCAGTGTTTGCATACAGAGAATCAGTTCTAAAGTTCTTAAAAATAAATTTAGGGGCTCCCTGAAATCTTATTTAATACTTTGCTAACTTACACTCTTGTTTTATCTCCACAGGTACATTTTAGGTTAGCTCATGGTGAATTCTATTTACAATAAGTAGAGCTTGGATTAATGGGTTTTGTTATGAATTATCTTAGTTACTTTAGACAGTGTTTCCATTTGATTTTTAACTATTTAAAATACCAAATTAAATACTAGTTTGTTGGTTGTTACTTTTAAATGATTGTTGCTTTAACAGTGTCCCTTCTTAACACATGGGGTTACAAATAAAATACTATGCATAGTTTACTATCTACGTAAAGCACTGAACTTTTTACCTTAGTAGTTTTCATTTACTACCCTATGTAAACATTTGGGATAATATTCTTTCCTCTGTTTACGCTGAGAGTCTACTAGTCATTGGCAAAGTATGAGTCCCTATACTCTGTTAAAACAGCTACCTGTTAAAGTATGGGGAGAATAGTAATCCCTCATGAATCCCAGCTAGATTCCAATTTGGGTTACTAAATTGTACTTTAATCATTTTGTAATTTCAGTATGGCTCTTTGTTCTCAAACACATACATACCACCACACGCATTCTTTAAACAGCTGCCACACTTCACCGCCAACAGAATGCCAAAAATGAAATGTTAAAAAATTTTGTCTAATGAAGGGTTACAGCTTGGTACGCTTGGTTATTCATGTTATGTAAATCAAGAAATGCATGCCATCAGCAAACTAAAATGTGGACTGGCTTTGAGGACTGGTAATTTCTTAATTTTAACACTGTCATTTTTTAAAAGAGAATTTCTGGGGGCTGGGTGTGGTGGCTCATGCCTGTAATCCCAGCACTTTGGGAGGCCGAGGCAGGTGGATCACGAGGTCAGATCAAGACCATCCTGGCTAACACAGTGAAACCCCATCTCTACTAAAAGTACAAAAAATTAGCCGGGTGTAGTGGCGGGCGCCTGTCGTCCCAGCTACTTGGGAGGCTGAGGCAGAAGAATGGCCTGAACCCAGGAGGCGGAGCTTGCAGTGAACAGAGATCATGCCACTGCACTCCAGCCTGGGCGACAGAGAGAGACTCCGACTCAAGAATTTCTTTAAGGGCAGTTTTCATGATTTTTGAAAATCAAAACAGATTATCAAAATAGGGAACAGCAAAAGGAGGGAGGCTGCCCACTAAGAACTATTCCTCAAGCAATTTCTTACTGATTTTCTTATAATTATTCTAAAAATTTTAAAACTACACTATGGCAACAGAATTCATTTGTAAATCCTAGCTTAATCATGTATTTTCATAATTAGATCCTAAGGTTTTCCTTTAAAACTATTTCCTTGGCCGGGCGCGGTGGCTCAAGCCTGTAATCCCAGCACTTTGGGAGGCCGAGACGGGTGGATCACGAGGTCAGGAGATCGAGACCATCCTGGCTAACACGATGAAACCCCGTCTCTACTAAAAAATACAAAAAACTAGCCGGGCGATGTGGCGGACGCCTGTAGTCCCAGCTACTCGGGAGGCTGAGGCGGGAGAATGGCGCGAACCCGGGAGGCGGAGCTTGCAGTGAGCTGAGATCCGGCCACTGCACTCCAGCCTGGGCGACAGAGCGAGACTCCGTCTCAAAAAAAAAAAAAAAAAAAAAAAACTATTTCCTTATCTCACATATAGAAATGTTTCTATTCAACGTTCTTCATGCCACAAACAGGATTTTTTTAAAAAGTGGTATCTATTAAACACATAATTCAGCTGCACTGCTATAAAGATTTCTCTAAATTATGGTAATCTGAGATGGCTTTATACAATTATTTTGTTTCAAGAAAATAGAAAACTTAGAACAAAGGCATTCATGTAAAGGAAGTCATTCACAAGTGTTTGCCACCAAAATGACAAGGGCCCAAGCACTGGAGGCCAGCCTGGGCAATATAGTGAGAGTTTTTTATAAATTTAAATTTTTTTTAGCCAGTAAATAGAAGAAACAACCTATGGTGTATAATCAAATATATTACAACTCAAGTGGGTAAAATTATTAAAATTACCACGAAGAAGAAAAATCTATTTAAAAAATAAGTGGTACGTCAGATGTTAAGTGACCTTGGTCAGCTTATTTTAACATCTGAGCCTCCATTTCCCAATCTGCAAAACAAGGACAGAAGTACCTACTATACTTAAAATGCAAGGCTGAAGTAATCTCTTAAAATTTGTCATGAAAGCTATAAAGTACCATGTATCAGTATTCTGTATATTACATGTTTTAACTTGAAAAAATTAAACTTACACGAACAGTATTTCTTCGGTCACTGTCACTACTATGTAATAAGTAGAATTGGCAGTTTAGAACAAATAGTTCATGAGTAATATGTTATACTGTGTGGTAGGAAGTGGTAGGAACTATTCCCTTACCCTTATAAAGCAATCATCTTTTTTTT
Source organism: Chlorocebus sabaeus (assembly GCF_047675955.1). Taxonomy (NCBI): domain Eukaryota; kingdom Metazoa; phylum Chordata; class Mammalia; order Primates; family Cercopithecidae; genus Chlorocebus; species Chlorocebus sabaeus. The sequence goes on from NC_132917.1 coordinate 46,378,562, forward strand.
TTTTTTTTTTTGAGACGGAGTCTCACTCTGTCACCCAGGCTGGAGCGCAGTGGCACAATCTTGGCTCACTGCAAGCTCCACCTCCCGGATTCATGCCATTCTCCTGCCTCAGCCTCCCGAGTAGCTGGGACTGCAGGTGCCTGTCACCACGCCTGGCTAATTTTTTTATATTTTTAGTAGAGACAGGGTTTCAATGTGTTAGCTAGGATGGTCTCAATGTCCTGACCTTGTGATCCACCTGCCTCGGACTCCCAAAGTGCTGGGATTACAGGCGTGAGCCACCACGCCCAGCCGTAAAGCAATCATCTTTAATACATGCTGCTCTTCATGTGAAATGTCTGTTACAAGAGCAAATTCAGGAGCTATACAACATACTGGCATTATGTTAACCATCTGTAGCCTCACCTCAGGAGGAGGAATGATTCCCTGCTGCTAGCTGTCATTTTTCATAAATTTCAAGAAACAAAATAAGTACAGACAGTGGTTTTAAACTCATCATTGGTAGGCATTTGTGTTAATTTCTAAAGGCTCATATGAATGACTCCATTCATTCAAAACTATTTATTGAGCTCCTACCTTAACCCAGCTCCTACCTTTAATTTGGGATACATTTTAGTATAAATTCTTAAAAATGTGTTCCAATATAATAAATATTACTTATAATTTTGGGGGAGATTTACATTGTCACAGATAACATGGAGAAACTGACCTATCTGCAAATCAGAACACCTACAGACATTTAGAACAACTCACGACTGTTAGGATTACTGTCTCTCTCTCCAGATAAAAAAGAAGATAAAATCCAGTTCTCAATCTCTCATGAGCTACTTTTCAATGTTTTGTTGATTGTGCTTATCACAAATTTGCATTTGCATGACTGAGAGAGTTCATCTTTCGAAGCCAGCTGACCTACTGGTTATAAATAATCATTTATATTCTCCTCCAAAATTGGTCTTGAACGGTATGTTGTTCCAGGTATTCCTAAAGTAAATGTCATTGATACAGGAATACATGCACAAATGAATCTACTCATCATGATACATTTCTCTAGTTAAAAACCTGCACTCATCCATGTACACACTCTTCTGTAACTAAGAATACTACTTTAGGAAGAGTTATTTGCAAAGGGGTGTGTAGTTCCTGGTCTGGAATTCTTGTTAAAATGACACTAAAAGGTCCTGGTCACAACTCATGCAAACGAGTTAACTTGGCCAGCATTATTCTCTCACATGAAAGTCCTGTTAGCAGAGCATTATCAACATGATTACCCTACAATGAACATGCCTTTTAAATCCAAAATCATTTCATGCCAGTTAAGTGTTAACACATTTTTCTCATGCTTGAAATATAAACCACATTCATATAAATGAGTATTTTATTTTGGTCTAAAACACAGTATCATCCCTTTGGTAATGGAAATACCAATTAATGTAAAAACCTGCAGCTCTTCAAGCAATCAAATCCATAATCTTAGTTTTAATCTACCTCCAGCATTTTGCAGTAATTCATGTAGTTATAATCCTATGATTTCTAGTTTCAACTTATGAAAGAATTATCTGTGGCATCTGTGACTTTAGGAAATGAATATACATGTTTCACAAATATTAAATTTCTAACCTGGTAAAACTGAAAAAAAAAAAAAAAAACACCCCAAAATTGTTAAATACAACAATTCCTCATTTATCTGGTATCTGATGGGAATAAGTAAAAATATTTTAGAACAACTTTAAATTGTTTCAAAGACAATCTCAGGTGTCTAAAATTCAAAATCTCCAAATTCAGTTATTTAAAATACTTTATATCAATTTTCCTTTTTACCTTCATAAGAAATAAGCATCCTAGAAGAGACTTGATTATTTAGTTCAAATCTTTTTAAAGATTGTAGCACTGAAGTCCATAGTTTAAAGGCATGTGTGGATTTGTTAGGGACAAAAGCATTGCATATTAGCTTTAAATATTCTCCTACAAATAAATTATGGCCTAAAATACAGACACCACCACAATGGTCAAGGCATTTAATTAAAACAATGTGGGGAAAGAAATGAAATATAACTACTTTAGCTATTCCAAAGAGACCTAAGCTATGACCATTTTTTAAAAAGAAAAGCTATGTTTTAGTCTCCAGCAAAGAAAAGAACATGGTGCCGTGGGGCTCTCACGTGAATCTGAAGTCTTCCTCTTCCCACCTGAGTAATGCTAAGCAAGATATGTATTCCTCCCCCTCACACTTTGACTTTCTAGTGTATAAAATGGGAGTGAAGCCTACCTTGCACTATGGCTGTGAGGATTAAGTTACTCGTATGACAGTGCCAAGCCCCATGCAGGGTACATGGAGAGATCTACAAATGCTACATTTTCTTTCTACTGTCATCTGAAATGTCAGACAGGATTGAAAATTATGTGAAATCCAAATACCCTAAATTGGTATAACGAAATACCAGAGAAACAGATAAATTAATAGTCCACTCCACCAACTGAAAGACTGCTGGACAGAAAAAATAAAACAAACTGAGACAATTAGCATATTCTCTAATATATGAGAACTCAAATAAATAATGGAATTTGCACTATTGAAGGCTAAAAATATAGTCATTAAACTATTTCTTTATAGTCACTAAACTATTTCTTTTCTAATGTTACAGGCTCACAAATGCCTGTAACATTAATTAAGTAATAACCACATGTCAGGTGCTGAGCTAGATATTTTAGAGGGATTTTATTATTTCATCCTCACTAGCAAGTGACAGAGCCAGGATTTCAACCCAGTAATCTGATGTCAGAACTCCTAATCATCATGTTACCTGTCTACCCATTAATAAAACATGTGAGTTTAAAAACCTCATGGTCAATTTCCTGTGCTCAGAATAACTAACAATATTTGTTAACCTTCCACTAATTTTTTTAAAACATGAAATACTAGCTATGTTTTGATAAGACGTTTTCCAGATAAAAACCTCATAGCTATATATTCTATGAAATATTTACAGTGTATTAAATCTAAATCGCAGTCCAAATCTAAATTATTAAATAATTAAATTCCAGTCCTGGGTGTATTTAAGTGTCTGTTGTACTTACTCACACAGAACATATGCCTTGCATACAGTAATAACAACGAATACTTACTGATTACCTATTTAGTTACAGCAGATAAAGAATCAAATTATAAAATACAAAGGTTTTCTGTAGTCCAAATATTTATTTTGTCAGCAACTATAAGCTTTCTCCAGAAGTTGAAAAAGGCTATCTGGATTATGGGAAATTCAAATATTTGTTTTCTTGCTGAGATTTTAAGGCAAATAATTAAGGGAGAGGCAAGAAGGTACTGTCAAATATTAAAACAACAACAAAGATGACCAACAGTATAATGGGTAGCTACCCTACCATATTCTCTTTAACCATATCCCCTTGGTGCCTTCTACAGAAGAAAGGCTTCCTCCAACTATAAAGATGCCTAATCTTTCATCACTTGCCATTATTTAAAATCATGTAAGATTTATATTAAGTTAAAAAACTTTTTCATTGAGATCACATATTGTCAGTGGGCCTTTCCCATCATTTAATTAAGAAATTATTTTAAACATAAAAATATGCTTGAAACAGCTCATTACAGAATCCACATCACTGTAATCTTATGGTTGGCCTCACGAATGTTATACAATGATTTGAGTTCAAAGTAAAGAAAACTGAAGTAAAACATGTAGTAGATTTTGTGGGGTTTTGTGTGTGTGTGCATGTGTGCGTTTTTAAAGGTATAATTGCTTAACCAGACATTCCTGTTTCGCTGACTGGAATATAAATAAAACCAGAACACAATCCAGAAAAGCTTGCTTTACCACAAACAGATCAAATCTGTATTGGGCTACAAGGAACACAGAACAAGAATCTCTTCTTAATACATGTTCTATTTTAGATAATAAAGTGTATTACTGTATTGTCTTCTCATGAAATTTTGCTCTAACAACATCTCCACTTTTAGGAAATGCCATATTCCCTTATCTGATTTATTGCTTCTCTGGGAGTTTCTGTTCTGTGAGGTTAGAATTATTAAAAAATAACAATAACAAAAAACAAGCAACCTTGTTTGCTGGAAATAAAAAGTGAAAAAAAAAAGAAACCTCATTTCTTTAGTTTATTAGTAAATAACTGCAAAAAGGGCAAGGGGCAGATGAGTGCTATGTGAATAAAAGATTTTTAATTATACATCAATTCTATCATTCCCTTAACAATACATTTCATAATTTAAAAGGTTTACAGTGAATATGTGGGTCATTAACTTGGAATATTCTAAAAACCATCCAGTAGTAAAGATAATTACACAGCCAGTAATATTCCAGCTGAATGAAACGCTCTTAATGGAAACCAACACTTGTTATGTATTTAAATTAGTTTTAAAATTAAATTAGATTTCCAGCTAGCTAGAAAATCTTTTTAAAAAGTCAGTAATTCAAATGGAAACTTTATATTAATTTAAAAAGTAATACCATCAATTTGGATCTAGTTCATCCTTATTGTTAACAAGCACTGAGGCAGAAAAATGAGTCATCAGCTAAAAGTCTGAACAATCCCAAAATGGGTGATTGAACTGTAAATAACTAAGATATATATTTTCTAAGCAAACCTAAACACATATTTTATAAAGCATACATATTCCCCTTAGTTCAGTTTCTACTTCTGCACTGTCTTGTAAACAGAAAAGACTTAAATTACCGGTAATATATCAAACCTTTACACTCTAAAGTATTGCATCTATATACAAAATGATACATTTATTACATATTATCTTACCAACTCATTAAAGCTGATGTCCCATAGTGCTTTATCAATATTTTCTATTTAGATTTAATTGCATTACTTGAAAGGAATCTACCCACTTTCAAACAATTTTCTGTGTATACGTTTCAATGATTTTGATTGTCCTCCAATTTAGAAATCACTGACACTCTGTTGAATGATATTAAGTATGGATGACTTCTACAAGATGTCAACAACTTAAGAAACCTTTACTAGCACCAAAAACTTGGGATAAGTATCTGTGATGATACACACCCCAAACCTCCAAGGATTTCTCTAATACAGTGATGAAGAGTTAAAACAGGCAAGGGCAAACCTACCAGACTTACTAAACATGAAAGAACAATTTGACTTTCAGGGAGACACACATCTAACTGAAAGCACAAAGAATGGAGTTAAGGTAGGCAGTTATGTGCAAGGCACACAATCTGGATCCCACATTTGGCAAATGAGGTATGTATCAAAGATTTACTTCATCAATTCATTACCTAGGACTTTACACTACAGAGAAAATTGGACAAATATTCAAAGATGTATGTTTAATATGATAACCATATTTGATAAAATATTAATAATAATGAAATAGGAAATAACCTAAATGTTCTTTAATTAAAAACTGGTACAGTATTTTACACAAATAATCGAATATTACATATATGTAAGTTTTCATTGACATAGAATGAGCTCCATAATATACTGCTGAGGGGAAAAAGCAGATTAAAAATAACATGAATATTATAGTTACAGGCATGGACAGAGACAGCTGCAAAAATTATCACCAAAAGCAAATGGAGGTTTCCTCTGGGTGGTTGGGGAGGAAAGTAATTTTTACTTTCTTCCTTAGAATTACTAATATTGCTTAAATTTTCTAAATAAATATACATTATCTTTGTGATCAGAAAAAAATTCTCTTCATGTTGGAAAAAGAAAGCACATTTATTTTTTAACACCATAATTCTTTTTGGGAGTAATTACTCTATGGAAATAATTAGAAAAATTCATGAAGCTATAGATTCAAAGATTTTATCACAGCAGTGTTTATTATCATAAAATACTGGCAATAATCTAAATGATCAATAGTGTATTTGTTAAATAAGTTATAAAGTAACTATATAATGGCATACTACAAGTTCATTAATATTAAGATAAGGATACAGTCATCACTGTAAGTTCAGTGACCTTGGGAATGTTACATACCCTCTAGGTGTCAGTTTCCTCATCTGTAAAATGGGTATAAAAAGAGCGCTTACCTTACAGTGCTTTACCTAGCATATCAGCTTTATCTTATTGTGATACAAGATGAAAAATTTGATGTTTGTGAGCTGTCTTGATAACATAGGCCGCTGCTGCAAAAATTACCTTGTTATCTGCTTCTAAAAATTTCAAGATGAACATTCAATTTGGCCATCGAAAATGTGAATATAAGACCACAAGGGCAATAAATACCAAAGTTGAAAATAGGACATTTCTGCAACTATTAACCTAATTTTTAAAAATTCCTATACTGGCTGGGCTCAGTGGCACACACCTGTAGTCCCAGCCACTTGGGAGGCTGAGGCAGGAGGCTCGTTTAGGCCCAAGCACTGGAGGCCAGCCTGGGCAAGAGAGTGAGAACCTGTTTATTTTTAAAAACAATAAACTGTCTATATACAATCACAAAATAAGCTTGTTTATTCATCTATACATGTGCAAAAAATAGTGCTAGAAGATAAAACCAGGGCTACCTAGACGCCTTTGGCACTGGGACATTTCCCTATTAAGAAGTTGCCCAGATTACGATGACTGATAGAATTGGTATCCCTACTTAATTGAACAACAGAACAATTTACATATACATACTAGTTTGCTTCATCAGTTTTACTATCATTGTACAAACATTTATTTTGTTGCTTTAAGTAACTGAAACCAACCTGCCATGGTCTTTCCCAATCCAGCGGAATAGGAAGTGCTCCAAGCCATGCTCCTACAAAACTAGAAATTGTAGTCATCTGGAGACTATTCTCCCATATGGATGAAACTCTGTGAAGCACAAATTGGTATATCATTGATGGTACATACATTAGCTGCTGCAGAATCCAACAAGCACTAGCACACATTATCAGTATACATATATTTTCTGTAATTTAAAATGAAAATCTCAAACTGACATATAAATATTTACCATGAACTATTAATAGTTAATTGGTAAGAAGATATAAATGTTTTCCATCGTAAAGGTAATATACAGATCTGTAGTAGGAGTCAAACCATGCTAAAGAGCATTTGTAGAAACAGCTAAGTCCTCCACCCCTATCAACTCCTGGTTCCTTTCCCTACAGGCAACTGCTATTACCAAATTATTACATATTCTTCCAGAAATATTTTATACATGCACAAATACACACATAATTTTGTTTTGAAGGATATATGTATATTTGCATAAATACACATGTACATATGTATATTTCTTCAAAACAAAACTCAGATGCATCATGTTACAAACCGAATTTTGCTTGTTTTTCCTTGGTAACAGTTGTAATAGTATTCCATTGTATGGATGGTGCATCATTTATTCAACCAGTCTTTCTTTTTTTTTTTTTTTTGAGATGGAATCTCTGTTGCCCAGGCTGGAGTGTAATGGAGTGATCTCAGCTCACTGCAACCTCCGCCTCCCGGGTTCAAGCAATTCTCCTGCCTCAGACTCCTGAGTAGCTGGGATTACAGGTGTGCACCACCACGCCCGGCTAATTTTTGTATTTTTGGTAGAGATGGGGATTCATTATGTTGGTCAGGCTGGTCTCGAACTCCTAACTTTGTGATCCGCCCACCTCAGCCTCCCAAAGTGTTGGGATTACAGGCATGAGCCACTGCACCCGGCCTCAGCTAGTCTTTCTTACATCACATTTCATTTATACAAACCAATTCAATTTACTTGGCAAGAAACAGGCAGAGAACAAGAACAAAATATTTCAAAAGATCTGGTGATTTTGCCTACCATTCCTATATACTAAGTGCACATCGGAGAGTGTAAAGGTGGAAAGACTTAATTCTGCCATTCTCTTAGTAGGTGTTAGTTTCAGGCTGGCCCTCATAGTGTGAACACTTCATTGTAGAACAGGAGTCTGGTTACAGTCAGGTAAAAGCCCACTGCAATGCAATAAGTAGGGTCCAAATATTCAATTGTTTAAATTGCAAGGTGAAGCTACTGTGAAGTTAATGAAAAGTAGCCTCTTCTAGATAGTATGGGGGAAAACATTTGTTTTGTTAGATGATTTATTTAATTAGAAACAGGCCAATTATTACACGCAAAATGTACACTGAATTTTAAAAGTCACAAATGATGACAAGTCAGTTCACAAACCAATCCCTCTACCATCCATCCATCTCATACTCCCCAACTACACAAGATAAGAACCCTAGCTTGTTTCCATTGAAGCAGGGCTAAGAACAGGCTGGAGCCAATCACATATATCCAGATTTGTACTATTTTTAGGGCTTTATTGTTCTTTTTTATTTCATATAACACCTGTAAGTCAGCTTTTTCAACTAGCATTCAACAGAACAGAGATCTGTTCCAATGTTGGAAGGAAAAACTGGCCAAGTTCCATGTAAAGAGAACTGTACTGTTCAAGCAATTTAAAGGATTTTCAAAGGCAATTTTTGACTACATGTGGCTGACAATGTTGACTAAGCTCCAACTTAACACACACCTCCTCTATACTGTAATACATAAAGTGGAGACACAAGGTGTGGTAGAGGTTAAGAGCAGAGATTACTTTCTGTTGGGAAGAATTCACTTTTTCTATTTTATGGAACAGGAGGAAGTTAAGCTGGATTGGAAAGAATAGGTAGCGTTAGGTCTTAAACTGGAAGACTGGAGAAGGAGCTGCACTGCAGACAAAAGAACATAAATCAGATTGCTAGAGGCCAAGAGAAGTACGAGAAATAAGGCTGGAAAAGTAGGGCAGAGTTAGGATTTTTTGTTTGTTTTTTGTTGTTGTTGTTGTTGTTTTGAGACGGAGTTTCGCTCTTGTTGCCCTGGCTGGAGTGCAATGGAGTGATCTCGGCTCACCGCAACCTCCACCTCCCGGGTTCAGGCCATTCTCCTGCCTCAGACTCCTGAGTAGCTGGGATTACAGGTGTGCACCACCACGCCTGGCTGATTTTTGTAGTTTTAGTAGAGACCGGGTTTCATCCATGTTGTAGCATGTATCAATATTTCAGTCCTTTTTATGGCTCAATCATATTCCTTTCTATTGATATTCCACATTTTATCTATTCAACAGCTGATGGATATTTGGGTTGCTTCTGCTTTTTGGTTATTATGAATAATGTTGCTATGAACATTTATGCACAAGTTTCTGTGTGAGCGTATGTTTTCATCTCTCTTGGGATTACACTTAGGAGTGGAATTGTTGGGTCATATGGAAACTCTATGTTTAATCACTTGAGGAACTACCAGACTCTTCCAAAGTGGCTGAACCATTTTATATTCCTACCAGCAGTGTTTGAGGATTCCAATTTTTGCACACCCTCCATCATGACACTTGTCATTATCTTTTTTTTATTACAGTCATCGTAATTGGTGTGAAATGGTATCATGGTGATAGATTTAGGGTTAGGATTTTAGAAAATTCTTAAATGTCAAACTAGGGAACCATGAAGGTTTTTAATCAAGACAACTATATGATCAGAGATAATTCAGTAAGATTTATGTGGCTGGGCGCAGTGGTTCACGCCTGTAATCCCAGCACTTTGGGAGGCCGACGCAGGCGGACCACAAGGTCAGGAGTTCGAGACCAGCCTGGCCAACATGGTGAAACCCCATCTCTACTAAAAATGCAAAAAATTAGCTGGGCACGGTGGCAGGCGCCTGTAATCCCAGCTACTCAGGAGGCTGAGACCGGAGAATCGCTTGAACCTGGGAGGCGAAGGTTGCCGTGAGCCAAGACCGCGCCATTATACTCCAGCCTGGCGACAGAGTGAGACCCTGTCTCAAAAAAAAAAAAAAAAGAAAAGATTTGTGTATGTATCTTTCTAACCTCTAAGCTCTAAGTTCCTTGGGCTAAGAGGTGAGATCCATGCCTTCACATTTTTCATGGTTCCAGCACACTTGTGGCCATCTTACGTTTATTAAAATAAAAAGTATGATCATCCGAGAGGTTGCCCTCTATTTTGCTGTAGCCAAGTGTTTATGATCCTACATATAATAAATGTAGAAAAAAGGGAACCAAGACCTATTGTTAAAAATAGAAAAACTCTGTGCCCTGTCTTTTTAAAGTAAAAATTATATATTTATCAAAATAATATATGTGACATCTTTAAAGTAAAGGAGTACAATTAAACTATTATTAAAATAGTAGTCTCCTCTTCCATCCCTCCCCACTCCTGATGTTTGCTCCAAGGCAGATCTTTTTTTTTTTTTTTTTTTGAGACGGAGTTTCACTCGTGTTTCCCAGGCTGGAGTGCAAAGGCACAATCTCAGCCCACTGCAACCTCCGCCTCCCAGGTTCAAGCAATTCTCCTGCCTCAGCGTCCCGAGTAGCTGGGATTATAGGCATGCACCACCACGCCCGGCTAATTTTGTATTTTTAGTAGAGACAGGGTTTCTCCATGTTGAGGCTGGTCTCGAACTCCTGACTCAGGTGATCCGCCTGCCTCAGCCTCCCAAAGTGCTGGGATTACAGGCGTGAGCCACCGCGCCCAGCCTTGAGGCAGATTTTTTCAGCCTTTTTGCTATTTCTTCTATTTACCTCAAATGAAAAAAAAAAAAAAAGAAAAAAAGAAAAAAAAAAAACCCACACACATTAAGTATAGATTTTTCAAGATTAACTTACTTTCTGCCTTCTTCTATGGGAGAAGAGGATTCAGCACCTTTTACCTACAAGCTGCCTACCTCCACATACACATTTCTCCCTGACTCATGTCCCTTCTACAATGGTAACATCTCCTCCTTTCAACCGAATCAATAGGAATGTTCTACACTATGATGATTATAAAACTGCTAATCACAGTGAACCACACAGTAAACCACAATCATACATTTCTTTTCTCACAGTAAATATAATCTTTAATTGTCCATGGATGTTAAGAACTGCCTCTTTTTCACCCCTCAGTTTGCTTATGTACCTGTCATTAAATAATCTTCAAATATTCCAAAGAAGCTAAGTAGCACCTCCAAATGCTTGATCTCTTCTCCCTGCTCCTTCCATCTTTTTGGAGCCACCTAGGACTGCTGCACAACTGCTGTGTTTGCGAATTCCCTTTGCCTCTTTTAGTTCTTTTGGATCTGCTCTTTCCTAAATTCCAAGACTTCCTCCATCTATGTTCCTTTTTCTTTTCTTTTCTTTTCTTTTTAAGCACCTCCTTCAATAGATTCCTGAGAAAGGAATTTTCTTTTTCAGCACCTCCTTCCATAGATTCCTGAGAAAGGGTACACGGAAAATAGATTCTTAGAGATGTTTGAAGGCTGAAAATGAATTTACTGTAATTTTTGGGAATCATTCTGCCTCGGGATTTGTAGGGGGAGGGTTGTTAATTTTTGGTTTGTTTTTTGAGATGGAGTCTCACTCTGTTGTCCAGGCTGGAGTGCAGTGGTACAATCTTGGCTTACTGCAACGTCCGCCTCCTGGGCTCAAGTGATTCTCCTGCCTCAGCCTGCGGAGTAGCTGGGATTACAGGCGCCCACCACCATGCCCAGCTAATTTTTGTATTTTTAGTAGAGACAGGGTTTCACCTTGTTGGCCAGGCTGGTCTCGAACTCCTGACCTCAAGTGATCCGCCCACCTCGGCCTCCCAAAGTGCTGGAATTATAGGCGTGAGCCACAGCGCCTGGCCCTGCCTCAGAATTTGGAAGGCATTGCTCCAGTTTTCTGATTCCCACTTGAAAAGTTCAGTGCCATTCTGGTTTCCCGTCCTCTGTAGGTATCACGTTTCTCTCATTCTCTAGAAACTTTTATAATAATCAATCTCTTTATTCCTGGTTATCAAAAATTTCCCGAAAATGTGTTTTAAAGTGTTTTTTCATCCACTGTGCTGAAAATATATGGGCCTTCTTAATCTAAAAGCTCAGGTCTTCTGGTTCTTAAAATTGTCTTCTATTTAAAGACCTTGTTTATCAGATCACTTAAGAATTTTTTCCTTACTCTTCTGCTAGGAATATTATTATTTTGAACTAATTTCTGCTTTTCTTATCTTTTAACTCATTTTGCAATCTTTGCCTTTTTGTTTGACTTGGGAATCTTTTCAACTTTTGTCTCTACTTCTGCTGAGTTTAATAGTGTGCTTATTTCCCAAAAGTTTTCTTGTTCTCTGAATATTCATTTTGACTGCCTCCTGTTCACCTTTTATGGTAAAGTTTTAAAAAAGTAAATTTTTAAGTTATCTTCTGTCTTTGTATATTGCCTCTATTTCCCCTGAGTTTCTTTTTTGTTTTTTTCATTTCTGGATTTTATGTGAGGATTCCTCAAATATCTGATGATTCTTTACTTCTCATTCTACTTAAAACATGATGTATGAAATGTCTAGACGAGGCAAATCTACAGAGATAGGAAATATATTAGTGTAAGCTTGTCTAACCCATGGCCCATGGGCCACATGGCAGCCCAGGATGGCTTTGAATGTGGCCCAACACGAATTCATAAACCTTCTTAAAACATTATGAGATTTTTTAAAAATTATTTATTTATTTATTTATTTATTTTTTAGCTCATCAGTTATACCGTGAGTGTTAATGTATTGCATGTGTGGCTCAAGACAATTCTTATCCTTCCAATGTGGCCCAGAGAAGCCAAAAGACTGGACACTCCTGTAGTGGTTGCCTGGGCCATGGAGAGAGGAGTGGCAATAGGGGAAGACTGCTAATAGTCATAGTTTCTTTTTAATGTGGTGAAATGTCCCAAAATTAGATTGTGGCAATGGCTGTACAACTGTGCCTATACTAAAAACCACTGAATTATACACTTTATGAGTGAATTCTGTGGTATGCAGTTATATTTCAATAACACTAACAACAGCAACAACAAAGTGAAACATTAAATAGTTGACTGGATGTTTACAATGCATAAGTCAGATAATTCAAGCAGGGGGATGCACAGAACTAGGGACTGGGTAGGAACCCTGACTTTCCCTTAGAGAATCCCAAAATGTCAATATCTGTAAGTTTTTCTTTTGTACCATTTTCCCTCGAAAGAAATATTTCAATATTCTGCCTAGATGGTATAAGCCTGGCTCCCAGTACTTTGGGCCAACCAGGGAAAAGGGGCTAGCTGTAACGTGGGGACTCATGGTTTGAGATGTAGGATTTCATTTAAAACTTATTCCTTGAAGAGGTTGTACCAAACAGGCTCAGTATCTGGGGACAGCCAGAATAGCTGGGGATATGACGGGTACAATTATATTTTCTTCACTGCTCCTCCCTGTACTGTTTAACTTCCATTGCTTGTATTAGTTTTTATTTATATTGTTCTGCAACTCTAATTCAGTTATTTTCTTGATATAGTGAGTCCTTTTAATGTACAAATTGGAGAATCCCCTCATTTGTGGAAACTGTCTTCTATCATATCTTTGAATCATTTTTTATTGGGTAATTTAGAGACACTAACTAGTCTTACGTTTGCATCTCTTTTGTTTCTCCTCTATATTTATCACATCTTCTCTAAATGCTTTATTCTTCCCAACCCCCCCAACCCCTCATTCATTTTGATTAACTCAAACCTTTCTTCCATGCTAAAACCTGACTTTCTAATTTGTCGGTTTCTTGATATTTCTAACTTATGACCTGTAATAGTGACCTTTGCATTCTCAATTTATTTCACTAATTCTGCAGTCTTCTTCTCCACGTCATTTTGTTTCATGATCTCCTCTTTGCTCTTAATTTATTCAATTCATATCCTTAGTACTATTTTTCACGATAAACTGCGTGGAGGCTTTTTTGTTTGTTTTTGCTTCTAGGGTAGCATTTTCTTTCAGGCCAGATTCTTCATCTTCTGCATGCCCTTTTTCCTTCTTCTATAGTGCATTTTTAGGGTTGTCATGCTGTTTCTTTTCTCTTGCTTACACTTCACATGGGCACACTTCCTATCTTAACTAGCCCCAATTCTCCCTGTGTTGAAGCTGCCTTTTGAGGATTGGATGTTATTTTCTACTGAGTTTTCTGTAACATGAGTCAGGAAAGAGAATGGAGGCAGGGAGGCTGGGTAAGATAAAAGTTCTCTCTGTGATTCAGTTAGTAATATTCCACTGAAATTTAGTAAATGGTGGTTCTATAAATCAGACTTAAAAATTCATGGCCAAGGCTTATGCCTCCTCTTAGAAATCAGATGAAGCTACTATAGTGCACAGTCTGCCCCCTTTGGCAGACCCCTGTAGGTAGCAGCCCTGGTAGATTGGTAAGAGGTAAAGAGCCCTGATGGGGAGTCAGGGAAACCTACACTCTATTGGTAGGAATATGTATGCGGGTATACACATATTCTTCAAATTAGAACTTTAGTTTGACAGTGTCTGTCAACTTCCTTTGATCTAGGAAAGTTACTCCAGTAATCTAGTCTACAAAAACCTTTGCACAAGAATAAAAAGTTATATGGTACAAAGATATACCTAACAACATTATTTATAATCATGAAAATTTGATAATAAACCTTAATAGGAAATTAGTTAAATAAATCATGGTACATGGAATACTTGTAATGATGATTAATTGCTGAACATTCATCTCAACCCTGATGATTAGACTAATTAATTAAATACTGATAATCCCATTCTGTCTCCCAATGATTAGGAAAACTCAAGGAAGAGAAGCTGCTGCCATCCCACTACCAGCCTGAGGATAATAACAAGGAGAATCAGTAAGAAGCACAGCCATACCATAACTATCTGTATCTAGAACCATCCAACCTCCGTTATGTGACATAATCAGTTTTCTTATTATTCAATCCAGTATAAGCTGGTTTTATGTTACTTACAGAGATATACTAGCTAAGAATGCCATGCAAGAAGAGGTAGATTACATACACACACAGATAAGGATGTTCATAATACATTAGTGGGAAAAAAGTTATAAAGCCATGACTAGTTTAACTATTTTGTTTTAAAATTTTGTATATATATAAAAAATACAAAATTCGAAGAACATATAAAATCTGCTAGCAGTTGTTCATTACTTCTTTGATAGCATCACTAGGATCTTTAACTTTCTATGTTTTTCTATTTGAATTTTTACTACAAACATATATATACATTATTTTGTAATAAATAAGATAAAAAGAATAAAATAGGTAAATTCCTTTCTATTAACTAATTTCTAGCATCACTGACATTGATGTACTCTCATTTTATAAGTTTCCATAATAAAGCTATTTGAATTCTACGGTTATTGGCTAACTTTTTCAAAGTTAAGGAATATATGCACAGTCAACAGGGCTCAGAATAAATAAATGGCCCCCCTGTGAATGAACTTTAAAAAGTGACTAAAGCAATGTTACAGACCAATCTTCATGACACTGTGCTCCAAGTACTTGTCCAAAAATTTGACTCCACTGGAATTCATTACATCAAATATTAATTGAAGTAAACAGGCCATTTTGAGTGCCTACTACATGCCAGACACTGTATCAGGCACCTGGGGGTAGTTCATAGTAAACACTCATGATTTAAATATCCTGTCATCAGAATAGTATTTGTTTAAATAGATTTAATTTTTTGAACTGCTAGTCTCTTCAACTAAAAAAGAGACACTATACAACTCCTCCTAGTGGCTAAAGGTATTTTATAAAATTCTAATATAAATGTTTTCCTTCCCCACTGAATATTAAAACAAATGCCTCTTTACCACTAAATTTTTTGCCCACATTTATACTAAATTACCTAATTTTTATGTGAATAAATCTTTGGTCACTCACTATATTTTCACTCTTAGTGTCCACAGTGGTTGCTTCAATATAAAATCTATTTCAATACGAAGATGACAAAAAGAGGCCTGTTGTCTTTGTCTACACAAACAGGTCTTATTGAATGTTTTCACCTTGGCAAGATCACCACTCTTGGCAAGATTTTTGTTTAGTACTATTCAGGAATCTATTTAGTTCACCAAAAGTGATCAGATTCTAACTTAAACATTCAAATAATAGCATAAAAGAACTGATAAGTCAAAAAGCAAGTTTCAATGAACTATACAGGTGTATAGTAGTCAGATTATTACTTTCCTTTATAAGGAAGTCTGCAAATGAAAAAAAATAATTTTAATGCCAATGCAATAACTGAATTAAATTGGTACAAACTGAGTATATTATTTAATAAGTATACCAATAAGAAGTTGGCAGAATATTTTAAGAAACCAAATGACTTTTCTACTTCCAAGTTTCTTTATAATAGCATTCTTTTGTTTTGTTTTCCCGGGGTAACTTAACATTTACTGTAAGGAGAAATCCTGTTAAAATGGTGTCTTTTAGTTATGTATAAAATCCCAATAATATCAGAATTGATCCTTAACTCGTAGGATGTAGTTCCTACACAGTTCACAGGCTCAAAGCTTTGGTGTTCTCTGTCTTCACATGATTATCATCTGTTCAACATAAGTTTTCTATAGACATGCAAATAAATACATTAAAAACTAGTATATAAAGTTATTTCACTTAAAAATATTATAAAACATTTATATTGATTCAACACTAATTGAGATATCATGCCAACTCAAAATTAGCCTGTTCACACTGAACATCTGAATTATTCGTATTTCAGTAATACTAAAAGGGCTGTCTTTAAGTTAAAAAAATACACACAAAACTCTACTATGTTTTACATATTAAAACACAGGATGAATGATAAAAATATTTAAAGCTTTAAAATCTTCAGTTGATACTTCAAGGTATTTTAAATCCTTTTTATTAATTAGAACTACAGCATAAGAACTTCAAGCTGAAATTTTAATTTGTGTTCTAAATTATTATTAAGTAGGAAAAAGCATGTATTAGTCATGTATTTTGTACAACCTCCTTAAATAATTAAATACAGTTCTTTGAAATTAAAGTAGTGACTCAGGAAGTCCTAGCTAGAGCAATCAGATGAGAGAAAAAAAATAAAGGGCATCCAAATTGGAAAGGAAGAAGTCAAATTATCCTCGTTTGCAGATGATATAATCGTATATTTGGAAAAACCTAAAAACTACCAAGAACTATTAGAACTGATAAACAAATTGAGTAAAGTTGCAGGATACAAAGCCAACATACAAAAATCAGTAGCATTTCTGTATGCCAACAACAAATAATCTGAAAAAGAAATACAAAAGTAGTCCCATTTGAAACAGCTACAAATAAAATTAAATATCTATGAATTAACTTCACCAAAGAAGTGAAAGATATCTACAATGAAAACTATAAAACACTGATGAAAGAAATTGAAGAGGACACAAAAAAATAGAAAAATATTTTGTGTTCATGAATTGGAAGAATCAATATTGTTAAAATGTCCATACTACCCAAAGCAATCTACAGATTGCAATCCCTCTCAAAATACCAATAATAATCTTCACATAAATAGAAGAAACAATCCTAAAATTTATATGGAACCACAAAGACCCAGAATAGCCAAAGCTATCCTGAGCAAAAAGAACAAAACTGCAGGAATCACATTACTTGACTCAAATTATACTACAGAGCTATTGTAACCAAAACAGCATAGTACTGGCATAAAAACAGACACATAGACCAAGAGAACAAATAGAGAACCCAGAAGTAAAACCATACATCTACAGTGAGCTCATTTCATCAGAGATGCCAAGAACATACAATGGGGAAAAAGCAGTCTCTTCCATAAGTGGTGGCAGAAAAACTGGATATCCATATGCAGAAGAATGAAACTAGACCCCTAACTCTTGCCATATACAAAAATCAAACCAAGATGGATTAAAGACTTAAATTTAAGACCACAAACTATGAAACTACTAAAAGAAAACACTGGAGAAACTTTCCAGGACACTGGATTGGGCTAAGATTTCTTGAATAACACCCCACAAGCACAGGCAAACAAAGCAAAAATGGACAAATGGAATCACATCAAGTTAAAAAGCTTCTGCACAGCAAGAGAAACAATCAAGAAAGTGAAGAAACCCACAAAATGGAAGAAAATATTTCCTATCTATCTATCTAATAAAGGGTTAATAACCAGACTATATAGGGAGCTCAAACTACAGGGGAAAAAAAAATCTAATAATCCAATTTAAAAAATGGGCAAAATATCTGAATAGACATTTCTCAAAAAAAGACATACAAGTGGTAAACAGGTATATGAAAAGGTGTTCAATATCACTGGTCATCAGAGAAATGCAAATCAATACCACAATGAGGTATCATCTTACCCCAGTTAAAATGGCTTTTATCCAAAAGGCAGGCAATAACAAATGCTGTCGAGGATGTGGAGAAAGGGAACTCTCATATACTGTTGGTGGGAATGTAAATTAGTACAGCCATTATGGAGATCAGTTCTCAAAAAAACAAAAACAGATCTACCATATGATCCAGCAATCACATTGCTAGGTATATACCCAAAAGAAAGGAAATCAGTATATTGAAGAGATAGCTGGACTCCCATGTTTATCGCATCACTAATCACAATGGCCAACATTTGGAAGCAACCTAAGTGTCCATCAACAGACTAATGGATTTTTTAAAATGTGGTACATACATGCAGTACTACTTGGCTATTAAAAATAATGAGATCCTGCCATTTGCAACAATGTGGACAGAACTGGAGGTCATTATGTTAAATTAAATAAGCCAGGCACAGAAAGGCAAACTTTGCATGTCTCACTTATTTGTGGCAGCTAAAAATTAAAACAATTGAACTCCTCGAGATAGAGAGTAGAAGGATGGTTGTTACCACAGGCTGGAAAGGGTCGTAGTGGGGATAGAGGATGAAGAGAATGTGATTAATGGGCACAAAAAAAGTTAGAATGAATAAGATCTAGTATTTGATAGCAAAGCAGAGTGACTATAGTCAATAATAATTTAACTGTACATTTAAAAATCAGTAAGAGTATAATTGGATTGCTTGTACAACCATACATACAAAAGATAATGCTTGATGTGAATACCTTGATGTGATTATTATGCATTGTGTGTATCAAAATAGCTCATATACTCCAGAAATGTACATATCTACTATGTACACACAAAAATTAAAATTAAAAAATAAAGTTGTGATTCGATATAAATAATGCTAACTATATATTGGAGCAATTTCAGTATAACCAGTAATTTTTTGTGAATATTTCATATTATCACTGCAAAACTATCAGATCTTTAAATTTTTAAATATTTTTGCTTAAAAGTGAACATTTAAGAAGGCAAACTCTAATGTTCAACAAGTCAATCTATCCAATTATTTCCTAGCTTATTCAAAATTTGACATCCTTTCCATAGTAAAATTTGGAAGTATAATAAAAGTACTAAGAAGAAAGTGAACTAACTCTAGTGTATGGTGGAAACATACAGACTTAGATTCTTCTTTTATGTCAAAGTTCAAATTAACTTCACATTATATTAAATGAGAAACCAGCCCTCCTCCATAGTTATCTACGCACTGCGCTCCTTGGTCTGTCACCTAAACGAGGAAGAAATACTGAGACAAACTGCAGTAAGGATTGAAAATATGATATATAAAATGTTCCCTGACATTTTTTAATCCATTCAACAAAGATTTCTTGAGCACCTACTATTTGATTTCATTCATTTCACTCAGTTCTGATATAGCCCTGCGAAGTACATATTACTTTTATTCTAATCATATTACATATAAGGATATGTGAAGTTAAGTAGCTTGTCTAAGATCACTCGGCCACTAAGTAGTAAAAACAGGGCAAGAACCTGTTTTCTGATCCTCAATTACTGGAGTCATCTAATTTCTATACCATCTAATGATCTAGATTCCAATCCCAGCTCTACTACTTCCTGGCTACAGAACTTGGGCAAATCACTTAACCTGTCAGCCTTCTAGGTTCTTCAACTAGAAAATGGTGAAAGTGAGTATCTCACTAGATTGCTCTGAGAAATGCTATAACAAAAATGCTTTAAAAGTTATTAAAATACTTTTGCATTACTATTTCATATCATGTGCTATGTGATATTATATAAAATGTTTTATATTACAAATTGATAATTTTTAGCCATAGTCCTCTGGCGACTAGGCTGTTCTCCAGTACGTTGGAGATTTTAGCACAACTTTTGCAGTCTACTGAAGTTTAGGTGACATCAGAGAAATCTAGCAACTTCCTGATATAGGCCTACTTTCCATAAGCAAGAAGTTAAGTACTGGCAAAATCTAACTCATTATAACTTTTATTTTGACTAGGTAGTATATTAATGTGGTTCAAATTTCAAAAGATAGCAAAGGATATTCAGTGGAAAGTCTCCTTACTTTGTCCTCTAGCTTCTCAGATCCCCTTGCAAGAGACAACCTGTTTTATCAGTTTCTCATGTGTCCTTCCAGAAATATACGTGTATCTATGCCCTCTGACAACTTTTGACATAAATGGTAGCATCCTGTACACATTTCTTCACCTTGCTTTTTTCCACTAGTATATCAGTAAATAAAGAGTTTTGTTTTGGGTTTTTTTCCTGTTTTTATGTGTTTAGTTTTTACAAATGCATAGTACTTCACAGGGTGGGTTAAGTTTATCCTAACCCTATCCCTTACTAAAGGATATTTAGGTAATTTTCAATGCTGAAATGAGTAATCTTATATATTTAACATTTTGTAAGTGTGCAAGTATATCTACTGGATAAAGTCCAAAAAGTAGAATTGCTGGGTCGAAGAAGTGTACTTGTAATTTTTACAGATACTACTAAACTGTGCTTTATAGAGTTTGAACACTGGAGCTTGCTTCTCAAACCCTTAACACTACCATGTGACCCAGCAATCCCACTCCTAGGCATACCCAAGAGAAATAAACACATATGTCCATAAAAAACCTATACACAAATGTTTGATGCAGCTTATTCACAACAGCCCAAATGTGGAAAGAACCTAGATGTCCATCAACTGATAAATGGGTAAACAAAATTTGATACATATCCATACAATGGAATATTATTCAGCCACAAAAAGGAACGAAGTACTGAAGCATGCTACAACATAGATAAACCTTCAAAACATTATGCTAAGTAAAAGAAGGCAGTCACAAAAGATCACATATTATCAGACCCAATTTATAACAAATTTCCAGGATAGGCAAATCTATAGAGATAGTAAGTAGATTAGTGGTTGCAAAAAACCACTGAATTGTATATTTTAAATAGGTGATGTGTACCGTATGTGAATTATATCTCAATACCGTTTTAACAAATACCCACCTCCCAGCTACCCCAGTTTACTATATGTCATGAGCCACACACACCCACATCTGGTGTTAATTTTCCCTCAGATTTCCAACAACCATCTCACCACTTCGCAATAACTCACAATAGGCAACCCTTCTCACGTCTACTTCCAGAAGCAAACCTTTACCAAGGAAACCTTTTCCAAGGAAAAGTGCCATGTTTATTGTAATATTTGGGTGCAGGCACACCTTGTAGATACTGCAGATTTGGTTCCAGACCACCAGAATAAAGCAAATTATACAATAAAGTGAGTCATATGAATTTTCTGGTTTCCCAGTGTATATAAAAGTTATATTTCTACTATATCATAGTCTATTAAGTGGGCAATAGCATTATGTTTTTTAAATGCACGTAATTTAAAAATACTTTATTACTAAATAATGTTAATAATTATCTGAGCCTTCAGCAAGTTGTAATCTTTTTGCTGGTGGAAGGTGTGGTCTTCAAGTTGATGGCTGCTGACTGATTAGGTTGATGTTTGGGGAGGCTGTGGAGATTTCTTTTTTTTTTTTAAGGCTGAGTCTTGCTCTATTGCCCAGGCAGGAGTGCAGTGGCGCAATCTCAACTCACTGCAACCTCTGCCTCCTGGCTTCAAGCAATTCTTGTGCCTCAGCCTCCCAAGTAGCTGGGATTACAGGCACCTACCAGCACGCCCAGCTAATTTTTCTTGTATTTTTAGTAGAGACAGAGTTTCACCATGTTGGCCAGGCTGGTCTCAAACTCCTGACCTCAAGTGATCTGCCTGCCTCAGCCTCCCAAAGTGCTGAGATTCATGAGCCACCGCGCCCAGCCAGCAATTTCTTAAAATGAAATTTTAATCATGCAGTTGGTTGCATCAATTGACTCTTCCTTCCAGAAAAGATTTATCTGTAGCATGCCATGCTGTTTGATAGCATTTTACCCACAATAGACCTTCTTTCAAAATTGGAGTCAACCCTCTCAAACCCTGCCATTGTTTTATTAACTAAGTTTATGCAATATCATAAATCCTTTTTTGTCATTTCAACAATATTCATGGCATCTTCACTAGTAGATTCCATCTCAGGAGACCATTTTCTTTCTCATCCAGAAGTAATTCCTCATCTGTTCAAGTTTTATCATAATGTTGCAGCAATTCAGTCACATCTTCAGGATACTGTTCTAATTCTAGTTCTCTGGCTATTTCCACCACATCTGTGGTGGTTTCCTCCACTGAAGTCCTGAACCTCTCAACATCATTCATGAGGAATAGAATCAGCTTCTCGTCAATGTTGATATTTTTATCTCCTCCCATGAATCACAAATGTCCTCAATAGCATCCATCTACAATGGTGAATCCTTTCCAGAAGGTTTTCAATTTACTTTTCCCAAATCCATCAGAGGAATCATTACCTATGGCAGCTATAGCCTTACAAAATGCGTTTCTTAAGTAATAAGACTTGAAAATCAAAATTATTCCTTGATCCATGGGTTACAGAATGGATCTTGTGTTGTAGGCATGAAAAAAACATTAATATTCTTGTACATCTCCAACAGAGCTGACTAGGTACATTGTCAATGAGCAGCAATATTTTGAAAGTGTATATATATATATATATATTTTTTTTTTTTCCCCCGAGCACTAGGTCTCAAAAGTGAGCGTAAAATATTCAGTAAACCATGCTATAAACAGATGTGTTGTCATCCAGACTTTGTTGTTCCATTGACAGTATACAGGCAAACTAGATTTAGCATAATTCTTAAGGGCCTTAGGATTTGCAAAATGGTAAATTAGCACTGACTTCAACTTAAATTCTCTAGCTGCACCGGCCCCTAACAAGACAGTCAGCCTGTCAAGCATTGAAAGTGGCCACTGACTTCTCCTCTCTAACTTTAAAAGTCCCAGATGGCATCTTCTTTCAATAGAAGGCTGTTTGGTCTACATTAAAAATCTGTTATTTAGCCACTTTCACCAATGAGCTTGGCTAGATCTTCTGGATAACTTGCTCCAGCTTCTACATCAGCACTTGTTGCTTTACTTTGCACTTTTATGTGATGGCGATGGCTTCTTTCCTTAAGCCTCAAGAATCAACCACTGCTAGTTTCAAACTTTTCTTCTGTAACTTTCTCACCTCTCTCAGCCTTCACAGAATTGAAGAGAATTAGAGCCTTATTCTGGATTAGGATTTGGCTTAGAATGTTGTACCTGGTTTGACCTTCTGTCCAGACCATAAAACTTTCTCCCCATTAGCAATAAGGCTGTTCCACTTCCTTGTCACTCACGTGTTCACTAGAGTAGACTTTAAATTTCCTTTAAGAACTTTTCCTTTGCATTCACAACTTGGCTATTTGGCACAAGGGGCTTCACTTTTAGTCTATCTCAGTTCTTGACAACCTAACTTTTTCATTAAGCTTAATCACTTCTGGCTTTTGATTTAAAGTGAGAGACATGTAAACTTTTTCCTTTCACTTGAACACTTGAGAGGCCATAGTAGGGCTATTAACTGACCTAAATTTGATATTTTTGTATCTCAGGGAACAGGGAGGGGAGAGAGAGGGAGGGTGAGAGAGACAGAGAGAGAGAGAGTGAGAGAGAGAGAGAGAGAACGTCGGTAGGTGAAGCAGTCAGAATACATACAACAATTATTAAGATCGCCATCTTATATGGGCATGAGCCATGGTCCTGCAAAACAATTACAAAAAGTAACAGCAAAGATCACAGATTACCATAAAAGATATAATAACAATGAAAAAGCTTGAAATATTGTGAGAGTTTCCAATGAAGAGAACACCTGCTGTTGGAAAAATGGCGCTGATACATTTGCTTGATGCAGGGTTGCCACAAACCTTCAATTTATAAAAAACAGTATTCGAGCAATATCTGAGAAGTCCAATAAAGTGAGGAACAATAAAATCAGGTATGCCTGTATTTCGTAACCATTTTACATGTGTAAAACTGTGCTACCATTTTTATTAAGGTCCCATCTTCTCTTTACATGTTGCTGAGGAATTGTTTTAGAGTTACGCCCTAACTCCACCTTTCCCATAAGCTCTGTGGTTTTTATTGCCCATTTTGTACAATGTAGTGATTTTTAGGAACACACAGGCCACATTACAGCAGAACTAACTGTAAAATCACATGACAGTATCTCCCCCAGATACACTCATTATTAGACATATATTTGAAAACTGGAGAAATCACTAATCCAAAGTAATTAGATTTCAATCCAATTTCACTATTTAAAAATTTCAAACTAAAAGGTTAAAAGTAATTAATACCATTTGGGATATTATGATAATAATGTAGAAAATGCTTTTCACTTCTGTTTTCTAGAGACTTTATGAATATTAGAAGACGGTTCCAAGGGAAAACAAACAGTACTAATTCCTTTTTTTTTTTTTTGAGACAGAGTCTCACTATGTTGCCCAGGCTGGGTGCAGTGGTACGATCTCGGCTCACTGCAACCCCTCCGCCTCTGGGTTCAAGGAATTCTCCGGCCTCAGCTTCCCAAGCAGCTGGGGCTACAGGCGCCCACCACCACGCCCAGCTAATTTTAGTATTTTTAGTAAAGATGGGGTTTCACCATGTTGGCCAGGCTGGCCTTGAACTCCTGACCTCAGGTGATCCATCCACCTTGGCCTCCCAAGGTGCTGAGATTACAGGCGTGAGCCACCACACCTGTCCCAAACAGTACTGATTTCAAAGGGAGTAAGTCGGTAATTTATGAAGCCAAGCTATTCAGCATGCATCTTTTGCTCTCATTGGGCTGTAACCTTTCAAATCACACAAAAATACCCTGTTAATTTCAGTTTCAATGCTTTTATCCATTCTCCTTGCACGAGGTGGCTTTCTCTTTCTTCTTGGTCTCACCAAATCATACACTCTTGACTTAAGTCCATCATAGATCATTCCCATCTCCCCCTCCATTCTTTACTGATGCTCTGTCCCTCTGAGTTCCTACAACACTTATTGCTGGATTTCCACATTTGTAATCTTACGTTATTTGCTCATTTCATTTTTGCCCCTTGAACACATAAGCTCCTTAGCAAAAGAAACCTCCTAATAAGGCCGGGTGCGGTGGCTCACACCTGTAATCCCAGCACTTTGGGAGGCAAGGGGGCGGATCATGAGGTCAAGATCAAGATCATCCTGGCCAAAGTGGTGAAACCCCCCATCTCTACTAAAAATACAAAAATTAGCTGGGCGTGGTAGCGTGCGCCTGCAGTCCCAGCTACTTGGGAGGCTGAGGCAGGAGAATCACTTGAACCTGGGAGGTGGAGGTTGCAGTGAACCAAAATCACGCCACTGCACTCCAGCCTGGGGACACAGCGAGGTTCCGTCTCTAAAAAAAAAAAAAAAAAAAAAAGAATCCTCCTAATACTTCAGAATCCACACAGCCTAGCATAACACAGAGCACAGAGTCAGTGCTTAAGAAGTTTTTGCTGCTGGGTGATAAATAGGACAGAATCAAATAACCGTCTGGCTTTATTAGCTAGATCTCCACTATTTCTGGTGCATATCAGTTCAATGACTTTCAAGAAGCTAAAATTTTAACTTAGTCATGCTGAAGATATATACGGCCGCCAAGGAAATGAAATCCCATAAAACTTGCGCTCTGGTATCTTATCACGAAAAAGGCTAAACAAGAAATCATCACTGTTACACAACACATTTTTAGATTGTGGACCCCATTTCTACCTTATAAAATGTATGTAAGCAATTTTATTTACAGCAGTTTTATCACAGTGCCAAATGATCCCAGAACCACGGTTTGAAAGCTTTCTTTTAATATTTCTTCTTCTTCTTTTTAAACAAACAAAAGGCTAGGTGGAATTCTACCATATAGAAAAAAGCACAGCTGATCTTGCTAATGTGGAGGGAGGGGCTTGTAGTTCTGCCTGCCCTGTCCCCAGTCCCCAGTTGCAAGTGACCCCTTAAGGCATCTCTGAGCACCATCAGCAATGAGAAGCACTCAGAAAAATCAGCAAACTGCCATGAACAGAAAAATACTTCATTACTTTTTTAAAAATTTCAGTATCATTGTAATATAAAATTAAAACTTACCCATTTCTACTGAAAACCCTTAGCCATGCTTTGAGGTTTGGTCCTAACAAACACAAGCAAGGCACAGTAGTAAAAGTAGACAAAATAACTGCAAATAAAAATGTTTCCAATGCCAACCTGGAAAAAAAAAAGATGAATTTTTTAAAAAGTATTAAAGGTACACATACACATACATAATCATTATTATATAAATAAAATATAAAATATCTTCCTCTGCTTTACTTTGAAAGGTAACATAAGTGCCACCAAAATGATGACTATAAATCATTTTACTACCAACATGCAGCTTTAAAAAAACAATCTAGCAAATATTTCACTTTAATGATAGATTTCAGAACTGTTAAAGACCCTAGGATCCATGCTGAGACTTTCATTGCAAAAACAAACAAAAAACAGAATCCATTTCTAGATAGTTAGTTTTCTCCTCAATAGTCTCTGGAACTTTCTCTACAACTAATGGTTCAATGTTAACATCTATTGGAACCACCTGGAGAGCTGGATAAACTAAAGATTGGGGGGGGGCTCTACCCCTAGAGTTCCTGACTGAAGCTTGAGTATCTGTATTTTGATAAAATGCTAATGCTGCTGGTTTGAAAACCACATGTTGAGAACCACTGTGCCAGACACATTCATTCTACTTTAAAATGGATTAGACAGGAATCACCATTTCCCATTACAAAGGTCTTGTTCTCTCCCATCTAGAAAAGAATAACCTGTCGGTTTAGTGTGTGTATGTAAAACTATGTATAAACATATATATATATATATATATATATATATATATAAAAAACGGTATACTTAGCAACACATATATGTGTGTATATGTATATGCATCTCATCACTTATTTCACCATGATCATTAATCACTGCTAAACTGAAGCTTCTCAAACTGTGATAAACATTTTGTAAGAAACATTCATGAATTTAGTTTTTAAGAATTTGAAATTTGTCAGTTCAGAAAAAGTGTTAAACTTTATCTTTAAACTATAAACACCACCACCAGTTTATTTTGTATACACTTAATATACAAAAATATTAAGTATTTGAATACAGGAATCTATTGACTTTTGTTAAGAAAAACTCCATTCAAGTACTTTAGAATCACATTCATAAGAACTGATATGCTAATTGTAACTAACTTACACATATAATCACAGTAAGTTCTCTCAGAGGTTCTAAGGGCCAAATATTTATTGGTATAGTATAGTTTCTCTACTCTCCCTTCTCCCAACATGTAATTGGATAATAGAAGGCTAGGTAACAAGAGTATTTAATAAATTAAGTTATTCTGCTGTTTTTTAAAAAAGAATAACACTGCTAATGATGTTGGTGCCCTTACTTGATCCATTAATGATGCACATCATGGTTTTTCTAGTTGCTAAGAATGAGCACAGTTTGGTAAATGAATG
Organism: Chlorocebus sabaeus; assembly: GCF_047675955.1. NCBI lineage: Eukaryota > Metazoa > Chordata > Mammalia > Primates > Cercopithecidae > Chlorocebus > Chlorocebus sabaeus. The sequence continues at coordinate 46,406,134 of NC_132917.1, forward strand.
TTTTAAAATATAAATTTAGGGTAAAAGTTTCAAACTTACTCTATTAGTGGTGCTCCATATAGAACAAAAATTACATGAAAGGAGAAACAAGACATAAGAAAGTAGATACAGCATTTCAAAAATCTGGTTACCTAAAAGAGAAATGAATAACCTGAAGACTCAAGATAATGCCTAAAGGAAAATAAATTCTTCCATTTTATCTACAAACACAACTTGTTTCCATAATATGTAAAACAGTTCAAATGTTCTTGGGTATACTCAAATCAGATCACATGTCCTGTACCCAGTCACATACACAGCCCTCAATACAGACTAAAAAAGCCTAAAAGGCAAATATCACCCCCAGCCCGTATTCCACCCATCCGACCTACATGAGTCTAAAAGAGGTTCTGTTTCCATGATAACATACAGAGCTATATCATTAATCAGTATTCATTATTGATTGATATCAGAGCTAGTATACAAAAAATACAGTATTATGTGATGACAGAGGAAATATCTGCAGAAAATAACAGTTTTTTTCATTTTAAAACAAAATTCCTGGGAAAATTGCACTAAAAAACCAAAATACTAAATAATTCTTGAAATTACACTCATATTACACGACCCATATGAAAAAAGACCTGAACATCTACAAAGAAACATGAGACCTTCTTGATTTGGAGCTTAAGAATATATAAACATAACACATACATTCAGCTTTTCCAATCATAGGCAGTAAATGACCTAACAGACCTTACAACACAGTAGAAAATAATGTTAAGTATGGACACTATTAGTAATAGCCAAGTGAATATCTACTGCAGTGAATATTCTGGAAAATTGATTCTAACATCTGAAAATTATTTAGTCAAGGAAGGCCATGTTGGAAACAAGCATTACCACAGGCTTATATTGCAGTTTCTGAAAAACCCATTAAGTGGCTTTCAAAAATGCAAAAATAAATAAACTACAATGTCTTATTGAATAAGGTTTAAAGACAGACTGTCACATGTATTTATTTTCAATGGTGACATAAAACAATGACTATACAGGCTCACAATATTATCATAAGCTCTGAAGAAGTCATAATTCCACAATTAATGCAAGGCAGGGATTAATCAAACATTATGGGCAGCCTTCCAGCAAGTAACAGGCTACCAATTTGGTGGGAAAAAATCAGGTTCCCTTTACTCACTGTAAATAACCTAATGAAGACTTGACGAATACTTTATTCTTCCATTAAAAGAAGCACTAGCTCCATCCAAAAACCAGTTATTGAGACATAAGCCTTACCTTGTGTGATAATGAACTTCTTTTAGAGGATGTATTTGGTTTCACTGCTAAATATAGTACTAGATTGACAGCAGTTACAAAACCAGAACAGATGCACAACCATGTCAAGTGTGTTTCCAATATTGAGAAGTTCTCCAAGAAGAGTGATGGAATGAAGACACTTAGGATAATCGAAAATATGCATAAAAGATGGGTATACAGTAGTCTCTTGATATCGGTGTCTTTCATGGTGTTTTCTCGGGTGGCTAGCTAACGAAAAACAAGAAAGGAAGAGCATATGCAATAATGACTTTTTCCATTGTCTTAAATGTTTCAACCCCTAAAAATAAGTCATAAAGTCAATTTGCTATGAGCAATGTATTTGTTTCAAAACACAGAAGATGCAGATGTGTAGATGCACATATGGACTTTTTATTCTACCTTTGATTTTCTTAATATGGTACAAACATCTCTCAGAGTCTTAAAAAAACAAATTTACTAATTTCTTAAATATTGTGATTGGTTTCTGCAAAAGGGTCATGTCCTAGGACCAATAAAACAATTCATTTAAACTTTTTTGGCCAATATCACAGAGATGAAATCAACTGTGTGGATTAAATTATCTACTGCCTGTTGGAATTATAACCAAAGTTTATTTATGAGGTTTCCAGAATGCATAGGTTATAATTCCAACAACCCCAAATATATACTTAGGCTAAATTGCTGGGTTTTTTTTTACTCTTGTCTAACATTACAGTAGTTCACATCTTCTAGCAAATGCCAAATGACACCAAGGGCACACTCGAATACTCAAATGGTGGCCAGTGGAATCAAGAGTTCAAAGAGCACCACACTAAACTAAGGGATCCCGATGCTTCAGAAATACCAAGATGACAACGTCTGTTACAGGTGTTAAATTCCAACCAAAAGTAGAGCACGAATGGAAGGAGGGAAAACAAATTACTCATCTCTAAAATACACGTATTTAAATTACCTGAGAGTTAATTGTACTGTTAAACAAGGACTTTATTAATTTAAAGTAACAGTCAATATGTTACACTATGGAGAATATTCCAGAAAATAGAAATATCTCAGAAAAAAAATACTATACATACACACACACACACATCCACGCGAGCGCGCGGAGGGGCGCCCACTAGTGCGAAAAGCAGAAGGGCGAACCTGGGCCTTATCCTAATAGCTCTCATTTAATTCACCCAGTGCTTTTCAAAGGCAGATATTTTACTGATAAGGAAACAAGCCAAACAGGTGAGGTGGTCCAAGGTCCCACACGCTACAGCTATCTCTCTGGTATAAGGAAATACACTAGGCATGAAGAAGCAAACGGATGGCAAGAAGGGACAAAGGTAAACTTTCCCATAGATTCTCTTAAGCTGATTGAGGGAGGGCAAGGGGATCAGGAATCCATTCTCTCAACAGATAGCCCTTCAGCCATTTTTCTGAGCCACCCTCAGAATCGCAGCTGCCATCAGATGTGAATGTAATACAGTGAGCAGGTACCAAACTCAACCGTTTGCTGAATGAATGAAGGAACCAGAGTAGGCAAAGTGGGAAACCAACTCTCCTGGGAAACCAGCACCGTGTTAGGCCCTGGTGTGCCTCCAGGGCGCCTGCAGGGGTGCCACGGGCATGACGCGGCCCACCTCGCCAGGCACCGCAGCGGAGAGAAGGCTCTTCAGAGCGGCCCGCAGAGGAGCCTTCAACGGGCATCGCCGCACCTCCACCGGCAGCTCCACCCCAACCCTGGTCGCTGGGAATTCTGCCCGACCCTAGGCCGGCGCGAGCGTGGGCAGCGAGGAACCAGCTGAGAAGCAGGATCAAAGAGCTCGGGAGTTGGAGACAGAAAAACTGGGGGACAGAGGCAAAAACTCGGATCCGAAAGGGGGTCTGTCCATCAGCGCACGCCGGAAGAGTGGCGCTCGAGCTGACGGCGAGAGCGGGCGGGCCGGGGCGCCGAGGCTCAGGGCTGCTTCGGCAATTCGCGGGGGTGGCTTGAACCCCAGGAGGCGAGAGCGCCTGGGAAGTCCAGCGGGGCTTACCTAACTCTCCCGCCCGCGGAAGGGAAGCGGGGAACTACTGCCTCCCACCATCAGGTACGACAGGCGGCCCAGGCCCACGCGCAGACGCAGGGTTGTGGGGCGGAGACCCACTGCCGAACAGCCAGTCGCAGAAAGGGAGGGGCGGGCAAATGGGGCAGCCCCACCTAGTCGCTCGCGTCCATTCCTCCCGCGGCTTTCCAGGTTTGGGGTAGGCGGGAGCGGTGGGCTTAGAAGCCGGAAGTGGGTTGTCGTAGCCCGGAAGGGGAATACTTCCCAGTTACAGTGTTGATGTTTTCAGGCTGCTGCTGCTGCTGTTGCGGCTAGGGGAACTGTCGTGGGGAAGGATGGTGTGCGAAAAATGTGAGTTAAGGGGCCGCTTCTGCGGGAGGAGGAGGCTGGGATAATCTAACTGAGCTCTCCCGGGAACTTTGCCTTCTCTTTGTTTTCATCGCCCACAGGTCTCTGATTCTAGCCGCTGTCTTTCTACCCTACCCTTTGACCATTTTTGCACCTCCCCAACGACCATACAGTCCTATGTATTTTGTACTCAGAGTGGTCTCAGTTCTGCACCTCCCTCTCTATTTCCATTGCCTTCCCCCAGCCCCAGATCTCATCGGCTCCCCTCCCATATAAAAATGTTCAGTCAAACCCCAGCGACACCTTTCCCCCTTGGCAATTCCTGACCTTTCCTTTTTATTCGTGTAACAAGTATTGTACTCCTGCCAAATGTTAGACACTGGAACCAAAGACTTAGGACTTTGCCTTATTCATTCTCATTAGTCATTATGCCAGGATATGGCTTAGAGTAAACCCAGAGATGTTTGAATTGAACGTCAACGTAAGTGCAAATTATTATTTCCCTAATTTAAATCCTTTAATAAACTCTCAGTGTGCAGAGAATAATTTGGGGATTCTATATTTGGAGCCTGGCGTTCAGTACCCTTCACACTAAGGCGCCAACTTATTTTTCCAGCTTCATTTTCACTGACCCTCATCCTCTTCACACTTTGACCAAACAAAATACTCTTTGTGCCCATGTGTACTCTAAGCTTTCTATGCCTTTCCTCAGAATGTGCCCTTTATCTAGTTTGCCTTCACCCTCTTTACTCCTTTTTGTTCACAGTCCTGTTGCCACATATTCAAATCCTCTCTCTTGCCTTCTCTCCAAACTTTCTTTTCTTGGATTTCCTTAGCCAGGGTTATTTTTTCCTGCCTGGAATTTCTCCTAGTACTTTAGTTCTCAATTATTATATCTTTTATTTTTTAGCTTACATTTTGGTTGAATGGTTCTTTTTTGGGGGACGGTCTCTGATCCCTGTGAGAATCTGATGAAAACTGTAGACTCTTGCCAGGAAAAAAAACCTGAAAATATAAAAGGTTTGTGTACAACTCCACCTTATTCACATACCTCTTAAGATCCACCTGGGGAACCCAGGTTACAGATTGCCGTTAAAGAAATTAGTATACTATAATCTCATTAAAATTTTGTCTGATTCATCACTTTTTCTCAGCACTTTGTATAGTTTATACATCACAGATGCTTAGTAAGTATTTATGGAACAAATAGACTTACCGGATTTGTATAAAGTATAAACAAACAGTGAAAACTTGTTATAAGCCTTCTTGTTATCCTACGAATTTTACTGACGGTCAGTCATTCATTGCCCACAGTTAATATGAGTCTCAGTTGACTGGCTGCTTTCCCAGCATTAACAGGCTCCTACGGTAATAGCATTGATAGTCGATACCATTGTGAGCCTTAGGCACAATGTAATGCACTTATGAAATAGTAAATTTTAATTTTCCTTTTACTATCTTGTTCTAACAGGTGAAAAGAAACTTGGTACTGTTATCACTCCAGATACGTGGAAAGATGGCGCTCGGAATACCACAGGTATTTCTTCTTTTAGAAAATAGGAATTTAACCAAATACTTACTGTGAATAATATTTTAGCTTTTTCATTATTTGTACAATGAAATGTTGTATGTTCAAAGTATTTTATCTATTAAATATTAAAGAATACTGGGTCCCCAAATGATTTAATATCTTCTATTTAGTTCTCAGTTACTTGTACAGGTTCTTAATATCAGGAGATAGCAAAATTATTAAATGATTGTCAAGTGGTGACAATATCACGGTATTTGATTATCACAGTATTTTATTTGATTCAGCTTATTTAGAGTCTGCATTTAATTTCCCCACTCTTCTGAGGAGAAATTTTTTTAAATCTTCTGATTTTTATATTCTTGAATAAATAAATGCTTTAACCCATTTTACCTTCATTATCATTAAATCTTTATAATGAAGTATTTACCTTCATTATTATTAAATACATATAGTAAAGTATGTTTTCAAAGCGTAGACAAATAAACATTTTCATTATATTCAAGATTTATGACACTGAAGTAGTGGCTTCTAGATTTTACACTATATAGAGTAAATATAGACCCATTCCTAAAGTACTCCCTTGAGTCTGAGAAATAAAATGATTGTATTTTATACAAATTTTTACTGTTTCCCTAATAAATGTTTTCTTTTTAAGCAGTGTCTTAATAGCTTATTAAATGAGGATTTAAAAATTAGATATAGGCTGCTATTTTGGTAGAAAGTCAAAGAATGAACTTCTTAATGTTTTATGTTAAATGTACAGAAATAACCCACTAAAATATCTTTTATTCTGATACAGAAAGTGGTGGGAGAAAGCTGAATGAAAATAAAGCTTTGACTTCAAAAAAAGCAAGGTGGGTAAGAGCATTCATAGACGGATCTTATAAATTTCCTTTCTTTTAGTATTAAGTCTGCTGGAGTGAATTTGATGTGCATCATTCCATTTGCAATAAAACATAAAGGTAGGTGGTTCCTAGCACTCAGAACCAAGCTATCTGTTATAATCCTGCTGGTTTTACCTTATTCCTCCTTGCTGTATCAATATATGAAGATATTAGTGTTATTCTCTTACAGTTTCACCAGAAAACATGACTTGTATTTTATCTCCTTCTTAATTATCCTATGAATCAGAGACAGCAGGGAAATGTGGAAAGATGGTAAGCTTTGGAGTCAGACCTGAATTTGAGTCTAGACCCACTGTCTAGCCTTATGACCTTAAGCAAGTTAAGCAAGTTTCTTGACCTTTCTAAACTTTACTTTTTCCTGAGAATTGGGGTAAAAATTCTCCCATCTTAAAAACAAGTTTTTGATACCACACTTTATTAGATCCAGCCTTAAAAATTCTGCTGGGTATGGTGACTCACACTTGTAATCTCAGCACTTTGGGAAGCCAAGGCAGAAAGATTACTTGAGCCCAGGAGTTTGAGACCAGCCTGGGCAACATGGTGAAACCCTGTCCTTACAAAAAATGGAAAAATTAGGTGGGTGTGGCAGCACGCGCTTGTAGTCCCAGCTACTCAGGAGGCTGACATGGGAGGATCACTTGAGCCCAGGGAGGTGGAGGCTGCACTGAGCCAGGATCACACTACTGATCTCCAGCCTGGATGACAGAGCGAGACTCTTTCAGAAAAAAATTCCGTGAACTCTTTCATCTGCCATCCGATTTCTTTGCTCCCCTTCACGTCAGAGGTTTTCCAAAATCTTATCTAGACACTTTCTCAGTGTCCTTAAGTTCCTTTCCCTCTTTTAGCCCCTCCAGTCATATGTTATCCCCACAAAAGCCCTGAAACTGTTCTTGTTGAGATCACAAACAACCTTTAAAACTGATTCTGTTCTTTTTTAGCCTCTTCATAATTCTCTCATGTTTTTCTCTTGGCTCCTGGGACACCACACTCTCCTGGTTTTCCTCCCAACTCACTAGCTATTCCTTCTCAATTGAGAACTTCAGGACTCAGTCCTAGGCTTTAAAAACTATTATAAATGCATAAACTCTCCTAAAGTGACTTTAATCTACTGGCTTTAAATTCAAGCTATATGTTTATACACACACACACACAATATTATTATATATATAAAATAGCTCCCAAATTTATACCTCTGGCCTGAGTTCTCTGAGCTCCAAACATGTATCTAGCAGCTTATCTGACATAGCTCATTTAATGTCTTAACAGGCCACTTCTTTTTCCTTCCATCTTCTCATCATAGTAGCACCACTGTCTAATCCAGTTGTTCAAGGCTAAAAGCTACAATTCCTCACTGAGTCCTCCCTTTCCCCTGCTTCCCCTATCCATCAACAAGTTCTTTGGATCTACCTCCAAAATGTAAAATGTAACCTGAAACCACCTGCTTCTGTCCGTCTTGCTGCTATTATCCTGTTCCAAACTACTGTTATTTCTTACTTGGAACTGTAATAACTATTGAACTATCTTCCTGCTTCTCTAGTTTCCCCCAGTTGTCTCATAGTAACAAGAGCGATCCTTTACAAAGTTCCTTTGCTTAAAACCCGCCACTGGTTTTCTTTTTCACATAGCATAAAATCTAAGCCCCCTACCATATTCTTACAAGGTCCTCCTTGATAGAACCCCTCGCACCTCTCTGGCTTCGTATTGTACTACACTGCTCCTCACTCATCATACGCCATCCTCATTAGTTCCGCCAAGGCCACTCCCATCCAAAGAGATTTCTACTTGCTGCTGTCCCCTAGGAGTCTTCTGTTAGAGCTTATGTGTCTGGCTCCTTCTTGTTGTTTGGGTCTCAGCTGATGGGTCACTTCCTCAGAGAAGGTTCCCTAATCAGAATCTAAACTAATCTCTTTCCTTTTCCTCATCTCTGCCTTAGTATCCTGTTAGAATTTTCTCTATAATGCTACTATTTGACAAGCTTGCTTGTTTTATTAGATTCTCTGTTTCCTTACTTACTGTTTACCTCTTCTCACTAGAATATCATCTGATGAGGGCAAGGGCTTTGCCTATCATGTTCATCTTTGGTATTTAGAACAGTACTTGGTACTTAATAAGCACTCAGTATATATTTGCTGAATGAATAAATACCTGTTTTATGATGTCATCCTGAGGATTAGAAATAGCAACAATAAAGCCTTAACTACATACAGTGCCTGGCACATAATGGGATCTTTAATGCAGAGTCACACTATATGTTGTTGACTGACTTATTGATGTCTTTGAGGACCATTCAGATTTTATTGACTGAGCTATTATTTGTACAGATTTTATAGTTTTATATACTTCCAGTTCCTTTATGCTCTCAAACTTACTCTGATGTCATTAAAAAGTAGCTGTTACTCTTGGGTACTGTCTCACTTTGGAAAATGTACTACAGTATTGCTTTGAATCTATGGTACTGTTATTTATAAGATGCATTGTTACTTTAAAAAAAAACTCTGCCAGTTTTGAGATTTCCAAGGTTAAAATGTGTGTTTTTAAATAATAAAATATGGTTTTAAGAAAAAATAGCCTCTAGAAATACGTGTCCAAGCAAATTGAACTTATTGAAAGGAAGAAGAGTACCTATCTTCATTTGTGGGGAATAAAGTGATATTCTCAGCCGGGTGCGATGGCTCACACCCTGTAATCCCAGCACTTTGGGAGGCCAACGCAGGCGGATCACCTGAGGTCAGGAGTTTGAGACCAGCCTGCCCAACATGGAGAAACCCCGTCTCTACTAAAAATACAAAATTAGCTGGGCGTGTTGGTGCATGCCTGTAATGCCAGCTACTTGGGAGGCCGAGACAGGAGAATCGCTTGCACCCAGGAGGCAGAGGTTGCGGTGAACCAAGATCACGCCATTGCCCTGCAGCCTGGGTGATAGAGTGAGATTCTGTCTCAAAAAAAAAAAAAAAAAAAGTGATATTCTCTGTGGTTTGGAAAAATCTTTGTAAATGGGCTGTTATGCTATACCCAAGAGGAGACACTAGGTCTAGGACAGTGTTTCGTATCTGGTATATGAGGATCCTTACAAAAACTCATTTTGTAGTTAGGGAAGCACAGTTAAAGCAGAGTATTATTGCCATTTTAGGGGGAAGTATTTCTTTTTTTCACTCCAGTTACTGTAAGATGGCATTTTTATATAGTAGAAGCCCTTTTATCTAAAAGGATTGAGTCAGTTAATTAAAAATGTCAGCTAATGTAAGCAGTCATTAAAAGATACACATACCTTATTTTAAATTAAAGCATATAACTGTAGATGTATTAATCATATGGTATTGAAACAAAGCCTTTTGAGCATAAATCAACTGATGAGTGCTCTACATGATTGTCGTCACAAAAATCACAATCAGAATATGTTCAGTATCTTTAAAGTGGAGCAAAAATTGATGCTTGAGGTATGGAGTCCTTTCCTAGTGATTTTCCCCCTGTTGTCAACAGTTGTCTTACCCATACCTAATTCAATAGCAATTCCGATTATTCCTAGTCGTCCTAAAGTAGTCACTTAGGTTTTATGGAATCAGTCACTCTTTTTGCACCCACATTTCATCAGTTTCCATAATATTTTTGTCACACAAATAGAATGACAGATACAATTGATACAAACACGTCAAGAATAAATACTGTACAACTGACTATAAGTATATATCTCACATGGACGGAGCAGAGCAGAGATGTACAGGCATATCAGACAGTAGTCATCTGGAATAGGCTAAACCCATCAATTGTAGAGGTTGATGGAGGGATGAAGAGCATGGATTAATCCTGTGTGTTGCGTAAGTGGGGTTATTTAAGAGTGTGTTTCTAGTGTAATATACAATTTTCTCTCATTAAAAAAAATTTCTAGATTTGATCCATATGGAAAGAATAAGTTCTCCACTTGCAGAATTTGTAAAAGTTCTGTGCACCAACCAGGTTCTCATTACTGCCAGGGCTGTGCCTACAAAAAAGGTAAGTTTCTTTTAATACCTTTTTTCTCTTCATAAAACCTACTTCATTTGCTGCTAATTTGGTTAACAGAAACGATGTAGCCTGTCATAAATTCTGTTAACCAAACACTCTTTATCCTAAGGCAAAATGGAACCTAAAACCTGTTTATAATTAAAAGTATATATATATATTTTTTTTTCTTTTCTTTTCTTTTCTGATGCTGTTAAATTATATTTTAAGCTTCAGGATTGACTTAAACCAAACAGTTGGTATTATGATTTGATTGATCACGTATCTTCTTTTGTTTCAGGCATCTGTGCGATGTGTGGAAAAAAGGTTTTGGATACCAAAAACTACAAGCAAACATCTGTCTAGATGTATTGATGGAATTTCTGACTTTCTAAATGATTTTACTTTCTGCCTTGAATTTTCAAGGCATAGATGTCAACTTACAGAATAACGTGTTTTAAGACAATTACGTTTAAACCAGAGAATTTGATTGTTATTCATTGTGCTCTCATGCTCTAAACAGCAACAGTGTAACTAGTCTTTTGCCGTAAATGGTTTTTCCTTATGAGCATTTTATTGAACTAAGTGGCAAATTCCATGAAAAATTTCTCAGTTCTGTATGCACTTTTAACATTGTTCATGTAATTCTCCCCCCCGACACACTTTATTTATAGATACTGCAAAAGTGAGAAGGAGATAATAGATATTTTGCTCTGAATTTGGCATCCAGAGTTAACAGTTCTCCCCTAACTCCCTTACTCGTGTCATAGTTATTAGGATCAGCAGCCTCTTAACTAATTGCAGTTTCATAGGATATATAAATGTTTCAAGCCATTATTGCTGAATGGTTCTTTAGTTATTAACCTAGACCCAAATCAAAGACCAGTTTTTATTTGTTCTTGCTGCCAAAGTGCCAGTTCCTTTAATATGTGACCAGGAACACAAGGAATATCCATATGTCCAAATAAACACACTGAATTTTAGAAAAACTTATTACTTTGAATTCAAATTGTCATGAAAACCAGAACAGTGTTTGTCCATGTTGCATGTAATGAACATAAATCCCCGCTCTTTGAGAAAAGCTCTTTGAAGCAAAAACCAAACTTTTTTTTTTTTTACCTCCTGTCTCGCTCCCTAAAAGAAATAAATAAAGCAAACATCTTGATTCTCCCTTTTTAAAATTTGTTTGTTGGTTTGTTTGATACAGGATCTCACTCTGTTGACCAGGCTGGAGTGCAGAGGTATCATCAAGCTCTCTGCAGCCTCCATCTGCTGGGCTCAAGCAATCCTTCCACCTTACCCTCCTAAGTAGCTGGGGCCTACAGGTGTGTGCCACTGTGCTCAGCTAGTTTTTATTTTTAGTAGAGACGAGGACTCGCTATGTTGCCCAAGCTGTTCTCGAACTCCTGATCTCAAGCAATCCTCTGGCCTCAGCCTTCCAAAGTGCTGGGATACAGGTGTGAGCCACAGCACTCGGCCTCTCGCGCTCTCTTTTTTTTTTTTTTTTTTTTTTTGATACTACAGGTTTCAAATGAGTACTTTTCTTATGTTGCCTTCAGAGGTTCAGGACTTCTGCTTTTAAAATCTGCAGGCTACCATGGGAGACCAAAAAAGCATTCCCCATTTCCAACTGCAGTATGTATAAATACGTATCACTATAAAATGTGTAGAATAGATAGTGTGATAAGATATATGAATGGCATTTGTGTTGGTCATAAAATTTTGATGAAAAGCATTTAAAGTTCTAACTTTATAAGGCTTTTCAAAATGTGTTTTTCTGAGATACCTTGTTATTTATTCATATCCACAAAAATTACAAGGATAATGCAAAATATAATAAATAATTTCTCTGAGAGCAGGAAGTATCCTCTCATGCTTGATCAGTTTGAGGTTTTTAATTAAAATTATAACACAGGGAACTCATAACAGGACCTGGTCAGAGAGTATCCCAGAGCCATTAAAGATTGGATTTGTTGACTTGAAGAAAAGTACATTTCTCAGGGATCAACTGGAATCTGGACTTGCCTAACTCCCATTTGATTTTTTTTTTTTAATAATTTCAGTTTTTATTTTAGATGTAGGGAGTACATGTGCAGGTTAGTTATATGGGTATATTTTGTGATGCTGAGGTTTGGCGTACAAATGATCCCGTCACCCAGGTAGTGAACATAGTGTCCAACAGTTGGTTTTTCACCCCTTCCCTCCCCTCTTGCCTCCGGTAGTCCCCAGCGTCTGTTCTCATCTTTATGTCCGTGTGTACCCATTGCTTAGTTCCCACTGATAAGTGAGAACATGCGGTCTTTGGTTTTCTATTCCTGTGTTTATTCACTTATGATAATGACTTCCAGCTGCATCCATGTTGCTGCAAAAGACATGATTTTCATTCTTTTTTATGGCTGCATAGTATTCTATGGTATATATGTACCAGACTTTCTTTATCCAGTCCACTATTGATGGGCATCTAGGTTGATTCTGTGTCTTTGCTGTTGTGAATAGTGCTGTGATGAAAGTGTAAGTGTATGTGTCTTTTTGGTAGAAAAGACACCCAGTCATGGGATTGCTGGTTCGAATGGTAGTTCTGTTTTAACTTCTTTGAGAAATCTCCAAACTGCTTTCACAGTGACTGAACTAATTTGCATTTCCATCAGTGTAGGCGCATTCTACATTGCACTGGCTTCTACAGTGTAGAAGCATTCCCCTTTTCCCACAGCCTCACCAGCATCTGTTATTTTTTTGACTTTTTGATAATAGCCATTCTGACTGGCGTGAGATGGTAAGTCATTGTGGTTTTGATTTGCATTTATCTAATTAATAATGAGCATTTTTTCATGTTTGTTAACCAGTTGTATGTCGTCTTTTGAGAAGTGTCTGTTCATATCTTTTGGCATTTTTTAATGGTTTTTTGTTTGTGTGTGTGTATTTTTGTTTTTGTTTTTGTTTTGAGATGGAGTTTCGCTGTTGTCACCCAGGCTAGAGTGCAATGGCACCACTTCAGCTCACTGCAGCGTCCACTTCCCGGGTTCAAGCGATTCTCCTGCCCCAGCCTCCTGAGTAGCTGGGATTACAGGTGCCTGCCACCATGTGCGGCTAATTTTTGTACTTTTAGTAGAGACAAGGTTTCACCATGTTGGCCAGACTGGTCTGGAATTCCTGACCTTAGGTGATCCACCCATCTCAGCCTCCCAAAGTGCTGGGATTACAGGAGTGAGCCACCATACCTGGCCATGAGTTACTTGGTTTTTGTTTTCTGAATTGTTTTAGTTCCTTACAGATTGTGGACATTAGACCTTTTTCAGATGCACAGTTTGTGAATATTTTCTCCCATTCTGTAGGTTGTCTGTTTACTGTATTGATAGTTCCTTTTGTGGTGCAGAAGCTCTTTAGTTTAATTAGGTTCCACTTGTCAATTTTTGTTTTTGTTGCAATTGCTTTTGAGGACTTAGCCATAGGTCTTTCCCATAGCTGATATCCAGATGTTATTTCATAGGTTTTCTTCTAGGACTCTTATAGCTTGAAGTCTTACATTTAAATCTTTTATTTTTATTTTATTTTTTTAGACAGAGTCTCCCTCTGTTGCCCAGGCTAGAGTACAGTAGTGCAATCTTGGCTCACCACAACCTCCATCTCCTGGGCTCAAGCGATTCTCATGCCTCAGCCTCCTGAGTAGCTGGGTTACAGGTGCCCACCAACTATGCCTGGCTAATTTATGTAATTTTAGTAGAGATGGGGTTTCATCATCTTAGGCAGGCTGGTGTTGAACTCCTGACCTTGTGATCCACCCACCTCAGCCTCCCAAAGTGCTGGGATTACAGGCATGAGCTACTGGGCCCGGCCGGATTTTTCTAATTCTGTGAAAAATGAATTAGAAATTATAGTTTGATAGGAATAGCATTGAATCTGTAGATTGCTTTGGGCAGTATGGTCATTTTAATAATATCGATTCTTCTAGCTCATGAGCTTGGAATGTTTTTCCATTTGTTTGTGTCATCTCTGATTTCTTTCATTGTGTTTTGTAGTTCTTGTCCAGCTCACATTTTATCTTCATACTTTGAGTAGCCTCCTTCCATGAATGGATCATCCAGTGGCCACACTTAGGTTCTCCTATGGAGATTTTTGTTGTGTTGTGCCTCAGAACCATCTCCATATTCTCTAAATAATAATAATGATGGTCATAAATTGAGTAGAAGTATTTACTAGATGAGGAGGAAAACCCTAAAACAAAACATGAACATAAAATATTTTTAAAAGGAAGGCATACAAACAGACACTATAACAAAATAAGATGACAGAATTAAGGCCTTATGCCACAGCCAAAGTTGAAAAATAAAAAGCAGAAAAAGAAGGTTAAAAACATGAAAGAATTAAAGCCAAACAACTTTTATCAAAATAAATGTAAAAGTGATGCAACAACTTAGTTGTTATCAGATTGTAATATAAAAGATGCTAGAAACAAATGCCAATAGAACACTTAAATACATTTTATATATTCATCCATTAGAATATATAGCTGTCAGAACGACAGAAGAATTACATGTGTGTGCAGAAGTTTATGTATCCATATGGAAAACACAGGAAGCTAATAGTACTGTTTTTCTCCGGAGTGGGTGTAAGGGTAGAGACTTAACCCTTTACATCCTTATGGCAGCCTTCAGATACCTTATAACTCCCAGTTCCCTTACCTGGGGGTGTGCATCCTAGAATCCTTGACCCATTAGAAAATATACTGTAGACATCATACTGTTTACCCTTTAATAGTACGTATGTACTTCATAAGAACAAGCATGGTATCTTACCCAAGTACAGCTATCAAGTTTAGAATAATTTAACTTTGACATAATACTTTACGTCCATATTTCAATTTCATATGCTGTTTTATTGGTAATTTTTTTTCAGCTCGACAGTCCAGCCTAGGATCATACGTTGTATTGCCATAACTCTCTAATCTGGAGCAGTTCCCCAGCTTTTCTTTGTTTTTTGTAATAGTAATACGTTTGAAAAATACAGGACAGCTAAAGGATGGAGTGTCCTTCAATTTGGGTTTTTCTGATGTTTCCTCATGGTTAGATTCGGGTTGTGCAGTGTGGGTTGAAATACTGTAAGTGATATTATTGCAGGTATACATCCAGATGCACAGAATGTCCATTTGCCCCTTATTGGTGATACTAATTTTGATCACTTGGGTAAGATGTTGTCCAGTTTCTCCACTGTACCGTTAATTGTTTTCCCTTTTGCATTAGTGGGTAATTTGTGAGGAGAAACTTTGAGACCTGGTTGACAATTCTGTTCCTCATCAAATCTACCCCTCCTAGATTTAGCATCCTTTGACGATTCTTGTCTGAATAAATTTTTACTAGGATGTTTCCAAAATTGTGATTGTTCTAACTCCATTATTATTTCTGTATTAATTAGTTGTCATTCTACTGTAAGGAAGAGGTTTCCCTTTATCATCAACTTCGAGTAAGTACTTTTTTCTGAGCCATTTGAATATTCCTTACAGATGTGATACCTCTTTACCCCAATTACTTAAGTTTGTATTTCCAAAGAACAAGGGTGTTTTCCTGCATAGCCGTAGCACCGTTACCAAAATCAGAAAATTAACATTAATACATCACTATTGTCAAATCTTTTTCATATTTTGCTACTTGTTTCAGTAATGTGAAAGAAAATCTGTTCTGGGATCCAGTCTGTAGTAATATTACATTTAGTTGTCATGTCTGTAGTCTCCTTTATTCTGGAACAGTTCTTCAGCCGATCTTTCAAAATGCCAAGGTCATGGGCCAGTTGTACTTTAAAAAAAAAAAAAAAAAAATTCAACTTTTATTTTAGACTTGGGGTATATGTGCAAGTTTGTTTCTTGCCTTTCCCTATTCCTATTATATTGCGTGATGCTGAGGTTTGGGGCACCATTGATCCCGACACCCAGGTAGTGAGCATAGTACCCAATAGGTAGTTTTTCAACCCTTGCATCCTCCCTCCCTCCCTCCTCTAGTAGTTCCCAGTGTCTATTGTTGCCATCCCATAGACTTTTTATAGAGTAACTCTTCATCTGGGTATTTCAGATGTTTCTTGATAATTAGACTGAGCTTATACATTTTTGGCAGGGATACCACAGAAGTGGCATTGTTCTTTTCAGTGCACCGTATCATGGTGTCAGTTGTCTCATTACAAGGATGTTAATTTTGATCACTTGTTTTAGGTGATATCTGCCGTATTACTCTACTGTAAAGTTTGATTTTTTCCATTAAGCTAATAAGCATTTTGTGGGGAAATACTTTCAGATGATAACTATTTTGTTTCTCGGCAAACGTTCACACACTCATTTTAGCATCCAGTGATATTTCTTGGTGGAATTAATTGTTACTCCGCTTTGCCAAGTGGGGATTCTTCCAATTTTATTATTATTACTACGTTTATTCTGTGGCGTTCTACTATAAGGAAAATCTTCTACTGAAGCCTTGGAATTAGCCATTTCTCCAAAGATCCTTAGTTTCTTTAAGTGGAGAAAGATTTTTAGAAACTATGATCTGAGCCTCCTGGGTTGTCATTGCTTTTAGGCCCCTTGGACAGAAAGAGCTAGGAAACATATATTAGAAATCACAAGTTTTACTGGTGTCTCCAGTTCTAGTCCAACCCTACAGGGTTCTTCCTTGCCTTTCCCTATTCCTTCTTTTTATCTTCTTCCACAGTGAAAACCCTGGCAGTCAGCATTATCAGTGTATTTGTTCATTCACAAAACTGAATTTTTTAAGTTAGGTATGTATGCCTTTTGTAATTAAAAATAATTTTAAGTTTAAAAAGAAAAAAACTGGGTAAGCCCACAGGAGTATTACACATGTGAATGTCATTCATTAATATGTTATTACAGCAAACAGCTTGGGAATTTCAGTGCATTTACTGCTTCCTAGATAAATTAGGCAAATGAGCAAATGGTGCCACTTCTTCAATTCAGCCAACATTTATTGGACTTCTACATTGTTCTCATCTCTAGCCAGACTGCTGTGATTGGTTCCACAGTTTTTGCTCATAAGCAAGAACTTGATACAGAACCCATCAAACTAAGGCCGGGTGCAGTGGCTCACACCTGTAATCCCAGCACTTGGGAGGCTGAGGTGGATGGATCACCTGGGGTTAGGAGTTCAAGACCAGCCTGGTTAACATGGTGAAACCGAGTCTGTACTAAAAATACAAAATTAGCTGGGCGTGGTGGAACACACCTGTAATCCCACCTACTTGGGAGATTGAGGCAGGAGAATCACTTGAACCCAGGAGGTGGAGGTTGCAGTGAGCCCAGATAGCACCACTGCACTCCAGCCTGGGCAACAGAGTGAGACTCTGTCTCAAAAAACAAAACAAAACAAAAAACATCAAATTAATGTGGAAGTGTAAAAATAAGATTGACAATAGGAAAAAGGAAAATTTATTGAAAGAATAGTAACTAAAGGGAGAGAAGCGAAGTGCAGTGGCTTATGCCTATAATCCCAGCACTTTGGGAGGCTGAGGTGAGAGGATCACTTGAGCCCAAGATTTGAAGACCAGTCTAAGCAAGATGGTGAGACCTCATCTCTACAAAAAATTTAAAAATTAGCCGGGTACAGTGGCATG
Organism: Chlorocebus sabaeus; assembly: GCF_047675955.1. NCBI lineage: Eukaryota > Metazoa > Chordata > Mammalia > Primates > Cercopithecidae > Chlorocebus > Chlorocebus sabaeus. The sequence goes on from NC_132917.1 coordinate 46,423,821, forward strand.
TCCCAGCTATTCTGAAGGTTGAAGTGGGAGAGCTCCCATGAGCCTAGGAATTCAAGGTGGCAGTAAGCTATGATCATGCCATTCCACTCCAGCCTAGGTGACAAAGGGAGACCCCTTTTCTTTAGGAAAAAAAAAAAAAAGAAAGGAGGAGGAGACCAATTCAAAAGCAATGATTTTAGCAAAAAAAAAAAAAAAAAAAAGAAACTGGACTAAGGTACTGGGAGAATGGAAGTCAACGGGACAGATTTGAAAGACCTAATAGTTAAAGATTTGGCAGGACTCAGTTACTAAATGTGGGAGGAATGAGAAGTCCTTGCATGAATCATTGGGTCTCATTTAGATTGGTGATAGTAGGTCTCTCCACCAGATGGCAATGATGCTCTTTCTTAGTTTTTAATTTACCATGCTAAAAGATTTGCAATTACAGCCCTTTAAAGATCAAATAGATAGATTTAAGTTTCTGACAACTGCCAGAGAAACTTGCTATACAACAATAAAAAGCCTGAAAAAATATATATATAAACACACATGTGCATATACATATGGAAATATATATATATAATTTTAAAACATGAGTATGATTGAACTATCAAGAAGTAATGATTATCTTCAGAGGCTAGAAAAAAAGGGAAAGTACAAATTCAAAAAAAGTGCTAATGCTTGCCCTAGGAATATCCACCATTCCCTCAGGGTCTAAAGCCTATGCTTTAAAGGGCATCATATGCATGGAAGACAAAGCCCAGGACTTGAGCAAGGTGAGGAGGTTAGATCAGAGATACGTGCGCAAAGCATGGAGCCCTGAAAAGCAGCAGTTTTAGTGTGTTTACTGGAATATCCCCTCACATATGCCAAGAAAGACAGTGGGAATACTTTTGTAGCTTGGCCTTAGCCCCAGGAAGAGTGGGAAAGAAAAAAGTTGGAAACCTCTCCAAAAACTTAAGCACAAAGATCCAACGATAGAAAATATGACAAATAGACCCGGCGTGGTGGTTCATGCCAGTAATCCTAGCACTTTGGGAAGCTCAAGCAGGAAGATTGTTTCAGCCCAGGAGCTCAAGAGCAGCCTGGGCAACATGAGATCCTGTCTTTGCAAAAAAAAAAAAAAAAAATTGTAATTAGCCAGATGTAGTGGTGTGCATCTGTAGTCCCAGCTACTCAGGAGGCTAAGATGAGAGGACTGCTTGAACTCAAGATGTTGAGGTTGCAGTGAGCCAGGGTCACACCACGGCACTCCAGCCTGGGCAACAGAGTAAGACCCTGCCTCAAAAAAAAAAGCCAAGCTCAGTGGCTCATGCCTATGGTGGCGCACACCTGTAGTTCCAGCTACTCGGGTGCCTGAGGTGGGAGAATCACTTGTGCCTAGGAGGTGGAGGTTGCAGTGAGCCATGATGACACTACTGCACTTCAGCCTGGGCAACAGAGTGAGACTCTGTCTCAAAAAATATATATATATAGATGTAAGATAGCTCATAACAGTCTTTGTGATCTTTGCTGCATCTATATTTGAAAAAATAGAAGAAATGGATAGTTTCCTTAAAAAAATAATAATTGAAACATCAGAATGAAGTGGTTTTATAGGCAAGTTATACCAAAATTCTAATAACAGCTAATTCCAAGCTTGCACAACTTTTTCAAACAATGAAAAAACGAGAATACTCACAACTCATTTAAAAGGCTAGTTACCAAAACCAAGCAAGTATTATAAAGAAAGGAAAATGATGGACTGGGCACAGTGGCTCATGCCTATAATCCCAGCATTTTGGGAGGCCAAGGCAGGTGGATCACCTGAGATCAGGAGTTCAAGACCATCTTGGCCAATATGGTGAAACCCCATCTCTACTAAAAATAAATAAATTAGCCGGGTGTGGTGGCACACGCCTGTAATCCCAGCTACTCGGGAGGCTGAGGCAGAATTGCTTGAACCCGGATAACAGAGGTTGCAGTGAGCTGAGGTTGTGCCACTTAACTCCAGCCTTGGCAAGAAAGCAAAATTCCATCTCAAAAAAACAAAATGACGGGTAATTATCACTGATGAGCAAAGACATTAGAAAAAAAATATGAAATAGAAATTGAGACATGAACAATAGAAGGAAAAGTTCTGACATATACCCCAAGTTCTAGAAGAACTTATTCTCTCTACCTTTATATATATTTAAAATTTTTCTTTTTTTTCTTTTTTTCTTTTTTTTTTTTTTTTTTTTTGAGATGGAATCTCGCTCTGTCGCCCAGGCTGGAGTGCAGTGGTGCGATCTCAGCTCACTGCAATCTCTGCCTCCTGGGTTCAAGCGATTCTCCTGCCTCAGCCTCTTGAGTAGCTGGGATTACAGGCACCTGCCACCATGCCCAGCTAATCTTTGTATTTTTAGTAGAGATGGGGTTTCACCATATTGGCCAAGCTGGTCTTGAACTCCTGACCTTGTGATCCACCCGCCTCAGCCTCCCAAAGTACTGGGATTACAGGCGTGAGCCACCACTCCCGGCCTAAAATTTTTCATAACATACCTGCTCTACCACATGTCAAAGTGTATTTTAAAGCTGAAATATTGAGACAATATGCACCAACACAAAAACAGACCAGGAGTAGGAAACTACATAGATGTAAAAGTGACATATGAAACAGGTAGTATTGTAGATCACTGGGGAAATTCGTCAGTAAGTTCAAACTGGATTCCTATCTCTTAACCATACATGCACGCACAAAAAAATCAAACCCACACAAAAAAAGACAAAACCATTAGACAACAACTATGAATGAGGTTCCATGTTTCAAAATTAATTTAACTTTTTTTGTGGTTTCGACTTTGTTTTTGCTTCCACATCATTCACTTGAAGAACCAACTTCCTTCAGTAACATTCTTTCAGCGTCATTTTTGATGAGATTAATATTTGCCAGACACTTTCAAATGCCAAGGATACAATAGTGAGCAAGACAAGCTGTCTGCCTGCACAGAGCTTGTGGTGACTATGCGAAGGTACATAGTAACGAAATAAACAAGATGCACTTTCAAACGCCAAGGATACAATAGTGAGCAAGACAAGCTGTCTGCCTGCACAGAGCTTGTGGTGACTATGCGAAGGTACATAGTAACGAAATAAACAAGATGCTTACAGAGTGTGAAAAGTGACAGAGAGTAACTGAGTGAGGAGTGTGGTCAGAGTAGGCCTCGCTAAAGCAGAGACATTAGAGCTGACACTTAAAAGATCAGACAGAATTGGACATTTCAAGAGGGAAGGGTGTGCATAAGAACAGAGTGAGAAATGTCTTTGTGGGGAGATGTGAAGTGTGTGTTGTGTGCCTTGAAAACTTCCTCGGGTCTTGTAATACCCCCGGCATTTTTCAGGCCCTTCCTTACTGCCTGCTGCCACCTCTGTGGAGGTAACTGGCGTAGCCTACTTCATATTATTGTTTTTTACTGTCACCAAATCTATCAATCATATGGTTAATATTTTCTGCAATTTTTATATATAAATTAGCATGAAAGTTTTAACATGAAAGCGTAGGAGCAAGCACAAACCTATCTGTGCCGAAAGAGGGCAAAACAAAATAAAAGTTCCTAAGAGAAGATAAGCTACACAAAGTCATAGATTTGACTTCAGCGTTTTGGAAAGTATACAAGAATGCCTTTCTAGAAAGTTAGCAGGCAAAGTAACGAATGAGTATTGGGGAGCATAGCACTTGCTATAGTCTAGACATGCGGCTAGCCGGTACTGTAGGCTATGTACTGACCATTCACTGGTCATGTACCATGGACCATGTACAGCAGCAGGAATTTGGCTTCTAAACTCAATCTTAACTACCCCCAGCTCTGAGGAATGGGTCAGAGAAAACATGTCTATAGGATGAAATGAGTATCTTCAGCTGATCCAAGCTGTAAGGTGTGGAGGAGAACACATGAATTTTATCAGGACATGATCTAGGCAAGGCGAATACAGATAATCTTGGTCAGGTTCAGATTTAAAAATGAAAAAGGATAATGGCAGCAAGCATGTTGGTGATGATAGCCCCCAGTGTACCTGTCTCTTAAGACTCACTCTAATATGAACTGATTGTATGTACACCTGGTGCACAGCTGTCACCTTTGAATTTCCCTACACCTCTCTTCCATGTTGAATGTCCTGTTTCTTTATCACTATGTCTTTTTCTTAGTTTGCTTAGTTTGGTTGGTTTGTTTTGAGGCAGTGTCTTGCTCTGTCGCCCAGACTGGAGTGCAGCGGTGCGATCACAGCTCACTGCAGCCTTGACTTCCCAGGGCTCAAGCATTCCTCCTGCCTCAGCCTTCCAAGTAGCTGGAACAACAGACATGCGCCACCACACTCGAGTAATTTTTTCATTTTTTTTTAGAGACAGGATCTCACTATGTTGCCCAGTACAGTCTTGAACTCCTGGGCTCAAGTGATCCTCCCACCTCAGCTTCCCAAACAGTCCATTGTTTTCCTGGAGCACATCCTCCAGTAAATTCCTGATCGAGGATACATGGAGGGTAAAATTTTGAGACCTTGGATTTCTAGAATTTGTTTTTATTCTACCTTCATGTTTGATCGATAGTTTGGTAAGGTATCAAATTCAAATTAAAAAGCACTTGCCTTCAGAATCTTGAAGGCATTGCTCTATTATCTTTTAGATCCCAGTGTCGCTGTTGAAAGAAGCCATTGTGATTTCAGATCCTTTATTGCTCCCCACCCCCATGCAAACTTGTAGCGTCTTTCATTCATCCTCAGTATTTCATGATGACTTGTTTTACGGTGAGTCTATTTTTGTCCAATATACTAGATACTCAATAGGCCCTTTTAATCTAGACACCAATGTCCTTTAAGAAAATTTTCTTAAAGTAGTATGTGTCCATTTTCTCCCCTTCGAATTTTCTGTTCTTTCCAAAACTCCTTTTATTGAGATGTCACACAAATTTTAATCTTTTCTCTACCATTCCCCTTTGTGTGCATGTGTGTTTGCAGTTTGCTCTACTTTATAGGAGATTTCCTCACTTTATCTTGTCACATGTCTATAGTTTTTCATTTCTTCTATCTTGTGTATTTATAATTTCTAAGATTTTGCTGTTATTGTTCTATGATTTTTTAGAGTATTTTTGTTCCATGGGTATACTAGCTTTTCTTCTGCTTATGAGTATAGTGACAGTTTTTTTTTTAATGGAGCTTTATGGCCCAGCATATGATTTATCTTGGTGAATGTTCCATGTGCTTGAAAAAAATACCAATCTTGCTCTTGTTGGATCAGTGTTCTAGAAATGTCAATAGGTCAGATTAGTCGATACTGTTATTTAGTTCTGTGGCTTTACTGATTTTTTTTTCCCACTTGTTCTATCAGTTACTGAGACAGGCAGATTAAGTCTTCAACTATAATAGATTTTTCTGTTTCTCCTTGCAGTTCTTTCAGTTTTCATTTCATATATTTTGAGGGTCTTTTTAAAAATGCATACACATTTAAGATTTTTATGTCCTCTTGGCTGGGCGCAGTGGCTCAAGCCTGTAATCCCAGCACTTTGGGAGGCCGAGACGGGCGGATCACGAGGTCAGGAGATCGAGACCATCCTGGCTAACACAGTGAAACCCCGTCTCTACTAAAAAATGCAAAAAACTAGCCGGCCGAGGTGGCAGGTGCCTGTAGTCCCAGCTACTCGGGAGGCTGAGGCAGGAGAATGGCGGGAACCTGGGAGGCAGAGCTTGCAGTGAGCTGAGATCTGGCCACTGCACTCCAGCCTGGGCAACAGAGCGAGACTCTGTCTCAAAAAAAAAAAAAAAAAAAAGATTTTATGTCCTCTTTGTGAATTAATCCTTCATCATTATTAAATATCCCTCATTATCCCTGGTAATATTTTTTGTATTGAAGTCTACTTTGTCTGATATTAATATAACCATTCTGGCTTTCTTATAATCAGTGTTTTTATGACATATATTTTTACATGATTTTACTTTTAATCTACCTATGCCTTTATGTTTAAAGTGGGCTTCTTGTATACAGCATATATTTGGGTATTATTTTTTATCCAGTCTGACTTTTAGAAAAAATTCAGCCTGTCTGTGAAGTGTTTAGATTATTTTCATTTAGTGTAACTATTCAGTGGTTAGATTGAAAGGTTGAAATCTAATAACTTGCTACTTGTTTATTTGTCCTACCTGTTCTTTGTGCCTGTTTTCCTCTTTTTGTGCTTTCTTTTGGGTTGAGTTTTTTTTTTTTTTTTTTTTTTTTTTTATGATGGTGTCTCGCTCTGCTGCCCAGGCTGAAATGCAGTGGCATGATCTCAGCTCACTGCAAACTCTGCCTCCTGGGTTCAAGTGATTCTCCTGCGTCAGCCTCCCAAATAGCTGGGATTATGGGCATGTGCCACCATGCCCAGCTAATTTTTTTTTTTTGTATATTTAGTAGAGATGGGGTTTCACCATCTTTATTGGCCAGACTGGTCTTGAACTCCTTACCTTGTGATCCACCCACTTTCACCTCCCAAAGTGCTGGGATTACAGACGTGAGCTACCACGCCCGAGCCACCACGCCTGGCCTAATCTGTGTTTCTTCACTCAGTAAGATTAACAATATCTGCTTGGGTGTGGAATGTGTCTTCAGGACTCACCCCTCTCAGGAATCACAGTCCTGTGCAGCCTGCTACTCAATATTAGAAGATACTTTCTAAATATCCCAGTTTTCTAGTTGCTTAGGGCAAGAAGGTAAATCTGGTCCCTCACAGTCAGTCATGGCCATAAGTGGAAATAGATTATAGTTTTTTAAAGTTTTCATCTTCCTGTAGAGTCTCCAAGTTGCTGTTTTCTTTTTGTTTAGATCTGTTTGTTGTTAGAGGTTTTCCTCAGATGTCTGGTCATTTCTTGTTGTCTGCTCTTTCTTTCTTTCTTTCTTTTTCAGGTCTTACTCTCTCACCCAGGCTGGAGTGCAGTGGCACACTCATGGCTCACTGCGGCCTCAACTTCCCCAGCTCAGGTGATCCTCCCACCTCAGCCTCCCAGGTAGCTGGGATCACAGGTGCATGCCACCACGTCCAGCTAATTTTTGTATTTTTGCATTTTTGTAGAGATGGGATTTCACCATGTTGCCCAAGCTGGTCTCAAACTCCTGGGTTCAAGCAGTCTGCCCACCTCGGCCTCCCAAAGTGCTGGGATTACAGGCGTGAGCCACTGCACCTGGCAGCTTGCTCACTCTTAATTGAGTGGGAGGACTATTGGGTTGTTTGAAAACTGTGCTTGTATTTGTGGTCCAATTGACCATGAGTTTAACATAAGGCAGAGTTTATCAACAGTGACACTAATGATATTTTGGACTGGATAATTCTTTGTTGTGGGAGGCATTTGTTGTGCATTATAGGATATTTAGCAGCATCCTTGGGCTCTATCAACTAGATGCCAGTAGCACACCTCTACTCCTACCCCCAGTTTTATGGCAATCAAAAATGTCTTCGGGATGGGTGCAGTGGCTCATGCCTATAATCCCAAGACTTTGGGAGGCCGAGGCAGGCGGATCACCTGAGATCACGAGTTCGAGACCAGCATGGTGAAACCCCATCTCTACTAAAAATACAAAAATTAGCCGGGTGTGGTGGCACACACCTATAGTCCCAGCTACTCGGGAGGCTGAGGCAGGAGAATTGCTTGAACCCGGGAGGCAGAGGTTGCAGTGAGCCAAGATCGCACCACTGCACTCTGGCCTGGGTGGCAGAGTGAGACTCTGTCTCAAAAAAAAAAAAAAAAGTCTCCAGACATTGCCATATACCTCCAATTGAGAAACACTAATAGAAGAGTATCTATCTAGGATGTTTGTGAGGAAACTCTTGAAGTCGGTGTGTTTAAGTGGTTCATATTGAGATAGTCATATTCTCCAGAAAATAGCCCTGTCATTTCTGTTGCCTGAAGAATAAAGTGCGGGAAGAGAGCAGGGAGCTCAACTAGTCAATACATATACCTTCACTTATTCTCCCTACTTTAAGTACTTCGTGCTCGCCCTCAACTGTGCCTGGTGTTCCTTCACCCAGAAACCATCTGTTTTCCCCTCTCTGGAACCTAAACCTGGAGACATTGGCCAGAGTGTGGGAGGAACAATCAACCAGTGGTACAGAGTGGGGGAAAGGAGAAATCCAGGAACTCACCTGACTCTCAGCCTTCATTCAACCAGTCTTCCTTAATCCAACATCCCAGTTCACCCCACTTCTAGAGGTCTCATCAACTCTTGAGCATTTTGACAATACTGGAGTGCATATTGAATTTGTTCTTATATTTACTTAATGTCCATTTACAATGTGGTTTTTCAAGCCTGCCAAGTAGATTACCACTTATCTCTCTGCTTTCCACCCTCCAAAATTTGGCTCCTTTGATATATTTTTTCACATCGTTATCCTTAGGGTTTATGCTAGCCCCACCGCCCCCACCCATACTTTTTGTATAGTTTTAGTGGAAACACTTGGGAAGGATCAAAATTAAATGTGTTTCGGCCAAGCGCTATGATTCACGCCTGTAATCCCAACACTTTGGGAGGCTGAAGCAGGCAGATCACTTGAGATCGGGAGTTTGAGACCAGCCTGGCCAACATGGCGAAACCCCGTCTCTGCGAAAAATACAGAATTAACGGGGCATGGTGTTGCACACCTGTAGTCCCAGCTACTCGGGAAGCTGAGGCAGAATTGCTTGAACCTGGGAGACAGAGGTTGCAGTGAACTGAAATCGTGCCACTACATTCCAGCCTGAGCAACAGAATGAGACTCTTGTCTCAAAAAATAAAAAAAAAAAATAGGCCAGTCACAGTAGCTCATGCTTGTAGTCCGAGCACCATTGGGAGGCTGAAGTGGGCAGATCACTTGAGGTCAGGAGTTCAAAACCAGCGTGACCAACATGGTGAAACCCTGTCTCTACTAAAAATACATAAATTAGCCAGGTATGGTGGCGCACCCCTGTAATCTCAGTTACTCAGGAGGCTGAGGCAGGAGAATCGCTTGAACCCAGGAACCCAGGAGGCAGAGGTTTCAGTGAGCCGAGATGGCACCACTGTACTCCAGCCTGGGCAACAGAGTGAGAGTCCATCTCAAATAAATAAATAAATAAATAAAATAAAGGGTGTAGGCATATATCAGTTCAAAAAAAAAAAGCCTGTTTCATTCTCTTTTCCAAAAGTGTGAATTTCATATGCTTTTGAGACTTTTGTCACATTTCTAATGGTTGCCAGACGTTGACCGTTGCTTTGGAATGTGGGTTGTCTGGTGGAAGGTGATAGATATAACCTTCCTTCATTTTCTTCCCGTCCTTCCTAATGTGTGGCCTATAGATAACATTATAATTAGATTTTGACACAGAAAGGATACTCTAATTAGTAGAAGTAGTGGGGACAAAGACAAGCAAAGGCATGGAGGTGGGAATAAAGAGCGAGATATAACAGAGGATGTGGGAGATGAACCTGATTGAAGTTGAAGTTCATGTTGAGGGATCATGGGAGATATGAATACAATAAATAGATTAGGTGGGACCAGATTACAACACCTAAAATACTGGATTGAAGAACTCAGATTGGATCCAGGAAATAATAGGAAAGTACTATGGACTTTTTTTGTTGTTATTTTTTTTTAATGGAAACTTGCTCTTTTGCTGGGCTGGAGCGCAGTGGCATGATCTCAGCTCACTGCAACTTCCGCCTCCTGGGTTCAAGCAATTCTCCTGCCTCAGCCTCCCGAGTAGCTGGGACTACAGGCACCCACCACCAGCTAGTTTTTGTATTTTTAGAAGAAACGGAGTTTCACCATGTCGGCCAGGATGGTCTCAATCTCTTGACCTCGTGATCTGCCCACCTCAGCCTCCCAAAGTGCTGGGATTATAGACGTGAGCCACTGCGCCCAGCCGGACTTTTCATCTGAGAAATAATCTGATGCAAGTAGGTTTAATCTAATAGCTCTGACAACAGATGGACAAGAATAGGGAGACAGTAAAGTCAAAGGAATTTTATAGGCGACTATGGGTGAAATCCAGATAGGAGTGATCAAGTACTAGGCCATAGTGGAGGAGATGGGCATGGAAAGGACAGATCAAAAAGTCATTGATGGCAGGTGGAGTGTTTTGGGCCTATAATCCCAGCATTTTGGGAGGCTGAGGCAGGAGGATTGCTTGAGCCCAGGAGTTTGAGGCCAGCCTGGGCAACATAGGGAGACCCCATTTATACAAAAAATTTAAAAAATTAGCCCAGCATGATGGCATGCTCCTGTGGTCCCAGCTACTCAGGAGGCTCAGGTGAGAGGTGCTTGAGCACAGGAGGTTAAGGCTGCAGTAAGCCATGATTGCACTCCAGCCTGGGAGACACTGCAAGATCCTGTCTCAAGGAAAAAAAAGAAAAAGGAAAAGTCATTGATAGCCAGGCCTGGTGACTCACGCCTGCAATTCCAGTACTTTGGGAAGCCAAGGTAGGAGGATCACTTGAGCCCAGTGACCAGCCTGGGCAACATAGTGAGACCTAATCTTTATTTTTTTGTTTGTTTGTTTTAAAGCCATTGACAAGGAAATTTCTATTGGATTTGTTATCTACAGCCAATATAGAAGTTAAATAGATGTCAGTCAAGCCTATGGAAGCTTGTGTTCTTGGATGACTAATCTAAAAAACATGAAATAAAATGTTTCATGGCATGTTTCTGTGGCAACCAACCAATGTTACATGTGGCAAGACTTGTGCCCAGTAGAGCATCACATGATTCTGGAGTGCATATTAGAGAGTCAGTTATTCGTTACTGAGAGAGGCCCACTCAAGGCAACTCAAGAAAAGAGAAAGAAAAGCTTTTGTACATCCACAGAGTGATCTTTCTGGAATGTAAGGATTCCTGAATAGGAACAACTGGCCTGGATTATAGAACTGGAAACACTTTAATAATATTGCTTGTGCCTTTTCATTGAACACATCTTGTACAAGGCCTCCCTAGAGGCTATTCCAGGCCTTGAAGCCACATGACCCTTCTGACTGCCTCTCTGCCTGCATTTCCCCACTTGCTTTCAGTTCAGATGACTGAAAGAGAACTAGGGCCCAGCTCCACTTTTCAAGACAGGGTGCAAGTTACACATAACTGAGTGGCCAACAATGGCAGGGGATAGGTTGTGGAGAGTGGCAGGGTGGGGGGCTTACAAAGCAATGTTTATTCAGCAGGGACCATGCATATGGCAGGAAAATGGACCTACCCGGCCCCAAATGAAACATTTGCTGAGTTAGAAAGAGAACTGGAACTTTCTGGTGTACAACCTTAACTTGTGAAATTGGTATCAGGTGCAGAATCCCCATGTTACTCCACAAAGCCACAGTCAAGGTGAAAGCGTGAAAAGACTGTGGGATTGGCTCACTGTGGTTATTCCTGTGGTTTATTCTAACTAACAATTCTCCCTGAATCCCACATCAAGTCTGCTGCCTGCTGAGTCATCTGGCCTCTTTGACGGCACCCGTCAGTCTGTCTACAAGCTTCCTTATATAATGTTTATAAAGAAAGGGGCTGGGCGCGGTGGCTCACACGTGTAATCCCAGCACTTTGGGAGGCCGAGGTGGGTGGATCACGAGGTCAGGAGATCGAGACCATCCTGGCTAACACGGTGAAACCCCATCTCTACTAAAAATACAAACAAATTAGCCGGGTGTGGTGGCAGGCATCTGTATGTAGTCACAGCTACTTGGGAGGCTGAGGCAGGAGAATGGCGTGAACCCTGGAGGCAAACTTGCAGTGAGCCAAGATTGTGCCACTGCACTCCAGCCTGGGTGACAGAGCAAGACTCCGTCTCAAAAAAAAAAGGGCGCAGTTTGCAGGCCAGTGAACTAATGCACCCTCACCATATAGCCCCACAAAAATTGATCTGCCGTGGAGCTCTAAAGAACTCATAATTTCTCCAAAAGGACCATCTTTCTGCACCTATGCAGTCGTTCAAGATCAAGGGTCAGCAAACTGTGGTCCACAGGCCAGTTGCATATTTTTGCACATAAAGTTTTATTGGAACATAGCCATAGCCATTTATTCACATAGTGTGTATGGCTGCTTTTGTGTACAATGGCAGAGTTGCAAAGCCTAAAATATTTACTATTTGGCCCTTTAAGAAAACGTTTCCTGACCCCTGTTTTAGTTAGTTCTGGAATGATCAGCATGTGTGGAAAATCCTCAGGTTGATGCAGAAGCTTAGTGGCTGCACAGTAGTGATACATTGTTTTCCCAGGCTATTTTATTGTTTCTTCATTCCGTAATCACTTTGTGGATTAAATTCAGGGCCAGAAGTCACTCAGACATCTCTAAGGATTGTCTTACTGGCATAAGCTAAAGCACATATTATTCTACATTCATGGATTAAAATATTAAGTAATTTGATCTAGATGATTGTTTATAGTTGAACAAACGCACTTAGTCTGTTCTGATTATTTACTCAACGATTATATTTTCTTACTACATTCACTCAAGAATAATAGTATGTAATCATTTCCTGTGGGATCTGCAATGTTCAGGCCCTCCTTCAAAGTTAGTTCTCTGATTTGATTCCATGACATGGAGTTGGCCTTTAGGTTATGTGGTTGAGGTTCCTCAAACAGGATGCTAATTTTTCACTCTTCGTGGCAGGAGAAATATAGTCTAATCTCATGATTTAGTGAACCAAAGAGCTGTCTCCCTTTTCACACTATCCTTCTTTTAAAAAATAAATGTTAATTTTGTTTCTTTGTGCATCTTTTGGAACAAACTTGTATTTTCAAAGTGCTCACCCCATGCTCAGGTGAGCATACTCTCTAAGGCAGCCCATTTGGAACAAACGAGCTTTAGCCAAGAGTTTAGTGATAAAAATACATTGCTTGCAAAGCTCTAATTTAGCACTCTGGTGCCTCCTACATGGTTTTGCCAACAAACTCATCTTTGCCTGAAATATAGGCTCTTAGAAGGCAGCTGCCACTCTCTCTTCAAGATGCGAGGGGGAAGAGAGTTTGAGGCTTTTCATTGTGAAGGACCCTCCACCCCCGTGTTCCTCCCACAGCCTCCTGATTCACACAGCACAAGTTAAGAAACAGGGAAATGGAATCTTCTTGCTGAGGCACGCAGCAGCTAGCTCCTTTGAATCAGAAAAATGTGTGTTCGTAATCGCCAAGTTTGAAATGCAGAACCATCACTGCTGCTGGAAATTTGAGGCTGGTTCAGAGCCAGACCAGCCGCTCCTGGGGCCCTTTTCTATATAAGAGGCAGTCTAGCCTGTTTAAGGTTGCTCTGTCCCCAGATCCCTGGCACTCCCTCTGACAAGTTTCCACTTACTCCTTTCTGGCCTACCCAGGAACCCTTCTCTGAGTTTTCAAGGACTGGCTAGGTGTCCTGCTTCAGAGTCACCTACCACCTGCATTTTCCCCATCATACATTTGAAATTGCTACTTTGCCTATCTTTGCATGGGCTCTTCCTCCAGCTACACTGTGAGAGCCTTAAATCCAGAAACCATGTCTTTTTTTTTTTTTTCCCAAAAAGACTCTTAGATGAATTTGCCAGGACTAAAATACAGTTCCCTGTTTCCCATATATAGCCCACTATAGAAATTCAATGGTTTTTGAATGAAAGGATGAATGAGTGAATGAAGGGACTTCAGATCTGACTGGGGCAGAGACTGTGGAGCTAGAAACTTAGGTTGCTTTCCCTTCCTTCCCTTCCCATTCCTCCTCTTCCAATACCCAAGTCTGACAGGCTGTGAAGCACCTCTATATATGGCTGATGGAGCTTTAATTGTTCACCCTATCTTTTTTAATTTAGCACTGTACCCGAAGTCCAGGCACTTAGCTCTGGATGCCCGACTGCAGAAAATACCAAGAGCCAGTAGAAAAACTGCACCAATGCTGGGGGTCCTATTTTAATTATTCTAGAAAATCACTTTTTGCTCAGTGTTTGGTTTCATTTGGGGCTGACTTCCTTTCTTGCAGGCCCTAGATTCGTGAAATCTATATTAATCAGCAGAATAATTTTAGCCAATTCCTTACCCTCGTTTTTCCTTCCCCTCATTTGGACAGCTAGCCTTGTTTGTACTCTTTATCTCAGAGATGAGATGTGATAAGAGGCAGAGAAATGAAAGTATGTTCCTGGCTTTTGGATTCAGAAGTTGCCTTTATGGGAGGGAAAAAACAAAACAAACAAATGTGGCATAGATAAAATATTTGGAAGAAAAGATAACAAGAGTAGAAAAGAGTTTCTTATTCTTAGTGGGAGGAGGTGAACTCATGGGAAGGTACAGAGGGCAAAGATGTTTCTGGGTCCTGTGTGCTACTTCACCCTGAGAAGGTGACACAATCACAGATGTTTCTGTGAGAGTTGGAAGCAGAACAGACACATTCTTTGCCTCCTCAGTGGAGCCTCGGGGAATAAATGGGTGCATAGTGGGTGCCCACTGAAGAGAACATAGGCAGATGTGCAAAGTTTTCCATGCCCCAGTGAGAAAGAAGCATGTCTCTTCATGCCCAAGAGCACATCAGAGAAATGGAGAGTGCTCCTGAATCCGAAAAGGTCACACAGTTAAGAGTGAGGAATGTCTCAATAAATACCAGTGTGGAAGGATGATCTTGAGGACCACATCCCTCACTCTCTCTCCTTCCCCTCCCCTTTCTGCACATCTTGCATCTCAGAAGCCCCTCCCAGAAACTAGATACAACCCCAGGGGAAGGCGAGGTTGAAATCCACAAGTTCACTGAGATGGTTTCTGACAATGCAAAGAAAGCGAGACTTGAAATCAAAATTAGGTTCTGTTTCTCACATAAATGTCTGGACTAGAATTGTGTCCACTGCTCACATCTTATATTCAGGGATGACATATCTCATGGAAGAACAGGGCTCAGCTGGCCATTTAAATGTCTTCCTAACAAATGTTAAGGTTCTAGAAAGCAAATGGTGGGTATACTATCCAACATATGCCGTGAAAGCAGAGCCAATCCTGGGGGAAAGTTTCTCTCCTAATGGTAAGGTGTCCATATTCTCTGCCCCAAGAACCAAGATGAGTGATCTGACAAGTGTGAAGACTGCATTTCAACATGAAAAGGATTTTTCTTAAACTCAAGCATGATATTAGCTCTACTTTGAATACCAGTTACGAAAATTCATAACAAGCTGAGGTATCTTCACTAACATTGCAAATTAATTTCCTGTATTCATCACAATGACATTTATGCATATTTGAAAAGTAGTCCATATGGATGAGCATATTTTTCATTCACTCTACAGACGGAACATGCACACTGGTTTGCAGATCCCTTGCAGTGACTCTACATCTCCCAGGAATCTGAGGTTCACAAGGTGAAACCCACCAGGCCAAACAATTTAAAATTGGTTTTGTTTTGAAAGTCCAATAAGTATGATGGCAATGTCTTGCAGAAATTCCTCTTTTAGTATTCCAGTCTGTGGGCTCTGGCAGAAGTAATAGTCTGCTGCAAACAGATCACTCTTTTTTGTTTGCAAAGTCTTCATACCAGCTGAATCACAGCTTGCTTTTCACTTTTCGTAACACCTTGCAACATCGCAAAATATTTGCTGGAGTTTGTGAAGGGCGGCTGCAGAATTAGTAAACTGAAAGGAGGCCTTCCTTTACTCCCACCCCTGTCAGCACCTTCTGTTCTAGCAGACCGAAAGGCAGCTTGAGAACTCTGATTGCTTCTCCAGATTATGACAATTCTTGGCACCATCACCCGGGGCAAGAATGGAAGCAAAGGAAACATTATGGAGTTTTGCAGGTGCCAGTACATAATATTGTCACTTTACAAACTTGAATGTATAAATGACTTCATGAAGGTAAGTTGCTATGGTAACCAGCCTTCTCAACTTTTATATCTGGAAGTAAGGATCATATGGCCCCTTCTGTTTGGGACTATGTATTCTGGATTTAATGAATAACTACCCGTGCTCTAACTTCTAGTTAACAAGGCTCATAGGATGCTAGACCGGGAAGCAACATCAGCAACCATCTCATTCTACCTGCTTCATTCATAGATGGGAACTGAGATGCAGAGAAGTGGCGCTGTACAGCTAACACGTGTCAGCCCTGAGCCTGTGGTTTCTCACTTAGTTTTCTTTTTTCTTTTTTTCAAAAGGAGTGATTTTTGCCAGGCAGTTTACTTATATATTGTTATTTTTAAACATTTTAGATTCAGGGTCCATATGCATATTTGTTACATCGTGTGCTGATGGGGACTGGGCTTTGTGTTAGTCAGGGTCCTCCAGAGGAATGTTTTCTTGCTTAGTTTTCTAGTGCTCTTTTCTTTCTACCACACTGCCTTTCTGAAGGGACGCACCCAGCTTCCACGAGTGGATAAGAGACATGGAACCACAGTTAGACATAGGGCCGCTGTCACTTCTTACTGAGATGTTAAAACAAGTCCTCTCCATGTGCTGGTGTGTGAAACGTCTAATTTTCTCTATCAGAGTTATTACAAATTCCACATGACAACAACTTTCATTAATGCAAAATGATGTGTGAGGGGACAGTGTGGGGAGGTGGGGAATGACCTGAAGAAACATGATCTAGTATTGTGGTTCCATAGTCTACCATACGTAGATTAGCAATCTGCAAAGAATTAGACTGTACCTGAATTGTAGTGAACATAACATAAACTTCCTTTAGTAACTCAAAAAAATGTATCTTTGGCTTTTTAAAGCCTAATTTCTTGAACAATAATTTCTGTTGCATAAATACATGAAAAGGTGCTTCTGATAAAGAGCTTTCCTTCCAGTTAAGAAATCACCAGGCCACAGAAGATTTAGCTGTTAGGATTTTCCATAGATTCTTGGAGTGAAGAATGGCAGAAGCTTAGAGTATTTAGTACATTCTTCTAAAAGCAAATCAAAATGCAAAATTAAAGCTAAACAGTGAAATTAGAGTGTTCGTTCATTTTAAAGAGAGATGAATACAAACGCTGGATCCTCAACAGTCTTTAAACATCGCAGATCAGCTGGATATGTTGTTAAAATGCAGATTCTGGTTCAGGAGGTCAGGGAAGAGACCCAAGATTCTGCATTGCTAACAAGCCCTCGGGTGCTATCAGTGCTGCTTGTCCTTGGTCTACACCTTGCGTAGAAAGGGACTAGTTAACGTGCTGTCTCCTTGAATGCGTTTTCTGTGAGGGTCAGCCCTGACCACCCCCGTCACAGGAATCTTTCTGGCCTCCGGATTCCTAGTGCTCATTTTGTATATATCATCCACAAGGTACTTAGGTACTGCCGTATATTGGTATGTCCCATATGTGCATGTCTTCTGTCCCCAACCAGATTGTAAGCCCATCTGTGTTTGCTCAGCCCTGTGTGTGCAACAGAGGTGCTGAATGAAGAACTATCGATGATTGATTGATACGTTAAAGACTACTTCCTCCTTCCTCGGAATGGTACATTTCGCTCATCAATGGAGCTTAAGACGTAAAAGTCTGGTTTAAGAGACGTTGAATCTATTCTGCCTTTTATTTTCCCTTTCTTGTAAGTTGACTTTTAAGAAATCAATGACTGTGTGGAGAGTTCTAATTGGGTATGTAATACAATAACTGTGGGGGTGGGAGGGGGGCCCTATCACACCAGGAAGCGTGTTTATTGGTTGCATTAGACCACTCAAGTGGAAGCACTGAGATATTCTGGAAAGAACACAGACTTGGGGGCCAACAGATCTGGGTTCAGAGCCTTACTCTATCACCTACAAGTTGTGTCTCTTTAGAAAATTTACTTAAAATTACTGGGAATTTATTTCATCATCTGTACAATGGGCTACTTTTTTCTGTGATTGTTGTTAAGAATTGTAGTAGCTGGTAAGTTGCCTAGCGCGGTGCTCAGTACAAGATGTTACACTCTCAGCAGAATCACTTCCAAGTCAAACTGAAAACTGAGTGTTAGCCACCCATCATGATGGTTTGAGAAAGCTGGTGGGATAGTTTACATGCATGGCATTAGCGCCATCTAGTGGTGTACTACTGCCTACGCGTCCTTACAGAATTCTGTCTTCTTTCATTACCTTTGAATGGCCACTTGATTTATTCATTGTATTCAACAGGCATTTATTGAATGCCTACTGTATGCCAGACACTGATTTGGCAGCTGATGTTACAACAGTGAACAAGATAGACATGGTCCCTGCCTTTAGGGAGTTTGTGGTCAGATGGGAAGATAGAAATAAAATAATTACTGAAATAGAATTTGAATTCAACTTACAAAAAGCACTATGAAAGAGGACAGTGTGTGAGTCTATAATAAGGCTTCCCTAGGGAAGTGACATTAGAGGTAAGAAGTGTAGAATCCAGCCAGGAGACCACATCAGGCATGTATCAGCCGCCCAGTAGCACCTCCCTGGACACATTTACCCCATCCAGGATCAGGATCCTGCCAGTCTGTCAGGAACTCCTATCTTGAACTGTGGCCTGTTTCGTCAATCATCTAATGTCTATCACATCCCACTCTGTGCAAGTCACTTTACATACACCGCTGCTGACTGTCTCATGTTATCCTTTTACAGGCGATGTGCAGTGAGGTTAAGTAACTTGTACAAAGACATAAAATGACATGTCAGAGTCAAGATTCACACCCAGGTCTTTCTGCTGACAGCGCCCATGCTCTTTCCTCTACTGAAGCTGTCTCCCAGATGCCAAGCCCAGATCTCTTTATTCTGCATTATGCTGCTTGCCTTGGCAGAAAGGAAACCATTAAGAGAAGTGCTTGGGGAAAACTAAAATGCAAAGGGAGGGAGGGAAAATGAAATAACAGCTCAGTGGGTCATGTGTGAAGGGCAGAGAGGAAACTGCTGACTTGGCTAGTTATGTTCCTCTGGTGTGATTTTAGGAAAGTAAACCCAAGAGATCTCTTTCATCAGGAAAGAAAGTATCCCTAATAATGTTACTTATACTCTTGTGGTTTAAAATGTGTTGCAGCTGCTGCTAAATTAAAATGATTTGGAGGATCATTTGGAGAAGAGAGGTTATCCTCTGGAAATCTATAGGAAGTTGCAAGGATTAATAACCGCTAAGGAGCAAAACATCACTGGGTCAGAAAATAGCTGCAGGACTTAGAGGTTTTCTGAAACACAGGACTTTCAGCTTCAAAACTGGGACATTCTCATGACAAACTTATGACAGTTGGTCGCCTGGCAGTGAGCCAGACTGGGAGGATCTGATGTACCCGTGGAAGTTAGGCCGAAACACTTACTGAAATCTGGGGTCATTTTGAGGCCTTGGCCACAGACCAATGCAGAAAAGGTGGACAAAGGGTGGTACAGGTTCCTCAGTACGAGTACCTTGGTACTCAGTCCCTAGATTACCAACCCAGAGCACCTGCTCTAGGTCTTGCATGCAGAATTAGTTGGCCCCAGTTCTGAGGGAGGGCTCAGGCGGAGGACAAGTATGGCCGCAGAATCAGGCCACTCTGTGCTTCAGCCTCCTCATCTGCAAAATGGGATAAATAACAGCACTTTGTGCCTAAAACTGCATGTAAGCTCTGTTAGTTAATATGTATAAAGTGCTCAGAATGGTGACTGGTCCATATGAATATAGGAAGTAGCACCATGGAATTCTCAGGAAGAGAAACAGGTTTGTGGCCCCGGCTGGATCATGTCTATGATAGCTCAGTTTTCCCATCTGTAAAATGATGAAGTCCCTGCCAAAGCTTTCAGAAGAAACAGAACAAGACACAGTCAACAAGGAAAGAAGTCACAGATAGTAGGTAGGAACTTGTGCTCTGAAGTCAAACCCCCTAGATTACATCCAGCTCTGCCTCTTAGATGTTCATGTATTTATCTGCCATACCCCAGCCACCACCCCAAGACCCAAGAAACCAGGGTTGAAATGCCAGGCACCAAAGCTGCTGCAGCCATCATCCAAATCCCCCACACAGACCAGGGGCCCCCAGTCACTGGCCCAAGGCAGGGTGTAGCATCCAGACAAAGCGGGGAATGGAATTTGCCAGATAATGGATGCCAATGTTTTGAGGAAGACAGCAGCCAAGGGAGAAATGGAAGTGCAAACCAGGTACAAACACCAATGGGCCAGGCGCTGTCCTGAGCACTTTATGCACTAGTTCATCTAATTCTCCTAGCAATCTTATGAAGTAGGCACTGTTATTCACCCCATTTTACAGATGAAGAGACTGGGGCACACAGTGGCTATAACTTGCTAAATTCACACAGTGAGCCAGAACTTTAGGCAGGTTTGTTGACGTTTCTAGTCCCTAGTTCCTCTCAAAAGAATGAGGATAATAAATTATGACCTCTACCTCATAGATTTGTTATGGAGATTAGATGGGATAGTCTATATACAGCACTTAGCAAAGGATCGGAAACATTTTAAGCACTCAAACCTAGTCACTCACTAGGTAATTGGTGTGATAAGATACATAGGCTACAATTACCAAAAATATAGCTGATAGTTTAAGAAAATGGCCAAATGTGCAAGGCAGTAAAAGTCTGGGGTGGGGCAAGGGACATAAAATACCACAGGAACTGAGGAACAGGGGGTCAGGTCTGAAGAATCTGTTTTGCATGAGACACTTTGTAGGCCTTTGGAGAGAAATGGTGAAGAGGACTTTAAGCATGGACAGTTGGCCTCCAAACTCCAGGCTTTCATTCCCTGAACTAAGAGGGACCATGAGCAAGCCCTCACCTCTGGGAAGAAGCCCTCAGCAGCCCAGATAGGAGAGCTGAGGTGTCTGGAAAAGCCCACACCAAGACCCAGGGCTGGGCCAGCTGTGGAGGGCCAGCAGTGCAGCCCCATCTTGACTCCTGCTGCAGAAGGCCTGGGCTGGGCTGCAGCTCTAGCCGACGTTCCAGATTTCTGCCATGACCAGCCTCCTGCTTGCCAGCTTGAAACCACTGTTTGTTGACATGATCTCCCTGACTTCATCCATTTAGACCATCTTTGGCTCACTGACCTCAGTCCACTCACTTCGCCTGCTGTATTTTTTTTATTGTGCCCCCCTGATTCCAGGCAAGACATTCCATTCACTCCAGCCCTAATCTGGGAACCTTGTCAGCAAAGAGGATTGGCCAGGGATGAGGAATTGTGGTGAGGTGAAAGGAACACCTCTGATAAGAGATGTAGCAATGCTACTCACTAATAGCTCTAGATTCTTGGCAAAGTCCTGGGAACTCACCCCACATTTTTCATCAGAGGGTGTATTAGTTGCACTTTGGAAACCTATTAAGAGTTGTAATTAGCAGCAGGGAGAGAACAAGAACTCTTCTCCAGGGCAAGTGATAAGAGCAGTAAGCATTGAGTGGACAGTGATCATCCAGCCAAGTCATGATCACTTTCCTCCTCTTCCATCTCTTAAAAAGAGACTGTGCTCTCAGGCTCGGGGAATTCTACCTGACTGTACTGCTTTGCGTTCAGATGGATTCCCTCTCTCTCCTGAGCCCTTTTGGGTACACGGCTGCTTTGGACAGTACCTGGTTTGCATTTCAATTTCTCCCTTCTGCCTTCCTCAAATCACTGGCCTCTGTTATGTGGCAAATTCCATTCCACCCTTGTCTGGATGCTACCCCCTGCCTTGGGCCAGTGCCTAGCAGCCCCTGGCCTGTGTGGAGGATTTAAATGATGGCTGCAACAGCCTTGGTGCCTTGCATTTCAACCCTGGTTTCTTGGGTCTTGAGGTTGTGGCTGGGATGTGGCTGGTGGAGCCCAACAAGGAGATTTACCTCCAACATCTAGGAGGGGTTTCTGTGAGAGAAAATGAGCACCTGGGAACCCAGGCGGCTAGAGGTGACGGAATTGTTCCACACAAACTGGGTTCCCCTCAGGGCTGATATGGCCTGGAGAGACACCACCAGAGTCATCATGTGCCTCTAAGATTTTGCTAGGAAAGTCTCCAAGAAAAGGCTAGACTTTCATTGGGCTTGAAAAGTGGGCCACCCACACCGGGCACTCAGGTCTGCGTTTCTGCCCCAGTGTTCCCTCAGTCCAATTTTACACAGCAGTAACACCCTCTTCCACCCATGTTCTGTTTTGTTCTGCAGATCCTATAGGGGAACATCCTGATAATGAAACCTTTGTATTTTCCATTGCTGTGACAAAAAGACCAGATTAAACATTTTATGACACTTTTGTTTTTGTTTTTTCTGTACGCTACATGTGAAAATATCTATTACACAAATCAAGTACTCTGCTTTCCATTGCCAAGCATCTTTGGCACAGGAGCTGTAATAAGAAGTGTAATGAACATAAAACAGTTTTTAGAATCACTCATTTGGTAGCTGGTATATGAAACTGACAAGGCCCCCTCTGCCAAAGCTGCAGAAGGTCGGGCATATCCTTCCCTTAGCTCATATGGCTGCAGAGGAAGGAGGTGTCTTTCTTTGGACTTCATCCCCAGGCAGCCCACACACTTTGATGCTCACCTGTCTGCCTTGGGGGACTGTAGTTGAATGACTGCTTGTTTTGTTCCTGGGATCTGTGGGCTTCTACAGTCGTCCCAGGCCTCCTTGCCTAATCGGACTCCCACCCATGCCTTCTGAGTAGTTCCTCTTCTGGTCCTGTCACTATCATGTCCCTTTCTCTCTCTCGAGGCCTGTCCTTCTGTAGTACATCTTTTTAATAACTGGGAAGAGTCTCCTCCAACCTTCCCTTTGGAGACCTTTTCTCCTCAGTCAATCCCCGCCCCATCCAGTCCCATCCCTTGTTCCCAGCATCCTGTTCACCATCCCTTTCACTATGCCACTGACTTACCCAGACTGGCTAGGACATCTCTATTTGCATTGCATTGCAATATGGACTGAGGTGAGCTTGCCTATGAAATCAGCTGTGAACTTATTTTTCGTTTACTGTGATTTTAAAGGGCAGGGAGGAGAAAATGAATACTGAAGGAAGGAAAGGAGACCTAACATTTATTGGGTCCTTGGAGTTCTTCAGATAGATGCCTCATACATGTTAACTTATGCATCTTCACAATGATCTTGGGAGGTATTATTTACTCCATTTTACAGAGGAGGAAATGGAGGTTAAATCACTTACACAGGCTGGGCACGGTGACTCACGCCTGTAATCCCAGCACTCTGGGAAGCCAAGGCTGGAGGATTGCTTGAGCCTAGGAGTTTGAGACCAGCCTGTCTCTACAAAAAAATAATAATTTTTAAATAATCACTGCACAAAGTTCCAACAGTAGTCAACAAAGAAGCCAGTTATAAATTTGTTCTTCATTTAGTGTAAAAATCAATGAAACTTTTCTGAATGTTTCAGTCTTTAAAAAAAAAAATCATGAAGCATGCCATCCGATGAGCTGTGTGACCTGGGGCAAGTCAGTGAACCTCTCTGGGCTATAGTTTGAACATCTTTAATGTTAGGAGCCTGTCCTAGAAGGTTCTAGCTCCTACGAGCTTTTAACCCAGGTTTTAATTGCCCTTGTTCTCAAAAAGGACTTCTTCATGTCCCGTCCAAATCTTTAAAGAACCCAAGTCATGCTAACAAGAAATAAATAACTAACACTCCGGGAGCGCTAATAAGGAGCACATCAGGAATTCCCTTCCTTTTTCCTGCCAGGCAGCCGTTTCACAGCCATGCTCCAGCTCTCCTAAATCAGGATCTGTGGGTGGACAGGAGGGTGAGAAACACAGTGCTAAAGAGGCCTGGGTTTCTATGTCACCACCTCTGCCCACCCTCTGCCCCAGCCACTGTAGCCAGCATGCCTCCATCTGGCTGTCCTTCCCTACGCAGCCCGCATACCCCCCATAGCTGGCTGCACTATGGGAAGGACTGATCCCCACCAGACAAGCTGGACTTTCCTGGCCTCCCTCGCACCCTGGGAGATCCTTGTCCATGCGGGGGAAATAAGATTATATTTATTAAAAACAGTATAATCTACAGCAGCCAGGTGCACACCTTCAAATTCCTGGGGCCATAACCTGGAAGGGCATTTCTTTAATCCCTGCAATTTACGGTCTTTACTCACCTGGCTTAGGTGGGGGAAGAATCACACACATGCATACCTGTTCACACATACATATGTATATGCACGTGTGTATACGGACTGTCTCCTTGGGATTTGCTAAGCCTCTCACAAGAAGCCTCAACAGCCCTAGGAAATTGTGTTCAGGACTCTGATTCCACTGGAGCTTGCCAGCATTCCAGGGCCACGTCAAGACTTTTGTAAATTGCTGAGAACTGAATTCTGACCCGGGAGCAAAGAGTGGACAAAGAATGCACGGAGATGCCAAGGAAGCTGAGTTCAGGAGGGAAAGTGAAACCTGCCCCACTCACCATCCTTATCTTTCTCTTCTCCCCAGCCTCCCAAACCCCAGCCCCTACACACACACTTGAAAAGAGGATTCAGCAACTGAATATGAGAGGAATTTCAAGGTGTGCACCTGGCTGCTGTAGGTTATACTGTTTTTAATAAATATAATCTTATTTCCCCCACATGGACAAGGATCTCCCAGGGTGCAAGGCTTTGGTACCTGTGAAACTACGCCCAGTAATTGATCTAGAGATTGACCACCAGAGGCAGTGTTATCATTTAAGACAAGTTTCCTTTGGCACTCACCACATCTTACAGCTTCTCCTATTTTGTTCTTGTCCCAATCCTCTTCCGGCCTCCATCCAAGAAGCTCTGTGCAATTCAACTAGATTTATAGGACACTACTCCAGCTAGCACTGTGCTTAGGAATACAGAGTCCTTCTGGTACCAGGTCTGTTCCAAGCTCTTGCACTTCTCAGGGTCACAGACTTGACAAGAACACTTGACTATGTTCTTGCTCCAACTTACAGAAACTGGAATGATGCAAGAAAGATGAAGACAAGCTCATGCTCAAATAAAATACCTGGGTCTTTCATCAAAACAGTGGCAAAGAAGCACGTATCTGTACATTTTAAGTTAAAATAAGATGTTGAAGGCTGGTGTGTTTCATTGTGTTAGTGATTATCCTGTTCTAACTACTTTTTTCTATTAACTGGCCAACAACAGTCCCAACTGCCTTTTTTTTTTTTTTTTTTTTTTTTTTTTTTTTTTTTTTTTTTTTGGACAGAGTTTTGCTCTTGTCGCCCAGGCTGGAGTGCAATGGTGCGATCTCAGCTCACTGCAACCTCTGCCTCCCAGGTTCAAGCAATTCTGCCTCAGCCTCCCCAGTAGCTGGGATTATAGGCATGCATCACTATGCCCGGCTAATTGTATTTTTAGTAGAGACCACCTTTCACCTTGTTGGCCAGGCTAGCCTCAAACTCCTGACCTCAGGTGATCCACCCACCTTCGGCCTCCCAAAGTGCTGGGATTACCGGCATGAGCCACTGTGTCCGGCCCCAGCTGCATTCAATGAGAGCATGTGTGATGATACCTTAACTCCTATATTTATTAACATCTAGTTTGTAAAGGACTACGGAGACACTGCGCTGAGCACACTGGAAGTGGGGGGCCTGAGCCAGGCTGATGGACATATGGGAGGACCAGGCTGGGGAAGGACTCGGGGCATGGACTTCTGTCTGGATACAGCACCAAGTGGGACAGGGCCGGGGTCAGGGAGATCGTATTGGCCAGAGCACAGGAACTTGCAAAGAAATACACAACAGGACATAGGTAGGATAGAGAAGAGGCAAAAATATATTAGTAGACACCAGTTAGTGTAGCACATGATTTCATATCCTGTATATAATTTAATCATAGCAACCATGTGAGAAGAGTACTATCTCTTGACTTTCAGTTGAGGATTAGGCCCCCAAAAGGCTGCTGATACAATAGCACTTAACTTCAGATGGGGCTAGGGACGGTGGTTCCCCAGTCTCTGACAGGGTTCATCAGAGATTATTTATTTGCTTCATCTGAGCTACTTAGCAGTAAAGCCTAGATTCCATCCACCTTTTGTCTCCAGGCCTAGTGAATGCTTGTTTCATTTTACCTTGCCTACCTAGTTACTACCATATTAACTTGTTAAAAATATTCTATGAAATGAATTATATCTGCAAATAAGTGTAAATAATTTATGTCTTGCTGAAGAATAATAAAATAAGCACTTGTGACCCCACCACCCAATTTAAGGCATAGAATATTACCACTGCCATCGAAACCCTTCAGAGGCGACCGCAATGCTGAAATGTCCGCTGATGACTCCTTTACCCTTTACAATGTTGCCGCATATGTCTGCTGTGTAATTTCCATTTGCCCCTCCAGATCCATCTCCAGGCTTCTCCGTACTGCCGTGTGTCCCGTGAGGCTGGCCCATCTGGACCGCACCAGGGAGCTCCCTTGATGCTTGGCTTCCTGGTGGGTTTGGCCGAAGTGAAACACTGACAGGAAGGCAGAGGATGAGAATGAGGCCAGGGTGTCTGCTCCCCTGCTCCCTCTCTGCTGGGGCACCCACCTTGAACTGGTTACGTTCATCTACCGAGGTCACTCTTGGCTCTGGCAGGTAGCCCTCTCTACCCTGCAGCCCCTTCCCTGCCCTTCCCGGCTACTTCAGGTCTAGTGATGGTAAAGCTTCCTGACTGCTGTGCCAGCCCTAGAGTGCTGAACCATTCCCTGTTGGTTTCCCAACCCTAGTGTTTCTTAATCATTTTTAAAAATCACGACTCCCCTAAATACCCTTTTCAGACTTTTCCCCCGTCATCTCCCTGCCATGAAATTTTAATACCACACATATACTGTTGATCTATTTATGTACTGTAGATATCTTCGTGTTTTATATATGACAAGAATACTACCTTTCGCTCACCAAGAAGCAATTTTCACCCCCTCGAGGGTGATACTGACCTTATTAGGAATGTATACCCTAACCCAACTCATATTTTTGTAGTTCCCTCTAACACATTCTCTTTAGTCGCCCATTTCACGTGTGCTATCTCTTTCTTGCCAAGACACTAACATATATATGTTATGCAACATATTGTTATAGTATATGGATTAGTTAAACATATAATAATATAACAATATACTGTGTCCATAAATAATATTTTAGTTCAGTCAGGTTTTGATCTTTAAGTGAAGGAACACAGTATGTTTTTCTTTTTCTTGGCCTTTGTCAATAATTGTGAGATTCACCCATATTGATGCGTGCAGTTATTGTTCATTTTTACTGCCATATGGTATTGCACTGGATGAACATATACAAATTTACAAGTTTGCTTAGTGGTGGAGATGGATATTTGGGTTGGTTATTTTGAACACACGTCACAAAACATTCTTGTACGTATCTTTTGGTAAAGACCTAGATATACATATACATAATATACACATATATATACAGAGTCTCTAGGGTACAAACCTGGGAGTAAAATTGCTGTATTGTAGGGTTTGCCTATTTTTCTCCTTACTAGGAAATGCCAAATTGTTTTCCTGTAATGATACCAATTTATTTTCATACCAATAGTATTTGAGAGTTCTGGTTGCTCCACATTCTTTCCAGCATTTGTTATTGCTGGACTTTTTAAATGTCTGCCTGTCTGGTAGGTATGAAAAAGGTATTTCATTGTAGATTTGAGTTTCATTTTGCTTATTACTGATAGGTTGAGCATCTTTCCCCTTCTTCATTGCCCATTTGGTTTTCTTTTCTGTGAATGCCAGTTTGTGTCTTTTGTCCACTTTCCTATTGCAGTGTTTCATTTCTTCTTATTGATTCATCGGTTTCCTTCATGTATGCTAGATGCTAACCCTTTGCCAGTTAGATAAACTGCAAATATTTTTTCCCAGATTGTGGCATGTCTTTTCACTATTTTAATAATGAGTTGTGATGAATATACATTTAAAATTTTAATGGAGAAAATGTATTAACCATTTTCTTTCTGGTTTGTGTCTTTTGTGACTTATCAGAGACATTCTTTCCTATGCTGAATTCATAATGTTTTTCTGTAGTTTCTTTTAAAAGACATTTAAAATTGTACCCTTTACATTTAAGTTTCATTTTTTTGTATATAGCAGGGATTTATTTTTTTTTCATATTAATGGAAACCAAGTTTCCAGCGTCATTCATTGAATAGACTATCAGCCCCCTTGCCCATCTTTCTTTTTATTTCTTTTTTTTTTTTTTTTTTTTTTTTGAGTCTCACCCTGTTGCCCAGGCTGGAGTGCAGTGGCATGAACATGGCTCGCTGCAGCCTCAACCTCCCCAGGCTCAGGTGATCCTCCCACCTCAGCCTCCCAAGAAGCTGGAACTACTGGCGCCCACCACCACACCTACCTAATTTTTGTATTTTTTGTAGAGACCAGGTTTCACCATGTTGCCCAGGCTGGTCTTGAACTCCTGGGCTCAAGCGATCCACCCCCACCTCAGCCTCACAAAGTGCTGGGATTACAGGTGTGAGCCACCACGCCCAGCCCCCCTTGCCCATCTTGACTGCCTCCTCTGCCCCGTGTTTATAAACATGTGGGTCTGTTTCTAGGCTCTCTTTTCTCTTTTCTATTCCACTGGTGTATTATTATGTCCCTGCACCAATAACACAGTTCCCATTTCTTTTTTTTTTTTTTCTTTTTTGTTTTTGAGATGGAATCTCGCTCTGTCGCCCAGGCTGGAGTGCAGTGGTATGATCTCGGCTCACTGCAACCTCTGCCTCCTGTGTGCAAGCAATTCTCATGCCTCAGCCCCCTGAGTAGCTGGGACCACAGGCGCCCGCCACCACGCCCAGCTAATTTTTTGTATTTTTAGTAGAGGCGGGGTTTTACCGTGTTTGCCAGGATGGTCTTGATTTCCTGACCTCATGATCCACCTGTCTTGGCCTCCCAAAGTGCTGGGATTACAGGCGTGAGCCACCGTACCTGGCCCACAGTTCCCATTTCTATAGCTTAGTAATAAGTCTTGATATCTGTCAGGATAAGTCCTTTTTTCTTCTTTAGAAGTATCTTGTATATTCTTTGCCCTTGACTCTTCCCTGTGAAAATTTTTAAATGGTTTATCAGATTCCAAAAAGAGCCTGAGCAGGCAGTGTCAAGGGTAAACAGCAAGGGCGGGGATGAGCATCTACGTGCAGTTCAATAATGCCGGTGCAGCAGTGCTGGGGCAGAGTCGGGGCCAGATCATGCAAAGCCGTGTCAGAGACCACAGCCCGTCTGCAGTCCAGGGCAAGGCCACCCCATGTAGGTAGGGTCAGCCAATGTCAAAACATGATGGGTGACTATCTCTGCTTACTATTATCCCAGTTGCCCAAGGACATCACAAAGGTACTAAACCTTTATCATAAGCCTCCTTTGGGAGGTTTATTAAGGAAATGGAATTATTTATTCTGAAAGAGGAAAAAAGCTAGGAAGAACTTAATTGTTAAATATGACTCTAGGCTAAGAACATAAGTGAAGATGGAAAAGAGGCCAGAGTTGGGATTCAGACTCACCGGGATCAATGAGTATCACAAAGAGACAAACCTAGCTGAATCCATAGCTCCAGCCTGCTTTTTTCCAAAGGGAATTTAGATGGTTTCAGTACAAATCCGTGTTCATTACTGGGGTTTATTTTAGTTGTTTGGTTTTGTTATTCATTTAAGATAATGCTTATTGAGCTTTTACTCTGGGCTGGGCTTTCTTCTAAGCATTTAATATGTATTCACTTATTTCCATGCTCCCTGCCCGCTCAAATCAACTCAGAGTATGTATCCAATAGATGATTGATCCGTTAGCATATTTCCCATCAGGAATGAATCACTGAGGAAAGATGAAGAATTCCCTTTATGTATAGACCTTTGACAACCACTCCTCAAACTGGGCTTTTGAACATTTTCCTTGCGGATCTTGTTTATTTGGCCTGAATGGAAAAAATGTAAAGCCAGGAGTCAGGTTATATCATTTAAAAACAAAAACCAGACAGGATCATGGTGACTACATCTTCTCTGAGGGGAGGCAGGCAGAAGGAAGGGGATGAGCAGGAAGATAAATATTCTAGAACAGACTGGGAGGAGTAGCCATTCTCTCCTCCACAGAGGTTTCTTAAATGAGGAAGACTTGACCCCTTGCTGCGGGCCAGGAAGTCCATGGTATCAGATGCCAAGTGTTGGTATCAAGGAATTCCCAACAAGAAGGCAGCCGCCTCAAATCCTTTGTGGAACAGGGCAGGTTATAAATAGATCTATAAATTTTTTTAACCAGAAGGCAACAGGCTTAGCACAGCTATTCTTCCCTTTCGGTTCTCCTCCCTGCATCGCTTTGCCTATTAAATCCCTGCTACCAGGCAGAGCCATCTGCGTATCAGCCAATCCGCTGCCGCAGCCTCGGGAGAGCCAGGATGGAAACTGGCTTCTATTACGATTTCAGGTTGTGACCTTGCTTGTGGGAAAAAGTAAATCTTCCTATCTTACCTCTGGCTAATTGGGCAGGAGGTAGAAGAGACAAGAATTTATTGTACAATTTGCCTCCTGCTGACTAGAACGCTAATGTAGCCCTTGCAGAGGCAGGCTCTGGTTTTAGGGACAGGCTGAGGAGAGAGAAGCTGTGGGTTGGGTCTCTGGTACAAGCAGCCAAGACCTGCTCGTGGGGCTTTTAACTGCAAGATTTTAGAAGAAGGGTTGTCTTCCTGGCCAAGTTATATGTGGCGTGTGTGTGTGTGTGTGTGTGTGTGTGTGTGTGTGAAAAGAGAGAGAGAAGACATAGAGAAACAGAGAGGTTGATTTCATCTCTCCTAATAGATGATGACTTAGAAATTATTTAGCCTATTGAATCTGCAACCTTGTTGTAGATCAGCAGCCCCGGAGACATGTTAAAGCACAGGTTACTGGGTTCCACCGGCAGAGTTGCTGATTCAGTTGGTCTGGGGCAGGGCCTGATCATTTGCATTTCCCATGTGCTCCCTGGTGATACTAGTGCTGCCAGTCTGAGGATCACATTTTGAAAACCAGTGATTTAGTCTAACCTCCTGATTTCACAAATGAGGAAACTGAAGCCCAAAAGCCCAACAGTTAATGAAAATACATGCTCAGGCACCCACAACTGGTTATTGGCTAAGGCCAGACTAGAACAGGGATTCCTGGACTCCTAATCTGGTGCTTTCTCCACCACATCAGGCTGGTACCTGGCCAGGATGCCAGGGAGTTGCTATTCTAATAATAAACATGTTATCCTTCATGGTTGAAGATTACCAGTCCCTGCATGGTTTCTTCTTCCTTTGCCTTCCCCAGTCCAGCGGAGTCTGCCCTGCTGGCTCAGTACAGAAATAGCCTAGCCCAGCCCACTCACCCACCAACCAGTGGGGCTTAGAATCAGGTCATGCCCCACAGCCAGGTGCCTAAGCACCTGGTGTCTATGTTACTGTCCAAGGGTTATTGCTGGTAAATGAATTGGAGATCTGAGGCCTTTGCAGTGACTACTGGGTGTACATATTGGCCCTGAGTTATATATAGCTCTTTCTACATTCTCCATGCTCTCCTGAGGCTTTGACCTTGATGCCGGACATTTCAGCTCATTATTCTGCCTAGCACCTAAATCCTCTGCTGAGGCTACAGCTCCACTCTGAATGATGATCCCATGATGGGAGACTCTACTTCTGTTGGTCCTCATTCCTGAACTAGAGTGTTGGTCTGTGCCCAAATTTGGTTGCTGAGTCCTGCAGCCCACAGGTCAACCGCCCATGTGGTATCTGCCCACCCAGAGGCTTTCTGAGCTCCGACTGCCTCTCGAATTCCCTGGGCTGTGCTCTGCCTGCCAGATTAGAAACCTCAGGCTCAACCTGATATGAAATAAAAGCTGAGATTGACCTTGAGATGCTTGTCTACCTGTGACTGGCACTTCCAGGGCCAGCTTCTGCACTGGATCAGTTCCCCAGCCCCACCTCACCCTGGCCACATGCCTTCATCTGCCAGTGAGATCCGGCACAAAGATGTCCTACAGAGGACAAGTGCTTCAAGTGATTTTTTTCCAGCATGGGGAAGGAGTACACTAACCTGTCTATAGTAATAGTTTGCAGGTCTCTTTTGATATGGGAGGTGGTCATCTGGAAGGAGGCAAAGGGATGGCTCAATTGTTCTGCATAAAGAATTGGTAGATACTGAAGGTAATGGAGAAAATACAACAGAGAATCTTGGAGGAGATGGGAGCAATCTGAGTGATGCAGGAGGCTGGAACATAGATGGGGAAAGCAGAAAAATTCCCTGTGTGGAATAGCCATAGGACTTTCGCCACTCAATTTTAATGTGTCCACTATAGGACAATATGACCACCTTCTTGCTCCAAATCTTGATACATTTGTATAGCTTTTGTGGTGGTGGCAGGGGTTGGGGGGGAAGGTGAAAGAGCAGGTACATATATAGAAGTGTGACCTACTGAGACCTACGTGTAGCTAGCAGCATTGTAACTTGGTTCTAGGTTGCACTCTCTTAGTTCTAGGTGGTGAACCTGGAGGAGTGAGCAGTGGCTGGAAATGGGGCTGGAAGAAGAAACAAGGAGAGCTTAATGCAACTGGCAACTGGCAGATGGGTGACTTGAGTAGAGGCATGAAACATACACCTAGTTTACTCTAGTATGTTTGCCAAACATACTAGAGGCTTCAAAGGCAACTCTTAGATGATGGTACTGGATAATTCTGTAATTTATTGTCAGCACACACTAGCCATTTGAGAGAACTAGCCTGATGTGAGACACAGTCGATTTTCTTTCTTTCTTTCTTTCTTTTTTTTTTTTTTTTTTTTTTGAGACAGAATCTTCTTCTGTTGCCCAGGCTGGAGTGCAGTGCTTACTGCAACCTCCACCTCCCAGGTCCAAGCGATTCTCCTGCCTCAGCCTCCCGAGTAGCTGGGATTACAGGCACCCACCACCACGCCCAGGTAATTTTTGTATTTTTAGTAGTGATGGGGTTTCACCATGTTGCCCAGGCTGATCTCAAACTCTGACTTCAAGTGATCCGCCCACCTCAGCCTCCCAAAGTGCTGGGATTACAGGCGTGAGCCACCACGCCCAACTGGTAGATTCTCTTTCATTTAGATTCAACTAACTTGGAATCTGTGTTTCCTTGGTCAGAAGTTTGGGGGAAATAATCGTTTGTCTTGTCTATGAAGAAACAAATCAGAAGTAGAAACAAAGTGATAGGGAGAGGGTTTAGATTTTGTAAAGGAACAAGTCAGTACTTTTCACATGCTAACAAAGTGTTTATTGCCCTAAAAAAATAATTTGTAATAAATCCATCAGTAGCTTACAGGAATTTTTTAAATTTTAAAATGTGACACCCTCAATCCTTTTTTGCAATTTGGTTTGAGGACAGTTCTAAACTTCTTCCTAACCCCTTTCTCTCCCATAACTTTCATCCCTTTATTTCTCCCAACCAGGCCTTCCATGATGTGGAAATGACACGGAAAGCCAGGTTGCCATTTTTTGTAAGGCATAGTATCCTGGCCAAATTTTCTTTCTCCTCTCCAAATACGCGTCGATCATCGCACTGAAGTGGATGGTTGAGATGTTGCAGTGGGAGTAAAAGGAGGTGGTGAGAAGGTTCCTGCCTAAACCATTCCCCTTACTTTGTTCCCAGCCCAAGGGCTGCTGGACAGTGTCTCTCAGAGTACACCTTGGTCCTTTTCCTAAGAAAGCCAAACTTGGAAGTGACTAGCAGGTCTAATTGTGCCTCTGTGGAATCCAAATTCTGGAAGGAGACAAAGAGAAGTCTGGAGGCCTCCGACTGGAGAGAGAGCCTGATGGATTAAATCCAAGCTTTGCACAGTCCCAAAAAGCTGTCAGGGTGCCTGGGCAGCGTGGAGCCGATCTGGACGATGCATTCCAGATGGCCCGCCTTCCTTCTTTGGGTTTGGGGCCAGTTGGAGCTCCCGGGCAGTTTCCCAAGGTAGCCCCCCAGAGAGCTCAGGGCAGCTGTCCAGATGGGAGGAACCAAAGTAAGGATCACTGTGGCAGGCTTGGAGTTGGAGGAAAGCCCCCACCCCCCAACTTTGTGTTGAACATCTGGATATCGTTTTTCAGACTTTTAAAAACACTAACTCTACTCTGCTAAATACAGCCAATTCATTTCTTTTAAAAAAATAAAAATAAAAAAGCCCTTGGGGGACATTCTAGGCCAATAGGTTGCCCCAAAGTGGAGCCAAATAATTTTGGGCTACATGATATAGTGGAGCTCAGAGAAGCAGAGAAGAGCCTCCAAAACTAACAGACATCTGATCATCACCCCACTCCCCACCTCCCCAATTCACCAGCTGGCAATAATGCCACCCGCTACAGGGACTCCAGGGCAATGCCAGGGGTCTGCAATATATTTTACTGTTTGGTTTTGTTTTATTTTAGCTTACGCAAAATGTACAAGTCAGATGTGGAAGATTGTCTCTTATATTCAAGGATTTCAGGCTAAGTTACAGCAAATAAGCATGAGACAGAGAGAAGGGACAGAGAGAGTGTGTGAGAGAGAGAGATAGGGGAGAAGGAAAAGACCCACTGAGTCACTTGAAAATTCCACGGTCTGTGAACCTGCTCTGGCCATGACAGAATTCTTTATTGTGAAGACAGGTCTATTAGCCTGCAGGTCCCTTGCAACCACGTGACTGACTGGTAACCTGAACTGAGTCAACCAACCGAAGGACCTGAGGGGAGGCGAGAGGCAGGAGCCTCTACCCCAAGAGTGCCCATGGTCAAAAGGGAAAGTTCTGGTCTTAGGAAATCCCAACTTATGAGGCATAGGTAGGTCCTAGTGCTGGCGAGCTTTTGGCTTACCAGAAAAGAATAGTCATGGAGCACCATGTGCTAGACAGTTCCAAGGGAAAGGAGTCTAAAAATATTGAGCGGACACAGTGAAGGAGTGAACAGAATAGGTTGGGGTTATTTGGAAGGAAAAAGGTTGCTGAAAGAGAAAACCATTTCCAATCCAATAGTCATACACAAAGGAAGCCCAGGTACAGATCTTGCCCAGCCATTCCAATTTCAATTCTGTGACTGTTAGAATTGTACTTCAGTGAAGCTATGCGGACACATATCTAGAAAGTGTGTGTCACAAAATGAAAATCTGACACATCCAGTCAATTCTCCAAGTGTGCCTTGATTGAGGAATAGAAAATCTTTTGCCTAGTGTACATTGGCAGAAAATAATAACACCCAATACACAAATATCTACTGTAACTACATATCATTGTACGAAAACAAGTCATGAATAATCACATATGTAAGTCTATAGGCTGCAAACATGTGGTGATACATCGTTATGCAGCATATCCACGCATTCCCAACTGCCCAATCTCACTGTGTCCTCAGGAGTCATGACAGCATCGTTATCCCTATCACTCAGAGACCTAATTCGACCCTGGTTCTCCTGGATGGTTCAGCATGCAGATCTACAGCCTTAAGGCTTAGACCTTTGCCTGTCTTGACAAGGGCTTTTCTGAGCTGCCAAACAATTCCCTGCTGTATGCCAACGTATTATTAATTAATGTTGATCCTGCTCATGGCAGCTCTGCTGTGAAATGCCAGCCCTGTTAATAGCTCAACGTTGGGCTCATGTCGACTTGGAGTTATAACTCTGTCCTAACCTTTATCTCCTTTTACGATAATAGAACACTGAAAGACTCTCAAATGCCATAAACGATACTCTTCTGAAACTCATCCACCTCGTGGTAGTAGAAGCACGCCATGAGCACCAACCACTCTTCCTGAAATTATGTTGTGACAGGCACACAAGGAAATGACAGGTATTTTTTACTTCCAGATACAAAGGAGAGTTTTTGGTATTCTGTTCCAGACCAGGAAACTTACATGGTGGAGAATTTTCCTGGACTGGATGTTTCTTGCTCACTTGAATTTTAAGAGAAACTTTCCCAAGGGGTCCAGACAAGTGCTGTTTTGCTCTAAGTCTCTGTATGCAGCAACATTGGTTGTTCTCCTCGTACTGATACCTGGTAAGTGGCAGCATTGCCCTTCTGCACGATATTAGTACTTTCCCACTGTGGTTGGACTTCTCCCATTGCGACTCCTGCTTCTCCACGATGTGACCCAGGTTGAATGAAGGAGCATGGGGATCTCCCAATCAGAGACACCTGAGATTGGCCCCAACCACCTTGCTCAGAGAACAGAAGCAGCAGACGCATACGGTGTGGAGCAAGGCCCCACATTTCTGCCCAATTCCAAATTCCATGGCCACCCATTCTTCATTTCTTTTCCTGAAACTGCCTGTGAGCTCTAAGTAAGATGCAAACTCCAAACTTAGAAAGCAGATGCCTGGGGAGCTACTCTGTGCAGAAACTGGAGTCCCTGAGGCTCTGCCTCCTAGGGGTTTGGCCTGGATTTTCTAGGACAACTCACTGCACCGGGGAAAATGAGCTCATCCGGTCACTGATCAGACAGATGGCAGTGACTGATCAGGAGTGTCAAGGACAATTCCCCAGAAAATGGCTGCTCCTCCCTGTGGCTTTGGTGGCAGTGCCACACAGATGGGTCAGTCTACCTGGTAGCCTTCTCAAATCCACAGAATGTAAACACCAAAAGAAGCCACAGTCCCTGGGACCTGCATAGGAAATGTCTTAGCAGGCATCTGACCAGACTGGAGTCCGCAGGGGAGAATCTGTCAAAACAAATCCTGTTTTGGAAATGCAGGGCTGTTCTGGTAGGATCCATCCCGGGACCTAAGAGCTGAGGAAAATTGGCTAAAAAGGGCAAGACTCATCCAAGAAGCTGCGATGGAGGCACACCCATGCTGCCCCGATGGCTGGCTGGCACTGTAGATGAGTTCCAGATAGGTTACTGGTAAAGAAAACAGCACTTCTTCCTGCCTTGCATCGGCAACCTGTGCCTGGATTATGAGCTGCTGGAGCAAGGGTAGACTGGAAGGACACCAGGAGGTTTCTGCTGTCTAATAACATGCCTGGGGCTCAAGGAATTCTTCCATCCAGTCTCCTACTTCCAGGAGGCTTCCGCCCCTGGCTTCTCCCCCAGGTACCATGATGGGCCTTTCATTTGACATTGAGCAGCTATTTCCACACTGTCTCTGTCCATGCCTCCATCTGTGAGACTTTGTTGTATTCTTGGTTGACTCAGGTGATCACAAGCGCCTGTTACTGACAAAGTGGATTACCATGCAACAAGTGCTCTAGGAAGAAGGTGCATATGTTTGTTGTTACCAAGAACGTCTAACTTAACTTTAATCCGTAACAACTCATGTTAGGGGAAATGGCACACCAGTTTTCCTTTTCAGAGAGTTTTCCTTATCATGGTTCATTTGTCCTTGTACCTCTTTGGACCATGTAGAGATTAGTCAAATTACCTGCATTTGACAAATGAGAACAAAGCAGCCCCATAGTGACTTGTCTGAAGAAGCCCAGAGAATTGGTGACAAAGCTGACATCTGGTCTCCTGATTTCCATTCTGGGATTCTTTCTACTGCTCTTTCTTTTTCATTTATTTAGTGTACCAACTCAAATGAAAACGTGCCTACTACATGGCATGGAAGAAA
The DNA here is from genome assembly GCF_047675955.1 of Chlorocebus sabaeus. NCBI lineage: Eukaryota > Metazoa > Chordata > Mammalia > Primates > Cercopithecidae > Chlorocebus > Chlorocebus sabaeus. The sequence goes on from NC_132917.1 coordinate 46,461,058, forward strand.
CAGGCTTCTTGTCTTATCTCTCACAGTCCGCCCACGCAGACCATCTGTCCAGCCAAACGAAAATAGCACTGTGCTTCCAGCCTCTGCACCCTGGCTCCTGCCCTGTCGCTGGCTTGAACCACCCCCCCCAACTCTCTGCTTAATGAAACTTAATCATCCTTTAATCCCAAGCTCAACCGTCCTGTCTTCTATATTGCCTTCCTGATTATTACAGCAGGAAGTAATTTCTCTTGCTCGAAATGCAGTTAATTAAAAAAAAAAAAAGGGCAACTTTGGTGCCATCGTACTCTGCCTTGGATTATAGTGTTTCGTTGGTGAATTTTATCTCCCCAAGTAAACTGTGGGCCTGAAGAAGGCAGCAACTGTATTTCACACATCTTAGTATTCTTCACAGTCTTGCGTGTGATATAAGCTAAATATTTATTGAATGAGTCAATGAAAGTGATTTTCAATGTTGAGAGCTGAATTCAGAACCCCAGAATCTGGTCTCCATGTTTCTTCTATCAAGTCATCCTGAAAGCAATGCAGTTTCTATGATTTGCCTCGTTGTGGGCCAATCACAGTTGAAAATAGACTGTTTCATATGGTGCAGTCTAACCCAATGCATACTGAACTATTTGGACAGAATAAAGTAGTTTAAATGGCTGAGCTTGAAAACTGAACTTCGTGTGCTGTTGTTGGCTAGCATTAAATGAGTAGCCCCTCCCAAGAAGGCCTCCTTCTTTCATAAACTTGTATCAGTTCTCACCATGTGTAGTGTAAGAATAAAGTATAGTGGTCATTGGGGTGTCTCCATGGACCAAATGAAGAGGAGAATGAGGGAGTGACCTGGTGTTGTGTCTTCCATCAGTCATCCATTCATTATTTCCATAAGGATTGGCTAAGCGTTTTCTGTCACTGGCCTAGATGATGTGAATATAGAAATAACACAAATCTCTACCCTCATAGAGTCCCAATCTACTGATCATCTGTGGCCACTGCAAACAATTTAAGTAAAATTCTCAAATTTACTGGATAATCGTTCTTACTCTTCTTTTTGTTTTAGCTGAAGAGCTGAACTAAAGGTAGAGCTCCAGACACCATTCTGTAAATGAAACATATACTGAAAATGGAAACAGTATCCTGGATCGATCTGTATACTGATATGTAATGAAACAGATAATATGCTTTCTAGCAGCCTCTCAGGAAGTTGTTTGGGGTGGCAATGGAACGCTGAAACTTCCAAGGGCCTGCTCAAGTAACAACAGACATTCCCTTCACCTACCTGCCTTCACAGAGGGCTGGGGGTGTTGGTTACTGCTATTGTCACATTCTGCTGAGCAGAGGGTACAAGTTTGAGTCAGAACTGAATTGTTCAAGCCAGTGAAGAAGAGGCCTATCCTATCCTCTTTTCTTTGTGCTTATCAGGCTGTCTTTAAATAAATAATAAGCACATATTTAAAGAATATGAACTTGAAGCAATACTAAATTGGCCTACACAGACAGCTGTCTGTCTTGGTCTAGCTTTGCTTATCTGTATCCATTTACTTCAAAGGGAATGAACCATTCCCTGGGCAGTAGCAGAAGCCACAGAGAAACTCAGGAGTCTTAACCCAGTCTGGCATCCTATGCATAATATCCCATTGCTAATAGTAATCATCCCATTTGTTTATTTATTTATTTACTTATTTAATTTTATTTATTTTATTTTATTTTATTTTATTTTGAGGCAGAGTCTCGCTCTGTCGCCCAGGCTGGAGTGCAGTGGCGCAATCTCGGCTCACTGCAACCTCCGCCTCCCGGGTTCACACCATTCTCCTGCCTCAGCCTCCAGAGTAGCTGGGACTACAGGCGCCCGCCACCGCGCCCGGCTAATTTTTTGTATTGTTAGTAGAGACGGGGTTTCACCATGTTAGCCAGGATGGTCTCGATCTCCTGACCTCGTGATCCACCCGCCTTGGCCTCCCAAAGTGCTGGGATTACAGGCGTGAGCCACCGCGCCCGGCCCCCATTTGTTTATTTATTAATGACCGTTATATGCATTGCTCAAATAACTTCCTCATCATTAAATATTAGCATATTAGGTCAACAACATCAGTCTTCTGAAGGTGATATCTCTCTGAAGTCCAAAAGGGATTCAACAAATCAAGCAAAGACCTGTAGCCTACTTCCTGCCAGGCATTGTCCTGGGTACTGTGACACTCAGTTCATTAAGAAGACTACTGTGTTAGACAAGCTAAGAAATGTCTTTGTGGAAGAACAAAAATCATCTTCAGTACATCATCTTTACAAAAGTATAGACATATCCTAAACAGCTCCGTCTCCCTTTAACAACTCATTGTGAGTACTTTATCCATGCGGTTATCTGAATCCCTTCAGCATGTATTCTCTTCATGTCTCTAGTACTGCTTGGCATGATGAATGTATAACTCAAAGAGTAGAGTAGAATTTTCTTCTGTATGTTCTAAAATTACTTCTTTCAACACGCAAGTGCTCCTTCTCCCCTTCAGTTTCAGTGCTGCAGAATCTGGTGAACCATTCCTGATTACACAGTATATAAACTTCATATTTTCATGAAATGTAATCAAGTTCCTATTCGGTCTTCCTTCCAAAATGCTTTATCCCCTGCAGTAAGCCATCAGTCCCTAAGTCATTTCTGAGGTCATCCTGAAAATTTTCTAGCTCTTCATGTTTTTATTGATGTGTGTGGTTGACAAAAGAGTAGGCAATAAACACACAAATGTAGATGGTGTGATTCTATATATATTTAGGTTGATGTCTCCATGATTACTTAATAATACATAGGTCAGTATGTCATACAATCATTTATCATTAATTCATGTTTCTGATCCAGACATGTTTTTGCTATATGAACTTCTTTACTGCAAAAACAAACAAACAAACAAACAAAATAACCCTAATGTAATAGATACCTGTTTAGCACATTCCTTTAAAACTCCTTGTCTGCTGCTGCATTCTCTTCCCTGATTTTGGTTTTCTGTGTACACTTAAGCACTCATCTATGTACTTAACACAAACAAGCAAAACAGAACAAAACATAATATATCCCTCCTTTCTTCCTGCAAGACACCAAACAACAAACCTTCTCCTTATTCCCTCTATACCCCTTATTTTCTGTTTAACCTATTTCTACTCCCTCCCTAAACTCCGTTTTCTCTTCTGGCCTGTAGGGGTTCTTTCCAATTTTTTTTTTTCATGGTGTATGTTAAAAGCATAACAAAAGGAAAAGACTGCTTATTCCCCAGCTAATGCATAGCTAATGCAATGAGGAGTGAATAGGTCTCTTAAGCCAAATAAATTTTTAGCAATCAACAGTATCTTCTGTGCATGGAACTTAAAAATATAGTTTTTAGCTGGGCGTGGTGGCTCATGCCTGTAATCCCAGCACTTTGGGAGGCTGAGGCGGATGGATTACTTGAGGTCAGGAGTTTGAGACCAGCCTAGCCAACATGGTGAAACTCTGTCTCTACTAAAAATACAAAAATTAGCCTGGCATAGTGGTGGGCCCCTGTAATCCCAACTACTTGGGAGGCTGAGGCAGGAGAATCACTTGAACCCGGGAAGCAGAGGTTGCAGAGAACCGAGATTGTGCCACCGCACTCCAGCCTGGGTGACAGAGAGAGACTCTGTCTCAAAAAACAAAACAAACAAACAAAAAAAACCTCTTGACATTTCATATTTTACGAATGCCAATTGTAAACGTGTATTTAGGTAACAATTGACTGCTTTAAAACTAGACTCTACAACATTGAATATGATTTATGATGGTGCCTTGGGTGTAAGAAATATATATTAAATACTCGATCGGTCTTTATTCTGATGACTACATGAAAAATATCCCACTGTCTTGTAGGTTGTACTTTTTAATGCAGATATCTGGTGGAAGTTTAGTAAGCCCTGTGAATGTTTTGGATGAATGGATGGAAATCATGTGGTGGCCTGGTGAAGAATGGAATGGAGTATTAGGGTTTTCCCTTTTTAGGAGGTAATAGTCCTTTGGTACCATATAGATGGTCTGTGAGCTAGTGTTCTGTAGAATTCGTGCAAATATGGGAGCAATATACATTTAAATAAATTAATGAGTTCTAGAAACTGATGCTTTTTAATGTTTCACTGGCATGTCCTCAAAAAGGTTTCATTCACTGTTGTACCCATTCACTGGAGAAGCTTAAAAAAAGCACATGAAACTTGATAGTAATGGGACTCCAGGGGTCTTAAACCTTTTATTAAACTGGTCCACTCTAAGTACTTTTAGCCTAGTCTACAGAACCATCATTGGCCTAGAACTCCCCAAAGAAAGCCTCTACTGAGTTTTCTTCCTGAATTTTCCAGCGACAGGTTCAATGCCACAGGGCTGCACGGAGACGTAGGTGGGATCCTCACCTCTAGGTAATCAGGCCACTGAGTAAGTAGGTGGAATTATATTTCAGTGAATTTGAACTAAACGTGAAATTCACAGGAATAATGTTGACCCAAGCATAAGGAAGAAGATTGTTAAATCTAATATTCTAAAATATATAATTTGTCAACAACTAAGAACCCATCCACATATCAGTCTGGAAAGATAAGTCACATACAGAATATTTTATTTTTGTAACTTAAATATCTGCACTAGTTGACTAGACAATACTGTCAGTTCCTAATTTTAGAGGCCTTGGAATCATTTTTACAGTATAGGCATAAACTAAATGTGAGGTTCAAAAAAGCTAGCTTTTTTGAGAACATAACTAAAAGTCCCTGTCAGAAGCTGCTTGTTGTTAATGAAAAGCCTGTTGGAATAGAATATAATAAAAACCAACTGTCCTTCTCAGCTGACTTAATTTTTGAAGAAAGCTGAAGAAACACTGACATGTGACCTGTGGTTTGAGAGATTCCCAAATAAACTCCTTGAATGTATTTAGATACAAACTTGACCCTGCGGAGATTTGCAATTTCTGTTTCATAGATATGATGGCTCATGGAAGGATTTATATACATTTTCCTCTGACTGGGACTCTGGAAGTCAGCATGTTTCCCTGTCCTCTAGCTGCATTAATCATCTCAGAGCAGCCCAAAAAGATTCTGTAAAGATTCCACAGAATTTACAATCCTACCAACCCTTTTTTGCAAAGCTCTTTGATACTATTCACAGACTTTGGGTTCAGAATGAGAAGGCATAGGACATATGGCTTCTTCCTGGAATGTTCATAGTTTTCCTTTTGCTGTTTAGGAATAGGAAACCTTTATTAATTTAAAGCAAATGTCCATAAGAAGCATATCATCCTCTAAGAAGTTTGGTAATACCTATCGAATTTTTAAATCAGGAGAGGATTCTTGGAAGATGGCAGAGGAGGAAACATCAAGGTAAATTTCCCCAGATCCCTTTCCAAAAAGAGTAACTAAATAGCAAAGCCCAAAACTGTTGGAAATATATATGATAAAGCTAAGTGACAGAGTATCTCCATAAACTTCAAAACACTAGCAATAGGGGATGGCCACAAGACCTGCATGCTGTTAACACCCGTGCAGGAAGAAGCAGAGGGAAGGAATAGTATATCTAAAAGATCTGGGAGCAGGAAAGCTATGAATATGAAACGTATTAATTGGAAGGCACAGTGGGCCAGTGTGATAACAGCGGCTGAATCTGGAGGAATTTCACCCTTTTCAATAGTGGATGAGTGCACAGAATCCACAGTGAGAAGAACTGAAGGGGGTTGAAGTAATGTAACCCTTACGAACTCTTGAGACTGAAAAGCCAGAGCATCTTTCCAGGGCAGGGCCCCACATTGAGGAGTAACTTTTGAGAGTAGAACCAAAATTGTGGTTCTACTTTTGGAATAGAACCAAAAATTGGATTAGGATAATAGAGACAAAGGAAGATACATTTCTGATTAAGAAAGGGGAGAACACAGCCAGACATCTCAGAAAGCTGGCCACTGTGTTTTTGTACACCTCGCAAAGGTTACAAAACAGGGACCTCTGTGAAGTTAGCTTTTCTAACTTCTGAGCCATGACACTTTTTTTAAGAGATGGGATCTCACTATGTTGCCCAGGTTGGTCTCGAACTTCTGGATTCAAGTGATTTGATTTTCCTGCCTTGGACTCCCAAAGTGCTGGGATTACAGGTAAGACACTGCACCCATCCTGATCCATGTCTTTTAACTAAACATGCCCCTGATAAAAATTTAGGAAAACTAATTTTACATAGAAATGAACAACAGAAAAGGATCCAGGTTAAATCCCATACAAGTTTTGTTAGAAAAAAGAGAATAAGGAACTTAATAAGGCAAGTCCTAAAGTATTAAATAAGATCAAAACTGTAACCTACCATTTCAAAATGAAATGAAAGACACTAGGAAAGTTATATAACACATGAAAGGATAACACAAATCAAAATTAGAAAAGTTCAGAAATGAGGAGTCAGAACTCAGGAAAGACTTAGAAGTAAAAGAAAAATTTATTTCAAAAATACTACTAAATAAGAAGGAACAAAAGACCAAATAAATACAACAAATAATACTTTAAAATATATATAAGGTAAAAAGGAGGAAAATCTTTAAAATCCATATGAAATGAAGAAAGAAGTAAAAAGTTCCAAGATAAAGTGACAAGTATCATGGTAGGCAAAGAAGACACAACATACAATAATAGGAGTCCCTGAAGAAGAAACTCAAAGCATGAGAACAGAACAAATATTTTTAAAAGGAATATTCAAGAAACTTTCTTGAAATTAAAAAGATATCTATCTATCATCTATCTATCTATCTAAAACTATGTGTAGAAAGAGCACACCATGTACGTGAGAATTGACTTAGAGTGATGAACCAAGATATATTCTAATAAAATTACTGAATATTTAAAAAAAGGAAAAAGTCATTTGGTATATAGTTCTAAAAGACAGTGACTTGTAAGGGAAAGAAAATTAAGTTAGCATCAGATGTTTCAACAAGAACACTTATGTCTAAAAAAATGGAGTAACATATTTAAGATTCATAAGAAAATATGATCTGAGGATTTTATATGTGGAAAAACTGACTTTCCATTACAAATAATACAAACTGCTATCAATATGCAAGGATTCAGGAAATATTGTTCCTGTGAACCATTCTTGTGTATCTACTGGAAAACAAACTTCAGAATGACCAGAGACATATCAATATAAAGACTCCTGGTGAGCATTAAATATGTAACTACTTGTAGAATTAAGATTAAGGCCAGGTACGGTGGCTCACGCCTGTAATCCCAGCACTTTGGAGCCCGAAGCGGGCAGATCCCATGAGCCCAGGGGTTTGAGACCAGCCTAGGCAGCATGGCGAAACCCCATTTCTTAAAACAAAAAAAAGATTAAGTGAGCGATAAAAGAGATCAAGTATCGTGTGTAATGGCTACATACTCTGACAATGTAGATACAGTAAAAGTTACTTTTAGAAAATAGAGGCAAATACAAAGAGCAAGTGAAAAAATGTGTATCTTAATAACTAAAAAAATTTTATTATAATTTTATTAAAATAGAGACAGGGTCTCATTATGTTGCCCAGGCTGGTCTCAAACTCCTGGGTTCAAGCAGTCCTCTCAACTTGCCTTCCTATAGTTCTGGGATTACAGGCATGAGCCACCACACCTGGGCATAACTCTTAGTAATCATATTGGTTGAGGTACTGCAGCATTGTTGTTTTCAGCCTGTTGCATGTATAAACACAAATGGGACTAAATTTGAATTGGAATATCAAAATAAATTCAAAAGGTATTTTATATTTTAAAAATATATAGATATTTTTGGGCTGGGCATGGTAGCTCACGTCTGTAATCCCAGCACTTTGAAAGGCCAAGGCAGGCAGATCACGAGGTCAGGAGATCGTGATCATTCTGGCTAATATGGTGAAACCCCGTCTCTACTAAAAATACAAAAAATTAGCCGGGTGTGGTGGCAAGCGCCTGTAGTCCCAGCTACTCACGAGGTTGAAGCAGGAAAATCTCTTGATCCCAGGAGGCGGAGCTTGCAATGAGATGAGATCACGCCACTGCACTCCAGCCTGTTGAAAGAGCGAGACTCCATCTCAAAAAAAAAAAAAAAAAAAAAAAAAAAAAAAAAAAATATATATATATATATATATATAGAGAGAGAGAGAGAGAGAGAGAGAGAGAGAGAGAGAAATTTTCTAGCTGTGACCACTGAAAAGGTTTACAAACTATAACTAACACGGTAATGATGAACATGTTTAGTGCCTGCATTTTGGTTTTGAAATACTATGTCCCATCAAAAGAAATCAGGGTTTGTTGGAGAAATGACAGATTCCAGGTCTGGGGTGTGAGATGTACAAGATGAGCCTAGAATATCTGGTCATGTCAGATAGCCAGGCAGCTATCAAAGGCTACTACTGTCAAATCAAAAGGATTCAAGTGCCAATGGGAGAGGCTCTCACTATCCAAAGATAGGTCAAATTGAGCTGCAATAAAGATAATGATCGCAATGGCTTAAAACCCATAAAATATGTTGAATGCATGTGTGAATACATACATACATGAGATCAGGAAAACGAAAATGAAAGGTCACCTTTGTAGGATGATAGGAAAAATTCATTGTCTTGAAAACTGGTAAATAAAATCAAGCTTTTACTTTGCCTTTCCCATCTGAATTGTGCCACTGATTAAATAAATGATAGATGAAGGGAAGTATCTTTTTATAGAACTATTCTAACTAGTAAGTGAAAAAGAAATAACAGAATTGGAATATTCAATAGCCCACAATAAATTAATAGATCCAGACATTGAGCATCGATGTCTGCTAATGTCATGAAGAGAGACAACCAGATGTTGTGTGCCCTTAGATGTACCACCCATCACTGTCTTGCCAAAGGAATCAAACCTGAGTCTGGTTAAGCCTTCAAATCCAGCTGGCACGTTGCAGGAAATATGTAAAAGACAAAAGAATGTGTTGAACTGCATCAGGAGTAAGCAACCAGCGCCATCCAGACTGCGGGAAACTCTAGGGAAAATGCTCTGGGTACTTCAACAGATAAATTGCATGGAAAAGAAAAGTTTGAAGAGGAAAACTGTAGGTTTAAGAGATGTTAAAGACATATCAAAGTTTTCAAAAATGGACAAAACTAAACTATAGTGTTTAGGGATGCCAATTGGGTGATAAACCACACACACACACACACAAAAATAGAACACACACAAAAATAGAAGGAAGTGATTTCTGTAGATGTCAGTATAGTAGTTACTTATCGGGGAGGGAGAGAGTCGTGTTCACAGCAGAGCACTTGGAGAACTTCTGGCCTCTTACGTGGCAGACAAAACTACTGTTTATGGCTAGATGCGGTGGTTCACACCTGTAATCCCAGCACTTGGAAGGCTGAAGTGGGCAGATCACTTGAGGTCAGGAGTTTGAGACCAGCCTGGCCTGCATGGTGAAACCGTCTCTACTAAAAATACAAAAATTAGCTGGGTGTGGTGGTGGGCGCCTGTAATCCCAGCTACCTGGGAGGCTGAGGCAGGAGAATCCCTTGGACCCAGGAGGCGGAGGTTGCAGTGAGCTGAGATTGTGCCACTGCACTCCAGTTGGTTGGGTGCCATGACTCATGCCTGTAATCCCAGCACTTTGGGAGGTGGAGGCAGGTGGATTACCTGAGGTCAGGAGTTCAAGACTAGCCTGGCCAATATGGTGAAACCCTGTCTCTACTAAAAATACAAAAATTAGCCAGGTGTGGTGGTGCATGCCTGTAATCCCAGCTACTTGGGAGGCTGAGGCACAAGAATTGCTTGAAACCTGGAGGCAGAGGTTGCAGTGAGCTGAGATGGTGCCAGTGTGCTCCAGCCTGGGTGACAGAGTGAGACTCTGTCTCAAAAATAAAATGAAATAAAATAAAATAAAGTAAAATAAAATAAAACAAAATAAAATAGAATAAAATAAATTGATGTTATCTTTCCCGGCAATGAGTTTTTTTAATCTCATGTTTTATTTGAAAACTTTGAGAGTAATTTAAGAAGCACCTCAGACTCTGCTTTATGAATTTATGCACTTGTTAGTGATTTTCTGTACTCCTCTGCTTTTCTCCATTGTTCACATTCTTCTACCTTGCTTTAGAGGTTTTCTTGATTCTTCTAGCATTTGGTTGGAGTATAAGGATCTACTTGAGTATGATCTCACACTGTTTCCATTTTCAACATTTTTTTTCTGACCAGAACTACATTTTTTAATATTATACTCATTGCTCTGAAAGCTTGTGCATGACTTCCTTTTATTTCTCATTTAATTAAGAAAGAAGGAATACACTCTACTTTGAGAGGTAGGCCATGTGACTATTTTAGTAGTTTCTATTGGGAGAAGACTATTTGTATTATTATTTTTTTTTTGTAGAAATTTTAGATTACTTAGTTCCTTGAACAACATAAAAAAATCTAGATTTAGAAGGCCTTAAATTAGAGAGAGGCTTCCTTCCACCCCCAAGAATGGCAACTCCTTGGCTATATGGGAGAATTTCGAGGATAAGAGGAAAGAGAAGATTTGGGGTACCATTTTACTTTGTTTTCCAAGTTCTGAGAAAGCCTATTTGGCAAGAAATACAAATTGATCCAAAGCTTATTTTGACTGAATCAACAACATAGGCTCTCTAAATTACAAAAAAAAAAAAAAAAAAAAAAAAGAATAATAACAAAACCAACAAAAAACACATTACTTTTCCTCCTGAAAATATTTAAAGAGAGAAGCAAGGAACAGTAGGAAAATGTTCTTAGAAGAACATGGCAATTATGTCTTCCACCCAGAAAAAGATACAAGAGATAATGTCAAATAAGTGCTTTCAGAGTCAAAAAACCTGGCAGCCTGGGACCTGCATTTTCACTTCTGCTAAGTATTTTCTCCCTTTCCAACTGCAACACAGTCTTGAAACTACAAAAGTACTTTTCTTTTTCTTTTTCTTTTTTCTTTTTTTTTTTTTTGAGACAGAGTCTCATTCTGTCACCCGGGCTGGAATGCAGTGGTGCAGTCTTGGCTCACTGCAACCTCTGTCTCCCGGGTTCAAGCCATTCTCTTGCCTCAGCCTGGGATTACAGACACACGCCATCACACCCGGCTAATTTTTGTATTTTTCGTAGAGACGGGGTTTTGCCATGTTGGCCAGGCTGGTCTCAAACTCCTGACCTCAGGTGACCTGCCCTCCTTGGCCTCCCAAAGTACTGGGATTACAGGTGTGAGCCACCACTCCCAGCCTACAAAAATACTTTTCACCAATCAAACCATAACAGCAACAACAAAAACAACTGTATAAGATATGTTTTATTTTAAGTTTGTATTTTGCTTTGTATTGTCTGTTTTATTAGCAACTCCAAAAACACACGTGGCCCCAGAGAATAAGAGGACCACAGACATGAGTTGCTTTTCAGACATCAGATAGCTGTCCTTGTGGTTGAAAGAAACTCCTTTCCAACTTTGAAGAAAATGTCTGGGGATTTGGGAGCAGGCACGTGATATTCTTCAAGGTGCCACCAGTCTTTCTCAATAAAACATCTCCAATGGGAAAATATGGAACCCAGAAAGGGCTGGTGTGGGAAAAATATGACAAGGACGGCCGGCAAAGTAAACCCGTGGTGAATTCAACCCTGAGAAAGCAGATTTCGTAGAGTGTGCAAGCTTTGCTTAGGCTTAGTTTTAATAAATAATAAAGAGACACAAATTAAATAAAATAAAGGTGATCTTGCCCCACAAGATCCTAAGGACAAGGCTCCTTAGGATCTTTAGAACATGGTGATTCAGTTTAGAGACCCTACCCTGCTGGACTGACAGGAAATTGAACTGTCCGGGTCATGACTCCAGTGTATGAAGTGCAGCTGTCCAGGTCACTCCCGGAACATCTTTCACACACCTGCTGCGGGCCCTGGTAGGAACTAGGCATCCTAAGAAGCACTAGGTCATCCGGAGGTCCCTCCCATCATTAGTTCACATGAGCATGACCCAGTCTGCATGGTATCCTTGGGGTATTAAATATTTTCTAGAAAAAAAAAAGAAGAAGAAGACTCTTTGGCAAAGACCCAGCCTCCCTGAGGCACATACAGCAAGGGGGTACCGCCAAGAAGCAGGGTGACATCCTTGATGCTTCTGGATTCACAGATCTTTTTAGTTTAGGAAAACACAGCCCTCCTCAAACCCTATTCTTCTCAGCAGATTTATTCCGAATGAAAGCCTGGAAGTCCAGCCACAAGTCTCTCCTGAGACTGAGTCACAGAGCCAGTCAGAATGAAAAAGGGAAAGGGGAAAATACAGAGAGAGAAATTAAATCAGTATTTCAAAGGTTTTCCTCTTAAGTGTTTTCTAAAATGAAATTCCTTTCATTTTAGTGTTTACTTTAGAGTTGAGGCAACTGAGACATGGGCATAATGACCAAAGGCACACAACTAGCTATGCACAGTGACACAACCAGTTATTGACAGCTACTAGTTACTGACAGATACTAACAGCCAACAATAGCTGGTTCTATTATATCATGGTGCCTCTTCATTTTTTCTAATTTCCAATCTCTGTTCTATTTTAAATCTGCCTTTGTTAATAGGCACTTAAGTCTCTGCACCTAGAGTCTTAGACATATTTGGAAACCTCTCTTAAGCCGGTTGATCCATTGAGGGCTGAATTATCTGTGATCGAAAGAATTACTCCACCCTGGGGCATATCCAATAGGATGAAAGATTCAGAAATAAATTACATTGTGCTGAATTCTTCTTGGGTCTCAATATCTTCCCACATGAGAAATCAGTTTCCTGAGAGTCTCCAGGCTCCAAAAGGCCATTCTAAGGGATGAAGGCAAAGTCTCACGGGTCCAGCCACCCACCATAGACATCTTTAGGATGACTTTTGGGGACTTGATTGTTCCTGTTGCAATGATGCATTTGGCCTGAGAGTTTTGGGAAAGGCAGGTTCATGAGCTATTTTTGTGTAGTTAAATGTTTGGTCTTTCTCCGCACTAGCTGGCAAGGCCTTGTCCTCTTCCCACTGCCTCTGAGAGTCACTGCTTAGCTGTGTCTAAGCAAGGAGGGGAAGAGGGGGTGATATTGTGTCTAACTTCGAGAGTAATTATCACTGTGTCAGTGTGCAAATGACAAGTGCCAGTGGGTAGTGTAGGAGGTTTTCTAATTATTTTGTCTATTATAGGCATAGTCCAATTCTTCCTCTTCCTCTTTCTTTTAATAAAGGACTGAGAAAGAACAGGATGTACTGTTATGCTTTATAATTCAGGCAGACAATACAGGTATTGGCTAACTTGATTTGCCATGATCAGCTACTTTTTTTTTTTTTAAAGCCAATCTGGCAGAAAAGAGTTGGGCTGTTGTGAGAGTTGCATCGGCCCTTCCATTGCTTTTCTGTCCAATCCATTCATCAGCAGCAGACTAGTCAAGGGACCACATTACTTTGCTGTAGCACAGAGAGGTCTGTGGTTGTGACTGGATTGACTGGGAACAAAGTTCTATCATTCCAATTCTGATTCTGGATTCTGAAGTCATTGCTAAGTTATTACCAGTCCCCATCTCCACAAATCACTTGGTGGACAATTAAAACTAAGTTAAACAAAGTTGAGCCTACTGAACACAATTTTTTCTTGCAGTCGGGGGCAGAGGCATAGTGGGAAGAGGGGCCAAAACTAGACCTAACAAAATAAGTGAAGAGCAAACAGCCACAGTGGAGGTTCTCATGGTGGCTCGGGTACTTCCTCATGCCCCGCCTCTGCACCTGCCATCTCTCTGCAACCAGAGTCCCTCTGAATGCTACTGCCACAGCCACTCTCTTCTGTCACCCTTGGCTCCCTCCTCACAGATTCCCAGGACTCGCCAGAGTTATTGCCTTCTCAAATGATTTAAACCTCCTCTCTTGAGGCTTTCCTCCCTAAATTCTCCACCTCCCCTCAATTCCTCTCACTCCCTGGTACATTCCATATTGTTCTCTTTGTCTCTTTCTTTCTCTCTTTTTTACCACTCCCATATCCAGGTATGCTCGTGTGTGGAGAGACAACATTCTACTTGGGTTAGATGATCGCCTTTTCAAACATGTGGAGTGTATTTCCATGAATCTCAGACACTGAGTAGGTAGGATATTAGAGTTGCAAGAATGTTTGGACAGTAGCAACTTTAAATATTGCTTTTCTGTTTGTGGTTCTTTGAGACATATCCAAACAACTAATGGAAACAATTTTTTTTTCTAAGTTTTAAGTAAGCTCTGGTTGCTTTGGTGTCAGCAGCCTCTACTGCTGCCTCTTGCCAGCTTTCCACTTGGTAGAAGATGCTTTCTAAAGATGCACTTTGTGAAGTCTCCGCAGAACCAGCATAGACCAAGCCAAATCATAATGAAAATTCTTGCTGTCTGCTCCTTCTGCCAGTGCAGTCCTGTGTTTCCACTTGTTGGAAATACATCTGCCTGTCAATGTTTGAAAACGCCAGCACCTTTTTGATGTTATAAACTCACAGTGCACCTCTTCCAGAATGCCAGCACTCATAATTTTTAAGCCTCAAATTTTCAAGAAATGGAAGCAATTGAATTTCACTGCATTTAAAAGTAGAAATGGTGCTATTACGTTGAGCTAGAAATTTCTATCAGGTATGTATTGGCAGTAACATTATTTATGCTTTAAAAAATGAGTCCTTCTAAATTTACGTTTATGTTTCTAGAACGTTCTTTAGCTTCAAACAACTTTCTTTTGGTCCCAGAAATTCTGGCTGCTGTGATACAGAAATTTACAGAAGTTTAAATTGAAACAAAAAGTTTCAAAACTCAGCTGGACATAAATTATATTCATTACTGTGAGGAAAACACTTAGTTGTAACATCTCTTACAGGAAAGTTTTTGAATTTTTTAGATATGACTAATAAAGATTTATGAGGTACAACTTCACAAGGAGAAAAAGGATTTGAGTGAAAACTTTTTTTGGAGGTAAAATAGAAAATCACAAGTGTAACTACAGATGAACTCCTATAGAAATCATCTACTAACTTAATTGAGCAAACGAAATCCATTAAACTTTTGAAAATCGAACATGCATGATTGAGTTCTTTTTATTTACCTGCAGAGTTGTTTGTGGAATCTACTATTTTCAAAGCATGCTATTGTAACATGGGTTTCAATAACTTGGTTCTAGTAATATGGTAGAAAGAGCATTGAATTAAGAACCAGGTAACCTGGGTTTTATTTTCACCCTGCTATTTACCAGGTTTGTGACTATGGTCATGTCTCTTCAATACTTTGGATCTCTGCCTTCTCATCTGTTCAACAGAGATAATAAATACCCTACCTCCTTGCCTCTTAATGTTGTTGTGAGGATCAAATAAGGTCCTAGTTGTTAAATCACTTTGAAACTATAAAGTGCTATACAATATAACACATTCTGCTCATTATTACCTCAGAATTCCTCTCAGATTACATTGCCTCAAATGCATTATTTAGGAAAAGTACAAACTTGAATGCCATATGGAGTCCTTGTTGACACTGCAGATGTTGGTTAATTTTAGATTCTAAAAGAACAAAAGAACAGAAGCACTACCAAGCAAATTAGCCTCTCTTTAGCTTTTTCTTCGAAATCTCATATTATACGAATACCAAACTAAAAATGGCAGGCTAAATATTATAGACAATTACATCATTTGAAGCATTGAAATTCTGTATATCCAAGCCCTTTTGCAGAACATGAGTTTATTCCCTCCAAAGCAGATTGCCAATGAATTTAATGCTATAAGATTAATTATGGTTACTCTTTTGAGGGCCAAGTAAAAGAATTTAAATCTCAAACTTTAACTGTAAATAATACAAAACCAAGGAACACATAAGACAAAAAGACATGCAATCCACTTTGGTAGCCATAGTCTCTCTTAAGCCAATGGGAAAGTGAACTAAGCTTAGCTAACCTTGGGCCCATCTGAAAATCTGCTTATATTTACAAGAGGGTATTTCTTTGCAGAAGAACAGGTGTGACAGACATCCACATATTCATGACAACTGCTTTGATGGCTCCATCAGTTTGGGAAGACCTGTCCTTCTCACATGTACCATCTGTAAGACATCTTTTTGCATCTTGTCAAATCCAAATTCTGCTTACACATGCATAAGCAAGAGGTGTTTTTGTAAAATATATAGATGGCATCTGTCATTCTATCTTTTGTTTGCATGCCACCCACTCACAAAATATATGCTGGAACAAGCTGAGCATTTTGTAAGTGTCTTGAAATTTTAAAAAAATTATGGAAGCAATGGAACAAATGATACTGCATATGAGAGCATATTCAGTAGATTACCTGAAGTAGTTTAAAATGGTCTATTTGATATTCTGAGTCTATGTTTTTAATGACATTTTCCAGCGAATAATTCTGTCCCAAGACTGCTCACTAGGTCTTAAGGCCTTAAGATACTGACAAAATATCACTCTAACTAGAAATAATTTTCAAATACAGGCTATAAATGTTTCACCTATAAAAATCTTGTTCCTCTAAAAGAGGCAAAAATGACAAAAGATGTTTTAATCTACATTTTAGTAACTTAGTGGCCACTATAGGATATATTTCAAAGTATGCTCTCATGTGGATTAGAAATATTGAAAGTAAATCCAAAGGGTAGGCTTTATGACACTGCTTATTTTGGATGCAGTCTAGACTCACTTTTTAAAGTGTTAACTATATTATCAATGTCCCTCTACCCTGCTCATATGCTACCTCTTTCAGTACTAAAGACCTGGTAAGACAGGTGCTACCTGATTCCATGTTTCATAGTTCTCTCAAATTGGAATAACATTTTAACCCTCCAAATATTTGTCCCACGTGAAGAATTTTGGATCCATCCAGATGATTACAGGCCTGAACCAGAAACAGATTCAAACAACTTCATTCACTGCTGAATGTGAACTGCAACTGACCCCTAAAGTAAATTGGCTTAATTCCCTCAGATTACCATCTGTTCCCTTCCTTCTTTAACTTCACCAGTGGGCTGAGCTTAATCATAGACCTGAAGGAGTCCTTCGGGGAAGGGGAGGGAATTCTGGCCTGGATTGATGTTCAGTCCTTGGGTAGGGCTGCAATAGTAGCATTATTCCTACCATGAAAAGCAGACTCTGGGAATTAACTAGATAAATCATTTGTCAAACCATGGGAACACCATGAGTTTAATTTGTCTAATTTTGCTTGAAGATATTACATCAACTAAAAATCCTCTGCCAGAGATTTAAAAACGTAATCCAAACTAACTTAATGAAAAAGGTGAATTTGGTCGGGCACAGTGGCTTGTGCCTATAATCCTAGCACTTTGGGAGGTCAAGAAGCGGGGAATCACGAGCTCAGGTGCTCAAGACCAGCCAGGACCACATAGCAAGATGCCCATCTCAAATAAATAAATAAATAAATAAAAATTTAAAAAGGAAGAGAAGTTCAAAAAGGTTAATTTATTGGCTCATGTAACTGAACAATTTAGGGTATCTCATTCAGGTGAAGCTTGATCTAGGGCTCCAACAGTGTGACCCAGGACCTGATTTTTCTCTCTCCATTCTTAATTCAGCATCTTCAATATTGATTCCATCCTTGGGCAAGTTCACCCTTTGTACGCTCAATATGGATGCAAGCTACTCCAGGGACTACTTGCACCTAGGCTCAGATCCAAGTTGACTTTTTCTTGTGAGTCCAGAATGAATTATTGTGGCCAGGGGAATAGGACATACTAGATGGTATAGGCCAAGGTCATATGTTTCACCCCTAAGGCAGGCAGGGAGGGATTAGAGGTGGGGACATCACTCCCCTTGTTAATCCTGTGGACTGAGAGTAAGGGAGGACCATAGTTCCCTGAAGACCATGAGAGTGTGGTCAGTAGAACTGATGTTCTTGACAGACTTTGGGACTATATGCACAAATAATTTCAGAAAATAGTATTTTTCACGTAAGAAGGAATTCTGGATAGATAGAGTCCAAGTCTTACCAGCTAAGGAAAAAAAGAAAGGTAATAGCTAAAGCATAGACTGTACCATTTTAAAAATGGAAGATAGTTTCAACTAGAGTTGGGACTACATACTCTTCAGAGAGTTTGGACAGTTCTACAACTTGTAGATTTTATGATTCCTGAAGTGCACTGGAGCTAAGAAAAACTTTCTGGATGGTTATTTGCTGTATCTTGTTAACCTCATGTTCTATTTTTACACACATTCTCTTATGTTATAATTAAACAAGAAAAAAACAAAAACAAAAAAACCTCCATACACGTGAAACAGAACCAAAGAGAGATTCTATGTGGAAAGATAATTTTATTTTCTAATAATGATAGTGGCCAGGTGTGGTGGCTCACACCTGTAATCCCAGTACTTTGGGAGGCCAAAGTGAGCGGATCACTTGAGCCCAGGAGTTCAAGACTAGCCTGCGCAACATGGTGAAACCCTGTCTCTACCAAAAATACAAAAATTTAGCCAGGTGTGGAGGCATCTGTCATTCTAGATATCTAAAGTCCCAGCTATTGGGAGGCTGAGGAGGGAGGGAATCTCCTGAGCAGTAAGCCATGATTGCACCACGGCACTCTAGCTGTGGTGATAGAGTGAGACCCTGTCTCAAAAAAATAGAAAATAAAAAATAAAAATCATAGTGATGTGTCTGGGCTAGCTTCTTAAGATGTATATATTTTTTTAAATGGCAGCTCACACTGCCACCTCACTCATACACATTTCTACATCTGTATATATTCTCACAAAGAACTCATGTAAGTTTAGGATCCTTCTATCCTCATCTTGTATATCTAGAATCTGATAAATAAGAAAAGGTCTTTTGAGAGTAGTGGGGGAGCTAATGTAAAGATAGAATACCTGCTCTACATGGCCCAGTTATAAAGCACATTTACAAAAGTCTACTCACTTCACCAAGCCCTAAAATCTATTTTCCAAAAGCAACTAAGGGAAAGTGAAACATTACTAAGGGAAATGAGAAGGGACACTAATGAAAAATGGTCAAAGGGTATTTGGCCCTGGGGCTAGGGTAGCACTAGAGCTGTTTGAGGCAGGGAATACCTTACAAGTTTTCAATTCCAAACCCATCAATCCTATTTGAGACTTCGTTCCAGAGATGCTTCTATATGTTGAATTAAGAAAATGCAAGTTTCTAGAGGATGCAATTCACTAGCTGGGGCATAATCAAATCAAATTTTATTCCCTCTGAGTTTTTTTTTCTTTCCTTTTAAAGCATCATTCCAACTATTATTGGTTGCAGGAGAGGCAGATTAAATATTTTTAAATGTTCCTTATTAGAAAAAATATGGCTGGGTGTGGTGGCTTACTCCTGTAATCCCAGCACTTTGGGAGGCCAAGGCGGGTGGATCACTTGAGGCCAGGAGGTTGAGACCAGCTTGGCCAACATGGCAAAACCCTGTGTCTGCTAAAAATTCAAAAATTAGCTGGGCATGGTAGTGGGTGCCTGTAATTGCAGCTACTTAGGAGGCTGAGGCACAAGAATCACTTTAACCTGGGAGACAGAGGTTGCAGTGAGCTGAGATGGTGCCACTGCACTCCAGCCTGGGTGACAGAGCAAGACTCTTGTCTCAGAAACAAAACCAAACAAAGCCAAAAGAAAACCCACAAAGAATGTACAGGTACTCTTTTTTTTTTTTTTCCTGAGACAGAGTCTCACTCTGTCACCCAGGCTGGAGTGCAGTGACGCGATCTCGGCTCATTGCAACCTCGCCTCCCGGGTTCAAGCAATTCTTCTGCCTCAGCCTCCCGAGAAGATGGGACTACAGGCACATGCCACCACCCTCGGCTATTTGTTGTATTTTTAGTAGAGATGGGGTTTCACCATATTGGCCAGGCTGATCTCGAACTCCTGACCTCACGATCCACCCGCCTCAGCCTCCCAAAGTGCTGGGATTACAGGCGTCAGCCACCGCGCCAACCTGTACAGGCTACTCTTAATGAAATGAGAAAGTAAATTCTTGGAAAACCGAGGTTCTAATTTGGAGTCCCAACATCTTAGAACATTCCTTTGGAAGACATTATCAGTTTATTAAACTTTCGGAGACTTCTGGGGATTTATCATAAGGATATATTTGCACAGAGATGTGCCAGGTTATTCACTACAGAATTGTTGTAAGAAATAGCAACGACTGGAAACAACCCAAGGGTTCGTCAAGAGGGGAACGATGAAATAAACTATGGTATATCCTGCAGTGTAACGCCACGCAGATGTTGAAAGAATGAGGTGGCTCTCTTAAAATATCCCCAAGGCACATTGTTAGAAAAGCAAGATACAGATCAGGGATGCAATATGCTACCTCCTATGTAAGAAGACGGGAAGAGAAGAAATGTAAGAATTGCTTGTACTTGTATGAAGAAACACCGAAACGATATACAGAGAAACCAATTAAATAGATAGCTTTACCTATGAGAGTGGGTTAAGGGAGAGAACAGAGTGAAAGGGCAGGGTAGGAGAGAGACTTTTTTTATTTTTCACGGTCAGCTCTTACAAAGAAGGAGAGAGACTTTCCACTTCACCTTTTTACAGTAGTCTCCCCTGATCTTTGGGGATGTGTTCCAAGATCCCCCGTAGATACCTGAAACTGCAAATGATACTGAACCCTATATATATACTATGTTTTTTCCTATAAATGTATACCTATGATAAAGTATAATATATAAAATAGGCACAGTAAAAGATTTGAACGACTAATAATAAAACAGGACAATTACAATATGCTGTAATACAAGTTATGTGAATGGTCTTTTTCTCTCAAAATACCTTATTGTACTGCAGATTTGAGCAACCTCAGCCTACTATTTTGTTTTCTTTCTTCGAGAACTTTCACCTTTTTACTTAAAGGGAGCATTTTTCAGCTTCTCGTTTGACGTATCTGAATTTCCAGCTTCCCTACTCTTATGCTTTGGGGCCATTTTTGAGTAAAATACGGGTTCTTTAAAGAAAAACACTGCAATACAGCAACGGTCAATCTGATAAGCAAGATGCTACTAAGTGACTAATGGGTGGGTAAGGGGATGATTCACATCCTGGGTGGGACAGAATGGGATGATGGGAAATTTCATCAGGCTACTCAGAATGACGTGAAATGTAAAACTTCTGAATTGTTTATTCCTGGAATTTTCCATCGAATGTTTTCAGACCACGATTGACTAGAGGTAACAAATCACAGAAAGCAAAACCATGGATGGGGTTTTGATTTGTAAAATGTGAATGTATCAGCTGGTTAAATATAAATAAATATTAAAAAAGAAAACGCTTGAGAGAAGTCATTCAGGAGTTAGAGGGAAACTTCACAAAAGCTGTAGTTGCTTTTAAAACCACAACAAAAACACTGAATCCACCCTCTACAATGAAAGGCATCCTGTCGGTAGGGGTAAAGTTGGGGGCTGCAACAAAAACCCAGACCATACAGATTCCTGTTCTCTGACTGTCCCATTCGCTGAGCACCTGGCCTGTCTAGTATCTTCAGTGTGCTTGGCTATCTTTTCATAGCTTTCTTTCCTCTAAGAAATCAGAGATTCTGGAAGATGCTGCTGACAATGATTATACTTTATTCATTAATAAAGAGTTAAGTTAAAGCTTTACTAAGAATGTGGATTATTGCATATATTCACAAATGCCAAGAAATTTCCCTAGTTATCTTCCCAAGAGGGTGAGACTCCGGGTTCACGTATCTGGACTGGGTTCCTTCTCGATGCCCTCATGGTCACCTGTGCATAGCTTTGGTATAGAGCTTAAAACATTCCATGGGAATCATTGTTATGAGGTAGTCTTTTCCACTAGACTGAGTTTTTTGAGGGCAAGCTATGTGTCTTATTCATTGAGTTTTGTATTCTCAGAGTCTATCACAGTGCCTGCCACAGATTGGCACTCTATAAACTAAGCTTTCATCCACCAAATTGCTTAGGCCAAAGTGCTAAGAGTCATATTGTCTTTCCCTCACTCACCCCATTAAATCCATCAATAAAACTTTTCAGTTCTACCTGCAAAACATACCTTAAAACCCACTTCTCTTCACCATTTTCAGTGTTACCACCCACTGACATCTGTAGTCTGAACCAAAACAACTAATCTTCCTTCTGATCCTCACTCCCAAAGACCCCAGGATGCATTCTCCATATGCATCTGGAGCAATCTTTATTGTTGTTGTTGTTGTTTTAGAGACAGGGTCTTGCTCCATCACCCAGGGCAGAGTGCAGTGGTTTGATCACAGCTTACTGCAGCCTCAAACTCCTGGGCTCAAGGGATCCTCCCATCTAGGCCTCCCAAAGTGTTGGAATTACAGGCGTGAGCCACTGCATCTAGCACAGAGCACTCTTTATCTGCTTAAAATCCTTCAATGGTTTCCTGTTGCAATTAGACTAAAGTTTAAACTATTCACCCTGACCTTCAAAGTTCTGCATGATCTGGCCCCACTTGCTTCTTTGATTTCAATTCCTACCACTACCCCTTGCTTCTGTCATGCCACAAAGATCTTTCAGTTTCTCAAATCTACTTTGCCTGCTCCTGGCTCAAGGTCTTTGCACTCCTCTTGATTTTCATGTAGTTACTTCCTTCTAGTCATTGATGCTCAAACACCACTTCCTTAGCGAAGTCCACCATGAAGTCCACCATGACCATTCCAGTTACATTATTGTTCTATGCTATTTGTAGCATCTTTAACTATATAGATGAAAATCTTGGTTTGTGTTTATTGCCCCCACTATATTGTAAGTTTGATGAAGACTCGTGTTCATCTCTCCATGCCTGATGCCCAGAATAGGACCGGGTATATAATGCTTTAAAAAGGTTTTGTTGAGTAAATAGAGGCCTTTAAAATTAAACATGGATAGAATATTTATTTCATTTCTGTAGAGACCTTTTTATGTGACTAATTATAAAGGCAATAAACAATTATTAAAATAAATGAGGATGTCATGATTGGTTTTGAAGAAACATTGTAGAAAGTAGGCTAAGAAGCTAGGCATGGTGGCTCATGCCTGTAATCCCAACACTTTTGGGAGGCTGAGGCGGGAGGATCACTTGAGTCCAGAGGTGGAGACCAGGTTGGGCAACATGGGGAGACCCTATCTCTATAAAAAATAACAAAATTAGCTGGGCATGATGGTATGTGCCTATCGTACCAGCTACTTGGGAGGCTGAGGCAGGAGGATTGCTTGAGCCTGGCAGGCTGAGGCTGCAGTGACCCATGACTGCACCACTGCACTCCAGCCTGGGTGACAGAGTGAGACCCTGTCTCAAAAAATAAAAAAAAGAAAGTAGGCTAAGAGAGTTAATTGAGGGACTAATTGGGAGAATGTGATTCTACAAAAATCAATAATTTATGCCATAAACCAATCGAGGGAGGCCCAGACACTATGTTAGGTAGAAGGCATACAAAGATGACTGGACAGGTCAGGCACAGTGGCTCACCCCTGTAATCCCAGCACTTTGGGAGGCCAAGGCAGGTGGACCACCTGAGGTCAGGAGTTCGAGACCAGCCTGGCCAATATGGTGAAAGCCCGTCTCTACTAAAAATACTAAAAATTAGCCAGGTGTGGTGGTGGGTGCCTGTAATCTCAGCTACTCGGGAGGCTGAGGCAGGAGAATCACCTAAACCTGGGAGGTGGAGATTGCAGTGAACTGAGATTGTGCCACTGTACTCCAGCCTGGGCAATAAGAGCAAAATGCCATCTCAAAAAAAAAAAAGTGGGGGAAAAAAAAAAAACCCAAAGATGATTGCACACTGGTTTTTTACTGAAGGCACTCAAAATCTATCAGGATATATAGTTCTGTAATTATAATATCTAATATCTGCATAGAGCAAATTATGTTCATATTTATAATTACTTTATTTGATCACCACAAGGGTCCCATGAGGTAAGGTATTCCTATGGTTTTATTATAATTTTATATGTGAAATAACCAAGGCTCAGAGAGGTTACGTGATTTGTCTTGGATGACACAGCAAATAACTGATATTTTAAATGTAAACCCAGATCTTCTGACTCAGGTCTCCTGTTCTACTTCACCACTGTGTCTATTTAGTGTGATAAATGTATGTGCAACCTGTTATAGGAGGTTAAGTGTGACTGCGAGGACTATTTTTATTGGAAAGGTCTGGAAAGACTTCACTGAGGAAAAGTCATTTAAATGGGGCTGTGAAGGACAGAGAGGAGTTTTCCAGGTAAAGAAGGAGTCACATTTTAAGCAAAGATTTGATGAAAAAGCACAGAAAGATGAAAATGAACAGCACATTCTATGTAGTGGGTAGCAGAGAGGTCCAGTAGGGAAGGTTGGGGCAATTTTGTGCCATTTTGTATGCAGTTGGGTAGTCCATGAAAGCAGGGGACTGAAACAGTCAGATGTGGCTTTCAAAAGAAAATTAGAGTGGCAGATTGGTAGATGAATTGGAGCATGAAGAAACAAGTTAGGAGATTTTGCGATCATGCAAGCAGGGTAAGTGTCTGAATGAGGATGGTGAAAATGGAAAATACTTACTAATAAATGCATGTGTGAGTTAGAGTCACTTATTGACCTTGAGAGGTAGAAGACAGGGAAGAGAAGATTATTTTAGACAGCTTCTAGCGTATGTGACTTTGATAATGATGATTAGCTCAACCAAATCGGAGAGTACAGAAAAAGTGGTCTGAGAAAGAAATGGTAGGTGGGGGATGGGAGTTTTCTTGTGGCTAAGATAAAGCATTTACCATTAGCCATGTTTGGTTTGAGATGCTTGTTTGTAATAGGTAAGTAGATATGTCGAGCACGTAGCTAAAAATATGGTTCTAGACTTCGCAAACAAGGTTGAAGCTGGAGATATGAATTTCAGAGTCATTAAAATACAAGTTGTATTCAAATTCCTACTGTAAACAGGCACAAGGAAACTTTTTAGGGTAATGCAAATGTTCTATTTCTTGATTATGGTAATAGTTACAGGGTTATGTATCTCTCAAAACGGATCAAACTGGTACACTTAGAACGCATGTATTTTACTGAAACTTAAATCCCACTAAAATTAGTAGAAGTAAACTGT
This sequence comes from Chlorocebus sabaeus, assembly GCF_047675955.1. Taxonomy (NCBI): domain Eukaryota; kingdom Metazoa; phylum Chordata; class Mammalia; order Primates; family Cercopithecidae; genus Chlorocebus; species Chlorocebus sabaeus. The sequence continues at coordinate 46,486,019 of NC_132917.1, forward strand.
CTTGTACAACATAGTAAGTACTGAATCGTTAAAAAATTGACAAACATTATACTATTTAAAGATGAAATTAATGACTTAAGTTAAATAGCTAAGTTTAAATTAATTATGTAACTAAGGGGAAATAGTTCTACACACATCAGTTAAAAACAAGTGATTGGCAGCAAAGAAAGTTGCCATGGTTTCATCTGTTTCAGAAGCCACTGCAAGATGTGCCAATTTATTGGCCATTGGGGGATCTCTCCATTCAAAGACCTATTCCCTCCCCAAACCACCTGCCTCCACCCTGAGCACACTCTCCCTCAGCCTATGCCTGCCAACCCAGTACCACATGGGTTGACTTCCCCATTTGGTGTGGCTGAGATAACAAAGGTACTTGAAGAATACAATGTGACTCATCGCTGAACAAGAAATCTTTCCTTATTGATTGATTTTAGGCTGATGGCCAATTTGGCCTCCTCGTTTGGCATAATTCCCCCAGCATCACTTCTGAACTGTCCTTTCAGTGCTCAGCTTAAAATCTATTTTGTACAAGAAACCATTTTTACTTTGATAGAAAGAGGTAACAGAAATCTGTTACCTCTATTCAGCTACCAGTATGAACAAATCCACTATCAGTATACAATCATCAAACTTATATAATTATGTTGGTATCTTGGTTCCATCACTTACTAAGTCTTTGTGATCTTGAAGAAAATGCGGATAATGAAACCTACCTTGCAGGGTGGTATGAATTAAGTCAGATCGTATATGTGAAAATGCCAATGGCAGCATTGAGTAGGTGCTCAATACATGGCAAATTTCTTGTCAAACCTGACTATCCTTTCCTAAATATTTAGTCTCTAAGTTTCTTGAACGTGAAAGCACTCTTTCCTGTGCTTTGTACTCTCACCCTAATACAGTGGGATATATTCTCAGGAGTCATTGTGGAATGATGTTTACAAAGCTAGCAGGTCAAGGACAAAATTGAAAAAGATTTATGCAATAAATAGGTGGATGAGGAGACAGCGTTCTTAGGGGATGGAAAAAAAGGAATTTGATTCAGAGGCGGTGGCAAAGGTCTTTCTTTACATTTCCTCTTTCCATTCATTTACAATTTTATTTTGCCAAAAAGAGGGGACAGAAAGTCTCATCTTGATGAGTGTGAAGCTGCAGGATGATGTGCCAATACACCTGGTATTGGTTCATGCCAGCTGGGAAAGGAGCTTGGCTTCTCAGTGTTTTACTACTGTGGTTTCCTGGGCTGGGCAGCTGGGTGCCTAATAATGATAAAAACCATAATAATACTTCATAATTACGTACTGCCCTTTGCCAGAACTTGGATTTAATTACAATGACTATGACAGAACTGGCAACATCTTGCTCCCTGTTGGGGTGCAATACCCAAGGGCCTGGAAATACAAAGTGAAGTGGCAACTGCAGCCTTCTCCTGCAGGGCCTATCCTGGCAGTTCACCCAGAGTTTTCTGGGTTTGAAGCTCATCATCAGAAACAAAGAGTACTTTTACATTGCTTGCATGTACTTGGCACTGCCAAGTAAAGTAGCGTTTATGAAGCAACTACTGCCACACATGGGGCACAGGATCATGGAGTCCCAGGCCCGGAAGGGACCAAAACAGGTGATATCATTCATAATTCTGTCCCTTGCCTTCAGGCATCACCACTGCTACATTCAAGCAGGCATGTTCACTGACCTTTTCTTTCTCATTTGGGCTGGAGATACTTACGTGGTAGCCTGCTTCAGGTGTCAGGGGACTCACCAATTCATTTAATACTCATTTTGCAAGCACCTATTCTGAGCTAAGGCACTGTGGGGGTACAAAGATGTGTAAGATATGAACCCTGACCTCAAATAGCTTATCATCCAGTTGAGGGATTTGCATTCAGGTAGCTGTAATATAAAAATATAAAGATAGAGGAAAGTCCTGGCTGATGAAAGGGCATGGAATCAACACACTAGGTGAAACGATCAAGGCAGTCTCTTCTTGGAGAGTAAGAAGAAAGCAGAAGGAAGGGGGAATGGACATCAGTGAATAGCTGAGCAACAACTTGGGAAGTTCTTAATCAGTTTCCCTGCTTTATTGTCTTCATAATATTTATCACTCCCTGAATTATCTCATGTTTTTACTAATTTTCTCTTGCCATTCGTCTTGTCCCACTCAGGAACTTTGTCAGTTTTGTTCACCACTATATCCTGAACATCTCTAACAATGCCTGGTGCATAGTAAGGTGCTCAGTTAAGTACTGGCCTAATAAATAAATGATGCAGGTGAGGCAGTGGCAGTAGAAGTGAACAGGAGAAAGCATTTAGTAAATATTACCAACACAATAAAGTTAGAAGAGGTGGGGAGATGTTAGAGCAGTGAAGAAGTGGCATGAAAGGTTACTCCCAGGTTCCTGGCTTGGGCAAGTAAGTGGATGGTTGTTATCAAAAAAAAGATAAGGAAAGGAGAAGGAGGAGCAGGTTTTGTGAACCTCAGAGGGTATATGAGGTCCCACCTGGAGACATCATGGCTTGCAAGTGCAGATGCCCAAGAGGCACTTATACCTGAAGATCTGGACGTCATTAAACATACATTCAGCTGTTGAGCCATCAGAATGGTCAGATCACCCAGTGGGCAGAGAAACGACTGCATGCCCACTAAGTAGAAGACTGAGGGTCAGATCCTTGGGCTTAAGAGTCAACAGAGCACAGATTTAGAAAAGCTAACTGAACAGAAAGACAATCTGAGGGTTTAGGGTGTTAGGAAAAGTGGGGTGAGGGGTGCATCAGGGAACAGAAAAAGGCTTCATGTAGTCCACAAAATCCACTGCAGGAGACCAAGCAGGATGACTAAAAATCGACCTTGAACCCGGTCATACGGGTGTCACTGGTAGCCTTAAGAGAAGCACTTTTCAGTGGATTAGTTGGGAGAATAACTTAGCCAGTACTTGAGGAATGAATTTAAATAAAGGATGAGAGTTAGACAGTCTCACAGGAAAGCTTTTCGGTTTATTAAGTTGAGGCGCTGGAATATTGTCAAGGTTAGGTCTAACACTTATGAAGTGACCGGTAAGTTTGTGAACGACGACAAGGTTTCTAAAAGGCTAGTGGGGCCGGGCACGGTGGTTCATGCCTGTAACCCCAGCACTTTGGCAGGCCGGGGTAGGAGGATCCTTGGAACCCAAGAGTTCGAGATTAGCTTGGTCAACACAGGAAGACACCGTCTACCAAAAAGAAGAAGAAGAAAAAAAAAAAGCCAGCGGGAACAGCCCTTGCAGGCGTGAACTATGCTTCTCTTCCTCTACCTTTTCAGACATTTCCAGGGAGGGGGCCCTTCCATATAAAATGCAGACAAAACGAGGGAGACCGACACCCCTCCCTCCGATTTGTGAGTCATTTTTGTGGCAGCTGGGGGCGGGGATGGGAATATTTGAATTGCAGGAGGTGCCCGGTTTCCCGTGGATCTTGTAACTTGTTAACTGGGTGGCTCCATGCTGAAGGGCGCTAGGGAGACTCATTCACATTTTCCTACCCGGCACTCACGCCCTCCATTCAGCACTTTCCTCTCCTTCTCCCTAAGACTTAAAACCAGGGACAAAGCTTTCCCCCAACTGCTACTTCAGGTTGACCTTCCACCCACAAGCCCACTGCTGGCCCTTCTCCGACCACGTGACATCCCCCCAACTCCCGAGACTCCCCGCCGTCGACCCCTCCCTTCGGGCCGCAGCCCGCTTTACCCCGCCTCTCAGGTCCACGTGACCGCCTCTCTCCCACCTGACTGGCTCCTCCCTTTCCCCGGCCGGACACGGCCGCCGTCGCAGCTGCCCGACTCCAAAATGGCAGCCGCGCACAGCGCGCACCCAAGCGGCCGGACCTCCCTGACTCCAGGGCCGCCCCACTCTCGCGCCCTGCCTCCCTCCTTCGGCCTTCACCTACCCGCCTCCGGATTGGCCGCTAGGAATCCCGCCCCTCTAAAGCCCCGCCTGCTATTGGTCACGGTAGGCTGCCCTTCAGAGAGGCGTGCCCCTCCCCGCCCCCCGCCCCCCGCCCCGGGAGGTATTTTCCATTCTGGTGGGGGTTGGGGGGAGGGGGGAGGGGAAACGGGTGAAGAGGGGGAGGCGGCAGGGAAGGGGGTGGGGGCCTGGCGGGGGCATCCGGCGGAGCTGGGGTCCCCGGGCTCCGTCCGGAGGAAGCGAGGCTGCGCTCGCTGGGCAGTCGGAGGGGACAGGACGCACCAGAGGGCAGGCGGACTCGCCCTGTCGGTGACTGCGCCGTCCAGGCCCGTCCTGCCTGGCCGCAGGTGCCCTGGATGAGGCCGCCCCGCGCGCCCCGAACGGTGAGTGTCCCTGCGGTCGCGCCCGGCCCGCCGCCTGGACCCCGGCCCCCGCGCCGTTGTCCGCGGCCGCCTCTCGGTGCCCCAGTGCCCGCGCCTGGCTCATTCCGCCCCCGGCTGTCGCCCCCGCACCCCGGCGGAGGCAGCGCCGGCCTCGGGCTGGGATGGGCTGGCCGGGAAAAGGACGGCGAGCCCGGGCCGCGAGCCCCGTGCAGACCATGCTGCGCACAGTGGGAGCTTGCGCTTAGTAGGCTCTCGATGCATTTCTGTGGAATTGTTTTTCTGGTTAGAGGAACGTGGGGTACCTAAGGGGAAGGGAGTCGTCCGGGGCCAGTAGGAAGGCATTCGTGATCAGGGTCGTGGGGGGTCGCGGGGAGGCCACTGGAGACTGAAGCAGTTACGCAGGCTGAAGGGAAGGGAGCACCGACCAAGTCACCTGGGGCTCCAAGAGCCCGATCTGGGGGTCTTCAAGGTCGAGGAGAAAAGATCCTCTGGGGGATGAGGGAGGGAACCGAGGAGTATAGATGTGGGAAATGAATTGAGTGCCCCGGGAGGTTTAACTAACCTAGGTGGGTAAGGGATGCGGAGGCGGGAGCTGGAAGACCCCTCTGCAACTACTTGGGCTCCTAAGAGTCTTTGATGTGGGGTTTGGGCATCCGAGTAGGAGAAGCGGAGTGGCTCTGTGGAGAGGGAATTGCATTTAAAGAAGGATGCTAAAAAACAGTGTAAGTACATCTTGATTTGGTTCTGAACTTTGAAAGGCTTGAGGGTTTGGAGTCACAAGGAAATTTTGACCGTTTCTTGTGGCATTCCAACTAAAGGGTGCCTGGCTGCTGGACTTTGTCAATTATCTTTTATTGAAAAATGTATGTGTATGTTTGATGATATTCTATCAGTTACAAGTTTTTCTGGAAATTCTCATAACTACACCTTGAAATTTTTGTAGCAACCTCTCTATCCATAGTGGTGGCTTACTTCTTCCCTATTTAACATTTAGAATGGATTGTGCTATTATGTACTACTGACTGTTATTCTAGAGGACTAATAAGTAATTCACATTCTTTTCCTTACTTTCGTTTCTCTACAAGATCATGCAAAATTGAACTACGGATTCTATAGAAGTTTTAAAATATTTTAACTTGCGTTGACTGGGAAGGAGGTGGTAAGCTAGCAACTCTATTAAGCAATACTAAAATCAGGTTGAGTTTCCTAACAATTGGTAATCTTAATGTCAGTTGTTTAGTTTAATTTTAATAATTTTTCATTTATATAGCACTCTTGAGAGTGGGTTGTTGGGAACACAGAAAATGCACACCGGGGTTAGGCAGTGGTGGTCCCCAGAATGCACCTCTGTTGCAGTCCGTGGCGGTTCTTCATTTCACTGAGAAGAGATCTTTAATCTTACGAATATTTTCTTAATTTTATATATGTTAGTAATGTTTTACATTTGTAGAGTACTTTACGGTTTACAAAATGAAAGCTGATTAGTTCTTGAACATCTTTTGGAAAAATTTGTAGATCATATTTTGGCCCTTTTATCCATCAGAGAAAACATTTCTGCAGAAAGGTGTTAATATTTTCAGTTGGCACCTTCTAAGTTCTTGAATAACTAGTGGATAATTATATATATTTTCTCCCTAGTGTCCTTGAATTTTACTATTCGTCCTCAGGGAGAATGTACTGGCATGCAAAACAGTAGCCTAAAATATTGAAACCTAACACCTTTTAACATTATAATAGCTTCTACATTATTCACCTTGAGAATCATCTATGGCAAACGAGTGGTCAGGAAAGCTTTCCCCTATCACCTTTGTTTAGTTAGACTGGGCTGTTTTCTCCTTTTGTGGAACTAAGGAAAAATAACACTTACTGGCTGTGAAGTTGTAGTAATAACTAAACAGAATGAGAATGGGAGGCTTGGAAAGAAGATGTATGTGTATGAGTCACATTTCTTCTAGAGCTGGAAGGGTAGACCATGGAGATGATGTTTTGCAGATTAGGAAACCAAGGCCCAGAGCAGTTGAAGGGATTAAATTGCTATTTAGTGGTGGGGCCAGGATTGGTGGGCAGGTCTATGGACTCCAGTACAGAGATTTTTCTACTGAACACTTTCACATTGTTTATTTCTAAAGCATTCTCGTGCCAACTATTAATGGTTTTTGGATTATTTGTGATATTGTTCCCTTCTAAGGATGAAGAAGTTTGAGTTGACTACTTTTATCCGTGACATTATGTAAAACTGGATGAGCTTTTATTTAAAAGTTTAAAACAATACACTGCATTGTTAGTGTTAGTGCTGATAGTTCCCTGTCATTGGAAAGAGACAAACTGTCATTTAGATGAAAATATTCAATGAATGTCTTAGACATTCTGTAATTTTTATGCTAAAAATTAATTGCTTAAAAGATTTTCAAAATTCAAAAGGCTTTTATATTTTGAAAGTAAATTATATGAAAATTATTATTTTCAGTTAGTGTGGGGTTTTGTTAAAATGAGTTTAGTACCTTTAAAAAGACAGTAGAATTACATGGTCATTATGAATACATCATTCCTATCATAGTTGTAATAGAGAAAGACAGGATTTGTATCCCAGCCCTTCACATATCTCAGGCAAGTGATTTAACCACTGTGTACCTGAGTTTACTCATTTGTAAGGGAGGGTGTTAAAAGTACCTACCTCACAGCATAGTGGTGAGGTTTAACCGTGCCTGCCTACTACAGATAAAGGGTACAGCAAATATTAGACATTATTCTCTGTGGTTCGTTAAGTGTAATTAGGCAGTTGTGTGCCCATTTATTTCCTTGCTGTACGCGCACTTTCAAGTTACAAAAATTCCTGGAAAAATGCATGATCAAATCATAGTCTTCGGTAAGGGGGTGCTTGGTGCAAAGGATGCTCTGATGTTTGCTATTGCTTTCCTTCCCTGCTTACCTTGGACCTTTAATTAGGTCTGCATATCAAATTAGAGTGAATGTGTTAGTGTTTCTGAATGTCATTGGGAGATCCTTGTTGCAGTTTCATTATTCTAGAACAAAAATATTAATAATTGAATTGCAGGTATTCTAGTGAAAATACAGTACTAGAGTACTAGAGACCTGCTGGGTATGCTTAGGTGAGGAAGTCAGGAATTATTAATGATTGATCGCAGCTCTTCTCTGCCAGTGGAACCATGGGAAAATCATTGAACCCTGTTTTCTATTAAGCGAATATTTTGATGACTTCATTCATTAAGCTGAGATTTTAGTGATAAAATTTGTGTGACTCCAATTTTATAACATATGGTTCTTTTTAATTTGCTGTAACCCAGGTCCAACTAGTGTCATGACCATGTGTTTTAGCAAATGTTTTTGATGGTGATAGTTTGAGTCATAAGTTATCTTAGAATCTTTGTTAATGGTATATCACCTAAAGAATGGTGAATTTCTCTTGGTGTTCAATGGTTCTGCCTTCTCAGGTTTTTCTGTTGCTTTTGTAACAGCCCTTCTTCCATCTGTAGTCCTTTTAACTTTGATTCTCATGCATCTTTGTGGTCTTTCCTTACAGCATCTTTGCCTTCTGTCACAATATGTAACTTCTTATCTGTTTTGCAAGAGCTCTTTTTTAATGACTATGTTTTAACATTAATTTTCATTATTTTTTAAATGTATCTCACATAATGTCTTTTAATTGCTCTTATTTTTAGAGTTTCATTGAAGTGAGTCTATTTCACAGGTGAAGGATTAAAATTAGAAACAAGCTATAGCTCAAAAGCATTGTTACTGTACTAGTAGTAGTCTTGCTATTGTTTCAGATCTCAGGCAGGCATGCTGTTGGTGGTACTTCAGTTGATAAATACCTGGGCCAACTCTTTAGTCCAAAGCGATGCTAGCAGGGCTAAGAAAGTCACATGTAGTCATCACAAGTTTCCACAGTTACTTATTTTTTTTCACTGATACAGAATTTTAGTGTGTGAAGGGTGACCAATTTCTAATAATCTTTTGGTTAAGGCTTATAATAAGGATTATGAAGTTACCACAATTTATTGGACATTTATTGCATTCATGACATACTTTTAGGAATTTCATAGGTACTTTCTTCAAGTCTATTACATAATCTAATCATGTGAATAAATTAGTTAAATATGGTTTTAGAAGGCATGTCATGTTAAAGTATAACCAACCATTGCTCATTTTTTCATTAGGTTGGAGTTTTCTTTATACATTTAAAGATAATTATGCCATTGTGAATGGGCTGTTATTCATATTTAAAATTCATGGGTATGTGAACTGAGTAGGTGTAGACTGTACAAATTACTTTCTTAGCTTCAGTGCAGTTGTTAGAGAATGAAAGAGGGAAAATATGAATTATTTGCCTTGTCCATCTTAACAAATTCTTCATCTGAGTTAGCCAGCTATCCTACTTTCAAGGGGAGGGGAGGGGGTGAGCTTTTGAATCTGGTTAGAGCAGAGGTAATCTTGAAAGGGTAATTAGGCTGGATTGTTGACTCATGTTAATATTGGATAAATTTGCATCTTAGTGACTTGAGAATTAGTTTCCTGCCTTTATATGTAGGTGAAAAATTGTAGGGAATGATTTCAGAGAGACCATACTGTATTATGAAATATAATATAGCAAGAATATATTTTCACAGGTTCATATGCTGTTTAACACCAAAATTAAATTTAACTTACTTTGATGAACTTTCATACAGTAATCTTTTTATTAAAGCTGGTAAGAGGAAGCAGTAATGAAGATAATTTTTTTTAAATTGTATTTGAAATGGGCTTGTGTGCTCTGGGATTGTCTTTAAATTAACTTCCTTATTTTATTTGAAGATGACCATAAACAGGAACAATGCCCAGTCTTCCTATTCTGAGCAGTATCCTTGAGTTAGAAGTATTTCAAGCAATTTAAAAGGATGGAAGCTTATTTAAATAATAGATATAGGGAAAATGGAACGATGAGAACTAGAATGGTGGAATGGATATGATATGGGAACTGCAGGTTAGACCTGTGTATATGGTAGGTAGTTGGAGGAAGGGGAGTTAGGATAAGAATTGGAGGTTGGATAGAGAAAAGTGTTGAGGTAAACTGGATTTTGTAGGAATTTAACCGTAGTGTAAATCCTGAATCCCACAGGTTGGCACGCCTTTGTATCAGGATGTAATATTATTATGTACTGTATACAGTTTGCTTTTCGGCTGTGGTTCCTGGCTCAACACAGCTCGTTATTTCCTAAGCACTAGAGCAATAAGAATATCTTTTGTTAAAGCAGTTGGCCTCTTATCCTTGGTTCCTGAAGCAGCTCTGAAACCGCTTCTGAGCAATAAAGGTGAAAGATAGTCTTTTGTTATTTACAACAAGCCCTTTCAAACACTCCTGAGCATATGTTAATGAAGCTATTTTTGGAAAGTCCCTAGGTAAACACTGGTTGGAGGTGTTGATCCTCCAGGGAAATCAGCCTTGGGCTCTGAGGGTTGGCACTTTCCACTCCACTTCCCAACCACTGGGGAGAAGAGAGGGCCAGACCTGTGGGGGCTTCCAGGAAGATGAACAGGAACCCATCCATGTGCTGGGAGGATGGCCCACTCCAACCCCATGGGGACAGAAGCTCCTGCACTCCAGACCTTGCTGTATTTATCACTACTTCTAGCTGTTTATTTGTATCCTTAAAATACCCTTTGTAATAACCAGCAAAAGTGTTGTAAAACACTATTACTTACTTTACAGTGTTTCCCTGAGTTCTGTGAACTGCTTTAGCAAATTAATCAAACTCAAGGAGAGGGTTGTAGGAAACCCAGTTTATAGCCGGTTGGTCAGAAAAGCACAGGTAAAATAATGGAGCTTGGGATTGGCATCAGAAGTGGAGCTCAGTCTTTTGGGACTGAGTCCTCAACCTGTGCAATCTCACGCTCTCTCTAGGTGTAGCTGGTGTCAGAATGGGTTTGAATTAGAGGACACCCAGTTGGTAGTCACTTTAGAATTGATTGCTTGCTTTTTGGTAGAGAGAAGTCCCTACATATATGTTTTGAGGTCACAAAAGTCTTCTGTGTTGATTGTTGAAGGACAGTGTGAAGAAACTGAGTTTGTTTTTTCCTACAGATTACCAGACAGGAAAGCATCTGAAATGTACTTAAAGCTAAAGGATAAACACACTGAATGTTAAATATAATCTTTTAAGGAGAAGCTCAAGCACTTTCTTACGGTTAAAATATGCGTATGGCCAAAGGGGAGCTCATTTATCTAATTATTTAGTTTTTGACATTGGCTATTTACATGAGAACAGCAGTCCAACCCCTTTATCCTTCAGGTGATCAGTACTAGGATGAGTTTTATTTCACATTTTTATAAATGATTTAAAAGACGGACTGGCAGTGACAGTTGCCAGATTTGCAGCCGACTCCATGTGCGTTCCAGGTAGTTAAACACCAAGCCAGCAAGGAGAAGCTACAGGGATATTCTCTGATGAGTTTTCATGTGGCGCAGAACAAGATAATGCACTTAGGGGAAGATATTCCAAATTACATTTATAGGACCTGAATTGTGACCCAGGAAGGGGATCCAGAAGTTATCTAGATGACTTCCTTGAAGGTATTTATTGTGGTTGTTGCTGGGCCAGAAAGTCCAAGGATATGTTAAACATGTTGGGCATGGTTCTGAAAATAAAAATGATGTTATATAAAAATAATAAAGGGGTTATCGTATTTTGACTGTTTATTATGTTCCAGGCTAAGTGATTTATTATGACCGTTCTTTCATTTAATTCTCTTAGTTCAGAAAGGTGGGTGGCATTATCCCATTTTATAGAAGAGCAGGTTTGACACGGGAAGGTTAAGTGACTTTCACAAGTCAGCGCATGTGTAGTAGAGTTGGGACTAATGTGCTAGTTTTTTGGTTGTTAATCCTAGACATTTCCCAGGATATCAGGAGGCAGCACTTAAAACTTGTAATAATTTAATTTAGGGTTTGTGAAGTGCTCTTTTACTGTTTGCTACGGTTGGCTTTGGATGTCATTTTACCACAAGGATGGTATCTAAATACTTTGAGAGGATTTAGAGACATTCCTTAAATTCTTGATTTTTAGGGAAAGCTAGGAATGTCTTGGTGTACCATTTTAGTCACCTCTGGTGACCCCTGACATTTCTCCCTTTGACTTTATAAAATACTGAATGGTTATATTAATAAAAGGAACATTAATTAACAAGGAAAATATTGTTTAATAGAAAAGTCACCAGAATAGGAGTCCAGAGACCTGGATTGTTCTAGTGGTATAAAGTAGTGATGTGAAAAACATTAGGATGGCACGGAAATAAGCATAACATTCTTTTTGCACTGGAGGTAGAGGAAAGCTTGAACTGTGTCTTGAGAGATCAGCCAGTCTGAAGAGGGGTTGTGGAGTTGCAGGCAGAGGGAATAGCAGTATATTAGATGAGTCACTGAACTTGTTTGAACTGCAGTTTCCTCAAAATTGAGATAAAATATAAGAAAGTACCCAGGGCAGCCTTTGATTTTGAAATCTCAAAAAGTAAGATTGTAAGGATCAAGTGAGTAAGTGTATGTAAAAATGCTTTACAGATTTTAAATGCTGTACAAATGAGGATAGAGGAATACTGATGTTCCTTTTGCAGAGTGGACAAAGAGGATGCAGTGAAAATTTAGGTGGCAGGACTAGCACAGAAGGCAGAGGAGGAGAAGTGGGGAATGGAGGTGTTAAAGATGAGAGGCAAAGGACAAATGTGGAGAAAGTTGAATTATAGTTCTCCTTGTGCCTGTCAATCAAAAGGTAGGTATTACATCTATAATGGAAGAATTTTAACAACAATTTACTGTAAAGTGGAAGCTCAGGAGATAGTTGAAACATTTTAATCACTTTTCATTTAGTCTATATTGGCCATAATAAGGCTATGAAAATAAGCTAATTGAGAATTAGTGTGTTGTCTGATTGTTTCTTCACTCATTACTTCTGTATAGGTTTAGCTAATGATTGTAAATATACAGCGCTCATAAAAATGAAATAAGCTGGACTGAAGTACTATTTATTGTAGATTATCGGACATGAAAGGACATAGAGTATTTAAGGAGGAAGATGCTATTTGATTTTTCTAAATTAGTGCAAAAGAAAATTAGGAAATCAGACTGGGACCGAAGCAGGAGGGGAACAAATTGTGAAGGGTTTTGTATGTAGTCATACTAGGAGTGTGGATTTTTATTTAGTTTTATAGATGGGAAGTGACACGAACAGTTTTGTGTTTTAGAAAATTGATCATAGCAGTAATAAAGAGAATATTCTGGAGGAGAAAAGATTGGACACATTACCAGATAATTACTGAGCAAATACAAATGCTCCTCAACTTACAATGGGGTTAGTCCTGATAAACCCATCCTAAGTTGAAAATATCACTAGGTCAGAAATGCATTTAATATGCCTAACCTACCAAACATCATAGCTTAGCCTATCCTACCTTAAACGTGCTCAGAGCACTTACATTAGCCTATAGTTGGGCAAAATAATCTAACACAAAGCCTATTTTATAATAAAGTGTTGAATATCTTATATAATTTAATGAATACTGTACTGAAAATGGAAAACAGAATGGTTGTGAGTTGAACCAAATTGTAAGTGAGGGACTGTCTGTAATACACATGGGCAAGGTGAGTGAATGAAGCAATTCTCTTTGGCTTGTGGTAGATGGATGACAGTCAAGGATGACATTTAAGGCTCTGCTGTAGTTCAGGATGGTCTGAATTAAGGAATTTGTAGTGGGGTTGGAAACAAGAGCACTGCTGATTTCAGAGATATTTAAAAGTTTGAGTCCTCCAGATTTTGTTAATGTTAGAAGGTGATAGAAGTTGTATATGAGTATAAGGTTCCTGCCTTGGCAATAGAATAATATATGCAAGTTTGGAAGAGAGAGAATACTGAGTTTAATTTCAGGTAAGTGATAATGCTTTTTAGGTAAGTAGTGATACTACTTCCAATGTCAGTTGGAAATACGGGTCTGGATCAGGAGCGTGGTCAGGTTTATAGATACGATTTTGAAGGCATATACTTTGTAGTTGAAAATAGATGAGTAATGCCCATAATATCTAAATGATAATGTGTTCAGAACAAAAAGTAACTGCCATTACTGGTACTTAGTTCAAGAGTGTAGACATTTCATAAAATTTACCTGTTACCCATTGCCACCCCAAACTCTGCTACCTAGCCTTACAAAAAATACAGTAAAATATTTGCTGCCAGAAAGCCAGAAACATTTGTGTGTCCTTGAAACACTGTGCCAGTTGGGATCTTTCTTCCTGCCTTCAGTATCCTGGCTAGCCATCCAGAACAATACAGGATTCTTAGACAAATGCACAAATGCACTTCCTTATCCCTCAACTAGAATTTCTTTTTGGAATCCCTGTTTGCTGCTTTGGACTGTGAAGTGGTCTGAACAGATACTGAATCCTGAAGTCTTTTTTTTTTTTTTTTGAGACGGAGTCTTGCTCTGTCGCCAGGCAGGAATGCAGTGGCACCATCTCAGCTCACTGCAACCTCCACCTCCCGGGTTCAAGCGATTCTCCTGCCTCAGCCTCCCAAGTAGTGGGGACTACAGGCATGCACCACCATGCCCAGCTAATTTTTGTATTTTTAGTAAAGACAGGGTTTCACCATGTTGGCCAGATGGTCTCAATCTCTTGACCTTCCGATCCGCCCGCCTTGGCCTCCCAAAGTGCGGGCATTACAGGCTTTCACTTTTTTGTGTGTCTATTTCAGAGCATCCCCAGGCAACTAGCACCTTGCCTCTTTCCCTCTTTGCCTGTTTACCTCTCCAGCCCCTTAGAGCAACTTAAAGAGGGAAAAATAAAAACAGCTTGAGAGAAGAGGCTGTAATCTTTTCAGTTCTCCCCCAAAGGTTCTAGTTTCTAAGCAAGAGATGGGGTTAATTTGTCATTAAGATGAGATGACCAATTTCAGTAAAATAAGTCTGTTAGGAGGAAGATCTTCAAGTGCTGAAGGGAATTTGGCAAGAATCTGACTTAGGTGGTGTTTAGCACTTAGTGGAAAAGATGAGTTTTGGATTCTGGTTTAAAGGGGGTAGAAAGACAAGGCTGTGCAGAGAAAAGTAGGAATAACACTATTAAGAGATGGGGAAAACAGTACCAAGAAAGTAATAGAACATTAAGGGTGGGGCAGCAGGGGGAAGCGAAGGACCTGGTAAACAAGAGTTCTTATCTAAAATGCACATTTTGAGTTAGGATTAATGAGAAATTCGGGTGGTTAGATGGTTGAAGACTAAAATTTGGAATTGCAACTCCCTAAAGCACTAAGTAGAAAATTGAACGAGAACAGAGGATACTGTAACATAATTTAAATAGCAATTTAGGGGCAGTGACCACTGTTACAGTTTAGGATGTTTGTAGCACTGATTACTTAATTTACATACTATTTTTAAACCCCTTGTATATTTTTGTTTTCTCCTTACATTCTGTAACAGCAGTTCTTAAACTTTCCTGGACATGAGAATTACCTGGGGCTCTTTTTTAAAATACAGATTTCCAGTCTCCCACGCCCGTGCTTGAATTCTGATTCATTAAAAGTTAAGGCAAGGGTTCAAGTGATTCTGATATATATGGTCCTCAAACCAAAGTGTAGGAGATACTGTTCTAGAGGGTGGGCAAAGAGTAAGAAGATAGAATTTCAGTTTTTGATTGTTGTTTTCCTTTAATTATGTATTTTTTTTTAATTGTTTTAGATAGAGTCTTGCTCTGTTGCCCAGGCTGGAGTGCAGTGGTGCAATATCGGCTCACTGCAACCTCCACCTCCTGAGTTCAAGCAGTTCTCCTGCCTAAGCCTCCTGAGTAGCTGGGATTACAGGTGTGTGCCACCACTGCCAGCGAATTTTTGTATTTTTAGTAGAGATGGGGTTTCCCCGTGTTGCTCAGGCTGGTCTTGACCTGCTGACCTTGTGATCCACCCGCCTCAGCCTCCCAAAGTGCTGTGATTACAGGTGTGAGCCACCGTACCTGGCCTCCTTTAATTTTTTTAAAAAGTGGAAGTATAATTTACATATAGTGAAATACACAGATATTAAGTGTATGTACAGTTCCATACACTAAATATCTTTAATAACCTTAAGTTAAACATCCACTTGTGAAAAAAAAACTCTAAGCAAACTAAATATAGGAGAGAACTTCTTCAGTCTGATAAAAGGCATCTATTAAAAACCTATAGCTAACATCATGTTCAGTGGTGAAAGACTGAGTTCTTTCTACACTAAAAAAGAAAATTTTAGGATGTAAATAGGGATATATACCAGGTTCAAGATACACCTAAGTTCAAGATTAGTTTGGACAATTAATACCTCTTTGTAATTTATGATTTCCGTCACCCAGAAAGAGCCCCGTGCTCCCTTCCCATTGAGTCCTTCCTGTTTCTCCTTTTCCGTGACTGCAGTCACTGTTCTGATTTATTTCACTGAAGATTAAGTTTGTTCTAGAATTCTATATAAATGGAGTCATACAGTATGTACTCTTTTGAGTCTGGCTTCTTTTTATCAGCATGTTTTTGAGGTTCATCCATGTTACATGTAATAATTGTTCCTTTTAGTTGTAGAGTAGTATTCCATTGTATGAATATTATTATTGTGGAAAAGATTGTTTATAGTTTTCAACTGTTGTGAATAAAGCTACCATGAACATTCTCGTGTAAGTCTTTCTGTGACACGTTTTCTTTTCTCTTGGGTCAATACATGAAGTGGAACTGCTGGGTTTTAAAGTAGGTCTGTGTTTAGCATTATGAGAAACTTGCAGAACAATTCAATTTCTGAGATAGTTTTACCATTTTACATTCCCACTAGCAATCCGTGACAGTTCTGTTTCTTATTATCATCAATATTTGATTTAGTCATCTTACTGGGTTATCTCATTGTGGTTTGAATTTGCATTTTCCCTGTGACTATTGATGTCATGCAGTTTGTCATGTGCTTATAGGCTATTTTGCTTATCATCCTTAGTGATATGTCTGTTCAAGACACTAGCCAGTTACCAATTTTATGTTATTTTACTGTTAAGTGTTAGGATTTGTATACTAATTGGATACAACTTCTTTGTCACATAAATGTATTACGGATTTTTCTCCTAGTTTGTGGCTTGACTGTTGATCGTCGTGGTGGCATCTTTCTATGAACAAAAGTTTTATATTTAGTGATCTATCAATATTTCCTCTTATGTTAGTGTTTTCTGGGTCCTGTCTAAGAATCCTTGCCACCCCCACAGTTGTGAAGATATTATCCTGTGTTTTCTTCCAGATGCTTTATGGTAGTAATTTTTGTGTATTGAGGCTGAGTTATCGATTAAGATTAGATTTTTGCCTCCATATGGATAGCTAATTGTTCCAACACAGTATACTTTCCTTTCCCCATTAATTGCTTCGGCACCTTGTTAAAGTTCAGTTAATGGAGTAAGTGTGGATCTGTCTCTAAACTCTATTCTGTTCATCTATTTGTCTTTCTGCCATTATCACACTGTCCTGATTTACCGTAGCATTAAGTCTTGAAATAAGGTAATAGAACTTCTCCAGTTTAGTTCTTTTTCAAGATTGTTTAGACTTTTTCTTTTTTTAGGTGGAAATTGTACCTTTCTACATACATTTGGTAATCAGCTTATCAATATCTACAAAAAAGCCTTTTGGAATTTTTATTAGGGTTGCATTTGAATGTATGAATTGGAGAGAATTACCATCTTAACATTAACATAATATAGCTCTATTTAGATCTTCTTTTTTAGTGTGGAAAGAACTCTTTTACCATTGTATATGTTAGCTATACATTTTTCATAGATGTCCTTTATCAGATTGAAGAAGTTCTTTTTGCTTAGAGGCTTTTTCCCCCCATAAGTGGATGTTTAGCTTTCTTAAAAAATGATTCTGCATCTATTGAGATGCTTATTGGTATTTCTTCTTTATTCTATTAAGATGGTGAATTACATTGATTAGTATTTGATTATTAAACCAACCTTGCATTCTTGAGATAAACTTGGTTGAGATGTATTGTTGTTTTTTGTTTTTGTTTTTGTTTTTTGTTTTGTTTCCTCTGGATTCAATGAGGGATTATTCTTGGTCTATAGTTTGTTTGTTTGTTTGTTTGTTTTTTAAGGCCTTTATCTTGTTTTGGTATCAGAGTTATGCTGACTTTATAAAATGAATTAGGAGGCGTTTTCTCTTATCTTGTGGAAGAATTTGGGTAAAATTGATGTTCTTTCTTAAATGTTTGATGGAATTTATCAATGAAGCCATCTGGACCTGTAGTTTTCTTTGTGGAAAGTTCTTAATTAAGGAATTTAATTTATAAAATAATGAATATAGGGCCTAGCATGGTGACTCACACCTGTAATCCCAGCATTTGGGGAGGCTGAGGTGGGAGAATCACTTGAGCCCAGAAGTTTGAGACCAGCTTAGGCGACATAGGCAGACCCCATCTCTACCAAAAATTTAAAAATTAGCCAGGCGTGGTGGTACACACCTGTAGTTCCAGCTACTCAGGAGGTTGAGGCAGGAAGATCCTTTGAACCTGGGAGATGGAGGCTGCAGTGAGCTGTGATCACGCCACTGCACTCCAGGGTGGGTGACACAATGAGTCTCTGGGTCTAAAACAAATATAAGACTACTCAGATTTTCTTTTTCTTTTTTATGTCTGTTTTGGTAATTTGTGTTTTAGAGAATCTGTTGAATTTATCAGCATGAAAATAAATTATAAATTTTATGAAACAGTATTTCCTTTTTATGTCAGTAGGATCTTTTCCTTCTTTCATTCTTGAGATTGAATGCCTTTTCTCCTTTTTTCCCCTTGATTAATCTAACTTGAGAAAAGAATATCAATTTCATAAATCCTTTCCAAGAACCAACTTTTGACATTGCTTTTTCTCTGTGGTTTATCTGTTTTCCGTTTCATGATTTGAGCTCTTTAATTCCTTCCCTCCTCCTTACTTTGGGTTTAATTTGCTCTTTTTTCCCTAGTTTTAAGTGAAAGCTTAGATCATTGATTTTCAAAACTCCTTTTAAAAAACAATTAACATTTAAAGCTGTAAGTTTCCCTGTAAGCATTCTTAAGCTGCATCCCACAGATATTGATGATTTAATTATTATTCCATTCAAAATATTTTTAAATTCCTCTTGTAATTTATTTGACCCATGGGTTGTTTGAAAAAATGTTTCCAAATAATTTTCAAATATTTGGTATTTTTCAGGTATCCTTTTGTTACTGTGTTTTCATTTAATGCCATGGTGATCAGAGAACATACATACTCTTAATAACTTCAACCAATATAAACTTTTTGATTGTTTTAGGGCCCAACATATGGTTTGTCTTGGTGAATGTTCAATGGGTACTTGAAAAGAATGTTTATTTTCCTGTTACTAGGTGGGGTGTTCTATAAATGCCAGTTAGGTTAGTCTGATTTTCTTATATCTTACATCTTTATTGATTTTCTGTCTATGGTTCTGTCAACTATTGTGAGAGGAGGGTTGAAGTTTCCAACTGCAGTTTTGGATTTGTCTGTTTCTTCTTTCAGTTAGTTCTATTAGGTTTTGTTTCCTATTTCAAGCATAGCTTACAGCACTGTTGAGTGCATGCACATTTAAGATTAAGTCTTACTGATGAATTGACCCCTCTGTTATCATGAAATGGCCCTCTTTATCCCAGGTAGTTTCTGTCGTTCTGAAGTCTCCGTCTGATACAAACTTTTCTTTTGATTAGTATTTACATGATATATCTTTTTCATCATTTTACTTTTAACCTATTTATATCATTATATTTAGAGTGGATTTCTTGTAGGGAATATGTAGTTGGGTCTCACTTTTTTTATCTAGTCTGATAATCTCTCCTTTAATTGATGTGTTTAGACCAGGATTGGCAAACTATGGCTGGCAGGTTAAATCTGGCCTGCCACCTGTTTATGTAAATAAAATTTTATTGGAACATAGCCATGCCCCCATGCCAACTGATGGCTTAGACCATTTGCACTTAATGTAATTTTGATACAGTTGAATGAAAATGTGCCATCTTACTATTTGTTTTCTGTTGGTCCGTGTTGTTTCGTTTTTCCTTGATTTTCTACCTGTTTTTGGATGGATTATTTTTTATGATTCTATTTTATCTTTCCTGTTGGTTTGTAACTTATATCTCTTTAAATTTTTTTATTGGCAGCCTTAATTAGTTAATCATGATTTGCCTTCAACTAATATTTTACCACTTAGTGTGTAGTTCAAGAATCGTCATAGTTACTTCCAGTTCTTCTTTTCCATATTTTGTGCTTTGTTGACATGCATTTTGAGTTTAAGTGTTCTTTTTGCTTTGTCAGGCAGTCACCTTTTCAAGCAACTAAAAGTGACAAAAATACTGTAATCCCAGCACTTTGGCAGGCTGAGGTGGGCGGATTGCTTGAACCCAGGAGTTTAAGACCAGCCTGAGCAACACAGTATCTACAAAAAATAACAAAAATTAGCTGGACATGGTGGCTCATACCTGTAATTCCAGCTACTCTGGAAGCTTAGGTGGGAGGATTGCTTGAGCTCTGGGCTGTTGAGGCTGCAGTGAGCCTAGATCATACCACTGTGCTTTGAGCCTGGGTGACAGAGAGTGAGACCTGTCAAGAAGAAAAAAATATGTCTTTAATATTTACTTCATTTAATCATTTTTTTTAGATCTTTATATCTTTGTATCCATCCAAGTTTGTATCTAGTATATTCCCTTTGCTTAAAAAAACTTGCTGTTACGTTTCCTGTAGTACAACATTCCTCTCGTTTTGTTTTCAGTTTTGAAAGTTGTTGGTGTGGGTATAGAATTCTAGGTTTTTAGGATCCCCCACTACCATCTTAAAGATGTTGTTCCACTGTCTTCTTGTTTGCATAGTTTCTGACAAGAAGTTTGTTGTAATTCTTGTATTTGTTTCTCTGTTTATAATATTTTTTTTCCTTTGGCTGCTTTTAAGATTTTGTATCACTGATTGACAGCAACTTTATTATGTTGTGCCTTGATGTGGCTTTTTGGAAGTTTATTGAGCTTCATGGATCTGTGGGTGTATTGTATTCATCAAATTTGTAACATTTTTAGCCATCTATATTGAAATTTTTTTCTTCTCAGGGGTCTTTCTCTTACAGATTCTAATCCCACATATGTTCAACCACTTAATATTAACCCGCAGGTTACTGAGGCCCTGTCCATTTTTTCTTCCAATCTGTGTCTTTTTCCTTTAGTTTGGAATTTTTCTGTTGCCCTGTGTTCAAGGTAACTGATTTTTCTGTAATAGTTTCTTTGTCTGATTTGATGTTATGCCTGTCCAGTTAGTTTTTCATATCAGATATCCCTTTTTTTTTAGTTCTAGAAGTCCCATGTGGTTCCTCTTACATATATATGGTTTCCACTTCTCTATGAGGTATTTCCTTTTTTCTTCATTGTGTTGATGTTTTTCTTTATGTCTTTAAATTCTTTTCTAATAGCTGTTATAAGGTCTTTTATTCAAATGTCCTTTACCTACCCCAGCCATTTCTTGGTCCTTATTATAGGTTATTATTTCTTTTTCATAGGTCTGGTAATTTTTTATGGATTTCATGATGTTGAATGTCTTGATTTTTTTTTTTTTTTTTTTTTTTTTTGGAGTATGGTGTTTCTTGATTGTTGAGTTTTGTCCTGGCAGGCAGTTTATTTATAGATCAACTTTTAAAAATTTTTATTTAGTTAACTAATACATTTAATTAAGACAGGGTCTCACTTTTTCATCCTGGCTGGAGTGCAGTGGTGCAAACATGGCTTCCTACAGCCTTGAATTCCTGGGCTCAAGAGATCCTCCTGCCATAGCCTGCTGTGTAGCTGGAACCATAGGTGCACACCACCACACCCAGCTAATATTTTGACTTTTTTGTACAGACAGGGCCTCTCTGTGTTGCTCAGGCTAGTCTTGAACTTCTATCAAGCAGTCCTTCTGCCCCAGCCTCCCCAAATGCTGGGATTACAGGCATGGGCTACTGCGCTTGGCCAATTTTATGGATCAGCTTGAACTTTCAAGTTTTGTTTTCAGGGTTTTTTGTTTAGGGAAGTTTTGTTTGTTTTTGGACAGGTGTGGAATAGCTTTTAGTTTAGTGCCTGTTTGGGCCCACCACTGAGATGTGCACTTTTTTGTGTCTCCTTTAATTTTCCCATGTATTCATCAAGGTTTATTCATCCCAGCTGGTTATTGATCCTGGCCTTGTGTGAACTCTAAATTGTTGGAGAGTGTCCCAGTATTTGTTATTTTCTTGCACGTTTTTCTTTGTGTAGCCTCATGGAGTTACACACCACATGTATGCAGATTGGTATTTGACCAGAAACTCAAGAAGACCCCTTTTGCATATTTTTGGAGCACTTTCTCTGTGTAACTTCTTCCTTTGTGGTTTGATGCTCTGCAAATTCTAGCTGCCTCAGACTCTACAAATTCTGAGCTCTGTCACCTCAACTTAGTGAGACTACTGACTCTATTTGGCTTCCTCTCCCGGTGTTTTGGTTCTAGGCAGAAAACTGGAGCAATCATAGGGCTCCCCTTATTTGTTTTCCTTCTTTAAGGGATCATGTTTTCGTATTTCTTCTTATCTTGTGTGAAAACTATTGTTTGATATTTTGTCTCGTTTTCTACTTGTTTATAACAGCAGGACAATTCTGGACTTTGCTTCTGGCTCATGACTAGAAGTAAGAAGTCTTCTGCCTTCATTTTTTAAGGATATTCATGCCAGATATACAATTTTGGGTTAACAGTTTTTTTTTTCTTTCAATATTTTAAGGTCATCATTTCATAATCTTCCAGCTTATATTATTTCTGATGAGAAGTTAGTGGTATTTCTTAGCATTGCTCACTTGATGCAGTATGTGTTTTTTTCTCTTCCCACTGCTCTAAAGATTTCTCTTTTTATCTTTAGTTTTACGCAATTTTTGTAAATTTTAGGGTTAGGTTACCTCTAATATAGAGGCATGCCTTTTCTGAGTCTGTGTTGAGAGCATGAGGAATTCAACAAGGTCTTTTCACTCGAGCTGCTAGAAATTTTAATGTCTTCCGGACCTGTGCTTACAAGCTCAGGTAGTTGTTTGGTTCACACTCTTCAGTTGCTCTTTTCCTGGATGTTATTCTTTCACTGGTCTGATGGAGTATTGCCTGCACATGTGCAGCTTAGTCTCTAGGCAAAGACTCAGGAGATCTCTCTAAAGATTTCTGAAGCTTTGTCTCCACAGCTCCCTTCTTCTAGTTTTGCTGCTCAAATTCCAGCAACCTCAGTAGCCTCAAACTTCAAGCTCTATTTCCTCAACTCAGTGAGATTCATGTGTTTTGTGTTTCCCCTCTATGGGGTATAAGCAGAAAGCCAGGGCATTTGTGAGTCTTTGAGTCTTTGTTTCTCTTTTCTCAGGAATCACAGCCCTGTGCTACCTATTGTCCGACATCTGAAAATAATATTTGATGTATATTGCCGAGTTTTATAGTTGTTTACAGAAGATCTAGCCCAATACAGTTTCCTCCATCATAATTGAAAGTGGAAATATAGGAGTTTACTTCTTCTTTTTAAAAACTTTACAGTTTTTGGTATATTATACTTTTTAGGCTATGGCCTTATTTTTAAAAATCATATCAGCTCATATTTTAATTTTCAAGTGATACAGAGAGTTACAGAAGAAATTTTTTTTTAAAAGGAGAAAAAACTCTATCTCCAAACCCAAAGTTTACCAGTTATCTGTACATCATTTTGGGCATCTTTTATTGCACATCTACTCATAAAAGGATAATTATTTTATTTTTAAAATGCCATTCATACTATTTCTGATATAAGGCATTTAAGTTTAACAGAGCTAAATTTGTTAAATAAAAGCAATACGGGAAAAACTACTCAACCACAGATAAATATTTACTACCAGAGATGATACTTTCTAAAAGATTTTTCTCTAGGCTTAAGGAATAAGATTACAGAAAAAGCCAAAGAGCTTAGAGTTATGATACTAATAATTGTGTGCTCCAATAGGTCTCTCACACAGAAAAGAATAAAGTATTGGCAAATGTCTGTTGCTGGTAGGAACATGCAGTAATACAGCTTTCTAAATGGCAGTTTGGCAATATTCAGAATCCTTAAAATGTTCATACCCTTTGCCCAAGTTTAATTTTTAGGAATTTATTATAAGGAAATAAGAGATGCACACAAATATGTATGTTACTTATTCATTACAGTGGTATTTATAATGTTAAAAAAATTAGAAGCCTCAAATGATTAGGTTATGCTCTAGTTGTGTAACCAAATACCATAAAACTATTACAAATCATGTTCTTTAAAATTTTTTAGTGTACTGTACTGATTGTAATAAAAATAACTGACAGGAGATGAAAAATTAAGAGCTTTTGATTTTGAGGGTTATAATAAACTGTTCACAATATAGTGAATGATAAAAGCAGGATGATATATGTCCAATCCTTTTTTCCGTTTTTGCAGATACTTTAACTTGAGCTTTATTGAGCTTTATAATTAGATTTAATGAAAGAAACACTTATTCTTACACTGTACATGTAATATGTATCCTGAACTTTTTCCAAACTAAGGCAGTCTCTCATGTGTCATAATTTAAAATTATGAGTTTCTATCAAACAGTTCTTTATGCAATTGAACAAATTTAATATCGCTATCTTTCCTTTTTTCTTATTTCTAGAGTTGGTTTTAAAGAAGTTTTGATCTTGCTTTCTCAGCCAATGTTCCTGCCCACTTCCTTGCAGGTGTGAATGTCCTTATGTTAAAGAAAGAATGGACGTCATAGTCTTTCATTTTCTCAATAAAATATTATGTTTGCTGTCTGTATCCCTGGCGTCTTAAGCATATGGACCTGGTGCTGTTCAGGAACTCACTGTAGTGACTCAACTCCACATATTTTGCTATATATAGAACATGTTGGAAATCCATAGCAGAAAGTTAGTAATTAAAAATCAAAGCATTATTGTGGTTAATGAACAAAGAAATAAGTGCGTCCTTCAGGGAAGCATCATTCATACCAGGCCTCAAAGAATGACCTTAACCTAAGGTCATTAATAGACTCTGGAGTCTATTCCTCGGCAGTCGCAGATCTAGAAACTCAGTTTGGTCAGGGAACTGATTCCATTCTAAGTAGATTTATGGAAAACTGGTAAAGAAAGCAAAACTAATTTTAAACATTTATATTGAGAAACAGTATCAAGCCATGATAGTCTGATGGCCCACCTTTTCATTGTAGGGTTATATCTGCTGAAAGGATGTGAGTGATTGGGTTCACTGATCAGAGCATGTAGTTCTGAAGTCTTATTATTTAACCTGAACCTCAATGTTCTCATCATTAAAATGGTGATAAAAACTTGCACCTCACAGGATTGTTGTGAGAACTAAAGATAATCGAAGTAAAGTGATTAGTACAATTCCTTGCACATCTTTGCTGTTCAGATAGTTTTCCTATACATCTGAATTTGAGGTCTTGCACTTGATCTTTTCTTGATTCCTGCAGACATTGCTGGGAACTGTACTGCTCTTGGTGTTGTAGGATACTAACATTACTTCATTTACAAGAATATTTTTGTTCTGAGTGGTAAAACTTAATCTAGTGACAAACTACGATGAGTTTTTGCACAGATTATGTCTTACCGTGAGATCTGGCTATTTTACTACTTTGTGTCTATGGTAAGAATCTCTTTTAAAGAATTCAGCAGTATTTGCTTTTCCAATTTGGCATTTCTAAAACAGCTTGATATTTCTTATAAAACCAGAAGTAAAATCCAGGTAGCAAATTTAATAAGCGGTTTTTACTAATAGCTGACAAATTTGTAAGATTAGTATTCTGTGGTTAGTGTTTCTAATTCATTGTATTTGTAGATTGTGGTATTGTAAGGGATCTGGTCCATTTCCCTGTTTTTCAGATGAGTTTACAGAGAACCAGAGTGAAACTAAGCCAGACAGCTGATGCATCATAGGGGGTCCCTGGGACTGTGAGGTGCCAGTGCAGCTGGGCCCAGAACAGTGAGGCCCTTAATATAAGTGTGTGTACTCTGAAGGACGCAGGGAGAGGCGCCAACTCCTCCTTTTGGGTGTCAGCATCCTTTCTTTCACACGGTTCTGAGAAAGCAGTATTGAATTAAGCAGCGAGCTTGCTGTCCCAAGGTGCAGACGTCCTGAGTGAGTCTGTTCTAGGAGGAACCCCTGCCTGCCCCTGCTTTCTTGATTAGCCAAATCCAAATCAGAGGTGAATGAACAAATGTCCTTTTTGTGTCAGGTGTCATGTCTACTACCTAGACACTGTACAGCAGTTGAGACTTATCTAAGAGCATTTTAATGGTAGAGCTGAGACTCCTTTGTATCACAGTGCCTCTCTACTTTAAATTAATTTATTTTCTCTTCCATGGAAGAGATTTATATGGGAGACTTGTTAAAGAATGTTTTGACATCTATTTAGATGTTATTCCCTAACTGTACTCCATAGTACTTTATTATGCACAGTCCTGGTGTCTAATTATCTCAGATCTGCATTGTCTCCTTAGCCAAGTCCCTGAGGCCCTGTATCATTTTGATCTCTTTTGTATGACCCTTAGGGCATGGGATATTTTAAGCATCCAATAATTAACTTGATTAATAGGTAAATATTTGTTATCAGTTTTTAAATTGCACCAAATTTTACATTTTAGCATAATGGAAAACCTATGAAGAGCTAGATTTGCTACTTAAAGTTCATATCCTCAGAAGGTTTAAGATAGAGAAGTTATCTACTGCTGTTGTCATTTAAGAGGAGCCTAGTGCTTCCACATAAGACTTATATTTAATATGTTAAGAATTAAAATTAGGAAGAGTGAGACAGGTCATTTATTTAAATAGTTTTTAGTCATCTGGTTAGTCTACTAACTTTTATGGCATCATCCCAAAATACATGTAGTTACAAATAATGAATAGCTGTCTTCTAATGAATTATAATCCTCTGTGTGTTTTGTTGTACTGATTTGCTGTGGGTTTATCTTGGAGGAAAAAGAAATATTTCATGACTTCTTAGGATGGTTTTACAGAGGGGTGCAACTGTGACCAGTCTTAGTACTTGATCCCAGTCAGCATTCAGAGTGCTGTTTTGGTGTCAGAGGGAATTAGGTGAAAAAAATATGGATAGATTAGTATAAATCTGTAACTGCTATTAGAAAAAAACAAGGCACATTCCATATTAATAATGGACAGTATTGTCATTTCTGTTTCAAGGACCCAATGAATATCGAGTATGAATATTTAACTTTAATTTATTTTATAAGTTTAATTTATTTAAACTTCTATTTGATTTGTATATACTCTTTACTTTGTCTTAAATTCTCTTTTTTACATGGTGATACTAAATATTTGTGGTTAGTTGATATTAACTATTAATAGCCTCTGTGGGTGGTTGAAGATACGCTTGTTTCTCAGTCTAGAGTTTATACCCATGTCATATCTTTGTAAGTCATTTTTTAAAGTCTCCTTCCAGCTATCTTCATTCTCCTGTTTCACTGATGCACATATACTCAAAAGATTTAAGACATTTTATATACATTTGCCAGTCAGGGGGGAGAAATCTGTCAACCACATCTCCAGAGTCTGCTTTTTCAATTAGTCTGTAATTCACATTTATCTTGAGGTGTATGTAGGCCAGTAGGTTAGATTAGTGGGTATATTCAAGCTTGCTTCTTTTATTCATCATAATGTCTTTGAAATTCAACCAGGTTGTTGCATGTATCAGTGGTTGATTCCATGTTGTTGCTCAATAGTATTCCTTTGTATAGCTGCACTAACAGTTTGTTTATCCATTCACCTGTTGAAGGACATATGGGTTATTTCCAATTTGGAGCGATTATGAATAAACATTTATATATGGGTTTTTGTGTGAACACAGTTTTCATTTCTCTAGGATAAATACCAAGGGTTGGGATTGCTGGGTCATATGGCATATGTACGTTTAACTTTATCAAAAGTTGCCAAACTCGTTTTCAAGAATAGCTGAAAACACCCCAACTCACAATGTTATGAGAGTTCTAGTTGCTTTGCATCCTTGCCAGCATTTTGTGTTGCCACCACTTTTTATCTTATTTGTTCTTATGTCATTTTGGCTTTAATTTGGATTTCTCTAATGTCTAATAATGTTGAATATTTTTATGTACTCAGTTGCATTCCATCTGTTCTTTTCAGTGAACTCTGTTCAAGTCTTTTGCCCATTTTTTAATGGCTATAGTTATATGCTTTCTTACTGTTGAATTTTGAGAGTTCCTTACATGTTCAGGATACAAATCCTGTGTCAGATATGTCATTTGCTAATATTTTCTCCCAGTCTATACTTTGCTTTTCATTCTCTTCACACTGTCTTTCATGGAACAAAAGTTTTTAATTTGATGAAGTCCAGTTCATAATTTTTTTT
This sequence comes from Chlorocebus sabaeus, assembly GCF_047675955.1. NCBI lineage: Eukaryota > Metazoa > Chordata > Mammalia > Primates > Cercopithecidae > Chlorocebus > Chlorocebus sabaeus. The sequence goes on from NC_132917.1 coordinate 46,513,731, forward strand.
CTTTTATGGATGGTACTTTCAGTGTCCTGTCTAAAAATACTTTGCTTCACTCCGTGTCACAATTATTTTATCTCATGTTCTAAAAGTTCTATAGGTTTGCATTTTACAGAACATTAGATCTGTGATCCATTTTGAGTTATTATATAAGGTGTGAAGTTTAAGGTTCATATATTTTGGTTTATGGGTGTCTAATGGTTACAGCACCTATTGTTTAGGGAAAGACTGCCCTTTCTCCATTGAGTCATCTTGCACTGTTGTCAGAAATCAGTTGGTCACATTTGTGTGGATCTCTTTCTCAGTTCTATTCTGTTTCGTGTATCTGTCCTTTCCCTATACTACAGAATGTTTTAATTACTGTTGGTTTTTATTATGTTTTTAAACCAGGAAGTATGATTCTTTCAGTTTTATTCCTCTTCAAAATTTTTTGGCTATTCTAGTTCCTTTGCCTTTGGTTTCAGAATCAGTTTGTATTGAAAAATATCCTGGGGAGGGGTTGATTAGAATTGTGTTAAATCTGTAGATCAGATGGGAACAACTGACATCTTTACTGTGTTGAGTCTTGCAGCCCTTGAATGTGGTATCTCTCTGCTTATTTACATCTTTTCTTATTTCTTTCATAGTGTTATTAGTTTTAGCAAACAAGCTCTTGTACATGTTTTGTTAGATTTGATATTTCAGTATTTCAGAACTATTATGAATGGGTTTTAAAATTTTTAGTGTCTGACTGTTCATTGGTAATATATAAAAATATGATAGACTTTTGTGTGTTGACCTGTATCCTGTGACCTTGTCATCTTACTCTTTAGTTCTAAGAGGTTTGCTTGGTAGATTCTTTGAGATTTCTATGTAAATAAATATGTCTGCAAATGGAGATAGTTTTCTTTCTTTCTAATCTGTATGCTTTTTTTTCCCCCTACTTCCTTTCACTGGCTAGAACGTCAAATACAGTGTTGAATAGAAGTGACAAGAGTAAATATCATTGATTCCAATTATAGAGGGGAAAGCATTTTTCCCAATTATAGAGTGAAAGCATTCAGGCTTTCACCATTAAGCATGATGTTAGCTGTAGGCACGTCCTTTTACCTGATTTGGGTTTGTTTTGCTCTTTTTTTCTTCTAGCTTCTTAAGGTGGACAGTTAGATTACTGATTTGATAAGTTTCTTTTTTGTTAATATAAGCATTTAATGCTATACATTTTCCTCTGAGCATTGCTTAACTACATCATGCAAATGATGTATTTTTATTTCCTTTTCAGTTTGAGATATTTTCTAACTGCATTTGAGACTTCCTTTTTGACTTGTGGATTATTTATAAGTACATCACTTAATTTCTAAATTTTTGGAGATTATTTCTGTTATTTATTTGTAGATTAAGTTCATTATGGTGAAAGAACATATTTTATGTTGCTTCAGTTCTTTCAAATTTGTTAAGATTTGTTTTATGGCCTAGGATATGATCTGTCTTGGTGAACATTTTGCATGTGCTTGAAAAGTAAGTGTATTTTGTTTGCTCTTGCTGGGTAGAATGTTCTGTAGGTATCAATTAGATACAGTTGGTTGATGGTGTTCTGTCTTCTGGTTGATATTTTTGTCTATTAGATTTTTGTTGCATAGTTTTTGGAGAGGAGGGTGTTGAAATCTACAACTGTAATTGTAGATTTGTCTATTTCTCCTTCCATTTCTGTCTGTTTTTGCTTCATATATTTTGAAGTTCTGTTGTTAGGTGCCTACACGTTTAGGGTTATATTTTCTTGGTGAATTGGGCTTTTCGTTATTATGTTGTGGCTCTTTTTATTCCTGGTAATTTTCTTTGCTTTGAAATGTACCTATTTGATAATGATATAGCCAGGTCAGGTTTCTTTTTATTAATAGTTCTGTGGTATATCTTTTTTCATCCTTTTTATTTCTAACCTACTTATCATATTTGAAATAAATTTCTTGTAGGTGGCATACAGTTGGGTCATCCTTTTCAAAAAAATCTAATAATTTTGTCTTTTATTGGTATTTTAGGTTATTTACATTTAATATGATTACTGATATGTTTAGATTTAGCTCTGCTGTTTTATTATTTGCTTTCTGTTTGTTCTCTTTATTGTTCTTATTTTCCCCCTTCCTGCTGTCTTTTGAGTTATTTAAACAGTTTCTAGTATTCTATTTTAATTTTATTGTGGGTTTTTAAAAATTATTACATCTCATTATAGTGTGTGTTTGTAGTTGCTCTAAGATTATAACATATATATTTAAGTTTGTATAGTCTTATTTAGAATAAGTATTTTTCCATCTAAGTGGGTTGTAGAAATCTTAACACCATATATATTTCTCTGCCTTCTTCCTTGTTTGTTGTATTGTCTTTTTTATTACATCTACATACATATAAAACCCCATCAGATAATTATATAGTTTCTGCTTTCAACCTGATGGTTACTGTGTTTTTTTTTTTTTTTTTTTAAATCTTAGCATCCACTGGATGGTTACCATTTCTCTGATCTTCCTTAATTATAGATAATACATTTTTCCCTTGATGTCTTTTCTCTTCTATCCTTTAGTAACTCTTTCAGAGTGGGTCTGCTGGCAATGAATTCTCATAATTTTACCTTTATCCAAATGTGTCCTCATTTTGCTTACTTCCCTGGAGTCTGAGTTGACAGTTATTTCCTTTCAACCCTTTAAAAATGTGCTATTTCCTTTTGAACTGCATTGTTTCTGGTTAGAAATTTATAGGCAGTCAAGTTATAAAATGTATAATGTATATAAGTGGTGCATCACTTTTTTATTGTATGTATTTAATGTATATAATTTATAGGCAGTCACATAAAATGTATGTAAGTAATGCATCACTTTTTTTTTTCTTGCTACTGTCAAAATTTTTTGTTTTTATTTTTTATTTTTTACCAGTTTGACTGTCTGGGCATGGGTTTCTTTGGGTTAATCCTTTTTTTTTTTTTTTTGGAGGCGGAGTCTTGCTCTGTCACCCAGGCTGGGGTGCAGTGGCGCAATCTCAGCTCACTGCAACCTCTACCTCTCCGGTTCAAGTCATTTTTCTGCCTCAGCCTCCTGAGTAGTTGGGATTACAGGCGCACGCCACCATGCTCAGCTAATTTTTTGTATTTTTAGTAGAGACAGGATTTCACCATACTGGCCAGACTGATCTCAAACTCCTGACCTTGTGATCCGTCCACCTCGGCCTTCCAAAGTGCTGGGATTACAAGGCATGAACCACTGCGCCCGGCCCTCTTTGGGTTTGTTCTACTTGGTTTCTCTGTGCTTCTAGAATCTGATATACATTGTATCTTTTACCAAGTTTGTTAAAGCCATTATTTCCTCAGATATTTTTCTCCATTGCTCTCTTTCACTCTCCTTTCAGAATACCAATGACATGAATACCAGACCTTTTGATATCCCAAAAGTCCTTATGGCTCTGTTCACTGTTTTTCACTTGTTGTTCAAACTAGATCGTTTCTACCAGTCTATCTTCAAGTTCACTGACTTTCCTGTGTCATCTCCATTTTGCTTATTAAGCCCATCCAGTGATTAATTTCAGTTACGATATTTTTCAGTTCTAAATTTTTTTTTTGAGACGGAGTTTCACTCTTGTTGCCCAGGCTGGAGTACAATGGCACGATCTCGGCTCACCGTAACCTCTGCCGCCTGGGTTCAAGCTATTCTCCTGCCTCAGCCTACGGAGTAGCTGGGGTTACGGGCATACACCACCACGCCCAGCTAATTTTATGTTTTTATTAGAGACAGGGTTTCTCCATGTTGGTCAGGCTGGTCTCAAACTCCCGACCTCAGGTGATCTGCCTGCCTCAGCCTCCCGAAGTGCTGGGATTACAGGCATGAGCCACCGCGCCCAGCCTAAAATTTTCATTCTATTCTATTTCATGGCTTCTGTTTATTTGCTGAGACCTATTTGTTTCAAGAGTGTTTTCCCTTGTTGGAGCATTTTTATAATAGCTGCTTTAAAGTGTTTGTCAGATAATTCAAACACTGTATCATCTCAGTGTTGGTGTCTGTTTATTGTCCCATGCAAGTTGATATTTTCTGGGTCCTTCATATTCCAAGTAATTTTAGATTGCATCCTGGGCATTTTCAATATTACATTATAAGACTCTGGATCTTACTTAAATTCCATGGAGAATGTTGCTATTTGTGTTTTAGCAGTCAGTTGACTCTGTTAGGTTCAACCTTCAAGTTGCAGCCAGCTTTCTGTGGGTGGTGATTTCAATGACAGTTTGTTTTCAAAGCCTGTACTGCTTTGCTGTTTGGGTCTGTCCTGTGTGCAGTATCACTTTGATACTGTTCCAGTTTGAGATAGGTGGTAATCTCTCTTTTAGTTCAGTTCTCATAGTTTTTGGTATGCTGTTTAGGTTGAGATCCATGCCATGTTCAACTCTGGGATGAAGCCTGGAGTTTATAATCAACTTTATGGATTCACTTTTCTGTGAGTTCCTCCCTCTCAGCAATTTCCTTTATGCTGTCTGCTCCCAACCTGTTTTCAGTCCTTGAGAGGAAAAGCTGGGTCTTTTTCTACTCTGCTCACTTCCTGTGATTGCACCCACATCCAGGGCTAGGTGGTAGGAGTACAGAGAGGGAAAAAAAAGTCGATGGAAAGAGGTTGCCCACTCTCATGAAAACGACAGCTTCTGGGATTGTGGAGAAATGTTTCCCTCCCTCAGATTTTTAGGTACCTGTGGGCGCCCAACTATTAACTACCAGGATCCTTTTCCCAGCTTCTTAAGCCTGAACTGGAGGGCTTCTCCTGGATCTCTGCATTGATTTCCACTTCCAGGTTTTCCCCAAGTCCAGGTGGCAGGATACAAGAGGAGAAAGAAGTAAACTTAACACTGGTTCCATGTTACCATTGAATTTTGATATTTTGCCATCTACCTCCCACCATTTACTTTTCAGAGTCTTTAAATAGCTGCTCCAAGCATTCCGGGGTTTTGTAGCTATATTCAGTAGGAGAGACAGGATGGAGTGTTTTTACTCTATCTTGGTTTGCATTGGAGCAATGTGTACTGTTAACTATGACATTCATTTAGCTATCATTTGAGTGCTTACTATGTATTGGGCACTTATTACATATATTATTTGTTTAATTCTCCAATAATTTTCCTCATTTTAGACATGAGGAATTTTAAGGGTAAAACTGTTAACCTATGTCCGTAGATGTTAAATACAAGCAGGGATTTGTATTTCTTCCTTTTCGAGATAGAGTCTTGCTCTGTCGCCTAGGCTGGAGTGCAGTGCTGCTGTCTCAGTCACTGTGACCTCCACCTCCTGGGTTCAAACCATTCTCCTGCCTCAGCCTCCCGAATAGCTGGTACTACAAGTATGTGCCACCATGCCCAGCTAATTTTGTATTTTTAGTAGAGATGGAGCTTCTCCATGTTGGCCAGACTGGTCTTGAACTCCTGACCTCAAAGTGATTTGCCCAGCTCGGCCTCCCAGAGTGCTGGGATTATAGGCATGAGCCACCACACTGGCCAGGGATTTGTATTTCTGACCCCCAAAGCTTTGCCATTTGCCTCTATGCCAGTGGTTCTCAAAGTGTGGTACCAGGGCTAGCATCATCAGAATCAACCTGGGAACTTGTTAGACACACAAAATTTCTGGCTCTGCCTCAGATCTACTGAATCAGAAATTCTGGGACTGGGACCCAGTAATTAGTTTTGACAAGCCGTCTTGTTATCCTGATACATACTAAATTTGAGAACCATTTCTCTATGCTGTATAACTTCACAAGCACTATGTGTGGTTTAGTTTCTTAGCAAAACCTTAATATAAGAAACTGATTTTTCACTATTGTTTGAGACATATGCTAGTATGCTAAAATCTAATTTTTTACTAACATCACTGACATATAGCTTGAAATTCACACTTTTCTATGTTACTCAAGACAACAGTAGTTAAAATATAAATACTTTGACTTAAAAAATTTAAATGTATGCATATGATAGGGGCTCCAAAAGTAGTCATGTGTTGCTTAACAACAGGGATACGTTCTGGGAAATATATCGTCAAGCGATTTCATTGTTCGAACGTCATAGACAAGACTTACACAACCCTAGATGTTATAGCATACTATACACCTAGGCCATCTAGCGTAGCCTGTTGCTCCTGGCCTGCAAACCTGTGTAGCACGTTACTGTACTGAATACTCTAGACAGTTATAACACAATGGCAAGTATTTATGTATCTAAACATCTGTACATAGAAAGGATACAGTAAAAATACAGTATAAAATATTTTAAAATGGCACACCTGTACAGGGCACTTATTTTGCATGGAGCTTGCAGGACTGGAAGTTGCTCTGGGTGAGTCAGTGAGTGAGTGGTGTGTGAATGTGAAGGCCCTGAACATTACTGTATTGTAGACCTTATAAATACTGTACACTTAGTCTACATTAAATTTACTTAAAAATCTCTTTCTTCAATAACAAATTGACCTTTAGCTTCCTGTAACTGTTTTACTTTGTAGACTTTTTAATTCTTTATAACTTTCTGCCTGTTTTGTAGTAGTGCTTATTTTAAAACACAAACATACAGCTGTACAAAAGTGTTTTTTCTTTATATCCTTATTCTATAAGCTTTTTAATGTTTTTAAATTTTTGGCTTTTTTGTTAAAGACTAAGATACAAACACACATTTGTCCTGAGCATACACCTGGTTAGGATCATCTAGACATCACTAGAATAGGAGTTTTTCAGCTCTGTTATGATCTTAAGGGATCACCATCATATATGCCGTCTCTCATTGACACAAACGTCGTTATGCAGCACATGACTGTATATGTAAAGAAATCAATCTTAGATACAGTTTTCTGCCAACAAATCACCTCACGTCTGGTAACTACTATGCTATGTAATGCCCTGTATTTTAAATTTCAGGATATTAATACTGTTTGTCCTAGATTTCAGGGTAACTTTTGAGATTGGCTCAGATTAAGATTAGGTTGGCTGGGCATGGTGGCTCATGTCTGTAATCCCAGCACCTTGGGAGGCCGAGGTGGGTGGATTGCTTGAGGCCTGGAGTTTGAGACCAGCCTGGCCAACATGGTGAAACCCCATCTCTACTAAAAATACAAAATTAGCCATGCATGTTGGTGGGTGCCTGTAATCCTAGCCACTCTGGAGGCTGAGGCAGGAGAATCACTTGAACTCAGGAGGCGGAGGTTGCAGTGAGCCAAGATTGTGCCACTACACTCCAGCCTGGGTGACAGAGTGAGACTCTGTCTCCAAAAGATTAAATGGCCCATATTTGGAGAATGGGTCCTATTTCATAGAATTTTTTCCCACAAAATATTAAATGTATAACTACATTTAATTTGCATATTCCTATAAGACATTTTATATACACTTACCAACTGATGGGAAAAAATCTGTCAACCACATTTCCAAAGTCTGCTTTTTTAATTAGTCCATAATTCTCATTTACCTTGAAGTACATGTAGGCTAGTGTATTGGATTAGCAGGTATATTCAGATGTGAAGGTTAATTATGGACCATTGTCTCTTTTGTGATAAATTTTGGGGTCAGAAACACTTGTGTTTAAATCTGAGCTTTCCTTTTACTAATAAGGTTGGTGGGGGTTTGGAGCAGAGCAGATGTTATTAATTCTCCATTGTAGAAATAGGCTTTATAGCCATTCTTTTTGTATTCAATTTTAAGTTCATTACTCCAAGGTGTCTGCATTAGCAAGATGCATACTATCTGCTGGATACTCTTCAAGGAGTATCAGTACTAAGGTAGAAAGGGCTGCTCTAGACTGAATGTTTGTATTCCCCCCAAAATTCATATGTTGAAACCTAATCCCCAGTGCAGTTGTATAAGGAGGTGGAGCCTTTGATAGGTGATTAAGTTATGAGGGTGGTACCCCCATGAATGGGATTCGTGCCTTTATACGGAGCCGAAAAGATGAGAGTTCTCCTTCCACCGTGTGAGGTTACAGTGAGAAGATAACCATCTCTGAACCAGGAAGCAGGTCCTCACCAGACACCAAATCTGCCAGTGCTATGATGATCTTATACTTTCAGCTTCCAGAACTATGAGAAATACCTTTCTTTTGTGTATAAGCCACCCTGTTTATGGTGTTTTCGCTATGACAGCCAGAAAATATTAATACTAAGACAAGGACCCTGCCCTCAAGGAGTTTACTGTCTATGGAAATAAACAGGAAAGGACTTATGCCAAAAATGTGATTGCTATGATACAGATATGTACAAAGGGCTGTGGATGTGCTGTTGGTGGTACATATACCACAGAAACCAGCAAAATACTGCATCCAGTCAGTTCTGCTATAATGAGATGTATACATTCTTAAAAATCACCAAGTGTAGGGAAAAATAAGATTGGGGCACAACACATAAAAGTTTCATCAGTAACACATTTTTAAAAGAAGTAGGAACCTAATAAAAATGATAGCACCGTTTTAATGGTTTTACATGTTAAAATGGTTAAGAGAAACATAAAAACTACAATAAATATGGCACTTTACCTTTAAAAAGACCTGAAGTTTGCTTTTGAATATAGTCATGGGAAAAGATGCCTCTTGTGAGTTACTATGAAATGGTGGAAGGACAGTTGCCTGAAATCTGAGGAAAAGTTAACACCAGATGTGGATGGCTGTGGCTGGTAACATAAGAGATGTACTGAGGTAGCTGGGAGATGTTTGAGGTATATGTTTTATGTATTCCTATGTTCAGGCTCTGGCTGGATGCAGTTTTATTTCATCTCTCTAATGTTAAATGGCACATAAGCAAATGGGATTCATGTGCTCATGTTGTGCCCTAGTGTAACCAGCACATTGAAACAAATTGTAGTTTTCAAAACAAACATTACAGTAGAACTAACTGTATCAGGGCTTTTATTCCATTCCGAGAGCTGGCTTACCAGCACACCACTGGAAAGAGCTGTCCGTCAGCCTGGAGGAGTCTTGGATGCCTTTACAGGGAAGATGATGAGTGAACTGAGACTTGCTGAATGAGTGTAGTAATATTTTTGCCAGGTATAGTATAAGTAGAGGGAGGGCATTCCAGGTGGAGGGAACAGCAGCTTGTGGAATAGCATGCAGAAGGAAACCTGGTGTCTCCAGAAAACTCCTATGTAGTTTGAACTTGGAAAGAAAAAGAAACACTGTTAATGAAATTTAGCGGTTAGGCAGGAGCCAAATTCATCATGGCCCAATGTACCACTTGAAAGAATTTACATCTTATCCTTCGAGGGGGAGAGACCACTGAAGAATTTTGAACAGAAACTATGTCCCAGTGCTGATTTATGTGGCTCTCCTGGAGACAGCATGGAAGGTAGTTTGAAGCAGGGCCAGCTGGACTCAGAATCTGGAGGTAAGGAAGAACAAATGTGTGTCTTTAATAGGCTTGGCCCCTTTGAGAATATTGTAAAAGCTATAGATGCTCACTGGCAACTGTGTCCTTTCTTTGTTCCTAGAAATCATTATCACTGTAATTTCATCTCTTGGTATTAAGGGCCAGGGCCATGAGAGTTAGCCTTTTATATGGTGATGAGTCAGGTGAATTTATAACCAGCTTTCACAATAGCTAGTTTCACTGTTAGCTTTATTCTTACAATGTTTAAAAATCGTGTGGTGAATCATAATAGGAGAGATTTTAACATCTTAATGTGTATCCATTGGCAAATAATTACATGGGTCAAAGGCCTCTTTATGTACTAGATTCCTATTTTTGCCCAAATTATTTTTATTTTATTTATTTATTTTTTGAGGCAGAGTCTCGCACTGTTGCCCAGGCTGGAGTGCAGTGGCATGATGTCGGCTCACTGCCACCTCTGCCTCCCGGGTTCAAGTGATTCTCCTGCCTCAGCCTCCTGAGTAGCTGGGATTACAGGCGCGCGCCACCATGCCCAGCTAAGTTTTGTATTTTTAGTAGAGACGAGGTTTCACCATGTTGTCCATGTTGGTTTTGAATTCCTGGCCTCAGGTGATCCACCTGGCTCAGCCTCCCAAAGTGCTGGTATTACAGGCGTGAACTACCATGCCCAGTCCCAGATTATTTTATAATAAAGAATGACTAGCTGGGTGTGTTGGCTCATGCCTGTAATTCCAACACTTTGGGAAACTGAGGTAGGGGGGATCGCATGAGTTCAGGAGGTCGAGGCTGGCAGTGATCCTGGATTGCACTAGCCTAGGTGACAGAGTGAAACTGAGACTCTGTCGCAAAAAGAAAAAAAAAAGGAATAACCATTGTAAAGGATGAATAAATAATAAACAAGTAAAATTCAAGGTTAAAAAAAGCTATAACATTCTTTCAAGCAAAAGTTACAATTAGATATAAATGACTTGAATAACACATCTAAATGAAATAAGCCATATATCCCACTCTTTAAAAAATCAGTATTTTCCCACAGTGCTCCTTGGCAAGTGTTTTGGTGCCTGTTACAGAGTAAGGTGCTGAGAAAACTCATAATCTGGTTGAAGATACTAATGACACACTAAAAGTAGTTGAAAGCAGGAATATCAGGTTAAAACATAAAAACCATGTCCTACAGTTTTCTAGTTGATAAACTATGACATACTCTATTTAGGATGTAATCAGTATGCAGTAACTATTTATTAAAAGACTAAAATGTAGTACTTAAGGGAGAGTTAGGAAGAAATAATAGAAACATTGTGGGACTTTTGAATTTTCTGATCTTTGCAACTTTGGAGAGTATAATTAATGGATTATGGATTCACAGAGGCCATATACCCTTTCCGTAATTTGTCTCTGGTACTTCTGTAGAGCAATAGTTGGTGCTGTTTTTTTTTTTAGTAGAAAACTGATATAGAAAATTATATTATTTTAAAATTATATATATTATTAAACTAATAATATATTAAACTATATAATTAAATGAATATAGAAAAGTATATTATTAGAAAAATAATATACAATCATTGTGGAAAATAAAAGAATGCTACTTGTATAAATAAAAATTAAAGCTCTTAATAACCTTTAAAAGCACTGATTTTTCTTATAACTCTTTGATAGGGGCCAGATCATCAAATACCAAGTTTCTGCTACTAGTAAGATGCTGTTCAGCTATCACTTACTAACCTATGACAGCCATTTGTGAAAGGAAACCTACATACAGGTATAGGCATATAATAAAAAGGAATTTTATTATTGATAGATGGTTACAGTTATACCATAATTCGTTGGCCTTAGTTCACTTTAATAGGCAGATATTTGAATCTTTACTTAATCTAGACATTACCAAAGTATGCATTTATCCATATTCTTCTCCCTTAACTCTTAGAGTCATACATAATCTTTTCTTCATGTCATATAATATTTCTTCTAGTCCTCAGTATTTACTAAAATAATAGTGTACCCTTCTCTTATAGAAATAAGATTTTTTTTCTGAACCCCGTCCTCATCATACGTAATCCATACTGCTTTGTCTTCCAGCTGAGCCGTTTGGTTCTTCTAGCATATGCAGAGAAATTAAGTCTTAGTCATTTAATAAGACCACATCCAGGAATAAAATCGCCTTTTAAACATGGCATGGAAGACCCTTGAGAGTCTCTCTCTTCCCCACTTTTCAGGTTGCTTTGTCTTTTACTTGACACCATCCGCCCCGTGATCAGCCATCTGAATCACTTTCCGTCTTTTGGAGAGCCAGGCCCTTTCCTGAGTCCATGCCTTTGTGACTGCCTGATAATGCCATTGGCACGTAGCTATTCAGTCATTAAAACCTAGCTCATGATCACCTTTTCTGTGAAACCTTTCCTGACCCCCTGCACTGGTTAGGATTAGTTGTACGGTAGCAAGTAACAGAAACTCCAAAATAAGGATGACCTAAAAATGAGAATTTTTTTCCTATAAAAGTTCAGAGTTTGCAGTGTAGGGCTAAAATGACAGCTCTGCTCCACGAAGTAATTTTCAGCTCATGGCTTTGGAAGCTCTCAGATTTGACCCTTGTCCTCATGGGTCAAAATTGAGGTATCTTTGTTTTAAGCAGCAGTATGGAAGCAAAAAGAGACAAAGGGCATACGCCAGCTGTTTCTTAAAAAAGCTTCCCTAAAGCCTCCCACACCATGTATCTGGTTGCATCTCATTGGCCAGAACTTAGTCCATGGCCACAAGGAAGGTTATATTATTATGGAAGAAAAGAGAACAGGTATGGGGATAATTGGCAGTCTGCCACGTTATTCCAACTAGAGGTAGTTGCTTTGTGCTTTGTGTTCCCAGAGCATTCTAATTATTTCACATTTAGGCTATGTTGTCATCTGCCTTCTCTGCTGGATTCTGGACTTATCAGAGACTGTGTTTTTCATCTTTTTATCTCTAGCACTTTACATAAAGTTTAGCACATAGTCCATGCTCATACTTGTTGAATGAATGGATAAAGGCATTTGGGAAGAGTACAGCAAAAATATCAGACATAAGCAGATGGCGGTATTTAAATACCCATGTGTACAAAAGTAATTGCTTATGTAGACATTGATGTCTTTTCTTATACTTAATTTTTTTTCCTATTTTCTCTATTATGTGAAAAGAATAGACACAGTCAATAGTAGAGGGCATGCCTCAAAATTGACCACATAGAACATAGAGTTATTTAAAAGATAATATGATTCTCTGTGTTATACTTTTTTTATTATTGTAGTAAAATATACATAACAAAATTTGCCATTTTAACAATTTCTCTCTCCCCCCAACCCTTCCCTTCTCTCCCCTTCTCTAGCTCTCTTTCCCTCTCTCTCCCTCCCTCTTTTGAGACACAGTCTCTCTCTCTGGCTCAGGCTGAAGTGCAGTGGTGCCATCATTGCTCACTGCAGCCTCAGCTTCCTGGGCCCAATTTGTCCTCCTGCCTTGACTTCCCAAGTAGCTGGGATTGTAGGTGTGTGCCACCATGCCCAGCTAATTTTTACCTTTTTTTGTAAAAATAAGGCTTCACTATATTACCCGAACTGGCCTTGAACTCCTGGGCCCAAGTGATCCTCCTGCCTTGGCCTCCCAAAATGCTGGGATGACAGGTGTGAGTCACCATACCTGGCTCATTTTAACCATTTTTAAGGGTATAGTTCAGTGGCATTAAGCACATTCACATTCTTGTGCAACCGTCATCACCATCTATCGGCAGAACTTTTTCATCTTCCCCAACTGAGACTCTCTACTCATTAAAAACTAACCTCATTTCCTCCTCTCCCCAGCCCCTGGAAACTACCATTCTACTTTCTGTCTCTATGAATTTACTACTCTAGGAACCTCATGAGAAGAATCATCAGTATTTGCCCTTTTGTGACTGGTTTATTCCACTTAGCACAGCGTCTTCAAGGTTCATCCATGTTGTAGCATGTGTTAGAATATCCTCCCTATTTAAGGCTGAATAATATTCCATTACGTATGTACCACATTTGGTTTGTCCATGCATATGTTGATGGATGCTTGGGTTGTTGTGCTACCCCCAAACACCTATTACCCACCAACACAAGCCACATACAGGTTGATATCCCTTATCTGAAATGCTTGGGACCAGAAGTGTTTTGGATTTCAGATTTTTTTTTTAATATTTGCATTATGCTTACCAGTTGAGCATCCCTAATGTGGATATTTGAAATGTTCCAATGAACATTTCCTTTGAGCATTATGTAGGCACTCAAAAAGTTTCAGAGTTTGGGGCATTTTGAATTTCGGATTTTTGGATTTAGGGATGCTCAACCTGTACTCACATAGCTTCTTAAAAGGAAATTTAAGAAAAGTACGCTCACCTATATTAAGAACTTATTTTTCTAGCAAGTAATTTATCGCCTCTCCTAATCTTAGCTTCTGAAATGTAAACTAAGAAAGTTATGAAGAATGTTATCTAGGTGTCAAATCTTAAAATTAGATCCAAGAGTGGAATTAGAGAAATACAGTGGCCTTTCACAATAAAAGACTAAATTTTAAGAGTCTCTTAATTATTTGGTGAGAGACACAGGACAATATAATCTGTGAATTTCTATTCTTTTGAACTATGAAGATTTTATCATGACTGGAATGAGAAGAAATATTATAGCTGTAGCTTGTTGGTTTTGCTTTTATAAAATTCATCTGGTATTGAAGAGAAAAAGATTATTAATGGGTAGAGTAAGAAAAATTAACTCCATTCTTACTGCGTGACTTTTATTATCAGATAGCAATCTGATAACTGATTATTATCAGTTTGGTGACAATAATTATTTTTGAATGCTTGATTGCTAGTACTTTGCCTGATGCCTAGAAAATTCTGATTTGGGATCTGTATCCTAATGGGCACATAGCCCAAATTAGCAGTCAAATTCTTCTATTAAAATTATCTGATAAAGATTTCAAATAATTCATGCATTTACATGGAATACATATCCAGTGGTTTAAACAGAATTTCATAGAAGCTTTCCCATTGAAGCTGATTGTTTGGCAAAATGGTGAGTCATGCTTTACTGGCCAACTCACACACCAGCTGTTGGTATAATCAGTTACCTGAGCCAAGATCAAAGCAACAGAATAGAATATAGTACCTTGGCTCTGATACTTTCTGTCTTTTCTAAAAGAAAAAAAAAAACTGGGATGTAAATTTCCATCCCTCTCCTATGTGCTTTGGGTTTTAAGAAGCAATATAAGACCATTTTTTATATTTAGAATCTTACAGTTGTAGAGATAAAATTGATATGCTTGAAATGATCTGAAAAGATGAGAACAAATTGTGGTGTTAACTGTAAACCCTTTTAGAGAAATCAACAGGGAGACATTTGAACTTGATGTAGTTGTTAAAAATAGAATTGAATGGTAGAGGGCCAACTAAGGGAGGTATTTCAGAGTAAGGAGAAATTAGTTTGGATAACGCAGGGCCTGATTATGGGTGGTAATGAGTGAATGCGAGGCGCAAGATGCTCCAACTGTTGAATGTTCCTAAAAGAAATGGAATCTGGCAGTATTATGAGTCCAGGAAGACTGAGAGAGACTAAGGTGTTGTAGAAATCTAGGAATGGGACAAAAGAAATCTGGACAAAGTTTCTGGCGGTGAAAGTAGACAGAAAAGGTACATTGGAGGGACATCTTGAAAAAAGAAACTGTTGAACTAGGTAACATTAAATATGGTGGTATTAAGTGGAGGAAGAGTAAGATACTCTAAGATTTTCCCAAGAAACCTGGTAAATGACATTTCAAGTACAAACCTGGGGAGACATATTGTTAATTTTGGATATAGTTAATTTGAGGTGCAATGGAGAATAGCCAGATTGGAACAGACTTTTAGACTGTTAGTGGACTGAAGAGTGTGTTGAATGTATGGACTAGAAGTGTGTTTCCCATACACATCCAGTTGTATTTGAGGAGGTGAAAATTGGTCCTAGAGAATACTTGTTTATAACAGTAAAGGCAGGAACATATGTTCTCATAGCTTCTATGTATATGTTAAAAAATCTTTAAGTCAAATAAAATTTTTTCCCCATTAGCATCATTTCACTTGAAGGAACTAGGATGGTTAAACAGACGAAGTTCATCAATCACATCCAGGAAACTGAAGTTTTTTCCCCATACAGTGAAATAAGAAAGGTAGTAAGCTGCATCTTGCTAGCAGTAAGAAAGATGCAGAACCAGGATAAGAACTCAGATTCTTTAAGGAGCAACATCTTAGAATAAACATGTCCTTGGTATGACATTATATTCTTCATTATTGTAAATTATTGAATTATTTAACACGTTTAATTTTACAACATTTGAGGTAATGTACCAGTAGAAAGTGGATGCTTCATGTTTTTCCTTGGTGGAATATTTAGTTGGGTCGACTGTGCCAAATTTTATTTGTGGCTTTCTCTCTCAGAATGACTCTTTTTGTAAATAGCAAAACATATATAACCATATAGAGTCAAAGAGAAAAAAAAAACTTGGCAGAAGACTATATCCATTGTTGTTGGATTGTAAATTGTCCTAAGAAGTAATATCTTACAGGAATGATAATTAGAAAGGTAATGTAATTAGAAATAATAGTCTTGTGTAGGGGTGGACTATTATTGGGGTTTCACTGAAGGATACCTGAGGTGGTTGTTAGTAACACTTTGTGAGTGCCTCCAAGTACAAGTACAGTACTGCTTTCTGCTTTCTTTGTTGTCTCTCTTGTGTATGCTGCTTTTTGGTTATTCTCCTTTTCTGTAGTAAAATGTAACCCATATATAAAAGAATGAATACATTATAAAGGGGCAGTTTAATGAGTAATTATAAAGCATATTTGCTACCCAGATTAAGAAATAGAATATTGCCAGTGAACCAGAAGCCTGCTGTGTGCCCTTTCCCAGTCAAACTCCATCTGTCCCCACCGCATCCCATCCCCCAAAAGTAACTATGTTCTTTTGTGAACATCATTTTTTCTTTCTCTTTAAACTTTTACCATCTATGTGTGCATCCCTAAATGGTATAGTTTAGTTTTGCCTCTTTTGTACACATGTCTACACACATAGGTATACATGTCAGTATTCATGTGTATATTTTTATTTCTCTAATCCATTGTGCATATACTATTCCATTGTATCAATATACTATAATATATGTATTCTGCTCTACTTTATAACACTGAAAAACGCAGCTGTGACCAGTTGAAATAATGCCCAGGAGGATCACCTCTCTCAGAGAACGAAGGTATTAACGTATTCAAATGGATACCTTTATTTGTAGAATACTTCTTAATATCATGTGATATACTAGAATTCTAGGGAACATGAGTTATGAAATACTGGATAAGACCTTTTGTTATTACATTCTGTCACTGAGGAATTTCAGTGCCTGCTATTCCTACAGTCATGTCTAAGGAGAACATTCACTGAGGGAGTAAACCAAGGTAGCTGTGCTTTAGATCATGAAAGACCTTACCTTACCTGGCAATAGGTGATTGGACTGGCATGGGTATCCAAATTAAAGTCACCAGTGATTGGTCGGACACTGCCCAACCAGGTGGACTAGCACAGAAAGTTGTCTCCAAATAGGAATGAGCTTAACCAATCAGGTTCTGACAGGCCTTACAATTGGCTATATTTGGTTAAAGAACTATTGCTTTTGCTTTTAATTTTCTGTCTGGATGTACTCCAGATAAACAAGGTAGAGTGCTGGTTACTGTAAGGATACACATGATGCGTATCATAAAACTCACAAAAAGAAATAGAGATAGGCAGTTAAGTATTGGAAGCAGAATTTGAAAAATCAAGAGAAAGAGATAGGAGGGGCCTGTGATAGACCAAGAATTAGCAAAAGGTATGAGAAAGTGGCACCTATGAGGTAGAAGAATACAGAGTCTAGAAGCAGAGATACAGCTGGTGGCTGGAGGCAAATCACATATCTAAAGCTGATACCCAGGGAGTTGCTGGGTGCCAGTAAGAACCAAAGTTCTAGGATGAGGATCTGCCATTGCCTACTGCTCCTCTTGCTGCCTCCTAGGGCAGACCTGGAACCACACCCATTCTCAGTCCCAGTATCCTTGAGGCCCAGACCCACTTGTGTTACTGATTTTGTTCTTGGACTTCTGACTATCAAATCCATGCTTATTAATTAGGATCCTTCCTCAGCCATACACACCTACATTTGTCTACCCTTAGTGTGTCAGAACCTTGCAACCAGAAGAGGCTCATAAATGAGTTGAAATTCATTAGTTGTATTACTTACCACTAATTCCCAATACTGTTTGAGAAAGTCACACTGGCTTGAGTGGAGACCTGTATTTGTGATTCCTGTCTCCATTGATTGTGTTCTCTGCCCCTCTAACCCACCATTTATTTGTGTCTTTACTTCCTCACTGTTGCTTCATCTTTAAAAAGTTTTAAAAATATTTCATCATCCATTTCTTCTGCATTTTGCATGTATCTTTGAGTTTATAATATGAAATTAGATTGATCTTTTTCAAGATCGACTTCCTTTTTATTTATTTGAAATGGAGTCTTGCTCTGCCACCCAGGCTGGAGTGCAGTGGCATGATCTCAGCTCACTGCAACCTCTGCCTCCCAGGTTCAAGCAATTCTTTTACTCCAGTGTCCGAGTAGCTGGGATTACAGGTGTGCGCCACCATGCTGAGCTAATTTTTGTATTTTTGCAAATCCCAAAGTGCCGGAATTACAGGCGTGAGCCACCGCACCTGGCCCCAAGATCTATTTCCTTTTTAAATAGCATTTTTAAAATATTGGATTTAATATTTTGAAAGTACAAAAAAGAAAAAAAAATGAAATTACAATAAATAGGAACTATCCAGAGATAACCACAGTGTTATTTCCTAACTATATATTTTTTAAAAATGTTTGTGGTATATATGTGTGTTAAGGTCTATTTAGTTGTACTGTTTTATAACCATTTTTATTTAATATGAATGTTTCCAGAATATTAAATGCTCCAGAAACATGGTTTTTTATGTCTATTATTCCAGCATGTAAAGGCACCAGAATTTATTTAACCAGTCCTCTGTTCACTGAGCAATATGATTATTCCCAATTTTTTCCTAATATAACTAATGCTATGATGAATATTTCCTGCATATAAATCTGTATCCTTATCTGATTATGTTCTTGGAATAAATTTCTAATTGTGAAGCCTTGGATAGAAAGATGTGCATAGTTTTAAAGCTTTGGTACGTAATATACAGTTTCCTTTTTGAAATGTCATGTGGATCTATGCTCTCACATTAGTGTGTGACAGCGCTACTTTCTCAATACCCATGCTAGATAGTACCATTAAAATGTAAAAGAAATAAAAGGAGACTTTGCCAGTTTGGTTAGTGATAAATCTTGTATCACATTTTAATTTGGATGTCTTTGACAAATTCCAAGAATGACCTTTTTTCCATATATTTACTGGCCAAGTATACATCTGATTTGTGATTATTCTGGAGATATCCTTTGCTGTTTTTTAATTGAGTTGTTGTGTTTTACCATTTTCTTTGTCTTGTTTTCTTTTTTAAATAGAGACAGGTCTTGCTTTGTTGCCCAGGCTGGACTTTGAAGTCCTGGGCTTAAGCAAGCATCCTCTCCACACCCCCACCGCCACTCCCACCTTCTTAGTAGCTGGTCTATAGGCGCACACCACTGCGTCTGGCATATCTTTTTCTTATAAATTACATATATTAATTTTCAGCATATGACAACATATTGTCATATGTCATCTCCATATGTCATGTTGAAAATGTTTTATTCAGCTTATCACTTACCTTTGTTTATGACATTTTTGGTATACAGAAGTCTTAAATTTTATGTCATTTAGTCTTTTGATCATTGCCTTTTGGTTTATTGCTTCAGCATTTTGCTTAAATAGGTCTTCTCATCGCATATTTGAGAAATCATAAGTTTTTCTATGTTTACTACTTTTTTTTTTTTTTTTTTGAGACAGAGTCTCACTCTGTCACCCAGGCTGGAGTGCAGTGACGCGATCTCTGCTCACTGCATCCTCCGCCTCCCAGGTTTAAGTGATTCTCCTGCCTCAGCCTCCCGAGTGGTTCGCATTACAGGTGCACGTCACTACACCTGGCTAATTTTTGTATTTTTAGTAGAGACACGGGGTTTCACCATGATGGCCAGGCTAGTCTTGAACTCTTGACCTTGTGATCTGCCCACCTCGGCCTCCCAAAGTGCTGGGATTACAGGCATGAGCTGCCGCGCCCAGCCTGTTTACAATGTTTTAATGGTAGGTTTATGTTTTTGCAATCCGTTGAAATTCTTACCCATTCATCTTATGGGAACATTTGAGATTACTCAATTTTAGGCCCCAAAGTATAGTTTTTTAGTTTCAGAAAACTTGACTGTTCACTTTTTATAAGTTTTTCATCTACTTCCTCCCTCCCTCCACTATATATATATCTGCCCACCACCGTATAAAATTTGTATTTATTTTATATATATAGACACACACACACACATATATATATAATATATATAATATATTATACACACACACACATATATAATATATATATAGTATATTATATATATGTGTGTGTGTGTGTGTATAATCAACATGTTACAGGAAAGGGGTCCTGATCCAGACCCCCAAGAGAAGGTTCTTGGATCTCGTGCAAGAAAGAATTCAGGGTGGGTCCATAGAGTAAAGTGAAAGCAAGTTTATTAGGAAAGTAAAGGAATAAAAGAATAGCTATTCCATAGAGTGGCCCCGTGAGCTGCTGATTGCCCATTTTTATGGTTATTTCTTAATAATACGCTAAACAAGGGGTGGATTATTCATGCCTCCACTTTTTAGACCATATAGGGTAACTTCCTGACTTTACCATGGCATTTGTAAACTGTCATGGCGCTGATGGGAGTGTAACAGTGAGGATAACCAGAGGTCACTCTTGTGGCCTTCTTGGTTTCGGGGGTTTTGGCTGGCTTCTGTAATGCAGTCTGTTATCAGCAAGGTCTTTATGACCTGTATTTTGTGCTGACCTCCTATCTCATCCTGTGACTTAGAATGCCTTCACTGTCTAGGAATACAGCCCAGTAGGTCTCAGCCTCATTTTACCCAACCCCTACTCGAGATGGTTCATATGCTTCTGGCAAACATATGTATACTCGAATATTTAGTATAATGATGATTGATTAAAAGTCATACAAGGAACTGGGGGGCATCTCCAAATATATCAGAAATTTAAGCAAAGGCCTTCCATTTGTATTTTCTGTTGGTAATAGGAGAAAAAGGAGAAACACAATGAGTTGTATTTTTCTCAATTTTCTGCATAAAGGAAGCATATCAGTTTTTTAAAGAGAAACCTTAGCAGTAAAGTCAAAGAGGAAATTTTTGTGTAGGTGTTTATATCAGGGGTGATGTCTTTGATACTTTTTTTTTTTTTTTTTTTTGTGAAGGAGTCTCACTCTGTTGCCCAGGCTAGAGTGCAGTGGTGCAATCTCGGCTCACTGCAACCTCCTCCTTCCGGGATCAAGCGATTCTCCTCCCTCAGCCTCCGAGTAGCTGGGATTATAGGCGTGTGCCACCACACCCGGCTAATTTTTGTATTTTTAGTAGAGATGGGGTTTCACCATGTTGGTCAGGCTGGTCATGAACTCCTGACCTCAAGTGGTCCAGCCACCTCTGCCTCCCAACGTTCTGGGATTACAGGCATGAGCCACTGCACCCAGCCCTTTGATACCATTTTTATAGAACCTGGAATAATACAAGACCACTTATTTGATAAACTCTTAAGAAGTTGAGAGCATAACATTAAGTTGTAATTCTGGTATAGTATTTGTGTAGGGAGCCAAAATAATACCACATATATATATATTTCTGGTGAAGTAAGTTGATAACGGATAGAACACAGAAAATCAGTGTGGGTGGTGAGATAGTCCCAAACTAGTTATTTCAAAATAATAATCAAGATTTTTTTTTTTTTTTTTTTTTTTTTGAGAGGGAGTTTTGCTCTTGTTGCCCAAGCTGGAGTGCAATGGTGCAAGCTTGGCTTACTGCAACCTCCGCCTCCCAGGTTCAAGCGATTCTCCTGCCTCAGCCTCCCGAGTAGCTGGGATTACAGGCGTGCACCCTCATACCCACTAATTTTTTGTATTTTTAGTAGAAATGGGGTTTTACCATGTTAGTCAGGCTGGTCTTGAACTCATGACCTCAGGTGATCCACCCACCTCAGCCTCCCAAAGTGCAGGGATTACGTGCATGAGCCACCATCCCCTGCCGTAATCAAGATTTTTGACCTGATTTTATTTTACGTATATTTGTGTTTTCTATTTAGTACTTGGGAAATAGTTGTGGAATGGTTCATCCATACTAGATCTAAGTATTTCCCCTGGAAAGTTTTACATTTTATTGTGAAAATTAGAAAATCTATATAACAAGATGTAGAATCATCCCATTTAAGTGGATTTCCAGGAATGACTTGCAAGCAATAAGAAAGGGTTTTTACCCACTACACTTCAAACAATTATGATGCGAACTGTTTAAGTTAATAGTAAGTGTTAATTCATTTCACATCTCAGAGAATGTCTAAGAATTTTGGGGATATTAATGAAGCACTACATCCTTATCAAAGAATATTGAGAATTCTGCTTTAACTACTCAGTTTATCTTTGAGACTGTTTAAACCTCCTTTTCTTTATCTGCAAAAGAAGTCTCAATCTTAAGCCGTGTTTATGGGAAATGACTATACCTTAAACTGTGTAGGAAGTTATTTTAGGGGGAGACAGGAAAGGGAAAGTTTGTGTTGGAAGAACAGCATTTCTTTGATTACATATTTTTGTATCTGACACTGCATTTACATTGTTTAAATTGAACATAAATTTGTACCTGATCAAAAACATGTCCAGCTATGGAGTATGAGACTATTTAAATAACTCAGTATTATACATTAGGATTTTACTTTAATTTAATTGGAGAGTAGTATGATCAAAATTAGTTGTAACTGTTATGCTATGTTAGACCTTAAATAACTTGATTCCATCTGTGGAATACTCTGCTTATTTTAAAAATTCTGATATTAAAAGAAAAATCACAGATCTTTGAGGTTAGCTAATTGAGTTGCGTGTAGAGGAAGGACTACCTGGGCTGGCTAGAGACAGAGCATTGTTTATCCTCTTTAACATTTCCCGTGAAAGACTCTTCACAAATCTCTTTTGGTTGTTTGTTTACCTTTTTAATCATTTGAAATTTAATTTTTTCCTGAGAGTTTCTTTGTCTTTGGTCTTTAGAAGGATCGAAGAGTGGTCAGTCAGAATTCCTCTTTTTAAAGAAAGAGTCTCTGTATATGTAAAAACAACCATTTGATCACCTTCATTCTCCAGATGGCATAATTCCAGCTATATTATCTTAATATTCCTAAATTATAGTACCCTTAACTGTTGTTTTGCTGTACTTTTTCTTCCCAGTTTTTAAAGGGTGGAGGAAGTAGCCAGACACAGAGCACTTTGATTTTTTTTTTTTTCTTTGATGCTTGAAATCCTGGGATCAATATTATGAAGGATGCTCCAGAAGGGAGTGAGAGTGGAGAAAGGTAGACTATTCAGGCGTCTGATTCATCCATGCAAATGATGAAGACTGAACCTGTTAGGGGGCAGTGGAGATAGAGAGGAGGGATAGGCCTGATATGGCTGTGAAGTAGACTATAGACCCACATTCTTATTACTCACCACTCCCCAGAGTAAGTACAAAGACAGTGGTAACTCTAGGATATCTAGCATGTTTTCTCTCTTGCCATTTGAATCTTCTCCTTTGGAGTATAGAAATATTCCATCAGGGCCAGGCGCAGTGGTTCACGCCTGTAATCCCAGCACTTTGGGAGGCCAAGGCGAGTGGATCACGAGGTCAGGAGATCGAGACCATCCTGGCTAACACGGTGAAACCCCGTCTCTACTAAAAATACAAAACATTAGCTGGGCGTGGTGGCGGGCGCCTGTAGTCCCAGCTATTCGGGAGGCTGAGGCAGGAGAATGGCGTGAACCCGGGAGGCAGAGCTTGCAGTGAGCCGAGATCACGCCACTGCACTCCAGCCTGGGTGACAGAGCGAGATGCTGTCTCAAAAAAAAAAAAAAAGAAATATCCCATCAGCCTGTCTCCTTTACGTTTTTTTGTTGCATCTCTTTTAATTTTGGTTTCTACATGTTTGTTGTTAGTATGGCATATAGTTATGTAATTGATTTTTGTGTGTTGATCTTATATCCTGTGACCCTACTAAACTGCAAAATTTACTTTTCTTTCTTAAGATTCCTTAGGGTTTTCTGTGTAGACAATTGTGTCATCAGAAAATGGAGTTTTATTTTCTCTTCCAATTTACATGACTTTATTCCTTTTTCTTGCCTTATTGAGCTGGCTGTTGCATGTCTTTTGATCTCTTGTTCTGGCCATCAGTGATTACACATCAAGGTTGCTAGACAGATTTGTTTCTTCTGCCTAGAACACTTTGCATAGGCTGGCGTTTTCCTTCAGCAAGGATTTTAATTACTGTTTCAAAGTCTTTAACGGCTTTTGATTTTTAATTTCTTCTTGAGTCAGTTTTGGTAATTTATGTTTTTCTAAAAATCTAGTCATTTCTTCTTAGTTTTTAAATTTATTTGCTTAGTGGTCTTAGTCTCTTACTTTTTTTTTTTTTTTTTTTTTTTTTTTTTGAGACAGGGTTTTGCTCTGTTGGCCAGGCTGGAGTGCAGTGGTGCAGACACAACTCACTGCAGCCTTGACCTCCTGGGCTCAAGTGATCCTCCCACCTCAGCCTCCAGAGTAACTGGGACCACAGGCACAAACCACCACACCCAGCTAACTTTTGTATATAGAGGTAGGGTTTTGCCTTGTTGCCCAGGCTGGTCTCAAACTCCTGGGCTCAAGCAATCTGCCTGCCTTGGCCTCCCAAAGTGCTAAGAATTACAGGCATGAGCCACTGTGCCCAACTGGTCTTTTATCTTTTAAATCTTTATGTCTCCATGTGTTCCCTTTTTTATTCTTGCATAATGTGTCCATGTAGTCTGTGGCCCTGGACTGTTATACTTTTTAAAGTTTCTTTGGTCTTCTCTTGCTGTGGTCATTGTACTTACATGTAGTGCTCCTCTATTACCACATCCCCAACCCTTCTAATTTGCAGTTTCTGAGTATGCACTTGGTATCTAGCAAATAAAGTTGGCTTAAATCGAAGGTGAATTTAGAGTAAATAGGCATAGAGAGCCGGGCGCGGTGGCTCACGCCTGTAATCCCAGCACTTTGGGAGGCCGAGGCGGGCGGATCACAAGGTCAGGAGATCGAGACCATGGTGAAACCCCATCTCTACTAAAAAATAGAAAAAAAAAAAATTAGCCGGGCGCAGTGGCGGGCGCCTGTAGTCCCAGCTACTCGGGAGGCTGAGGCAGGAGAATGGCGTGAACCCGGGAGGCGGAGCTTGCAGTGAGCCGAGATTGCGCCACTGCACTCCAGCCTGGGCGACAGAGCGAGACTCCGTCTCAAAAAAAAAAAAAAAAAGGCATAGAGAAAGAGCTTTAAATATTCACATCTGAGAGCTTGAACTTTATCATCATGTTGACCATATGTGGTACTCAGCAAATGTTAAAATGAATATTTTAAAAATCTTTTCAGCTTCTCAGCTTTTGATAGGTTATGTTTAATTTTAGTTGTTAATAAACTAAAGATTTCTTGATTGTCCTACTTCTAAAAACTAAATTTGTATGTTACATGCGAATTGGTAAAACGAAAACTAAGCTGTATTACTTGAAGTTTCTAGTTGATTTTGTTCAACATGCTTCTCTTTACATTTGTTTTCTTACATGATTAAAAGTTATCCTTATTTGCCTTTACTTCTCCTGATACCCTTCTCAAATATCCTCCTAAAGACTTATTTTAAGATGTTTCCATTATTGTCTTTTCTCTTTTCTTTTCTTTTCTTTTTTTTTTTGAGACATAGTCTCACTCTGTCACCCAGGCTGTAGTGCAGTGGTGCGATCTTGGCTCACTGCAGCCTCAGCCTCCCAGGTTCCAGCAATCCTCCCACCTCAGCCTCCTGAGTTGCTGGGACCACAGATACGTGCCACCTGGCCTGGCTAATTTTAGAAAATTTTTTGTAGAAACCAGGTCTCCCTGTGTTGCTCAGGCTGATCTTAAACTCTTGGGCTTAAGTGATCCTTCTGCCTCGGCCTCCAAAAGTGTTGGGATTGTAAGCATGAGCCACTGTGTCCGGACAAATTTTCCTTTTTTTTAATGGTGTCAGGGAAGGTAGATCCAAAAAGGGGTGCACATTGTCCTGATTGGTTTCTTTCTTTTTTTTTCTTTCTTGGATTCATTACAAGTTATCAAATTATTTTCCATTAGTTTTTTTTAGAGCTAAAAGTTGGCATAGGAGACAGTAGTATCTTTAAGTTTGTTAAAGATTGGTAAATGTATTCTAAACAGTTTTAGATAAAAAGTAAAAAAGTTGTTATTATCAAAACATTATTTTATTTTAGTCCTTAGAGTCTTTGTATTTCTTGTGATACTTGATTTAAACTGCTGCGGTTATAAAATGGTTATCCTCCCTAGAGAAGGAAGTGGTGCAGATTCTATTTGCTCACTTACCATTGGTAACTGAATATTATTTGTAAATTATTAGCAGGATCATAATGAGCTCACTGTTAAGTAAATCCCCCAGTCAGAGACTCTTTGCTGGATTAAGCTATCTACTAAATTCCTCAACTGAGAGTTGTTTTACTTGTTGGATTTTTTGTTTATATTTAACTACCTTTTATATTAAGGGAGATTTGTAGGAAGCATTGATGCCCTGTGCTGTAGTAAGCATGATCAGTAGAGGCAGTGCTGACAGTACTAGTCACATTTGGTTATAAAGCTGAGTAAAATGTTATTTACTTTACCAAGTTGGTTTGCCTAACAGAAGTAGTCTCCCTGGAGGTGGGATATCAATGCAGAACTGACTCAGCAATAATCTTTCCCTAAGCATAAAATAGCCTTACTTTTTGCTGCTGTCACTAACATGAACTAACATGCTTTGGATTGGTTGTATATCAGAAGCTATCATTTTTGAGGCCCTATTATATATGCTTAATTGTTCTTACCTTATGTCATGTTATCCTGGAAAGGCCAAGACTTAGGTCTCTTACACAGCTAGCGAGAGCTTGAATTTGATTTTAGGTCCTGCTAAATCTAAGGCTTATGTTATTTGTGTTATACCAGTCTGCCAGTAATGCTGGCCAAATAAGAAACATTTCAATGAATGGTATATTTGTTAGTATATTATATAAGATATATTATATAAGAAAATGAAGCATAACTTATTAGGATTTTAGGCTTCTCTAGTGTATGGTATCTATAGAGCAAAATTTAAATTGTGGTAGCGTTTTATAGACTAAAAAGGAATCAGAAGCCCCTCCAAATGAATAAGGACTGCGTTCCTGGACCTTACCCAGTACTGCACAGATTAGCTATCATTAGTTTTTGTGGATGAGCTGTAGAGTCAGTGAAGAAACATTTCAATGAATGGTATATTTGTTAGTATATTATATAAGATATATAAGAAAATCTCCATAGCGTTTCTTAGGCTATGATATGAAAGTTGGAGTCATGGATAGAACTTTCACTGTGGCAGATACTGTACATAGGAAAATGACATTTGTGGCATGATCCAGAAGAACTGAAAGAAGTGTTTTTTAAAAGAGAGAAAAGCTGAAGATGCTAGATAATACTGGTAACATTTTTAAAACCTCTCTGTCTTTTGAGGGTCTCCTACGAGCCAAGCATTTTATGTATATTATTTCTATCGTCACATCCAAACCATAAGGTAGATGTTATCCTCATTGTACCAAGGGGCAAATTTAGGTTCAGAAATACGAAGAAAGACATTCAAGGTTCTAGCATTCTTAAATGGTAGTACTGGAATTCATCCTTTCTGCTCCTGCCTCCCAAGTGTTTGATTATTTCATTGTCTGTCCGCTTTTCATTCTGGTGCCCTAAGCAAAGCATAGGCAGTATCTTACAAGAGATTTGGGCTTAAGAATAGGATTTCTGCTAGGCCTGGCGCGTCCTCCTACATGATACTAGAAGTTAGAATTGTGTGGTTGGATAAAACTTAGGAACTGGAAATGTAAAATTAAATACTTTTGTTTTTTTAATTAGAAAAAGAAATAGCCCTAAAATTGTCTTTTTTGGAGAGTAGGATTGTAGGGACTATATAACACATGACTCTTAATTTGGTTCTGTGTCTTCTTTTTAAAGATGGACCACTATATTAATGTATAGAGAAAAATATAAGAACTTATTAAACTCCATCCCTTGAAATTAGGCATATGATTACAAAATACATTCTTAACTGACCATATAATTAAAAGTAGTATTCAGAAAAGCAGTAGAACTTATTAATATAGAACCATTTGTTACAATAGTACCAGAACATTTCTGAGTGGTATACAGGCCTACACAAAGGGTTGTGGGTTTAATAGTTGATAGGCATATAGAGTAGAGATACCAAAACGTTGGTAGGCCCATGAATATACTTGAGATTCTTTTGGTCAGAGTATTGTTTCATTACAATTAAAATGGAATAAGCTAGAAATTTTCTTTTGAGTCTGCATGTGCTACCTCTGTCAAATTTTCATGTTGGAGTGATGCTGAGTTTGTATAATAATTTGAGATATATTCCATCTTTTTATGCTCTCCAATAATTCAAAATATGGAAATGATGTATTCTCTGAAGTTTTAAACAACTTAATGACACTATAGTACTTGGACTTAGAAGAATTAATATACAATTTTAAAATTGACTAAAGAGGAGAGAAGCTGAATAGACTAAATAATAATAGAAGAAATTGAAGTCCAAGTTGTTATTAATCTCTCAGATGTATGGGTTTCTACATCTATAAAATTGAGATAATTATTACGCGTAGGGTTGTTGGGAGAAGTAAAATGCTTATGTCAGAGTCTGGTACACTGTTAGCCCCCAATAATGTAAATTGTCATCACAGCCATTACTATCATCATTATTACTCTCTTTTTTCAAGATTCAGCTTTTTTCCAGAGTTTTATTTCTTTGATTACTTACTTCAAAGACTCTTAGATTTACTGTTAAAAAATGTAATTGCCAGAGGTTTATCTCTTTTGCTAGCCTGATTCCATCTCTGACATAGTTTACTTAAAAACAAAATACACTTTATAAGAAATAAAAAGGAATGTAGACACAGACATGGAAGAGTTTTTTTTTTATTGTTATTGTAAGAGAAGATTATGTACAGGTTTTGCATAAAAGAGAACATGTGGAAAGATACGCACCAAAATATTAACAGTGATTATCTCTAGGTGGTGGGACTTAAAATGAGGGTTCGATTTTTAAAAGTATTTCTGGAGTATTTTAGTTATTCTGTGTGTGTACTATTTTTCTAAGAAAGTTTTCTATTTTATCACTTTATGCCCTACTGATCATCCATTTACTTTATGCACTTAAGATCATCTTCTTAGAGTACTGATCTTCAAACTGTTCCATAGAATGACTGTTAGATTTGGTAAACATAATCTTAAATGTTTTATGTAGTACATCAGGGGTTGGCAAACTATGGCAAATGGGCAAAATCTAGCCCACCACTTGTTTTTGTACAGCCCACCATGAACTAAGAATGGATTTTACATTTTTAAATGGTTAATGAAAATCAGAAGAATAATATTTTGTGACAAGGGAAAATTATATGAAATTTAAGTTTCACTGACCATAAGTAAAGTTATATTGACATGCAGCTATGCTTATTCACTTGCATGTCGCCTATGGCTGCATTCAGGCCACAGTGGCAGAGTTCAGTAGTTGCCATAGAGACTGTGTGGCCCACAAAGTCTAAAACATTTACTGGCTGGCCCTTTAGAGAAAATGTTTGCTGAGCCCCGCACCACATTATAGAAACCTATGTAGTTCAGTTTTTTGTTGTTGTTGTTTTTAAATCTATGTTTTTTTCCAGCAAGCGGGCATTACCACCTGAGCTCTACCTCCTTGTCCAATCAGCGGCAGCATTAGATGCTCATAGGATTCATCCCTGTTGTGAGCTGCGCACAGGGGATCTAGGTTGCATGTTCCTTATGAGAATCTTAACTAATGCCTGATGATACGAGGTGGAACAGTTTCATCCTGAAACCTTCTTCCATGAAACCAGTCCCTGGTGCCAAAAAGGTTGGGGACTGCTGTTTTAGAAGCCTCTGAGTGCCTCTTCTAATTCTCTACCTTTCCCCGTAATAGGCAACCATTATCCTAACTTTGCTGACATCCCCTTGCTTTTGTATCTTTATTATATATGTATGTATACCTAAACAATATATTTGGGGATTTGCTTGTTTAAAAGGTAAATTGTTTCATAATGGATATATTCATCTCTTATAATTTCTTCCTCTAAGCATTATGTTTTGAGTGTTACATTTTATATTGATGCAGGTAGCTGTAGTTGATCATTTCTGCTACCTAGTGCTCCATTATATGAATGTATACTAACGGACTAATTAGCATTTACTTACATATCTCCATGACAGTCACAACAGCAACATTTTAAAAATTCAATTTGTTGACTCTCTTCAAACCCCTACCTGACAAAACTGTTTTATTTCATGTTTTCTCTCTCTGAAACAGCATCTAAGCTAGACTCCTAGTGTCATTTGCGACATCAGTCTCTCCTCATTTCTCATTTTCAGTTGATCTTCAATCCTATAGATTTGACATCTGAACATCTCATAGCCATCTCTACTGTCACCATCCTAGTCGGGTGCTTACTTGGACTCCTGCGGTAGTCTTCAGTGCCATATCAGCATCCACCCTTGCTCTCTTATCACGGATTATGAGGCCTACCTCTCCGACTTCATCTTGACACACTCCCCCTCACTCACTGGGTTGTGTTAACTTCAGCCATTGTTCATGCCGTGCTCATTCCTGCTTCAGGGCCTTTGCAAATGCTGTTCCCTCTGCCTATAGAACATTGTCCTGATTCTTCTTATCCTTCAGGATAAAATTTTGAAATATCACCTCCTCAGAAAAGTCTTCCTTGCTCCCCAACCCTGAAACTAGGTCACGTTTCCCTGTTATCTTTGGGACTTTGTTGCTTGCTACTCAATCCTGGTACTACTACTATAAGTTTTAATTATGATTGTTGGAGAAGGCCTCTTATCTGGTTCAGTCAGAACTAGTTGTCTATAAAGTCTAATAAAGCAATAAATCATAGAAGAGATACATACCTTAGTTTATTCTAATTTTAAGAATATAATTATGTTCATTTGCCAGTCTTTTGATTAAGGAGCTGTTATTGGAAAGGGGTTTGATCCAGACCCCAAGAGAGGGTTCTTGGACCTTGCACAAGAAAGAATTCAGGGTGAGTCAATACAGAAAAGAGAAAGCAAGTTTATTAAGAAAGCAAAGGAATAAAATAATGGTTACTCCATAGGCAGAGCAGCAGCATGGGCTGCTTGACTGAGTATACTTATGGTATTTCTTGATTATATGCTAAACAGGGGTGGGTTATTCATGAGTTTTCCAGGAACAGGGTGGGCAATTCCTGGAACTGAGGGTTCCTCCCCTTTTTAGACCATGTAAGGTAACTTCCTGACATTGCCGTGGCATTTATAAACTGTCATGGTGCTGGTGGGAGTGTCTTTTAACATGCTAATGCATTATAATTAATGTATAATGAGCAGTGAGGGCAACCAGAGGTTACTTCGGTTGTCATCTTGTTTTGGTGGGTTTTAGCTGGTTTCTTTACCACAATCGTGTTTTATCAAGGGTCTTTGTGACCTGTATCTTGTGCCAGCCTCCTCTCTTATCCTGTGATTTAGAATGCCTAACCTCCTAGGAATGCAGCCCTGTAGATCTCAGCCTCATTTTACCCAGTCCCTATTCAAGATGGGGTTGCTCCAGTTCGAACACCTCTGAAGGAGCCAAGGCCTTTTCTTTCAGAGTAGGTCTACTTGTTGTAGATCCATATTATCTGTGTTGGGGAAGCCATGCCCATAATGTATCATGTAAGATTCCAGTTTGGGTTTTTTAAGTAGAACAAGAATTTAGGCTCTTCAGATGAATTCTTAGTTTAGAATCCTTATAGATCTTTGCAGTATTTTTTCCATTTCTTTGAACTATTTTCTTGGCCTATACCTAATTCAGCAGCGTTAAGTATTTCACTTTTATTGAATATTTCAGAGTCATTTATATAAAACTCCCCACTCTTCCATACTTCATTACGTTACTTAACATTTAATTAAATCACACAGTTACAATAATATAATGCTATGAACAAGTTTGGAACCAAACACAACTAAAAGTGTAACTCACTGCTAGGAACCCGAAGTGTCTGGGTATACTAGATTAGAGGGCTCGACCTTTTTTTTGAGTGTACATGGTCTACTGCATTAACGTATTATGTACACTGTAATAGTGTAACTCTGAGGTTGAATTATATGTTTATGTTTTACCCACAAAATAGCAATTTTATATAGTTCAACCTAATATTAAATAACAGTATAAAGGATAAATGGCCATCCAATTAGATAATAATTGATCATGTCACAATATGATGTGTAAATAACAATCAAAAATAAATCATGTTTAAAAAGCCAGGTGATTCTTAGATTCTTTTAAGAAGCTATAGCTATGACAGCCACACATTCCTGAAATTCTGGGTCAGTTTTACTGTCAAATGTATTATCTTTTTCTAAAAATTATCGAAATGCCACCAAAATATCAATCAGAACTTGTCTCCTGAACTGCCTCTTGTGCCTGAATTTGATACAGAAATACTTTTAATCAGTCTACCTGTCCCAATTTTTGTTACTGTAACTGAAGGACTTTCTAATGGAAAGGTGTTATGGCTAAGAAGTCTAGATAGACTGAAGAAGAGGAAGGATTTGAGTTGTCACATTCTTCCTCTTTATGGCATTCAACATTAAGAATATAACTGTTATGTTATAACTGTATATTTTAAGAATATAACTGTTATAATTATGTAAGTTTAATAGTTCTCTCTCAATGTATTCTTAAAACACATTCAACTTAATTTATTTCTCATAAAGCATGGGTTAAGTCCCATTGAAATAAACTCCTGGGAACTATTTCAATTATTTTGTTTTGTGTAAATTTTATAATAGATACTACTTGGCATTAAGAAGGGCCATTGACTGTACTATTTCATTTTTATATATGTAAATTTATGTAGTGATGGAATTTGACCTAATTTTCCATAATTCTAATTTGTAGCTTATCCAGTTAAATATAATTTTTCAACAAAAGCTATTTAACTTCCAAAAGCATTATAAAATCAGTTTTAAATTATTATTCTTTGGGGGAAAGAATAACTTTTTAGAAATTTGCTTTGGATAGTTTTCAGAATAGCTAAGCATGTGTAGAAATCTAAGAGATTGTAATGGATGATAAACTTTTATTCTAGAATCAGTGCAATTGAAATTTTACACTTTTTTTAGCCCTGTGTAATTTTATATAAAACCATAAAGTAATAGAGTTGTAATTTAGATCTCAAAGGGTTTCAGCTCTGTCCTAAACACATTTCTAAAAATTTAACAAAACAAACAAAAGAGCTTTGAATCTGACATTGTTAATACCAAGATAGTTGAAATGCCTTCCTGATTGTTAATGTCGACTAGTCTATGAATTACTGTCAGTATTTTTTCCTTCCTGATATTAAAACTGCCCACATCACATTTCACATGTCAAGAAAAATCAACTGTCTTTCTCCATGGAGTGAGACACAATCTGATAACATGCTCCAGAATAAGAATACAGAAGTAACTAAATTTCATGCTCTGTGAAACTGAACCGGAGGGTTCAGTGTTAGAAACTGCCTTTTGTGCCTTGGCAAGTACAGATGTTTTCTGCATATCATACTACATACAACTTATAAAGAGCTATATAAAGAGATGAGTGGTTTTAGGTTAGGTCACTTTTTAAAAGTTATTTTTTGGGTATAATTTGCCTGTCAGAGAAGTATCTTTAGATAGCTACAAAATTTATAAACACAGAGAAGAGAGTTAAATTCTTGAACTTCTTGAATACGGCTCTTCTAGTGTCTAGAGTGATGTGGTTTATCTCAAATAGGTAGAGTAGGGTCAGTAAACTTTTTCTGAAAGGGGCTAAATAGAAAATATTTTAGGCTTTGCAGACTATAGGTGGTCTCTGTCAAATGTTCTTTGTGTGTGTATGTTTTTTTAATCCCTTTAAAAATGTAAAAATTTTTCTGAGCTGGGATCCTTTCAAAAACAGGCCATGGGCCAGATTTGGCCTTCAGACTTTGGTTTGCCGGCCCTTGCTGTACATCAGTAATGTTCAATACAAATGTAACCTGAGTCACATATGTTACTTTTCAATTTTCTAGTAGTCACATGGTGGGTGGTGGTGCTATTTTTTGTTAAGAGTCTTGTAGTGGTATTTGACCTTCAAACTACAAATATGTGAATTAGGTAAAAATAAAAACTAACTTTAAAATAAATGAGAAGAAACCAGGATAGAAAGGGGCTAGGATATTGGAAGAGAACATCTACAAAGACAATGAAGTCACCAAGAATATGGCAGGAATTCGGCTGTATTAACAGGACTATGGGCAAGGAGCTGAAATCTTAATTTAAGAAGAAGAATAAATGATAACAAGGCACGTGAAGTTCAAATGGCATAAACCTCATAAAAAGGCTTACGAGAAAGATTTTTGCAAGACAGAGGAGGCCGTGTTCTAAAGTAGACTTTGCTGAGATGTAACAGTTCTGTCTAATACATTTTATTATAATATATGCCAACTACCATGCAAACTTCATATGTGCCTGACAGTGTGCTTTTAATAAAGAATTAAATCATCTGAAAGTACATTTATGATATCATGGACATTAATTTTCTATGTTGTGTTTCCATTAGTCCAAGAGCCCTTTCTGTGAGAAACTAATGGGAAGACCTACAGTTCATTCTAAGAAAGTTTATTCTCTGTTATTCTCTTATTCCTAGTCAACTTCTTGAAAATATAAGCGTTTATGACAAAAATAACTAGTCAAAGTTCAAGATCAGCCAAAGTTTTCTGCTATCATAATGTGACAAAACCAATTGAATTTTAAGTTTAGGTTCTTCCATTTCTTCTAATGTTGATTTGTAGTTACTGAACTAGACAGTGTGCCTGTTGATATTGTAGTCTTAAAAGAATTTATTTGTAAAGTATCATACACTGCTTTAGTGTTTTTTGTTTTTTTTTTTTTGAGACAGAGTCTCGCTCTGTCACCCAAGCTGGAGTGCAGTGGCGCGATCTCGGCTCAATGCAAACTCTGCTTCCCAGGTTCACGCCATTCTCCTGCCTCAGCCTCCCGAGTAGCTGGGACTACAGGTGCCCGCCACCACGCCTGGCTAATATTTTGTATTTTTAGTAGAGACAGAGTTTCACCGTGTTAGCCGGGATGGTCTCGATCTCCTGACCTCATGATCCACCTGCCTCGGCCTCCCAATGTGCTGGGATTACAGGTGTGAGCCATCATGCCCAGCCTAGATTTTTTTTAAGGAACAAGAATAAAGATGCCAAATTGTATGTGTTTGGTTTTTGTTTTTGTGATTACTATAGTACCATAGCCTTTCTTTCTATTACTCTATTATAATTTCCAAACTCTTCCAGTATTAAGAATTGGAAAACTTAAGACACCTTTCCTGGCCGGGCATGGTGGCTCACACCTGTAATCCCAGCACTTTGGAAGGCCAAAGCCAGTGGATCACCTGAGGTCAGGAGTTCGAGACCAGCCTGACCAACATGGTGAAATCCTGTCTCTACTAAAAATACAAAAATTAGCCAGGCGTGGTGGTGCATGCCTGTAATCCCAGCTACACGGGAGGCCGAGGCAGGAGAATCATTTGAATCTGGGAGATGGAGGTTGCAGTGAGCCGAGATCTCACCATTGCACTCCAGCCTGGACAACAGAGCAAGACGACTTCTCAAAAAAAAAAAGACACCTTTCCTAAATATTACATTATTTTTCTTTCTTTTCTACTCAAACTGCTTCTTCAAAATCATGGATAAATTTGATGCATTACAGGGTGGGAGGGAAGATACGGGTTTTTCACAAGTGATGAACCTGTAAACCTTAGAATTGCAAGGAACTGGTTAAGTGAAATTGGGAAGATTGCTACTAATGAAAGGTTTTTGAACTAATTTTAATGTGTTACAAAATGTGGTCCTGGTTATAACTTTTGAAAAGTTGAATACAAATGTGTTTCAACAATATGGAACATATTTTGCCTTTGTAATATTCAAATTAAGGAGACAGGTTGAAGCACGGGAAAAAGAAACCAGAGTTTAAGAGCGTTTATTTCCTTTCACCTGAGTTCAGAATATTCTGCCTGAAAGGAAATGGGAAGTAAGGACTGGCTTGAACAAGGTCAGTGCCTAAAAGGCCCAGTGACCTTCCTGCTGCCCAACAGAACACACGCCTCATCACTTCAGCAGGGCAGTGTAGATGAACTCTTGGCCAGTATCACTGAAATTCCGAATGGAAAGGGACGTGGGCACTGCCTTAGCTACCTTCACATGCTACTCTGATTAATTTATTTTTCTCTTTTTCCTGTTTTGTCTTTAGATTTTATAATCAATGGATAAAGTGGGGAAAATGTGGAATAACTTCAAATACAGGTGTCAGAATCTCTTCGGTCATGAGGGAGGAAGCCGTAGTGAAAATGTGGACATGAACTCCAACAGATGTTTGTCTGTCAGAGAGAAAAACATCAGCATAGGAGACTCAACTCCTCAGCAACAAAGCAGTCCCTTAAGAGAAAATGTTGCCTTACAACTGGGATTAAGCCCTTCAAAGAATTCTTCAAGGAGAAATCAAAATTGTGCCACAGAAATCCCTCAAATTGTTGAAATAAGCATCGAAAAGGATAATGATTCTTGTGTTACCCCAGGAACAAGACTTGCACGAAGAGATTCCTACTCTCGACATGCTCCATGGGGTGGGAAGAAAAAACATTCCTGTTCTACAAAGACCCAGAGTTCATTGGATGCTGATAAGAAGTTTGGTAGAACTCGAAGTGGACTTCAAAGGAGAGAGAGGCGCTACGGCGTAAGTTCTGTACACGACATGGACAGTGTTTCCAGCAGAACTGTAGGAAGTCGCTCTCTGAGACAGAGGTTGCAGGATACTGTGGGCTTGTGTTTTCCCATGAGAACTTACAGCAAGCAGTCAAAGCCTCTCTTTTCCAATAAAAGAAAAATCCATCTGTCTGAATTAATGCTTGAGAAATGCCCATTTCCTGCTGGCTCAGATTTAGCCCAAAAATGGCATTTGATTAAACAGCATACAGCTCCTGTGAGCCCACATTCAACATTTTTTGATACATTTGATCCATCTTTGGTTTCTACAGAAGATGAAGAAGATAGGCTTAGAGAGAGAAGGCGGCTTAGTATTGAAGAAGGGGTTGATCCCCCTCCCAATGCACAAATACATACATTTGAAGCTACTGCACAGGTTAATCCATTATATAAACTGGGACCAAAGTTAGCTCCTGGAATGACTGAAATAAGTGGGGACAGTTCTGCAATTCCACAAGCTAATTGTGACTCGGAAGAGGATACAACCACTCTGTGTTTGCAGTCACGGAGGCAGAAGCAGCGTCAGATATCTGGAGACAGCCATACCCATGTTAGCAGACAGGGAGCTTGGAAAGTCCACACACAGATTGATTACATACACTGCCTCGTGCCTGATTTGCTTCAAATTACAGGGAATCCCTGTTACTGGGGAGTGATGGACCGTTATGAAGCAGAAGCCCTTCTCGAAGGGAAACCCGAAGGCACGTTTTTGCTCAGGGACTCTGCGCAAGAGGACTACCTCTTCTCTGTGAGCTTCCGCCGCTACAACAGATCCCTGCATGCCCGAATTGAGCAGTGGAATCACAACTTTAGTTTCGATGCCCATGACCCCTGTGTATTTCACTCCTCCACTGTAACAGGACTTTTAGAACATTATAAAGATCCCAGTTCGTGCATGTTTTTTGAACCATTGCTTACTATATCACTAAATAGGACTTTTCCTTTTAGCCTGCAGTATATTTGTCGCGCGGTAATCTGCAGGTGCACTACGTATGATGGAATTGATGGGCTCCCTCTACCCTCCATGTTACAGGATTTTTTAAAAGAGTATCATTATAAACAGAAAGTTAGAGTTCGCTGGTTAGAACGAGAACCAGTCAAGGCAAAGTAAACTTTCCGGTCCCCAAAGGGTGTTAACTAGGTCCGCTTTCATGTGCATCAGACAGTACACCTATAGCAAGCACACGTAGCAGTGTTAGGCTTTTTCATACAGTATGTAAGCTTAGTGTTAGTATCTGTCAGATGCGACCTGCTGTTACTTATTCAGATAAACATGGTGCCTATTGGAACACCAGAGGATAGAGCTACAGGTGTTAAGTAAGACTACAAAAACATTTTGCCGATTTCGCTAACAGTTTGGTTTTTAATGGCTGTAGTGTTTGAGTGAGGCAACTCTGGGGCATTTGTTATGAAGAATTCTATTTCTTACTGAAGAACAAATTATTAATATTGGATGAGTATTTCAACAGTGTGACGAATGTTTGAAATTATTTTTTCTAAGAGTTTTTCTATAACCTTCCAAAAATAGTGATGTTTGTAGTTACTATAAATCAAGCTTTGGAAGTCCAAAAAGAATAAAAGACTGCCTTCCTTTTAGAAAATAATGCAATTTTCTGGCCACAAGGGCATAGTGCAGTTCACTTACGTGTTGATGTAGTTTATAATCAGACGCCTTTTCTCTTCTGCAAAAGGTACTGTTAAGTAAACCAGATTTTCTAAATAGTCATTCTTAAAATTTCAGACTTACAAAGCTAGTAGTAGAATTTTATTGAAAGGCCCTAGGTGTTAATTTTTTAAATGAGTGCTTTAACTTAAAACAGGCGTTTGGAATAGCTGCTGCAATGTAGTCTTGCGTGTGATTTTTTTTTTTTTAAGTTGATGTGCAGTCTAATTGTTGTTTCCTAAAAGTTGGATCTGTTCCTATGCCCAGGATGATTTTGTGAGCCATGAAGTACATGAGACTAGAAGATGCCCAAACAAGTCAGATAATAGTAACTACAGTGGTTGCTGATGTTGAGATATTGTTGAACTGTAATTAATAATTTGGATGGCAGAATTTGTCTCTTTTTTGTAAGCTCTCATAGCTGAATTGCTTAAGTATAATTTATAGAATTTCAGTGCAGTTAATTCTTAATGGAAAATCTGAAACCTAAATTGCAGATTTAAAAGGTACTGTACAACCATTATATCTGTAAATAACTTTACTTAGCACCTTTTTGTCACTTAGAATAATATGTACTACTACTTGAGTGAGCTCTTTTGGAAGTTATATCAAGTTCTAGTGTTTGCTTCTTAGTAACTGAACTGAATTTACAGTTCTGTCCTAGACATTTTGCACTACAGTAGCTGAATCCATTCTTGTGTCTTTTTGTTAATGTGCTCTGTACCACTGGTGAGTGCTCCATAGTTTCCTTACCTGCTGCTACAGAATGTTATTTTACATCCCTATGGCTATTGCCAAGGCTACAAAAAAGAAGAGCTATATTTGTATGCAACACTAACCCTTTGACTGCTAATGTATGTTTCTGCTTGCTGTGCCTTGTTATGGCTGCTTTTTTTGTGCTAATAAAGTATGTTTGGTGTTCTCCTTGTATATCTGCTGTTTTATACATTTGCAACAATTTCTCTTGTAAATGGAATGGTTTGGGGTTTTTAAATAAGCATTAACTAACAACCTTTTCATAGTTAATGCAGAGTTACTGTACAGTCTAATATTGACTTATCAAAATAAGCTAACTAAATTTAATGCTCTACATCTTATGAGTCATAATTATATATACTGTGGAGCAGTATAGTTACTGCAAATTACTGTACAGTTTAGGTTATAACAGAAAACTGACAGAGAAGTAATAAATCTATTGATTTCTCTGCTTATAAGTGAAAGATTGAAACTATCCAATGACATATTATAGTAAATGAGTATCTGTAACCTCCCACTGCATCAGAAGCAGGTTAAATGAAGTCTTGTGAATTTGTAATACATCAGTACCATTTATTGGTTTGGGGACCATCTCAATTAAAAATAAATGCCCAAAATGTAGAACTTTAACCAAAGACTTGTCCATTTTAAAGCAAAATGGGGATTGAAGGGACTTAGAATTTCTGTTGTTTCTAATTAAAGTCCCTGAAGATCATATACCAAAGTATTTGAGAACTTCATCCAAACCTACTTTAAAGCATTATGTGCAATTAAGTTGTTATGACATAATTATATCACATAATTGTTGGGTCTGTTTTCTTGAGCTTATAATGTACCTGGAAAATAAACCTCTTGAGAAACAAAAAGTTCATACTGATTATTGGAAAAGGACTATATATGTGAGCAAGATTGTGTTTTAGAGAGGAAACTTGAAACTCCAAGAAAGCACTTGATGTTTTTATATGCTTGTAGCAAATTGATGTTCTAACTGTAGTTTTATAGAAAGTATTAATGCTTTTATGTATTTCAAAACTTTCATATGTTAAATGGAAATTGTTTTAAATGTGTTTGAGTTTATGTAAGCATGTATACACTGTGCTAAAAGTCATTTATGTTTCAGTTTGTGTATAATATTAATATGCAATTTTTGGTTTAAATTTTTTTCTTAAAATATTAGTGGCTTACATTTTCAAAAACAAAAATCACCAGCATGAACTTGCACCTAAGTCTATATTCACTGTGTCCTTTTCTGAATCCCATTGTAGCCTGTCAACTAAATTTGAGTGTGTTATGGTCTTTTTAAAGTGCATTTAAATACAAACCAGGAATTTCTTTAGAAGTTGAGATACATCTTTATAGTTGAAATAATTAACCCAAGAAAAGGTTGCTTTGATTTGTACCCATTCTTATTCATTCTCTTCATTCTCTTCCACACACACACACACACACACACTCTCTCTCTCACACACACACCCCTCTCCCTTCGCCTATGTGTGTAAGTGTGTATGTATGCACATATATACATTTATGTTAATATTACCTTAGATGGCATTGCCACCTGATACAAAAACATTTAGAGATCTTATCCTATAGATACTACCTGAAGAGTATTCTTGTACTATTCAAATTTTATTATCTGCACTAAAAGTTTAGTCTTGCTACTTCAGCCTTGTTTATAATACAGTCACCTTACAAAGAGAAAGCGTTCATCTGTATTTTCTTTTCTGGCTAAACACAGTACAAAATATTTGAAGCAAAACAGCTTGGATTAAATAGTTACTAAGAGTTATCATTAAATTTATGTTTCTTAGACAAAACTTGAGCCCAAATAATCATTATAATCATTCCCCACACACCAATCTGTTTTTAGCTCTCATGTTTACATAAGATTTGTAATGGCTGGAACCATAAGAACTGATACTTGAATTTTAAGCTTCATTTGACAAAATCCAAAGCTTAAGAATTTTTTTATTTCACATTTTGATCTGGTTGCTATTTATGTTTATTTCAAATCTTTCTTTTCTCTCTGGCATTAAGCACTAATTTGGTAAGTTTTATTGAGACTGGTCTTAGATCTCCTATTTTTATAGCAAATACTGCTTTTTAGTCAAGCCAAAGAGCCTATGATTGAATCAAGACCTTCCTTTTTTTTTTTTTTTTTTTTTGGTGACAAGAGTCTCACTCTTGTCACCCAGGCTGGAGTGCAGTGGCCCGATCTTGGCTTACTGCAACCTCTGCCTTCTAGGTTCAAGTGATTCTCCTGCCTCAGCCTCCTGAGCAGCTGGGATTACAGGTGCCCACCACCACGGCTGGCTAATTTTTGTATTTTTAGTAGTGACGGGGTTTCACCATGTTGACCAGACTGGTCTTGAACTCCTGACCTCAGGGGATCTGCCTACCTCAGCCTCCCAAAGTGCTGGGATTACAGGTGTGAGCCACCGCGCCTGGCCATAGGACCCTCCTAAGAAGGATACAGAACCAGGTCCGCCTTTGACAGTGTTAACATAAAGCAAATAGCACTGATTTGTTTGCTTACCTGTACCCCAGCACATACAGTTTTACTTAGATGAAATTAGATAGAAATGCATACCAAGGGCTGACTTGAGGGTAAGAAAGTTCCAAAGAGGGCAGTGCTGCTTGGCCCATGTGCATAAAAGCTACCTATATTTGAGGCTCTGGTTTTGTTGTATAATTTTGCAACAGCTGATCCAGAACATAAGACTTTTAAAATAGTATATTCTAAAGAGGTTTGGGGTGGAAATTTTGTGGGAGGTAGCTGGTTATTTGTTGGGGATGGGAGGAGAGGTTGCTATTGCAAAGTATAGGTGAGTTGGAGCAACTGTTTTGTTTTCATGCCCTGGACGCTTTATTGAACATTAAGACTCTCTTCAGCCATGCAGTCAACAAATATTTATTGAAGACCCGTGTGCCACTCACTATTTTAAGTATTGGGTGTACATTGGGGTACAAGACCAAGCTTTACTGCCTTCCAGAGTTTATTGAATTATAGTAGATAAGACAGCAATGAAATGGTAATTTCCGAAGCTATGAGTAAAATGAGGCAGAATATGGTGGTGGAGGGACTGGGGCACAATTTTATAGGTTCGTAAGCTTGAATGATAAGAAAATTAGACCAAGATCAAAGAACAAACGTTTGAGATGAAGAGAACAATAAAACTAGTCCCCAAAGCACAAATGGAATTATTTGCTGAGAAATAAAGAATGCCGGTAAGGTAAGTCCATTGAGTGGAGGAGAATAGTGGGTGATGAAGTTCTAGAGATTGGCAAGAGCCTGACCATTTAGGGCTATACACCTACAGTGAGGGATTTAGGATGTTGTTTTGAGTGTGATGGGAAGCCACTGGAGAGTTTTAAGCAAAGGAGATGTGTGGTGTGTTGTAAATTTCACTGGTCAGTGGAGAAAAGACTAGAGGAACAAGGTAAGGAAGACTTTTATAGTCATCCAGGTGAGAGATGGTGGGACCTTGGACTGGGGTGATAGTCATGGGGAGAAGTCAGAATTGGGGTATGTTTTAGTGATAGAGCTGATAAGAGTTGGTGATGGATTAGATGTGAACAAGAAGAAAAAGATCAAAAGATGACTCCAATGTTTGGTGTGAGAGGGGTGGTGCTGCCATTACTGCGATTTAAGAAAACCAATGGAGGAGCAAATTGGAGGGTATAAATCAAATCCTGCCTTGAACATAATTGAGTTTTGAGATTCCTATTAATAATTCTAACAGACATTGTGTAGTAGGCAGTTGGACATATGAGTGTAGAGTTTAGGGGAGAAAATTAAAATGTGGAATCACTAGGCCAGGCATGGTGGCTGACACCTGTAACCCCAGCACTTTTGGGAGGCCAAGGCAGAAGAATCACTTGAGCCCCAGATTTTGAGACCAGCCTGGGCAATGTAGCAAGACCCCATCTCTACAAAATAAAAATTAGCTGGGTGGGTTGCCATGCGCCTGTAGTCTCAGCTACTTGAGAGGCTGAGGCAGGAGGATCACTTGAGACAGAGCCAGCTCCTGTCTCTAAAAAAAGTATTAAAAATGAAATGGGGAATCACTATATTGATAGTATTTGAAGCCACAGAACAGGATGCAACAGCTAGGTATTTTGCATGAGATTAAGAATTTCTTTGGAGGAAATAATTATGACAACATTTAGTTTGTCAATTCAAGATTCTGTATCATTAGATGTTTTTAAAAGCCATCTGCTTTCAATAGAGGACTTGTCTTCCAAAAAGTTTTAAGATACTGGGATCAAACCTTGCGCTGAATCTTAAAACTTGATCCATGTCAAATTTGGTTGTCATGCTTTCCATGTCAGATTTGCTTGTGTATCTTTTTTAGTGTGAGTTTTTTATGATAAATCCAAGTTCGTTATGGAATATTTAAGAAGTACTAAAGATTATAAACGAACTTACCAAAAAACATTCATACTGTTAACTGAACATTTAGACTCTGACCATTCATTCCACAAATATTAATTGAAGACCCATGTGCCAGTCACAATTTTAGGTAACGGGTATGTATTGAGGTACATTACTACGACCAACCCTACTCCTGCCCCTTCCAACTCCCATTTTGAAATTTTCCAGAGGTAACTGCTATTAATATTTGGTACATTCCGTTTCTTTTTTTTTTTTTTTTTCATGTATTTTTAACAGTTTAAAAAAATCACATAAAAGATAAAGTTGTACATCTTGAGTCAGTTACTGAAGGATTTTTTTGAAATAGGATTTCAGTAGAAGATTAAGACCCTTACTTTACTAAGTTTATAAACTGGTGGGGATGTAGGCAAATATATAAATGTATGGTTATGAGAATATATGGAAATAAAGTAATTAAGTAAAAACTGGTTTCATTGGTGATAAGGAGAAACAGAAAAGTGACCCAAGTGGAGTAGGGATGATTGGAAAGGTATTGGGTTTCTTTTATTACAAGAAT
Source organism: Chlorocebus sabaeus (assembly GCF_047675955.1). NCBI lineage: Eukaryota > Metazoa > Chordata > Mammalia > Primates > Cercopithecidae > Chlorocebus > Chlorocebus sabaeus. The sequence goes on from NC_132917.1 coordinate 46,557,580, forward strand.
GAGAATTTCATTTAGCAGAAGATGATGGAGAGGCCAGGTGCAGAAGTAAGAGTGGCAGGTAGCAAGAGAAGAGGGGCAGGATTGAGGTGGAGGAATCAGGTGCTTGTAGCATACGCTGGACTGAACAGTCTGAAATTATCTAGGCTCTGCAGCAAGGAAGAATTACAAATTATGGCAGCAGCTGTAAGACAGCCTATAACCGAGAGGGACTGGAGTTAGGAAGTCCTGTGAAATTTGCCTAGATCAGGTCGCTAGCACTGGAATCAAACAGGACCACATACAGAAGAAAAATCAGCATAATTTTCAGTAAGGAAAAGCAAGCAGTATGCGTGCCTAGGAGACTTCTAGTTAAATAAGTCATAGTTTCTCCAAATTTAAGCAAATCATAAGCCAACAGTAAAGATAATCATAAGTTTACAGTAAAGTAAGACATGTATATTGGATATTATGGATATCCAATTATGGATAACATTTTAAAAGACATTTTAATGCAAAAAGTAAATATTCGATCAAATAAGGAAAACATCACTACTAACTATGCTTACGTTAGAGAAAATAGGATAACTTTTCTATGGATAACATTTTAATTATGGATAACATTTTAAAAGGCATATTTTAATGCAAAACATATAAGATGTGATTAAATAAGGAAAACTGTCACTGCTAACTCTGCTTAAGTAGAGAAAATAGGAACATGAAAAAAAGTTAAAGCAACATCAAAAAAACTTTTACTTGACAAAAATGCTAAGAAAAGGTGGCACAACCTTAAATCTTAAGAGGGAGTTACTGAATTTAATCCCCAAAACACTATTATAATTGATGCAGTTTTTCTCATTTCTCAATTATACTAAGTATGAAAACTGCTTTGAATTTTTTAAATTTATTTTTATTTTTATGTTTTTGAAGACAGAGCCTCCCTCTGTCGCCCACCCTGGAGCGCAGTGGCATGATCTCGGCTCACTGCAACCTCTGCCTCCCAGGTTGAAGCAATTCTCGTGCCTCAGCCTCCAGGTAGCTGGGACTACAGGCGGGCACCACCATGCCCGGCTAATTTTTTGCATTTTAGTAGAGACGGGGTTTCACCATGTTGGCCAGGCTGGTCTCAAACTCCTGAGCTCAGGCAGTCCACCCATTTCGGCCTCCCAAAGTGCTAGGATTACAGGCGTGAGCCACTGCACCCGGCCTGCTTTGAACTTTTGTTGCTTAGTAGTAGTATATTTAGAAATATATAGCATTACTGCCTGACATTTCTTTTTCTGGGTATTTTTACTGAATATTCCTTCCCAGCTAGCAACCCAAGATTTTAGGGTTGTTTTTGTCTTTTACCTAATGTAAATCTATCATTACACTGAATGGTTTAATTTCTTCTTACCTGTCTTTAATATATAAATAATCATGCCCTTAATCCTACCTAACATTTTATTTCCTTTAATTTACAAAGGGTGAATTATTTTAAATTTATTGTGCTTTTCTTAACCCTTTAAGTCATTTTTTAAAATTGAACTTGAATACTTAATTTTTGTTGTTGTTGTTGTTGTTTTTTGAGACGGAGTCTCGCTCTGTCGCCCAGGCTGGAGTGCAATGGTGCTATCTCGGCTCACTGCAAGCTCCGCCTCCCGGGTTCACGCCATTCTCCTGCCTCAGCCTCCATTCTCCTGCCTCAGCCTCCCGAGTGACTGGGACTACAGGCGCCCGCCACCACGCCCGGCTAATGTTTTGTTTTTTTTAGTAGAGACGGGGTTTCACCGTGTTAGCCAGGATGGTCTCTATCTCCTGACCTCGTGATCTGCCCACCTTGGCCTCCCAGTGTGCTGGGATTACAGGCGTGAGCCACCGTGCCAGGCCGAACTTGAATACTTTAAAGCTTTGCACCTAATTTAAAAAGTATTTTTAAGTACCTTTGGGTGTAATTGCAACAGCATTAAATTTTAATGGCACTAAAGGAATAGAGAAATATTTGGGTATAGTAATTCCAACACTGAATGATATAAATTTACAAATTGTGTCTTTAAAATATTGTGTTAACTTTTAGCAATTTCTTTCCCAATGATGAGAACAGAACTGATAGGCTAAAATTAATTTCTAGAATTTAGCTATGCTAAGTTTCTCAATCCTTCAAACAGATAATTTGAGAGGCCGTATAGTTTATTGGTGATATAAGCAAAATAAATATAAGGGCCTACATGTGGTCTATAAACAATTCTGTCAGAGGCTGGGCAATGTACTTACAATAATCCTGGGGGAAAGCTGCCACAGTAGTTTCCCGATCACCAAACGAGCCACATATAACTTGATGCAACAGGCAGATTATTGTGTAATATAGAGGATTTAACTGAGCAGCCTGGGTCTCATCCTATACTTTTTTATTTTTTATTTTTATGTTTATTTTTATTTTTTGAGATGGAGTCTCGCTCCGTCATCCAGTCTGGAGTGCAGTGGTGTGATCTTGGCTCACTTGCAACCTCTGCCTCCCAGGTTCAAGAGATTCTTCCACCTCAGCCTCCCTAGTAATTGGGATTACAGGCACACACCACCATGCCCAGCTAATTTTCGTATTTTTAATAGAAATGTGGTTTCACTATGTCGGCCAGGCTGGTCTCGAACTCCTGACCTCAGGTGATCCGCCCACCTTGGCCCCCAAAGTGCTGGGATTACAGGTGTGAGCCACTGTGCCAGCCTTTATATTGTCTTGGATACCTGGCTTAGAGGGATTAGATAACTTGTCCAAGGCCATAGAGAGAATATTGGAGCTAGATTTCAAACACTGGTCTGAGACCAGAGCCTAAGCGCTGATCGATTATACTTTGCTCTTTGGATTCTAATTTTGTCAACCAAATTAACATTTCTTTCAATGCTTTGTTCTCTTTTATTGTATTTCAAAACAATCGGCTATACATAACTGATAAAAATGGATTCTAAACCATTGGTAAAAGAGTTGAAAGAACTGGCCACTAGAATCTCCTTCATTCATCTTCTCCAGTTTATTTGGGGAGTGCCACTGCCGATTTCTCCAACTTTAATCTAGTACAACTATCCCCCTTACTCGCCACTCTCCTGACACGCTGGCCGTCTTTCAAAGCTCCCTTATTGCAGTATCTTTCCCACCTCTGGGCTTTTGCACACGCTACCCCTCCTGAAACTGTCCTCTTCCCACTCTTCCTTGTAGCAAGGTAGATTCCTTTCATTCTTTACACCTGAGCTTAAGTACCTCCTCCTCAGAGAGACGTGCTCATGCTATTTAAAGGAGATTGCCCCCCCAACCATTCTCTTATCTCTGCCCTGCCTCTGTTTTCTTTATCGTCTGTATTACAAAAAACTTGCGCATATGTTATTTATTTGGGCTTTTGGGTCTTGACTGTCCCTCTTGAGAAACTGAGGACAGAGACCATATCTATCACTTGCTGTTTTATCCTCAATGCCTAGTATAGTGCTTAATACAGAGCGGGTATTTATTAGGTTGGTGCAACGTTGCAGTTTTCGCCATTACTTCTAATGTCAAAAACCACAGTTTTGCACCAACCCAATTATTTGTTAAATGAACAAATAATTAATTCATTTGTATTTATTTCTCCTGTCTACCCACAAAAAAGTCATGAAACCCTTATTGCTTGTCCTTCTAAAATCTAGATTGCTTCACATATTTCCACAATCTCCCACTTATTCTATGAAAAATAAGATAAGATTAATCTGACATGAATTATTCTTGGTGAACCCATGCTGGTTCTTGGAGATTACACTTTTTCCCCTAAATACTCACAGGCCCTACCTTTAATCATCCATCCCAGAATGCTGTCCAGGATGATGTCAAGTTCATCAGTCTGCAGGTTGTGGGACCACCTGACTCCCCTTGTTTAAAGATGAGAATCGCCTCTCTCTGGTCTTCTAGCCTGCCTTTCATTTGCCTCAGCGCCTCTGATGACAACCAGCAGAGACTTTATTTGGAGACTCTTAGTTCTCTAGAAGAAATTAATCCAGGCCAGGACATTGTAACATTTATAGTAACTATGTTTTTTTTCTAGAATCCCCTCACCCATTCAGACCATTGATTCCTTCTTGCCAGCTTTTCTGCCTTTTTCCAGAAAAAGTAGAAGTGTAATAGGAATTGGATAGCTGAGCTTTCCATCATTTATCAACGTTATATCATTTACCATTTCCTTGATAGTCTGTCTCAGACATAACTAAAACCGTGTGTGTGTGTGTGTGTGTGTGTTTGTAATCAAAATACTTTCCAAACGTAATAAGATCAGATATCTTTATAAATGCTTTTTAAAATGTGCCACGCTGTCTAGCAAAAACAGGTAATTCTAAAATAGCTCCTCTTGAAAAGTCTGCATTTTAAGATAAAATACACTTTTATAGCTGCTATAAGTACAACTAGATATTTAAAAGAATGCAGAGTGATATTTTTCACTAAAGTTAGAAAATTGAAAATTTGCCACATCTGAAACTTTAGAAAGTGTTTAGGAGTAGGCCGGGCACAGTGCCTCACGCCTGTAATCCCAGCACTTTGGGAGGCCAAGGCAGGTGGATCACCTGAGGTCAGGAGTTCAAGACCAGCTTGGCCAACATGGTAAAACCCTGTCTCTACTAAAAATACAAAAATTAGCTGGACATGGTGGTGGGCGCCCGTAATCCCAGCTACTCGGGGATCTGAGGCAGGAGAATTGCTTGAACCTGGGAGGCAGAGGCTGCTGTCAGCCGAGATTGCGCCACTGCACTCCAGCCTAGATGACAGAGTGAGACTCTGTCTCAAAAAAAAAAAAAAAAAAAAAAAAAGAAAAGAAAGAAAGAAAAAGAAAAGAAAGTGTTTAGGAGGAGATTTCTTATGAAAAAAAAAAAAAAATCTAGATTGTGTTCTCTACCTGAGTATCCAGAATACAGGGCCCGATGAGTGATAAAATTAAATGGACAAATCTGTTTTTCCTTCTTCACCTGTTTCCTCAATCTTGTTTTCACACTCAAATATTTTTCTCCTTTATACATTAAGAGATTTTTTATTTATACATATTCTTTTTCAAATTTCTTTGGGTAATTTTTTTGTGAATTCCAACACAAAGGGGTGTGTGTATTATAAATACAAAAATAAAAAGTGATTGCTTTTATACTAGCATCTTAAAACCATTTAGAACTTCAGTAAAACCATGAAAAAGTGCTGCTTTGGAAATGGAGAAATACTCGAAAGTGTGGTGTGATGTTTTCAAGTGGATTGTGATTACAGTCTCAATTTGCCGATCTTGACCTCTAGTGGACAGGTGCAGGCTTACTCTGTTCAACCTTAATAAATGAGGTTCAAGAGAACCCTACGTTCACATCTGAATGGACGAAATGTAGGCATGGGTACTGTGTCCTCTCTTGCAGTATGGGCACAAAACTGTCTTTAGAAAAGAGACAAGTAGATAACTAACATGTTGGTCTTCCTGTGATGAATGGAGAAGCCTGTGGATAATACAGAACAAATGAATGCTGGAAAACACTAAGGCTCATCTAATTAGAGGTAACTGTATCTGTGAAACTACAGGTCCTAAGTTATATGATACTGAAAGTCATTTATTTTTTAATGAAAAACAATGCCCTTGAATAAACATTGGATGAAGTTTTATGAGATCTTTGGGAGTCGAGATATGGTGGGGTTTGGCAAATTGTGCTCAAGGTTTGGGGGCTGTCACCCCATCATCTTGGTCAGATCACAGTTTCCAATGACCTTTGTTTCTTCCTCTCATGAAGAAAACAACACCTGCCTACACCAGTGAATTCTATTTGGAAATCATCTCAGATAAGAAATGACAGATAAAGTATCAGTGATTAGTTTTCAGAACTGTGGCACTTGGGAAGAATGGACATTTTGTAACATATGTATATGAATTAATATAAGACAGAGCAGATTTACTTAAAATACTTTTTGAGCTGAGAAGCTGTTCTTTCGGTAACATTTTTCTTCTGAAGAGCTCAGATTTCTTCCGTAGCTGTGGAACTGCTGTCAGACTGCCTGGCTTGTGCTCAGCCCAGCTACTTATTAACTGGTGGGTTTCTTAACTCTTCCCAGGCATGGATTCTTCATCACCTACCTCATCGTGGTGTGGAAATGTAAACTGAATAATCTTTGAGATATATAGCCCAGGGCCTGGCACAGCATATGTGCTTGGTAAATGTTGTTATCATTTTCTTTGTGCTTACATCCATCTATGCATGCTAGTCCATTTGTGGAAATGCAGTCCTGGAATCCAGGGGTCCTGATCAAAATTGCAGTCTTTCTTTTTTCTGCCTAAGGCTTGGCTAAAATGTATATTCAGCTGGTAATTCTCCTATATGCTATTGGTTTACTGTGGAGTTTTATTGAAGGACAGAGGCAAAATGTTGAAACATTATCTCCAAATCTTCATAGAAAAAAAAAAATCTATAAAACATCTTGCTCAGAAAATTACTAGGAAGCAGATAGTATAAAAGCAAACCATAATTCTATTCAAATTTTTATTTTAATACTCATAAATGTTTTAGTTTTCCATCAAGTGAAAGAATTTATCTTTGGAATCAATAGAAATATAGTCATTATAAATTTAGTTTATGCTTTCACATCCTGGTAGAAATGTAGCAATACACATAAAAATGAAAGATTCATTAATTTTTTTCTCCAAATGCACCATCCTATTTTGTAACCTTGGCTATGAGTATAGGACCAGGAAGCATACACACAGATACACACACACACACACACAGACACACACACACACGACATGACCTGGGACATGGCTACAGTAGCCATAAGAGTTCTTTTACCATCTTCTCCCACTAATGCTAATCATCACAAGTGTGTCATCTGTGAGAAATCTACATTGTCTTCAGCTGCTGCCTAAGACTTTGAAAACCACTGTGCTTCCTTTTACGACAGAAATTTCTGGGAAGTTCCCAAGTGTCCCTTTCATCTAATTTCTGCTGGTCCCTCCTTCCTTTTACACACTTGCTAGTTGTTCCTGGGAGCTCCTTGAAGGCAGGGACCTTACCATCTGGCCCTTGCTGCATCCTGAGAGCCCAGCGCAGTACTTGGCTTATGGTAGGCCCTCAGTAAATATTTGTTGAAAAATGAATTAATTTTCAAAAATATTTAATTATCTACTGTATAAATATTTTAAAAGCATAAAACATGGTCTTTTGCCCTAAAACTAAATCGCTTCAATTCAGAAGAATTGAAAGAATATTGTCTGCTAGTTTTACCTTGCCTTATGTCGAAAAGTTTAATTAAAAGTAACGCTTTGGCCGGGTGTGCTGGCTCACGCCTATAATCCCAGCACTTCGGGAGGCCAAGGTGGTCAAATCACTTGAGGTCAGGAGTTCAAGTCCAGCCTGGCCAACATAGCAAAACCCTGTCTCTACAAAAAATACAAAAATTAGCCGGGCATTGTGGTGCGCACCTGTAGCCGCAGCTACTTGGGAGGCTGAGGTGGGAGAATTGCTTGAACCTGGGAGGTGGAAGTTGCAGTGAGCCAAGATCGCACTACTGCACTCCAGCCCGGGTGACAAAGTGACACTCTGACTCAAAAACAAAAAAAGGCCGGGTGGGGTGACTCACGCCTGTAATCCCAGCACTTTGGGAGGCCTAGGTGGGCGGATTACCTGAGGTCAGGAGTTCAAGACCAGCCTGGTGAAACCCCGCCTCTGCTAAAAATACAAAAAGTAGCCAGGCATAGTGGTGTGCGCCTGTAATCCCAGCCACTTGGGAGGCTGAGGCAGGACAATCCCTTGAACCCAGGAGGCAGAGGTTGCAGAGAGCCGAGATCACACCCCTGCACTCCAGCCTGGGTGACAGACTGAGACTCCATCTCGAAACAACAACAACAAAAAAGAAAACCAATGTCATGTGAGTTACATAATCAAATCAGAAAAATTTTGAGGAAAGAAGTAAATGATCTTAATCTCTTTATCTCTGATTCTCTGGCTCTTTGGATGGCTAGTTCTTTTCGGTTTAAAAACTTTATGTAGTCTTCGATTCTGTGATTCTGTGGTAATTTTATTCTGCTATCCAATGAAAGGATAAAATCTAATGGCCCAAAATATACTTAATTTGCATTTTTTGGTTAAATATATTAAGTGGCTAAAAAAATATCATCCATCTGGAATTTCTGAACCTCACATCTCTGGAAAAGGATATCTCATGCTCACCACCTCTATGTCCAGTAAATGACTCCTCTAAGAAAGAACTTGGCCCAACCCTTGAAAACTCTGCTCTAGTCCCCACCAGTTGTAACAAGAAACACATTAAGGTGTGGTAGGTGTGTGGTCTTTGGCCTGTGCCTTTTTTTCTCTTGTCTGTTTCTGGAATTAGGTGGACTTGCTTCTTTCCTCTAACTGATGCACACCTCAAGTTACTTGAGCCCACTTCTCAACATACCCTAGGTTCCCATCAGTTTACAGCAGTGCTTCTCAAACGCTTTGGTTTCAAGACCCCATTACATGCCATAAAATTATTGATGACCACAAAATGCTTTTATTTGTGGATTTACCTACCAATATTTACCATATTAAAAATTAAAACACAAATTAGAAATATATATTTGGTTATAAATAACAATAAGCCCAATGTACATTAACATAAATAACATGTTTTTGGAAAATAACTATTTTGTAAAACAAATGAGAAAAACAGCATTGTTTTAATCTTTGCACATCTCTTTAATATCTGGCTTAGGCTGGGCACAGTGGCCCATTCCCGTAATCCCAGCACTTCGGGAAGCTGAAATGGGAGGATCCCTTGAGGCCAGAAGTTGGAGACCAGCCTGGGCAACATGGCGAGACCCAGTCTCTACAAAAAATTAAAAATTAGCTGGGCATGGTGGCATGAGGCTGTAGTCCCAGCTGCTACTTGGGGGGCTAAAGTGGGAGAATCGCTTGAGCCTGGGAAGTTGAGGCTGCAGTGAGCCATGACTGCACCACTGCACTCCAGCCTGGGCAACAGAGACCCTGTCTCTCTCACACACACACACGCACACACACACACGCACAAACACATCTGGCTCAATAGAAGACAGCTGGATATTCTTACCTGCCTCTGCATTCAATTTGTTCCAATACATTACTTTGGTTAAAGAATATGAAGAAAATCTGGCTTCACATAGATATGTAGTTGGAAAATGAGAGGCATATTTTGATAGCCTTTTCAAATAATTGTGGGTATTCTTTCAAATAATTGTGTGATATTAGAGCAAAACTTGACAAATCATAGTTTCTTAAAGACTGGTTACAAAGTAGAATCTGAAACCCAATCAGTGAACTGTGAAAATGTGTTACATTAAAATGCACTGGTCTATCTTGTTCTCAGAGTGGATTTTGTAGCATCATGCATTGCATTGGTCATTTGGAAAATACTGGTTCACTGAGTCACACAATTCTTCCAAATTTTTAGTCATTTCAGTATACAATATTTTTAAGTCCTTTTTAATAATAGCACCGCCGATCTCATCCTTAAGTACTGGGAAACTCATAATATTGGATACAAATTTCCCCCAAATTCCAATTTTTGGTTGAAAACTCAAATTTTATCACTAGCAACAAATACTGTCAGTTGTTTTTCTTGACATGGAGTGGCTGGAGTGCAGTAGCACGATCAGCTCAGTCTCCTGAGTAGCTGGGACTACAGGTGTGCGCCACCAAGCCCGGTTAATTTTTTAAATTTTTTGTAGAGACAGAGTCTCGCCATGTTGCCCACGTTGGTCTCAAACTCCTGGCCTCAAGCAGTCCTCCAGCCTTGGCCTCCCAAAGTGCTGGGTTTATAGGCATCAGCCACCATGCCTGGCCCCAGGATATTCTTGAGTGAAGCTGACTTTCTTTTGCCTTTGCCAGGCCATAGCAGTAAACAGTCAGTTAACTCCTAGTACACTGATTTCACTGATGCTAAGGCATGACTTTTGCTGATAATTGCTTTTGCACCATCCATGCACATTTCAACACAGTTGTATCAGAATAAACCATAAGATTCCGACAGTTATTCAACACTTTGGCTATTTCAGCACATGTGTGTTTGTTGCCAAGCATTTATGTAATAAAATATCTTCAATCATTAACTGGGGCCAATAAGAACAAAAATAAGAAAAATAACAAATCCAGTTATATCTGTAGATGTGTCCATTTTTAAAGCACAAGTGCAATTCTGCAGATGGTATATTAGTCTTCATGTTTATAGTGAAATCTGAAATTTGACGAGTTACTGTGTTTTGGGGAAGTGGCACTGGTTTCTTTTACTCACTTGTCCTTCAGCAGGCATTGAGCAACGTCAACTGTGCAAGGCTTTGTCATTCAGCTAGTATATGTACTTTTCCAGCCAATGCAATATGATAACTCACCCTGTAGGATGCTTTGGTGTCTTTTTCATTTCTAGTTTGAAAACCTGAAGAAATATTTAGCTTTTAAAAAGCTCATATTTTGTACATTAAAAATATTTATTTTCCTTTATACTCTTATCAGTCTAAAAATAACAATTTGAAATTGTTTTGTTGCATAAGACACAATAAGGGGAATTGTTAGTAACCACAAAGGGAGGGAAAGATATCTTTCATTGTGTTTTCATTTCTTCCTCCAGTTTTTTTTGAAGTTGATCCACCCTTCCATGAGTCAGGGAACTCTGATATTTCAGGTTCAGGTACGTCAGCATCTGACATGTAGATGCTACATGTGGTAATTGAGAAAGCAAGCCAACGTTCTATCCTTAATGATAAGAAAAATATTCTATAAATAACTTTTCTTTTTATTTTAGAATGTTGAACTCTAAAGCAACAACAGTTTTAGATGATTTTTTTTTAATTTATGAAGTTTTGAAAAAAATTTAAAATGTTGCAAAACAACACAGTATATTATTTGTTGTTGAGTTTTCAAATAGATGCAAGGGAAATTCGGGATTTTGAAACAACAATACATTGGACAATAATGAGGTTACAGAAATTATAGCAGGTATAATGAAAGATAGATACTGCAGTCAAAGTATTAAGAACAAACTGAGTTAATCTCCGAAAATGCACATATATATATTCTAAATCTACCACCTTAGAAAATTCTAAAAAACACAAGAATACGAAAAGCACTTGTTGCCAGACAGAACAAAGCATCCTAGGTCATGTAGCCTCTGGAAGCTCTACCATATTCTTAAGAAAGGATGAAAGCAAGAAAAACAAATGATGTCTTCATATTATTGTAAAATAGTTTTGACCTCACAGTCCTCCTGAAAAGATCTTAGCGCCCCCTGGAGTCCCCAGACTACATCTGATGAATCACTGGTCTAGGGAGCCATCAGTTTTAAATGAGTTTTGATTATCTTAAATATGCTTATTACACTTTCTTTATTTGATGCACCTTGTAGAACCTAAAATTAGATTTCAGGAGCTGCTGATGCTTTGAATGAAGTAAGAGACATCAGAGGTTAACAGTTCAAGAGCCATGAATTCTCATTTTGATCCATTAACTCCTTCTACCTTTGTATCATGAGTCTGGAAGCCCTGATTCAGTCCTTGTTAAAAAGCTGGAAATAGGCCGGGTGCTGTGGCTCACACCTGTAATTCCAGCACTTTGGGAGGCCGAGGCGGGCAGATTACCTGAGGCCAGGAGTTCGAGACCAGCCTCACCAACATGGTGAAACCACGTCTCTACTAAAAATTAAGAAAAAAAAAAAAAAAAAAATTAGCTGGGCGCGATGGCACATGCCTGTAATCCCAGCTACTCTGGAGGCTGAGGCAGGAGAATTGCTTGAGCCTGGGAGACGGAGGTTGCAGTGAGCTGAGATTGTACCACTGCACTCTAGCCTGGCCAACAGAGCAAGACTCTGTCTCAAAAAAAAAAAAAAAAAAAAAAAAGAAAGAAAGAAAAAAAGAAAAAAGCTGGAAATAGCTGTTTTGCTGTTGATAAATGAATGGATTTAAATTCCCACATGTTGCTTCTCCAGATCATTTCATGATCACTCAAGCGGAAACTGCAGCAATTAGAAGTGTTGCATATGGTTGGAATTTAATCACTTTACATTTTGAGCATTCCTTCTAAAAGCAATTTCTTTTGATTTAATGTAAAAATTCGTAAGTACATATCAGGCACCCATACTATCCATGTATTAAAGGGAATACAAAAGGTGCATATCCTACTCCTCAATTATTAATTTTTGCGGCTGGGCGCAGTGGCTCACGCCTGTAATCTCAGCACTTTGGGAGGCCAAGGTGGGCAGATCACCTGAGGTCAGGAGTTTGAGACCAGCCTGGCCAACATGATGAAACTCTGTCTCTACTAATAGTACAATAATTAGCTGGGCGTGGTGGCAGGCACCTGTAATCCCACCTACTGGGGAGGCTGAGGCAGGAGAATCTCATGAACCCAGGAGGCAGAGGTTGCAGTGAGCTGAGATTGCACCACTGCACTCCAGACCGGGATTTAAGAAAATGTGTAAATATTGCCTCAAATGTAATCAAATGCTTGAATGTAGCTTATAAACAATGAGAATAGGGCACACAAAGAGATTTTCATTCTTCACAGAAGTGAGACTTAAAAAGGCCTTGAAGGATAAATAGAAATAGATGGAAGCAGAGTAGAAGGGTCATTCCAAGAGAGTATTAGTTTGGATGAGGGTACAGAGGCAGGAAGATGGAGCTTAGCTTGAGGGAATGGAGGTCACTGGTGTTGTGAATATTTGCAGACAGCCATATCCAGAGCTGAGAGGTGAAGGAGCAGACTGGAATAGTTCTTTTTTTCTTCACTCTCCTACCCTATTTGCCTTTGGTTTAGCAAGGAGGATCGAAAGTAAACCAAGAGAAATGGTGGGGGGCAGCAGAGGGAGGTGGGAGGGAAACTCCAGGATGTTATGGTTAGCCAAAAGAAGCTGTTGAAATAAAATGACCAAGAGTTAATGCCATTTTAGGTGTGGAGATGCATAGCCTAGATCCCCTTCCTCTAAAGGACTTGCTGTCCATCCACTGAAAGCTTGGTCATCAGCCAACCTGCAGCTATCAGCTCTTTCGGGGCCTGCCTTGTTGCAAAGGGCCGCCTCCCTGCAAAGAGCTGCCTTGCTCAAAGAGCCACCTTGCACTAGGTCATGCTCTTCTGGTGGCAGCTTGCATCCTATCACGGAGAGGCAGGGGTGTGAAAGGGGTGTGAAAGCACAGCCATCTCATATGCTGTGCAGGACAATATCCACTCCAGAGTTCCTGCTAGACTGGCCAAGATCTTGTTGCAGCTCAACTTCTTTCCCATTCTACTCATGCCCTCTTTCCTTCACAGGTGTTGAGCCCTCATAAAATTTTGCACCTGAAATTCTGCCTCATTATCTGTTTCTGGAGAATCCAACCTGTAACATTTTCCTAGCCAGGGCTGAATACACACACACACACACAAACACAAACATATACACACACACACACTCTTACTCTGTCTCTATATATATATGTTTATGTATATGTATATATGTATGTACATTTTTAATTACTTTCCTCCATTTAATAGCATACTGTTTATCAATTATTAGCAAATTATGTTTTCAAAGCATGATTGCTTTGGCATTAGTAATGCTAGTCAGAAATATGAGTAACTTTTGGTAAGAATGGGAAGCACTCAACTTGTAACTTCAAAAAGACATTATCTGAAAGGTTGAAGGCCAGTTTCTGATAGTACCTGGTGTCTTGGCTTCAGGGCTCACAGCAATCCTGTGGAGAAAGTATGAGTATCCCATTTCAACAAAGGAGGTGAGGCTTAGAGGGAAAGGAAGTTGCTCAAGATTTGCTCTGGAACAGAGCCAGGATTCCCACTTAGATCTTCCAACTCTGAATCCTGCAGGCCTTCACCTGTCAAGCACTGAGCACCTGCCTGCCGGCTCCAGAGCTCCTCTGGGGCCTTGGTCAGTGTGGTGGTGTTTATGTCCAGCACACATTCCCTTGGTCTACTGGAGGACAGTTTCTCTACATGCAGATGACTTCCTTCCCCAAGGACCTGTGCCTCTCTCCCTGAGGGCTTTCTCTGACACCATCTGCACATGGGCAGGTTAGACTGAAAGTTTCAGAGGTCAGTGGCTTCCAGAGGCACCTCTCTAACAATAAGGGCCCAGATTGAGTGGAAATACCCCAGCTTCCTTACCACTCCAGCCTCCGTGCCTTTGGTGGCGTGATTCCGAGATGCATCCTACACTGACTTGCAGTGGCTCCCTGGCCACAGCATTCGCGTGGCCCTCAGCAGCTCTCCTCCTTCCCTGGCTGTCTTCCTCACCACCTCTCCATGATTCCAGGAATCAGCTCCCAAATAAACGACTTGCACCCGAATCCTTGTCTCAGGGTCTGCTTCTAGGGGCACACCAAGGAAGACAGCAATGCTGTCTTAAGGTTTTGCACATCTGAGCCAGAGGGACCCCCTGGGACTGGGGCTCAGGACTGAGTTTGGAGGAGTGGGAGACACTCAGGGTGTAGCTTGAGGAGGGATGAGGTGAGGCTTTGAGGTTGGCAGATGGCATTTCTGGCAGGAGCCTAGCATGGAAGGTGTGAGAGGAAGAGGGAGGTTGGGGATAGTGGACATCCTTGGGGGTGGTGGGGAAGGAATCAAGGCTGGGAGCCCGCCTCTATCAGCAAAGGGAACTGTGCCAGTGGGCCCCAGGGCCAATGCCAGGGAGGCCACGTTCACCCAGAGGCTCAGCCAAGGTTTTTAAGGAGGGGAATCAGAAATGCTGTTTACTGGCTTGCTGTTGGCCCAGTATTTCTTGTTTTACATTTTTGCTCTGGAATTTCCATTATCCTTACTCCTTAGAGGTGACTACACTTTTGCAGCTAGTAAAATATGTTCTCCAGGTTAAATGGCATTTCAGCAAGTGCCATCATTACATTTTTCAGCACCCAGCCACTTACATCACTCTTCCATTTTGTCCTTTTAAAATCACCCTGTGCAGTGAGCAAGGCAAGGGTTATATGCCCACCTTTGAGATGCTGGCTAATGTGTTCACAGCGCCCCAGCTGTGAGTAGTGTGGGTCAGGGGAGTGCACAGAGCCTATCAATGCGGCTTCACTCCTATGGCAGGCTCCAAGGGTGCCGGCCCTCTGCTGGCAGACTCAGTGCTATTCCAGGAGTGGGCTGGGCTGGCCCCACCAGGGGCAGAAAGCCGGAGCCTATAGATGCAGCTCTCTTCTACCCACCTGTCCTCTTGAGTCCCCACTGTAGCCGACTGGACTTTCTAACAGCAGAAAGCTCTTTTACCAAGGAGATTTCCAAGTCCTGGTTTTTTTCTATTGATTCTAGGGATGGCAATGTTTGGATAGAATATCAGAGCTTGGCTGGTGCCTGGGCAGTCATGACCGTGGGACCTGGCCGTGCATGGGCAGGGCAGCATGGTGATGTGGGGCTGGGCTCAGGATCAAATGAGACAGGCCTGAAGTCCATCAGAGCTTCTTAAAGCCTGGACAAGTGGCCGGTTCTTTGAAGGGTTTATATCTATATAGCCTAGTGCAGCTTTCAGATGTGTGGTTTAGGATGTTGAAAGCACTTGTTATTGCTTGTGTTGATATGATGAAAGCAATACTACTAAAGTGTGGTCTCTGAGGCCGAATGAATGTGATCTCTGAGGCTGCTTTCCCCAACCTGGGGGAGGTGGGCTGCTGGGTGGCCATGTCAGGTTCAGTTCTGGCAGGATGCTGGGGCCCTTCCGGCAGCACCAATGCCCTGGTTCAGAACCTTTTGCTTGTTGCTCCCCAGGGGTGATTAAGGCCAGGGAGCAGCTGTAAGCCTTCCCAGCAGGGCTAGCTGTGGAGCCAGAAGCAGGGACCCGCCGCATCCACCCACCACAGACTCCAAGCCCTTCCAGGCCTGGCCCCGCTGCTCAGTCCTGCTCAGTCCCACGTGGAGGGAAAACTCCGAATCCTAGAGTGCCCTGAAGTCTCCCAACTGGGGGGCAAGGAGTAGGCAAATTGGTACCCTTTCTACTGGAATACCAGCTTCTTTGTCATGTCCAACAACTCCAGGGATTGTGACCTTTTCGACCAGCATTTTCCTCTAACCTTTCCATCTTCCTCCCAGGAAAGTGAGGACTCAACAATGCAAGTTATGAAACCCTTCTGCTGGAATCAGACCAAAAGGAAGCTCTCTAATAAGAGTCTATTGTGAATGTTGTGCTGTTGTGCCTAGATCTCCACAAGGGCACAGATGACTGGGAATTCACGTCTCTCGCTCCTTTTAAACCCTCAAATCTGAGTCTAGCTGCTGCGATACAGAGACTGTTTCCCTGTGAAGTTTCTAGACTTGCCACTGAATTGACCTGGCCTGTAGAGAGGACATTTCTCTTCCCTTTGGATAGAGAAGGCTATCTTTGAAGCCTCGAAAGACAAAAGAGTGGTTTTTGTCTCCCTTGTTCCCATAAGGAAAAAGATGTCAGGTGAGAGGCCAATCTTGTATCAGCCTCCCAGAGACCACCCCCATAGGAATCTGCCCCTCCTCCCCTCTTAGCTGTAACTAGCTAGATCAGGGTGCGCTCTGACTAAAGGGTAGCCTCTCCCAAGGCCACTGAGTTGTGGCCTGGTGAAAAAGATGATCCTGGCCTCTTAAGATTCCTCCTTCAGGACATAAGTTTGGGAAACTGAGTGGCCGCTGACATTTGAAGTGAGAGCCAAAGCAGGATTTTGGTGCAGAAAGTGGGGAGCAAAGAGAAACAGGTCATCTCCATGATGGTCATGTGCAGGTGAGGGCATCAAGGAGCCAGGAGCAGAGTCAAGAGAATGGAACAGATGCTCAGAGAGCAGGGTCAATGCTCCACAGGTTCCTGGAAAGATGGGAATGTGGCCCTAGCTTGGGATGGCTTTGCCCTCTCAGTCCCAGCTCTCATGAGAGCCACCCAGGCCAAGGCTCCTGTTCTGAGACACCATCTCTTCAACATAGATCCTTGCACAAAACCCCCCTTTTCTGAGCCAGCCCAAGGAGGAGTCTCTGTTTCTGAACCTCTGCTTATCAAGGGCAGGTCTCCTGGCTAGTTGAGAATAATGCTAGAAACCTGCCTTGTCCAATGCAGCAGCCACTAGTTACACATGGCTCTCAAGCACTTATAGCTCAAGCACTGTGACTGGTCCAGACTGAGATGTGCTGTGAGTCTAAAATTCACACTGCACCCTGAAGACTTAAGGCCAAAAAAAGAAGGTAAAATATCTCACTAATATTTTTTCTGTATTGATTATATTAAAATGAGAATATTTTGGATATATCAGTTTAAATAAAGATATTATTAAAGTTAATTTCACCTGTATCTTTTTACATTTTTAATGTGGCCATGAGAAAATTTACAGTTACATATGTGGTTCACATTATTATATTAAATATTTCTATTGGATACCCTGCCTTATACTGAAATATCCCAGAAAGAAGAACTGTAGATATTTTAGCAATCACATTAATTAGTTCCAATACTGAAATTGAAGTCTCAAGGAATTAACACACGTAATCTCCTGCCTCCAGGCATGCTGAGCCTCAACAAGTGCAGCTAAAATGGACCTTCTTCTAAAGCCCCCACTGTACCCCAGGGAAACCCTCTCACCTGCACCCAGCAATCCTCTTCATGCCCTTGCAGTTGCTGTGCTATAGTTGCTGTTAGCCCTAGGTGAGATTATGTATGTAATGTTTACCATTTTGGAGACCCAATGCAGATTTTATTATTAAATAATCTCACATTGAATTTACACAAGATGGAGATTTAAAAAAAGAAACAACCTGGGATGTGTCATAAGATCCAAGGACGCCACCAGGCTCTCAGCCATAGGATGGGGCTCTCTCCGTCTTTTATCTGTGTACCTCTTAAAGCACCTGCTCCATTTTTCTCTCTGCTGACAAGCAGCCTCTGCTTCCCCAGGGTGGGAAATGTGGGGACTGCCCCACATTTGACAGAGTTGACAGCCCACAGCTCCTTTTTCGCAGAGAGACACCAATGCTACTCTAGGTCCCACGTCCAGAGGTCCTGGGAAGGGATTCATGGCCCAACTTGAGAGAACCACTATGGCCAGGAGCCAAGCCACATAAGGATATGACTGTCCCCCTCCCCGCAAAGCTGTGTAGTGAGAGGATGGGATGGTTCCCAGAAAGTAGGAAGCGGACCCTAAACAAAACAGGAAATTTTCATGATATCCATGATTATTAGTGTTTGCTTAATCTGGCTCTTTGGTTAAAAAGAACTGTTCTTCCATCCATGGAGGGCTCCAGATGACACCTCCCACTCCTATATCCTCCTTAGAACTTTGCACACCTGCGTGAAAACTTTCACCTCCTCTCCAACTACTAAAATTTGATAATGAAACAATCTGTGAAATTCAACATGGACCTGAGCCATGCAGTCTGTGGGTGGATCACATGAGCAGCAAGGCAGCCATTTGGAAGAAAGCAGTCACTAAATCACAGACAATGAGAGGAGCCCCACGACAGTGATGCCACAGAGACCTAGCAAAATTGGTCACTTCAGGTGATGATAGGGATGTTTCAGGGAGCCTTATTTAACCTGATTCGTGGCAGCACCTGAGGAAAAATCCTGAGCGGGAATGAGTTCATCCATACCTACTGGCTATTCACGTCCTCCCACAGCCATCTGGCCCTGGCTAAGTCACACTGCTTTGGAGTTCATTTCAAAAGCCCAGTCATATGCATGTTAAAGAGGTTCACGTATCATTGACTCATAGTAAGAAAGCCAGTTTTCTGTGTGATTTTCAAGAGTCTGTCGGTGGGCACACCCAGCTAACCTAAAGTCATTTCTCCCACTACTCCCTATGGACCCTTCCACTGCCACCCGGTCAGCCCAGACACCGTCTTGCTCCTGCACACACGATGTGCAGGTCACCTGAGAGTCTATTTCTGTAGCCTGAAGATGGCCTAAAAAGGTCTAAACCCAGCTCTGTGCGTGACCAGCTATGCCATCCTTGGAAAGTTTCTTTTTCCTTGGATAAAATTCAAGTAATTATCACCACCTGGCAGGGTCGTTATAAAAATCAAAAAAGATTTAAAGCACTTAAGCTGTATCTGGAATACTTTTGTTCTTTAAAAAAAATTCTGAAGCACATATGGCAAATTTTAACATGTTCACTGGTTGAATTTTCTCCATATTTTTCTATGTGCTTGTAATTTTTCACTTTCTTAAAAATGATAAATATTATTTTGGGGAAACAGGGACCAAACTTGCCTCCTACCATAACCAGCTACAAAAATGGACAAATTATATACCACACCTGTGTTCAGGTATTAGACAACAGTCAGCCTAGGACTATGATACATGAGAGAAGACAAATGAATGAGGTGAACCCTCTCATTGCCCCAGGTTTCTGCCTGGGGACAGTTTCTGGGACCATATTGCAGGCAGTAGGATCCTGGGAAGAGCATGGTGGTCTTACTGAGTTGAAGTATCAGAGATCAGAGTTCAGGGAGGCTGAGTCAGCCAGAATTTGTGTAACAAAGTACCTTGAAGAAGGGAGTTATGCTGAGAGAACTTTCAGAATCTGCAGAGGGGTCCCCTTGAACCTGCTGCTGAACACTAAGCTGAACTTGAGTACGGTGAAACTCCATGAGACTAAGTAAAGGACTACTAGGCAGATATAAGCTGAACAATTCCCAGCAGTCACACAGGGCTACAAGATACTTGCATTCAACCAGCCGGCATAGAAAGTCCACACTGAGGTTCAGAGTCATTCAGTTAGAGACCACAAAAGAGTCACACCTTAGCAGAAGTGCTACCAAAGCTGAAAAACAATCCTCAAAAGGGTTAAACTATTCTGCAAGTAACTTAACTGCCTGCCAGAGCAAAGATCAACATTCTTCAAAAGAACATAACAAAATCCAACACAGAACAAAATAAAATCCACAATGTCCAGCATCCAAAAGAATATTACAAGGCATGAAAGGAAGCAAGAAAATGGGACCTATAACCGGGAAGAAAATCAGTAGATAAAAATTAAGAAATGACAGAGATGATGAAATTAGCACACAAAAACTTTAAAACAGCTATTATAAATAAGTTTATGTAGTCAAAGAAAAATGAATATAATGAGAAAGAAATGAAAGATATGAAAAAGAACCAAATGGGACTTCAAGAGATAAAATGAAAATTTCACTGGATGAGACTAACAGTGTATTTGGCACTACAGAAGAAAATAACAGTGAATTTGAGGACGTAGCAATATAAACTTATCTAAACCAAAGAAAAGAAAGAAAGAAAACTTGCGGGGGAGTAGGGAGAGACAGCATAGCCTCAATGACCTGTGGGACAATATGAAGCAGTCTAGTACCCATGAACTTGGAGTGCCACAAAGATAAGAGAGAGGAGGAATAGAAAAAAGCTGGAAAATTTTATAGTGAATTTCCCCCTAAATTTAAGGAGAAATATAAATCTATAGAGCCAAATGTCTTACACCAAGATGTTATTAATATATGACCGAATTTCTGAAAAATGGCTCCAAAGAAAACAGCTTTAAAGCATCCAGAGACAAAAGAAACATTTTACACAAAGGAGAAAAGATAAAACTTAATGCAGACTTCTCATCAGAAACAATGCAATTCAGATGACAATGGAATGCATTTTAAAGTATGGAAAGGAAAAAAGCAAACCCAGAATTCTAAGTCTAGCAAAAATATAATTTAAAATGTTGCCAATAATAATTCTGAATGCCATTATCCTGAATGTCAAAATCCCAAAGATTAAAATCCGGCCTGGCATGGTGGCTCATGCCTATAATCCCAGCACTTTGGGAGGCCAAGTCGGGAAGATCACTTGTGGTCAGGAGCTCAAGACCAGCCTGGCCAACATGGTGAAACCTCATCTCTATTAAAAATACAAAAAAATAATAATAACAATAAGCTGGGCGTGGTGGCATGTGCCACTCCAGCTACTCCAGAGGCTGAGGCAGGATAATCCCTTGAACCCAGGAGGCAGAGGTTGCAGTGAGCTGAAATTGTACCACTGCACTCTAGCCTGGGTGACAGAGTGAGACTTCATCTCAAAAAATAAAAAACAAAAAAATTAAGATTAAAATTCCTAACGTCTAAAATCCTGAAAAATCACAATCCTAAAAAATTAAAATCTCAAACTGAACTGAAATTCTGAAAGCCAAGTTCTGGAGAAGGGATTAGTGCGTCTTCAGTTGTGCACAAGATAGTTGAATCATGTTGGCTGCAGCATGTTAGGCAGAACTATTACCTTGTTATTGTCTTTATTTGGAAATTAAGTTTGGTTTAAGGAGATGCGTGTATGTGCCAAATTGACAAGGGGAACTGTGCACTTAATTTCAGGTGTCAATTCAACTGGATTAAGGAATACCTAGAAACCTGGTGTCAATTCAACTGGATTAAGGAATACCTAGAAACCTGGTAAAGCATGATTTCAGGTGGGTTTGTGACGGTGTTTCCAGAGGAGATTGCTGTGTGAGTCTGAGTGGACTAGGTGGGGAAGATCTGCCCTCATCGTTGGTATGCACCATCCAGTCATCCAGGGATCCAGAGAGAACAGATACAGAAGGTGAATGAGTCTCTCTCTGAGAGCTAGGACAGGCTTTTCTTCTACCACTTTGGACATAAGAGATCCAGACTTGACAGCCTCTAGACTCCAGGCCTTACATCAGCAGCCCCCGCCTGGATCCCAAGGCTTTCAGCCTTGGACTGAGAGTTACACCATTGGCTTCCCTGGCTCTGAGGCCTTCGGACTTGGACTGAACCACACTTCCCATATTCCACAGTCTCCAGTTGGCAGATAGCCTGTCGTAGGACTTCTCAGCCACTATATTTGCATGAGCCAGTTCCCCTAATAAATTCCTCTCATATACCTATATACAAATCCTATTTCTTCTATCTCTCTGGAGAACACTGCCTAATATAGATTTGGTACTGGGGAGGCCAAGTATCATTCCTTCTTACCGTATTCCTTACAGAACAATGGAAAAGAGCTGTGAAATTGTTCCTTACAAAAAAAAAAAAAAAAAGTGAAAAGTTAAAAGTGTACAAGGTTACTTAATGATGAAAGATACAAATTTAAAAGCTAATTTTAGGCCAGGAATGGTGGATCACAGCTGCTATCCTAGGACTTTGGGAGGCTGAGACAGGAGGATCGCCTGAGCCCAGAAGTTTGAGATCAGCCTGGGCAACATGGCAGAGAACCCATCTCTACAAAAAATTTAAAAAATTAGCTGGGCCTGGTGGCATAAGCCTGTAGCCCCAGCTGCTACTTGGGAGGCTGAGGTGGCAGGATCACTTGAACCCAGGAGGTCGAGGCTGCAGTAAGCTGAGATTGTGCCACTGCACCACTCCAGTCCTGGGTGATAGAGTGAGACCCTATCTCCAAAAACAAAAACAAAAACAAAAACAAAAAAAAGCTAATTATGGCCGGATACAGTGGCTCACGCCTGTAATCCCAGCACTTTGGGAGGCCGAGGTGGGCGGATCACCCAAGGTCAGGAGTTTGAGACCAACCTGGCCAACATGGTGAAACCCCGTCTCTACTAAAAATACAAAAAATGAGCCAAGCATGGTGGTGGGCACCTGTAATCCCAGCTATTCCGGAGGCTGAGGCAGGAGAATTGCTTGAACCAAGGAGGTGGCGATTGCAGTGAGCCGAGGTCGCACCACTGCACTCCAGGCTGGGTGACTGAGTGAAACTATGTCTCAGGAAAAAAAAAAAAGTAATTATTTTTGACACCGCAAAAACAGAAAATTGCTTAATTGCAACAGCCAAGCAATAACCAGAATTTCAAAAGGACATCATATACTTACAAAATTTGTACACCACAACCACTCTCCAAATACAGGTTCAATGAGTGTTTCAAAGATCAAAGAATTGAAAATGCAGGCAAAAAATACAAGAAATCTCCCCTGCTAAGTTATTCAATTGTGTGTGATTTCTGCCCCTTCACATATAACACCAATTTGCTATGCTATGTATTTCATCTTCAAATCATTTCCAGTACTAAGTATAAATTGTGTAAAGACTTTTAGTGAGTTCTAATTTGTTTTATGAAATTTTTGCAAATGTAATTCCATAAAGTTGCATTATCACAGCGTTGACTTTGTCGTATAAGCATTGTCCATGGATGTAAAATATTGAAACTTCCTCAGCAAACGAAAAGATGTTCTTTTTGTACATCTGCACTTGAGAAAGATAAAATGTCTCAAAATCTTGGCTCTTTGGGCCACTGCATATACAGTGGTGACCCACCGAGGTTTTTGATTGATTTCATCAAAAGACTTAGGTTGCCCATCATGTTATTTCAAATGACAGCGGTTATAAAGCTGGGCACACACAATTACTGACCATAATGACATGCATGTATACATTTTGCATTTTCACCTATTCCTTTATGAATATGATTCATCTGCTTATAACTATTATATCCATGTGACTATTGTTAGTATACCTGAGTGTTTATGCTTGTAAAAATATGTATGTTGTGATTGCCCATTTTATTGGGTAAAGTATGAAGTGCTCTGTTGTGTCTTTATATGTTTCTCAAGGAAATCTCTCTTTAAAAATGTAAATAAATGTCTTTAAATAATTTTTTGAAATTAGTTTTTCCAAAATTAGATTTTCAGACTTTGATCTTTCAGCGTTATGATTTTTAAGACTTTAGACTTTAGGGATTTTGATCTCTTGGGATTTTAACAGGATTATGGCATTTATGATTATGTCTTTTAAGATTATGGCCCAAACCCACTTTTAAAATGAAGGTGAAATGATGACTTTTTCAGGTAGACAAAAGATGAGAGCACTTGTTCCCAGGACTACCGGACTTAAAAAGGTATGAAAGTTCTTTAGGCAATAGGAAAATGATGTCAAGTGGAAACTTGAATCAATACAAATAACTGGAGAGACTAGGATATGGCAAATACATGGATAAGAAGAAACTACTTTTTTTCCTTTTCCTTTATTTAAAATTAGTTTTTAAAACAATGATTTGAAACAAAAGAAAGTATTGTGATGTTAATAACATGCAGCAGTAAAGTATGTGTATGACAACAATATAAAAATGAAAGATATTTTTGGAAGGTTTTTATATTATATGTGAATTAGTATAATATTATTTGAAGGTAGAGGTGATATATTAATTACGTATATTTTAAACCCTATTGCAACTACTAAAAACAATAAAACAAGGTGATATATTTTGCAAGTCAATAGTGGAGATAAAATAGAATACTAAAAAATGTACAATGAATGCAAAAGAAGACAAAAAGGAATAAAAAGGGAACAAAGAACAGATGGGACAAATAGAAAACAAGTAGCAAGATGGTAGATATATATCTGACTTAATCATTACATTAAATGTAAATTATCTAAACACTATAATTCATAAACGTAGATTGTCAGACTGGATTTAAAAGCAAGACCCTACTATACACTCTTTAAAAAGAAAACCCTAAAATATAAAGATACAGTTAGATTAAAGGAAAGGGATGGGAAAAGATATACCATGCAGTAATACCATGCACAACATTAATTATTTAAAAAGTCAGTGTAACTATGTTAATATCAAAGTACACTTCAGAACAAAGAATATTGTAGGACTGTGGATAAAGAGAAACATTTCATAATGATAAGGGGGTCAATAGATCAAGAACAAAGCAATCCAAAATGTATATGTACCCAATATGAAAACTTTAAAATACATGAAGCAAAAAAATGACAGACCTGAAAGAAGAAAGACACAAATCCACAATAGTAGCTGGAGATCCCAAAATTCCTCTCAGTAACTGATAAAACAAATAATCAGAAAACAAAGATATAGAAGACTTAAACAATACTATCAACTAACTTGACAGAAATGACATATATAGTACACTTCACATGACAATAACGGAAGACACACATTTTCAAGTACACATAGAACATTTACCAAAATAGACTGGATGCTGAGATGGAGAGTAAGTCTCAAAAAACTTACAATAACTTAAATAATCCAAAGTACTAATACTAATATGAATGATCATAGTAATTTGAAATTAAATTATAAATCAGTAACAGAAAGATGTGGAAAATATGCAAATGCTTAGAAATGTAAAAACTCACTTCTAGTAACCCATGGATCAAAGAAGAAATCAAAGGGGATGGAAACATATTTGAACCAAATGAAAATGACCATACAACATGTCAAAGCTTGTGAGATGCAGCCAAGCAGTGTTTGAGGGATATTTATAGCTTTAAATGCTTATATTAGAAAAGAAAATAGCTTTAAAATCAGTGATCTAAAACTTCTAGCTTAAGAGTGTAGAAAAATAAGAGTACATTAAACCTAAAGTAAGTAGAACGAAAGAAACAATAAAGGCAGAAATCGATGAAATGGATTGAAATCAATGAAATGAACAAATAATGGAATAAAATCAATGAAAAAATTGTTTCTTCATATATATCAATAAAAGTAATAAACTTCTAGCTAGACTGATCAAGGAAAGAAAGAGAGAAAATATAGATTACCAGTATCAGGAATTCTATATAAATTAAAAGATCTTATAAACAGAATAATAAGGAAATACTATGAACAATTTTAAATAAATTTGACACTGCAGAGAAAATGAATAAATTTCTTGAAAAACACAAATTACCAACATTGAATCAAGAAGAAATAGAAAATCTAAATAGCCCTACATCTATTAAAAACTGGATTTTTGATTTACAACTTTCCATAAAGAAAAATATAGCCCCTGGTAGCTTCACTGGTGAAATTCTATCCACCATTTAAGGAAGAAATACAAATACTACACAAACTCTTTCAGAAAATATAGGAGGGAATGCTTCTCAATTCATTTTAGGAGTCTAGCATTACCAATACTAAAGCCAGGAAAATATATTATAAGATAATTACCAACCAATATTCCTGACAAACACAGACACAAAAGTTCCTGCAAAACATTAGCATAAAGAACCCAGCAATATATAAAATAAATAATACCTCATGACCAAATGGGACTTATCTAAGGAATGCAGAGTTGATTTAATATTCAGAAATTAATCAAGTAGTTCATCATCTTTACAAAGTAAAAAATAAAAAACAGTTATCTCAGATGCAGAAAACAGATTTGACAAATTTCAACATCATTTATTGTAAAACTCTCAGCAAACTGAAAATAAAAAGGAATCTTCTCAACCTGATAAAGAAAATCTAGGGAAAACCTATAGCTAATATCATCCATAATAGTAAAGACTGAATGCTTTCTTCCCAAGAATAAGAACAAGGCAAGGATATCAATTCTCACTACTCCTATTCAACATTGTACTGGAGGGCTAGTCAGTGTACTGGCTGGCTGTTTCTGTGAAGATTTCTTTTTGGATGAGATTAACATTTAAATTAGTGGACTTTGAGTAAAGTAGATTATACGCTATAATGTGGGTGGGCCTAATACTATCAATTGAAGGCTTTAGTGGAACAAAGACTAACCTCCCCCAAGCAAGAAGGAATTTTGGCAGCAGATGGCCTTTGAACTTGAACTGCAACATTGGCTCTTCTCTGGATCTCCAGTCTACCAGGCTACTCTGCAGATTTTGGACTTGCCAGCCCCCATAATTGCATAAGCCAATTCCGTAAAATAAATCTTTCTAAATAAATATATGTATTCTATTTTTTTTTTTTTTTTTTTTGAGATGGAGTCTCGCTCTGTCGCCCAGGCTGAAGTGCAGTGGCCGGATCTCAGCTCACTGCAAGCTCCGCCTCCTGGGTTCATGCCATTCTCCTGCCTCAGCCTCCTGAATAGCTGGGACTACAGGCGCCCGCCACCTCGCCCGGCTAGTTTTTTTGTAGTTTTAGTAGAGACGGGGTTTCACCGTGTTAGCCAGGATGGTCTCGATCTTCTGACCTTGTGATCTGCCCGTCTCGGCCTCCCAAAGTGCTGGGATTACAGGCTTGAGCCACCGCGCCCGTATTCTATTGTCTAAATGTTGATTTCCCCAAAAAAATCATGTTAGAATTTAATCCTCATTGTAGTAGTATTAAGAGATGTGACTTTTAGGTCGGGAGGGCTCCACCCTCTTGAATGGGATTAGTGACCTTATAGAAGAAGCTATAAGGTCTTATAGAAAAAGTTACCTTATAGAAGAAGCTATGAGAAGCCTGTTTGTCCCTTTCTTTTTTTTTTTTTTTTTTTATTGAGAAGCCTGTTTGTCCCTTTCATCATGTAAGGATGCAGCAAGAAGGCACTGTCTTTGAAGCAGAAAGCAAAGCCCTCACCAGACACTGAATCTTTTGACACCTTGGTCTTGGACTTCCCAGCCTCCAGCAATAAATTTATACTGTTTATATTACCCAGTCTAAGTTATTTTGTTATAGCAGCTAGAAGGGACTAAGACATACACAGATGCTCACACACACAACCTTTTGGTTCTGTTTCTCTAGAGAACTTGGATGAATACAAGCAATAGTGTTTAAAGTGTCAGGCTCGGCACAGTGGCTCACATCTGTAATCTCAGCACTTTGGGAGGCCGAGGTGGGTGGATCACTTGAGCCCAGGAGTTTAAGACCAGCCTGGGCAATATATCAAGACCCCATCTCTAAACAAATACAAAAAATTAGCTGGGCATGGTGGCATGGGCCTGTAGTCCTAGTTGTTCAGGAGGCTGAGGTGGGAGAATCACCTGAGCCCAAGAGGTTGAGGCCACAGTGAGCCATGATCACACCACTGTACTCCAGCCTGGGCAACAGAGTGAGACCCTGTCTCAAAAACAAAAACAGAAAAAAACAGTCAGTTATTCCCAAATTGCTTTACAGATTCAGTGCAATCCCAATCAAAATCCTAGCAGGCTTTTGTATAGAAATTTATAAGATTTCTACAAAATTATTATTTTGTGGAAATTATGCTAAAATTTATTAGAAAATACTAAAGACCTTAAATAGCTAGGAAAAAAAATGAGAAGAAAATACCATTACATAATTTAGATGCCCTGATTTCAAGACTTAATAGTAGTGTTCACTTCAAATCACAAAATTTGTAAGTTTGGAAAGGATAACTTTATTTCTTATAAAGGGTTGCAACCTGAAGACTTGGAGGTGTAGCCTCTGGCAGAGACTGAAAGCAGGTATTTCGAGGGAGGGAGTGTGTTACAGGAGTCTCATGCTTGGTCAATTGGATAGACATACATATTTAACAGGTTACAGCAGGGGCCATGAATATGCATGAGGGAACGTTGCACGCATGCAGAGTAAGCAAACATGTGTTATATATGTCCCGTGTTCACTTTGGGGTGGAGACTTAACATTAAAATGCAGTGAAATTAGGCTGTACACATCAAAAGTTAAAACAAAGGACACACAGGTGCTCCGTATGCAGCCTCCGTGGGCACGCCAGAGCCAGTCTGTGGTCAGCAGTCTCTTATCAGGAAGGAATGCTGGTTGATTGTTCTGTTGAAACTGAAAGAGGAGGGAAGTCTGGCCAAGGTACCAGGTTGTTGAGTGGATCTTCTCTTCTTTGTTTTCCAGGGCTGGTTTCTGTTTAACTCTTAGGGAAAAAGTCTAATAGTGGTTAGCAAGGGAGGGGGTAAATGGGGCGTGACCAACCTCCCATCTCGTCTTGGTCAGAACACTTAGTTTTTAAGGTTCTTGGGGCTCTCTTTGGCCAAAAGGGGTCTGTTTAGTCAGTCAGGGAGCTTTGGATTTCATTTTTGTTTCACAGGAGTAATCACGACTGTTGGTATTGGCATAAGTACAGAAATATAGATCAATAGAACAGAATAGAGTCCAAACATAGACCCACGCTTATTTGGTCAATTGATTTTCAACAAAGTTTCCAAGGCAATTTAATGAGGAAAGGATATTCTTTTCAAGAAGTGGTTCCGGAACTATTAGATATCATATAGAAGAAGACAAACTTTAACCCTTACACCACACCACACAAAAGTTAACTTGAAATGGATTATAGACCTAAATGTAAAAGCTAACACTGTAAAACAGCAAGATGAAAACGCAGGAGAAAACTTCAGTCATCTCTGGATGGATAAAGATTTCTTAGATAGGACACAAAAAACACAAATTACAAAAGGAAAATTGATAAATTTGATTTCATAAAAATTAAAATTTTCTACTCTTTAACACTACTCTTTAAGGAGATAAAAAAGCAACAGACCTGAAGAAAATATTGGTAATACATGTATTTTACAGTGGACTTATATCTAGAACACCTAAAGAACTCTTACTAGTCAATTATTGGAAGGCAAATACCCAATTTTAAAGTGGCCTAATTATTTAAACTAATTTTAATCCAGACACTCATAGAAGATATACAAATGTCGATAAGCACAAGTAAATACTCTACATTATTAATCATCAGGGAAATGCAAATTAAAACCACAACGAACTACGACTACACACTTACTGGAATTGCTAAACTTAAAAAGACTGACAATACAAAGTGTTGACAAGTAGGTGGGGCAACTTGAAGTCTCATACATTGCTATTGGGAATATAAAATGATTAACCAACTTTGGAAAACAATTCATCAGTTTGTTATAAAATTTTTCACTCACCATATGACTCAACAATTCCACCTCTTCATGTTTATCCAGGAGAAATCAAAACATGCCTACACAAAGGCTTGCACACAAAGGTTCATAGAAACTTTATTCATTAAACCCCTAACCTGGAAACAACTCAAATTGTTCACAAATAGGTGGGAGGATAGCCTTACAATGGAATACTATTCAGTATTATAAAGGAACATCTACCGATACATGCAACGACATGGATGAATTTCAAAAATATGCTGAGCCAAAGTTGCCAAACATGAAAGACCACTTGCTGTAGGATTCTATTTATGTGAATTCTGAAAAAAGCAAACCTCATCTACAGTGATGGAAAGTAGATCAGTGATTGGCTGGAGGGAGGGAGCTGGTGACTGATCACAAAAAAAAACATGAGAATGATGGAATTTGAGAATGATGGAAATGTATACAGTTGTCCTTTCATATCCAGCAAAGAGGTTGTTTCTAGGAACCCAGCCAATGCCAAAATTCGGGTCCTCAAGTCCCTTATATAAAATTGTGTGCTATTTGCATATAACCCACCCACATCCTTCTATATACTTGAATCATCTCTAGATTACTAAAATACCTAATACAATGTTAATGCGATGGAAATAGTTGTTATGCTCTATTGTTCTTAAAATTTATATTGTTGTTCATTGCTGTGTGTATATATATATATATATTTTTGTTTTGTTTTGTTTTGTTTTGTTTCCTTTTTGAGACAGTCTTACTCTGTTGCCCAGGCTAGAGTGCAGTGGCACAATCTCAGCTCACTGCAACCTCCACCTCCCAGGTTTAGGTGATTCTCCTGCCTCAGCCTCCCAAGCAGCTGGGATTACAGGCATGATAGTGTTATTTTTTTATTGTGGTTTTTTTGCAAATATTTTCTGTCTGCAGTCGGTTGAATTCATACAAGGGGAGCTGCAGATACAGAATGTTGTCTTGTATGTTGATTGTAATGATGATTACACAGGTATATACACTTACCAAAACTCATTGAACTGTGCACTTCAAATGTATGCTTTTTCTTATATATGTAAATTAATACTAAATATAGTTGATTTAATAAGCGAGATAATATGCACAAACCCCAGCACCATTCATGGTACACAATAGGTGCTTAGTAAATGTTATTTCTCATCTCACCAGCACCACCTCTTTAATTTCTCTCTGTGTTCCTGCTCTTTTCACACACTCTCAACTTAATATGCTTCTCATACCTCGCTGCCTCTCCAAATTCCTCCCATCCTTCAACGTGCAGCTTAAATCCTTCCAGTCTGAATGTTTTCCAGGTTACTCCAGGTCACAGTGCAGAACTCTTAAAGCATCCACCACTTGCTTCTCCAAAATTAAGCATGGTTGTGTGGTGACATGTGTCATTCACAACTCGTTTGATGCATCTGTGTCTTGCTTCACCGTTGCTTTTGAATCCTGCAAGGATGAGTACTACTTTTTCTCCACTGAAACCTCACCACTGGCTGCTACAATACTGCCAGGAGGTGTTTCTCATTGCCTGGGATGGAGCCTCCCATCTTTGCTGGAACCCTGCAGATCTCTTGCCACTGGACAGGGAGTCCCTGGGGGAAAGAGGCTGGTCTGCAAAGATAGTACGGTTGCCTTTGCAGCCTAGCTGTCCTGGTTTGCATCTCAGCCCTTCCTGCTGCCTACCTGTGTGGCCCTGGCCAAGTTACCTAGCGAAACTGATCCTCAGCTTGCTTATCCATTTATTGGGTGGTATTGTTGGAGTGAAATGAGAGAATTGTGTCAGGACCTGGCTGCCATCTGCTGTCACTGAGAGCTGGGTGAATGGGAGCAAGACCAGGTTCGCAGTCTGGCAGGGAGTATGTGAAACTGGTAGGCAGGTAACACCTTGACCTGGGTTTTTTTTGCCAGTTTTAAACTAATTTCCCCTGAGAGGAGAGAAACAGGCTGGGTCTCTGGGCTCTGCATCCCTCACAAAAGCTTGGTGTTTCTTCAGCCCCATCCACACATCTGGTTGTACTTACTGCTCCAAAAATGTATCCATCCTGCTTACCATGTTCACATTTCAGAACATGGGGCAGCCTCAGGGGGAAAAGATCTCAGAAATCCCAAGCATTTAAAAAAAGTAATGACATGCATTTACATACTTCCAGAAGATGAAGGCCCAGGAACATAACTTGCTCTGCAAGCAGCAGGCACCATGAACACAAGGGCTGACCTGCCAGGGTCTCCCTGGGCGAGGAAAACCCCTCCAAAGCAGTGAACAGGACTTCCTGTCTAGGAACCCAGAAAATAAAAGATTCTTTTGTCTTCCTAGGAAATGCTCACTTCCAACCATGAGAGGAATAACAAGGAGAGGTCAAGAGTCGAGACACCTGGCTCTGCCTTTCAACTTCCTGGGTGACCAAAAGCATGTCACTCAGCATCCCTGGGCTCTCTTACCCATCTGTGCATAATTGCTTCTCTCCACTGCAGCTGTGACTCTGTGAACAACTCTGAAATGAGTGAGACACAGATATGTGTCCACGTGTTTGTATTCACGTATCTTCATGATGCCTAGTGCTTGGCATGTAATACATTCTCCACAAATGGTTTCGGGTTTTCTTTCTTTCTTTTTTTTTTTTTGAGACAGAGTCTTGCTCTGTCACCCAAGTATGACCTCTGCTCACTGCAGCCTCCACCTCCAGGGTTCAAGTGATTCTCCTGCCTCAACCTCCTGAGTAGCTGAGATTACAGGTGCATACCACTACGCCTGGCTAATTTTTGTATTTTTGGTAGAGATGGGGTTTCACCATGTTGGCCAGGCTAGTCTCTACCACCATTCTGCTTGTTGGTTTTGCAATGGCTATAGGCATTTCCCCCTTTCTTTTGTCTCTTCTCTCTTCCACCTTCCCACTCCCAGTGTGATGGTGTACCTCCTGGAGTTTCTCACTCAAGGGCCTGTCTCTGAGGATCAGACCAAAGAGAACTGGCTTGTGTTGTAGTAGGAGGTTAGATCCAGGTTACAGCTGAACAAAGGCTGTGAAGCTTTGAGAGAAGTTATGAAAATCGGTGGAGAATCTCTCCACAGAAACTCTGCTGGGGAAAGATACAATAAATGTTTTCCTCAGCGTGGACTAGCTC
Source organism: Chlorocebus sabaeus (assembly GCF_047675955.1). Classification (NCBI taxonomy): domain Eukaryota; kingdom Metazoa; phylum Chordata; class Mammalia; order Primates; family Cercopithecidae; genus Chlorocebus; species Chlorocebus sabaeus. Next base: position 46,590,122 of record NC_132917.1, read on the forward strand.
CTGTGTTGACACATGGGGAGGGGCATGAACTCTATAGGCCCGTGAACAGCTCACAGGCATTGTGATGAGGCCAGCGGGCTCAACTAGAGATGCTCTGTGTGTGACCTGCTCTACACTGACTCACAGGTCTTTGAGGTTAAAGAGCTGCTGAAATGCAGTACTGTTGCCTGAGGACAGAGTGAAAGAAGCAGAGCCCTGCCTGGTGCCCTGAACCAGCCCAATACACGGCTTTGAAAGAGAGAATAGAGAAAGGCCCTCACCAAACCTACTTTTCCATGAGGCCCCGGTGTGTCCTTCAGAAACCTCCTTACAACCTTAGAAGTTTACCTAAGGACACCTTGGACACTTGCCTGGGTTCCAGCACAACTTCAATGGCCAGGTCAGTTGCGGCCAGGCAGGCAGGGCCATCAGCTCTACAACAACCCCTTCTCTCCTTCTGTCCATTTCACTATGGTCTCAGTTTGCAATGGGAGAAGAGTCATCACACTCTCAGCTGAGCCACGTATCCTCCAGGGCTTTCCATCAGGGCTGGAGCCTTTGCCAACCATCCCGCAAGTTCCATATTCAGTAACAAAGCTGGGTCCTTGGACATTGTTATGAGCACCTGCAATGGGGGTAGGTGGAGGTAACGGGGAATGGATGTCATGATTGCGGTTTGAACAGAGAGGAGATAGGAACCTCTGTTCGTGTGTCTTACTTCACTAGCTTTGTCTGTGGCAGTTGGGGATAGGAAGTGCTGATCCATGACTGACAGGCAATATGAAGAGCTGGGTTAAACTGAGCAGAACTGAGCTAAAGTGAGTTGAGTTGAGCTTAGTTGAACCAAGCTGAGCTGAGTTGAGCTGAGATGAGTTGACCTGAGTTGAGCTGAGCTAAGTTGAGCTGACCTGAGCCAAGCTGAGTGAAAATGAGTTGAGTTGAGCTGAGCTGAGCTGAGTTGAGCTGAGCTGAGCTGAGTTGAGCTGAGCCAAGCTAAAATAAGCTGAGCTGAGCTGAATTGAGCTGAGTTGAGCTGAGCTGAGCTGAGCCAAGCTGAGTTGAGCTGAGCCAAATTAAGCTGAGTTGAGCTGAGCTGAACTGAGTTGAATGAAGCTGAGCTGAGTTGGAAAGACAAATCCTACCCTCTTAGAATCCCCGGGGATGAGGCACCCTTTCCAATGCCAGAGATTGTTATTCTCAAAACTGTTTCTGGCACCTGAGAGTCATGCTTTACTTGTGGATGAGACATCCCTGAAGACCACGTCTGGGTCCTCTCTGGTCCTCAGAGGAGCATTCCCACAAGTGTTCCTATAAAGCCCCTCCCTCCGGCCAGCCCCTGGGACGCCTCCTTGTCCTGTGCACCTTCCCACCCCTGCTCCTCATCCCCACGTCTCCTCTCTGCTATCACTCCTCTTCTCCCATGGATGGGAATGACTTCCCAGGGCCTTCTCCATGGGCACTTCAGAAACAACTCTGCTCCAAGAGCATCTGCATTTACCCACCCATATATTATCTCCAATTGCTGTGTCTGTCCCTGGCTCATTTTCCCTGAATAATTGTGAGTATTATGTAGGAGAGTCTTGAAATTCTTTTGTGTCTCCCAGAATACTGAGTTCCGTATATAACAGTATATAATAGGTGCTCATTAAAGACTTACCTCATATCTTATAGTGCACTTTTAATTAATTTATTTATTTGGCTTGGGAAGCCCAAGATCAAATATAGTGTAGTTTTTGTTTTTTTTTTTTTTTTTTAGGTTGTGTTAAAACAGGTATGCACTCAGCTTATATCTTACGATGTGTTACTGAGAAATGTGTTTTTTCTCTGACTCCAGGCTTGAGTGCTCTGAAGTTAATGAAGAGCAGTGAAGTAAGAGTGAGGATATTAGGACCATGCCCCAGCCCTGCCACCAATCTGTGTGTGATCGAACATGAATCATGTAAGCTTTCTCCACATTTCCCTACCTGTGCAGCCGGTCAGCACCTACTCTTACGGTGTTGCAAGTGTACAATGGCCCAAAGTTTTGGATGAGCTTGTTAAATGCTGAATACATGAAGGAGATTATTATTCTAAGGGGCTCATGAAGAATGCGTTCAACAAAGCTGTATTGATGATTTACTCTCTGCATCAGCTCCTGGGACTGCAAGTATAAAAGTGATTCAGACCTTGCCCTTGGAAAGCCAGGGAGAGACTCAAATAGCTAACAACAGGGTAAGTAAGCCTTATAGTGAAGTGCCAGTAACAGAGGGGAAGGAGGCAGGAAAGCGTAGGAGAGGGGGTGCAAAAGGGAGCAGCATTTGAAGAGATCTCAAAGAAGTCACCAGATGTCACCAGAAAGAAGGGGAACAGGCAGTAGCATATTCCTGAGAGCGTGCTGAAGGCTGAAGGCGTGGCAGGGCAGTGAGTGGTGCCTCGTAGCTGCAGCAGAAACGATGAGGGTGATGAGGCTATGTGGAGGTGACCAGAGGCCCAAAGAGATGGCAGCGGTGGCTGTGAGGCTGCAAGCTCTGTTACTCGAGCGGGGTGTCGTGTGGGTTGGGGGAGGTTTTGGAACTCCTTGGGACTCTGGCCAGGTGCAGGCTCTGGCATAGCCTGGAACTACCGGGTGAGCAGGCAGCCCAGGCTCTCTAGGGAGCTCTGTAGGCCATGGGCAGAAGCACAGGGCCTGGTCCTTCCCACTCTAAGGAGCTGCAAAGACAGAGAAGGCCAGGGAGGACCCCGGGGCTTGCAGGTAGGAGGTAGGGAGGAGGCCCAGGACCAGATTCTTCTCCTGCTTCCCAGATAATGTAAAGCTCCCTGTCCTCCCGGACTACACTTGCCTTCCCTCTGCACGTGTTGAGTTCTTCCTGCCTCTCCCTAGCCAGGGCCCAGCTTCCACATCATTCTTCTGCAGGCCCTCCTTCCCCCCAGTCGTCTTTGCTATTCTCCATTCTCTATCACAGTTTGTTCCTTTCAGGACACTTAACACAATTTGTTTGTGTTGGGCTTTCTAGCTCTTCTCTCCCCACAAAAGTGTCAGTTCCATGAGGGTGGGGACTTCATCTCATCCCAAGGCATTGCCAGTGCCTGGCACATGATGTGTGGCATACAGTAGGCACCGAATAACTGAATCAATGGTCTGGCTGTGCAGCATGACTTCAGGAGCATAGCATTTGGACACACAGTATTGTCTCTGGGTTAAAGGAGGGGTCCACATCCCCCTCCGTAGAGACCAAGAGATTGGGGTCTCACTGTTACTCTGCAAGATAAGACATTAAGTGTCAGCTCTCCTCCCCTTCTAGTACAGAGCACTCGATAATCCAGAGTGGATTCAGTCCTAAATCCAGCCTGGTTAAAGGACACCCAGGCTAGGACATATAAGGGTCTCTCAGTGGACCCCAGCCAGCTACAGAATATGGGAAGAATAGGCTTCAATGGGCAAAAGCTGCCGTTTCCTTACTTAGCAATACATGTGTCTTTCTAAATAACAGATTTAAATAAGTAAGGCAAACTGTGAAAATCTGTGGTTAAAAATGTAAGGGGTGGGGTGGGAATAGAGAATCTAGCAGATGGTTGCCGTGCCTCCCTCTGTGACAGGTGGGATAGACTCATCTGCATGAGCACATCTCTAAAGGTCTTCTTTTTCATGGGCACATTTATTGGCACACTGTAGAATGAGCCCTGTACATTCAAACAGCAGAGTCGGCCCAGCCCAGAACAGCTCTGGAAAGGAAGACCTTGGCCTTGGCTGTGCCTCACTTATGACAACAAAGCTGCTTCTCATCAAAAAGAGGAAAAGGAGAGAAAATCAGAAATGCCTGGTCAAAAGTGTAGAGACCTGATGAAGGTGGGGCAGGGAGACCTGAAGCTAGTCCTTGGGGTGGGTGGCTGAGTCACAGCATCCCACACACATGCCACCTCCCACAGCCCCTTGGCCTTCTGCCCATACCTGCTCCCAGCCCATGGCTCACTGTTCACTCTGCTCTCCGATGGCCAGAACCACACGCTGCAGTTGACCCTTGGAAGACCCCACCTGGGCCACTCATTGGTTCGTGTGAAGAGTCTTCTGTCCCCAGCCAGATGGTGCCCTGCTTGGAGGCAGAGGCCAGGTGCTGTCCTCCAGCATCCCCATGGCCAGTCATCAGCTGCCTCTGTCTAAGGCATTTCCACAGGCCAGGTCCTGCCACACTTGGGCACATTTCCCAACATGCTAACAGTTTGGGGACAGGCTCCATGGGTGGAGTCACTTCTTATTAGCATTTCTCCCTCTGTGGTTCCCACTGCCTGTCCTGAGCTGGACCCCTCATCTGTGAGTGCAGAAGCCTGGAAGCCTGAGCTCATCTGCCCGGATGATGGCAGGGCGAGCTCTCCTAGGGACAAACCATGAGCTCAGGGATGCCTGCCATGTATCCCGCTCATCTGGGCAGGCCCTGCTAAACCCTATGTATGCAGAATGGTGTTAAAGCCTTACAACCACTCCAGGAGGTGGTGTCCTCATCACAATCCTCAATCTTCATTTCATTTATAAGAAAACAGAGACATAGAAAGACCTTGGCCAAGGTCACAGAGTTGGTCATGGTGGGCCAGGATTCAAACTCCTCCAGTCCGACTTCATGCTTTCTGCTCTAAACTCCAACTAGGCTGCAGTGGTATTGTACACCGCACCCTGACTTCACCTGTTCCACAATGTCACAGGCACCTGTGTGAAGGCCATAGGACAAGTGCAGGCTCCAGGCAGGAGGCCGCCTCTTGGCGGTGGTACCCTTGGTCAAGTCACTGTTCCCTGCTGAGCCTCTGGGCTCTAAAATGGGGTTTATGATAGAAGCTGCCTCCTTAGGGGATTGGGAGGATTAAATACGCTCATCTGTGTGAGGGCTTGGAGCAGCGCCTGGCACTGGAAGCACTCAGTAACATGCATCTTTGCCACAGTTATTAATAATATGATTATTCCCACGGGAACCTTCCAGGTCTGTCTGTCTGACCTCGTCTCCTCTCCAGGAGGAGGCATCTGTGCATTGACTACCAACATCTCTCTTTTTAACTTATTGCTCCATCTCATTCTTTCACCTTCTCCATTTCTCCTCCCAACCCTGACATGCCATTGAATCTGTTTAATTCAAGCAAATGCTCAGAGCCCCAGATCCCTGAATGCGACAGATTGAGAGGGTGGGGGTGGGGGTGGAGAATGGAGGAGCTTGTGTAATAGGACATAAATAAACTTGCACATGCTCTTCTTTTTAATTGCAGATTCTATCCCATCACGGGGCAATTTTTATTTTGCCTTCTCTTGAATAAGTGGGAAGATGTTTTATTCATGTGCATCTTCCCAGCACGCAGCCCAGTAGGTGCTCAATGTGCGCTGAATGAGTCGGTACATTCGGTTTGGCTCCAGCCAACATGTATGCCAGGCGCTGTTGTAAGCGCCTCACATATGCGAGCTCATTGAATACTCTGGTGCCGTCTTAAAGCCCTGGAGCTGAGCACTCTAAATTCCGGCCAATAAAGGAAATGTGTTTGGTGGCCACCCTCTTGATGGCACACCACTGAATCTCCAGCGTGAGCTGTGTGGCTCCCGCTTCGTCCCCACTTGCTTGTGGCACGGCTCCCCTCTCACATTTAGGAAGAGAGTTTCAGCACAAACTTCCAGCTAGGTGAACGGTGGGGCCTGAGGGATGGTGACAAAGCTGAGCACACACCTCAAGGGACCTCCACATTTTCCAGTAGTGTTTGATCTGAACAGTGCCAAGAAACCCCCTCAGATCTCTGGAAACTGCAAATCATGGAGGCTTAACACACCATGCCACCGCCTGGCCAGACAGGCCTGGGTTCAAATCCCAGTCCCACCACGTGTGGAGCCAATTCCTCGCTGAGCCACAGCGTCCTCCAGGGTGGAGCAGGGCACACACCGTGCCTTGTGGAGCTATGGGAAGATTACCCAGCTCACCGTGTGACATTTAGTGGGCACCTTCTTCACTCTGACAGCCAGCTGAGCACAGGCCACTAAGGAAAGAAGAATTCTGAGGGAGAGAGAAGAGGCCAAAGACAGACAGAAAGGATGCTTCCTCTAAGAGCAGTCAGGCTGGGGTGGGACAGGGTGGTGGGCGGAGGTTGGCCGGGAGGGAGCCATTTACCGGCACAGTCAACAAACAAGGATTGGGAATATAAAGCTCAGCATTGTGCTAAGTGCTGAGGAAGTAAAAAGGAATTTTTATTTATAATTTATACCCCACCTACTTCCAAAGAGAATTTTGAAGGTGACTCACAATGAAAACCACATATGCAGCAAGATCACGAAAATAGAAATAGAAAATCAAATCCATGGAGATGAAGAGAGGAAACCCACATTTATTTACCCCAGGTGCCGTGTCCTTGAATGCACTGCATCATTTAGTCCAACAACCCCATTTTACAGATGAGGAAGACAAGCAAAGAGGCATGTCCAGGGCAGGCAAAGGTGCAAGCAGGGCTCACTTCTCCAATAGGCACAGGGCCCAGGATACTCAGGGGCTAAAACTAAATGTTTTTAAATTTCTTTTAAAATCAGAAGAAAAGAAAGGAACATTCAAGTTGAAAAAAATGTGTTAACATATGATATTAATAGCTTTGTTTCATGCCAACACAATGGTAAAATATATTTAATTTTTTTAATGGAAGAAGGAGTCCACAACTGTAAAAGTGCCTGGAGTCTACAAAAGTCACAATCCAGCCCAGGCCACAAACCCAGGCCTGCCAAACTCCAACTCTTGTGCCCCTTCCACACTTGTGCAAGAACATTTGTTGTCACTGAATGTAACACGCGAGTCAGCTCTACAGCTAAAAAGAGGCCACAATGAGATACATAATTCTTAGTTTCATTAAAAGTATGTGTAGTGACGTGTAGTGGGGAAATGGGGAAACATTTACTCACTCTACAGTGCAATTCTGGGGAAAAAAATGTAACTTTTACAATTTTCTTTCTTTCTTTCTTTCTTTCTTTTTTTTTAAGTGATGGGGTCTCTATGTATTGCCCAGGCTGGACTAAAATTCCTGGGCTCAAGTGATCTGCGTGCCTCTGCCTCCCAAGTAGCTCACGTTCTCAAGTAGCACATGCCACTACACCTGGCTAAAATTTTCTTTATAATGAATGTCTTCTTATCAGTTCCACTGGGAAGCAGGAGGGTAAAATCCTAACTTTTATCCAATTTGGTAAATTTCAAGCTTGATTCAAAATTGTCTTTCATAGATAATTTGGCTGACTCACGTAAATGTCAGCCTTTTGGAGACTGCCGTCTCTGGCTGCTGAATCCCCGTGTGGCAGATGATTCTGACCAGAGTCTTGCACAGCCCAGGAGGGAGGCCCTTGGGTTCCCGTGGTATTGCCTGGATCTTCACAACCTGCTCGCTGAGCTCATGACCGCTGTGATGGGATGGCCTCATCTTGCTTTCTGGGGCGCTGTGCCTGGAGCTGTCGCTGGAGCCCGTGGTCCCTGCCAGTTATCCTAGTGGTCACTCAGTCCTATCACCAGGCCTCTGCCTTTCTACTGGCATTCTCAAAACCTGCTCAGGTGCTGTCTCAGGCTCCCCTACTTCCTACTTCCTGTGCTAGCTCCACGCCTTTGTATGGGTGCTTCTCCTGGACCCAGCGTACCTGGAGAAGGGTGCCTCCAGCCCAGACACTCCCTGTGGCCTTCAGGCATGCTTTAAAAGCATGTCTTTAAAAGCTCCCAACTTTCTAGGTTGTGCCCGGACACACTGGTGGGGAAGGTGGGGAAGGTAATCATGGTAGTGGCAGAGAAGAGCTCTGGTGCCTGATCTACCTGTTCTCTCTCTATCCCCCTTCCCCTTCCCACAGTCTATGAGGATAGAGGGATAAGCTTTCCTTCATCATCTTCTAAAATGTAGTCAGCCAGGCCTACCTCTTGATGTGCTAAATGAGGGTCAAAAGAATTTAGTAAACCTTTTCTCTCTCAACATCTAGCTTTCTGTCTGAGACTCAGACATTACTCCAATATACAAGAAACTCCAGAACAACACGGTTTACAGGACATGAAAATGTATCTTAAAACAATTCCAGAAAGTATTAATCCCATTGCAGATGCATGTTAGTTCAACAGGAGAGACTAACTATACTGACACTTAATTCCAAACATAATATATGAGTCCTTATGTAGGGAATGTCGAACAACATAATGAACACCATCTCCAGTATTTATTTGGCAAACCTTCTTCCAATAGCTGTTTGTTCTATCAACCCTCAATATAAGTAGACCAGAACATTAGGCACTTCTCTGGTGAAAGGGGCTGATCCTGGTGAGTCTTGTTGTGCTGTATCTGGTGTTCTCACATCTGGATGCAACTTAGACACCCCAGAGACAATAGCATAGCATAGCACATATCGCTTCTTTCAACCAGTGCTAGGATGTGGGAACAAAGGCACAGTCCATCTCTCTCACCCTGGAGGAGGGCACAGAGAGCTTCAAAAAGGGATATGGACACAGCCAACCTCTCAGTCATCACAGTTTTTTTTTTTGTTTTTGGGGTTTTTTTTTGACAATTAGTCATGATTCAAAATATGAACCAGAAATGGCTTGGGAGTTCGAGGAGGAATGGGGTTTTGAGAGGAAATTACTCAACCAATACGAAATGTTGGAGAAGAGATCAGACTCCAGGATCTTCTACATTCAGGCTAGAGATATGCAACTATCAAAAGTCTGGATATAGCTGGGTGGTTCATGCCCATAATCCCAGCACTTTGGGAGGCTGAGATGGGAAGATCACTTGAACTCATGAGTTCAAGATCAGCCTGGGCAACATGGTGAAACCCTGTCTCTATGAAAAATACAAAAATTAGCCAGGCATGGTGGTCTGCGCCTACTCGGGAGGCTGAGGTGGGAGGAAGCCTTGAGCTGGGGAGGTGGAGGTTGCAGTGAGCTTAGATTGTGCCAGTGCACTCCAGCCTGGGCAGTAGTGCCAGACCTTGTCTCAAGAACATGAAGTCTGGATATAAATTATGATTCTCAGTCTCACTCTAGAAGGCTGTGGGTAGTTGCTTGAGCCAGAAAGATGATTATGAGGAAAATCAAGATCTTTACATTGGAAAGAGATCATCTTGTCCAACCAGCCTTTGAGATGGAGAAAAAAATGGATGGTTACTATCACTACTTCTATTAATATTGTACTAGAAATCCTACCCATTTCAATAAAGAAAGAAAAGGGCCAGCCATGGTGGCTCACACCTGTAATTCCAGCACTTTGGGAGGCTGAGGTGGGTGGATCACCTGAGGTCAGGAGTTCAAGACCAGCCTGGCCAACATGTTGAGACTCTATCTCTACTAAAAATATGAAAATCGGCCAGCTGTGACAGCAGGCGCCTGTAATCCCAACTACTAAGGGGGCTGAGGCAGAAGAATCACTTGAACCTGGGTGATGGAGGTTTCAGTGAGCAAAGACCGTGCTACTGCACTCCAGCCTGAGCAACAGAGTGGGACTCTGTCTCAAAAAAAGGAAGAAAGAAAGAAAAAGAAGAAAAAGAGAAATAGGAAAAAGAGAAAGAAAGAAAGAAAGAAGAAAGAGAAAGAAAGAAAGAAAGAAAGAAAGAAAGAAAGAAAGAGAAAGAAAGAAAGAAAGAAAGAAAGAAAGAAAGAAAGAAAGAAAGAAAGAAAGAAAGAAAGAAAGAAAGAAAGAAAAAGAAAGAGAAAGAAAAGAGAAAGGGAGGGAAGGAAGAGAGGGAGGGAGGGAGGGAGGAAGGAAGGAAGGAAGGAAGGAAGGAAGGAAGGAAGGAAGGAAGGAAGGAAGGAAGGAAGGAAGGAAAGAAAGAGAAAGAGAGAAAGAAAGAAAGAGAAGGCTGGGTACAGTGGCTCATGCTTATAATCCCAGCACTTTGGGAGCTTAAGGCAGGAGGATCACTTGAACCCAGGAGTTTGAGATCAGCCTGGGCAACAAATAGAGGCTCTGTCTGGAAAAAGGAAAAAAAAAAAAAAATTAGGCAGGTATGGTGTCGTGCGCCTGTTGTATCAGCTACTTAGGAGGCTGAGGTGGGAGGATCATTTGAGCCTGGGTGATCAAGGCTGCATTGAGCCACAATTATGCCACTGCACTCCAGCCTGAGTAATAGAATGACTGCCTCAAAAGAAGAAGAAGAAAGAGGAGGAGGAGGCGCAGGGGGAGGGGGAGGGGGAGGAAAGAAAGAAAAAAATTAAGTCTTAAGTTTGGGGAAAAAAGAGACAAAACTTTAAATATGTATAGACAATATTATTGTGAGAAGAAGAGGAGGAGGAGGAGAAAGAAGAAGAGGAAGGAAGGAAGGAAGGAAAGAAGGAGGGAAGGAGGGAGGGAGGGAGGGAAGGAAAAAAAGAAAGACAAACAGCGAGAAAGCAAGCAAGTTAAGACTTAAGTTTGGGGAAAAAGAGATAAAATGTTAAATGTATACAGACAATATTATTGTGTAAATAGAAAATCCAAGTTATTAGACCAAGTAAAAGAGTTTAGCATGATTGCTGGATATAAAGTTAACATGCAAATCATGAGTTTATTTCAATATATGAACAGTAAACATTGAGAAGATAAAACATTTTAAAGTGATCATTTACACTTGCAACACAAATGTAGTATTTATGAATAAGTCTAACAAAATGTACGCTAATTTTGTATAAAAATATAAAATTTTACTGAAAGACATTAAAGAATGCATTAATAATTCAGAGACATACTATGTTTATGGATGAATGAGTCTATATTGTAAATATGCCATTTTCCCCAAATTTATATGCAGATTCAATACATCACAATAAAGATCTCAACACATTTTTGCATGTAGAATTTGGTAAGCTTATTGTAAAACTCACATGAAAGTGCAATAATTATAAGAAAAACAAGGTGATGGAATTGCCCTACCAGATATCATGACTTATTATAAAGCCATAGTAATTAAGAGAGTGTGACATTAGCACAGGCGCAGAGAAATAGATCAACAAAACAGAAGAGAGAGCCATGAACAGACCCACACATATATGGACACTTGATATATGACTGATTGCAGATTACAGGGCAGTGGGGAAAAGTCGTTTTAAGAAATGATACCGGGGAGGGGGCCGGGAAAGAGCTATAAGGGGGAAAAAATGAATCTCTATTTCACACCACATACTAAAATCTCTTTAATTTGGAATAAAGAGCTAAATGTGAAAAGTAAAACTACAAACCTTTTAAAAAAAGAGAGAGAAAAAAATACCTTCGTGGTCTCAGAGCAAGAGTTCTTTAATGAGATATGAAAGTAAAGAAATAGCTAGGTGTGGTGGCTCACACCTGTAATCTCAGCACTTTGGGAGGCTGAGGTGAGTGGGTCACCTGAGGTCAGGAGTTTGAGACTAGCCTGGCCAACATAGTGAAATCCTGTCTCTACTAAAAATACAAAACTTAGCCGGGTATGGTGGCTCATGCCTGTAATCCCAGCACTCAGGAGGCTGAGGCAAGAGAATTGCTTGAACCCGGGAGGCAGAGGTTGCAATGAGCTGAGATTATGCCACTGCACTCCAGCCTGGGTGACAAGAGCAAAACTCCATCTCAAAAAATTAATTAAATAAATAAATAGGTCCATGAAGCAGACCGGCATTAAAACTAAGCACCTCTGTTTATCAAAAGTTATTATAAAAGTTGGTGATATTAAATTCTTTTAAATATTTTTAGATGTCATACTGGTATTGTGGTTATGTTATGAAGAGAGAGACTATCTTTTAGAGAGAAATCCTCAAAATTTTATGATGAATAGTGTTTTAGATTTGCTTAAAAATAAAACTAGAGGAGCAGATATTGAAAAGGTATAAGTGCAACGAGATTGTCCATGAAATTGTAATTGTTGAAGCTGAGTGATAGGTACAAGGAGATTCATCATATTATTCCATCTACTTTTGTATATGTTTGGAATTTTATCATAAATTATTTTTGAGAGAGAGAGAGATCAAGGAGGGACTATAAAGAGATGAAAACAAACCATAAACTGGAACTACGCATATAAGCAATGAAGGACTAATATTCAGAACGTAGAAAGAACTAAAAATCAAGGGGAAAAAACCAATTTTTTTTTAAGGTAACAGACAAGTCTGAAAAGTGGAAATCCAGACGGTGAAGAAACAAACAAAAAGCTCAACTTTGTTAATAATCTGGGAGATAAAAATGTAAACTGCAATAAGATACTATTTTGTACCCCCCAGCTTGGAAAAATTAAGTCTGTAATACCAAGAGATGACAAGGATACGGATGCCTCTGGGAGCATAAATTGGTACAACCAATGTGGAAAGCAACTGGACTTGATCTAGTCACGTTGAAGACCATGTCATCCAGCAATTTTATTCTTAGATAAATACCCTAGGGCAACACATGCACGTGCGCACCAGGAGACAAAAAAGCTTTACAACAACATTGTCAGTAAGGACCAAACACTGGGAACAACTCAAATGTCCATCAAACATAAAATGCATTAACTGTGAGCTTGTCTCAGCAGTGAAAATATATATAATGAAACTGTAGCTGTGTTGACCAAATGAAGCAAATCATCAACGAATGCATACAGTATATTTATTTCCAAGTTTAAAAATAGACGAGTAGGTTAAACTATATGAAGCTGTATAAATTTGCAGATATTCAGCTACTTTTCTCTTACGAATGGCATTTATCATTCACTCTAATACTGTTTAGGGTGCGTACATAAATGGTAAAACCATAAAGGAAAGCAAGATTCAATCGGACTTTTTCTGATTAACAGAAAAGTCAGGATAGTGTTACCTCTGGGCAAAGGAAGGGAGATTTGACTGAGGAAGGACCTGGGGTGATGGAGGTGGCGAACTTCACAGGTACTAGCGATGTTCTAGTCTATATATTTATCTCATGGGTGGTTACAAAAATATTTGCTTTATTTATTTATTTTAGAGACAGGGTTTCACTCTGTCGCCTAGGCTGGAGTGCAGTGGCAAGATCATGGTTCACTGCAGCCTCCAACTCCTGGGCTCAGATGATCCTCCAGCCTCAACCTCCCAAGTAGTTGGTGCCACCGGCATGTGCCACCATGCCCGACTAAATTTTTAATGTTTTGTAGAGATGGGATCTTGCTCTGTTGCCCAGGTTGATCATGAACTCCTGGGCTCAAGTGATCCTGCTGCCTTGGCCTCCCAAAGTACTGGGATTATAGGCGTGAGCCGCCATGTGCAGCCAATATTTGCTTTATAGTTCTGCTTTAAACTATGCATATGTTTCCTGCATTTTAAATAATTTTATTTTTTAAATAAAAAGAGGAAATAACATTTTAGATGCGAGTTCTGAACTCAGGACACACCAGCCAAGCAAGAGATCAGGGCACAGTTGAGAGGTAGAGAGAGCGGACCCCCTGCTGCTGATGGATCGGGGACTCACATCACAGATGACCTGTAATGGTCACTCCACACACGTGATTTGTCTTGCTCTGTCTTGTTTTTCCCAGATAACAATTGCTAATATAATTATTATTCCACTTGGAATGCTGAATATGGTAAATTTATTTATCCATGACTTCACTTATAATGATACATAATAAATTACTTAAGTGTGTTTCCCCAGCAGAAGATGAGTCCCCTGGGGGAAAGGACTGGGACATTTTCATGCTTGTACCAAAGCAGAGTGCCTGACACTGTAGATCCTCAATTAAAAGGCCACTGAAAGCATGGACTCCAGATGACTGGATGGACAGGTAGATGGATGGATAGACATCTTAATGGTTGCAGGTCTTTGTTAAATAGGGGATTTTATTTTCAGTGAAGGGATTTTTTTAAGCCTCCCATGGGGAATAGAGTGGTTTTATAAACATAAAAGTGCTAGTGTAGTATAAACAGAGACGGCAGCATATTTAATGATTTAGCGAATAGGACAACACATTCTATATTTTGAGTGCTCCATTATGTCCCTGTACTATTATGCTGCTGGGATTTGTCAGCCACACAGGGTGTGCCACCTCCTTGCACCGCTCCAGGGCACCTGTTCCCTTTGTGTTGTAGGTAAATCCTGTTCCTGGAGTTGTGCAATGGGCGGGTTCTGAGCCCACCTTTTTTGGGGAGGGTCTGGAGCGACAGGCACAGCGATGGGCCCAGGACGTGAGCTGAGCATGTAGGCTGGCTCGACGCACCTCCCACCCCCTTGTCAAGGATGGCAGCACTCAGATGACATGTTTTGGGAAACATTTTCCTTCCTCACTCTTCTTCCTTCTGGTTTTGTTTCTTCTCGCCTGCTTTTCTCCCTCCCTTTTTCCTCCTTCTTCTCCTTTCTCTCTTCCTCTTGCCCCCTTTTCCCTTCCTTCCTCTTGCCCCCCTCACTTCCCTCTTGGTCCCCTCAGCCTCTCTCTCTCCCTATCCTTGTCCTGTCCTTGTCCTTCTTTTGTCTCCTTCTCCTTCCCAATCCCCGCACTCAGAAGTGATCTTTCGGGTCCTCTACGTCTATTTCCTACTCTCAGTCGGCTGGCCCAGCAGTAAAGACCTTGAAACTTAATTCTGCAACCCTCATCGCCCCTCCCCAAGAGACCAGCTCTGACTGTGGTTTTTAGGAGGCCCAGTTTCCTCTGGGACCTTCACCCTGTGCACTCCCCACCCCACTGCCACCCACAATGTGCAGACCCCTCTGGGTGGCCTGCAACCTGCTCCACTAGGTGACCACAAAGCCCCTTTGGGCTGGCTTGGGAGTCCTTTCCAAAGCTGGAGGCAGGAGAGGAACCCTCTTTTTACTTCGAAATGTATCCATCCTTAGCTCCGTGAGCAAATGCCCCGCTCTTCCTGGACCCCACAATAGAAACACAGACTTTGGCTGCCCTTCTTTTCACCCCTAAGGAGGGCTGCTTTTGCACTAAGGGGCATTAGAAGATCATCCTCTGCCAGGAATGCATAGATGCTTTTTCTCTGCAGACTCTGCCCTGAGCTGATTTGACCTGATTGACTGGAGAGGCAGGGATTGTGGAGCAGAGGGGGAGGAGCATAGTGGGAGGGGGCTGGGAGAGGGAGGGGGAGAAGGAAAGCTCAAGTCTACAATTCTAGAACCAGAGGAGGAGAAGGAAGGACCCTGTAGGATCCAGCACCCCACCCCACCCGTTTCTCTGCCAGAGTCACAAGCAGTCTGCCCCCTTCCTGTGTGGGTAATTGGCAAGGCCCGGACAAGCAGTCAAGTCTCCGACTCCATCCCAGCCCAGCACCGCCCACCGCCTTATTCAGGCAAAGAGAGTTGACTGTCTTGGCAGCAAAATGAAACCTTTTGATTTACGAGGAATTCTGAGATATCTTCCAGCTGACAGTCTTTGGAGAATTGCACAAGCCCACACTTTTGTGGGGGCAGCATTTAATGAAACGAACACATGAGTTATTCGTTTTTCATTAAGGATGACATGCAGAGAGTACATATCAGGATGAAAAATGGGTCCTGGCCTGGGGCTTCACAGCCTCATGATCTTGAGTGAGCAGGAGAGCCAGGAGCATCCATTTCCAGAGGCAGGGAATGGGAGGAGGGAGAGCTGACACCTTCGGAGCACTTACTGTGATTTTCATTGTCTCCCGTAATTCTCACTAGGTACTATTGCTCCAGAGTTACAGATGAGAAAACTGAGGCTCAGAGAGAGCAAGGAACATGCCCAGAGTCACCCAGCTAGTGAGGGACAGAGCTAGGATTTCAGTCCCAGGCTGCTTTGGCTGAGCTCCAACAAGCTGTCCATGCGGGAGCAGGAGGCCAACTGTGCAGGGCCTGGGGACCAGTGGTGCAGACGGGGTCCACGCTGCAGACGCTCACTCCAGATGGATGCTGAAAGACAGAGGAGCCCCGGGGCCTGGCAAGGAGAACCGTAGGCTTTGGTGGTCAGCCAGGCCCGGCTGGAGAGTGGCTGAGCCTATGAAGTCTGGGGAGCAGTTGGGCCGTGAAAGTGATGCCCGGCAGTCTCTGTTTTTGCTGTTTTCCAGCTTTCCAGCCTCAGAACGACTTGGCATCTGTATCAGAAAACCCAGTCAGCCCTCATCTCAGATGCAGGTGCAACACATATGGCCCTCAAGCTGGGCAGACCCGAGTTTGAATCCTGAGCCTACCGCTCATTAACTGTCAGACCCTGAAAAAGTGCCTCAACCTCTCTTGAGCCTCCACTTTCCATACCTGTCGTGTTTATTTAACGATACCTACCTCTCAGCATTTTCATGAAAGTTTTAAAATGATATTATTATGAGTAGCAGCTGTATAACAGTAATAATAACTCATGTATATTGAGTACATTTATATGCCCTGTACTATGCTGAGAACTTTACATACATTACCACATTACCCGACTTAACCTTCACAACACCTCTCCGAAGTACTGCTGTTACATAACAGGCCCATTTTACCTGCAAGAAATGGAAGCTCAGAGTTCTTTGCTGCCCAGGTCGTATAGTTAGCAAATGGGGTCAGGGCCAGAATTTGAACCCAGGTCTTCATGTGCCTCCAGCCCACCAATATGAGTCTTAATGAACAAAGTACCTACTGCGTAGTAGACCCTTAACAAATGGGAGTTCCAGTCCTTTCTTTCTCCCCTGAAAGCACAGATTTTCACGGTGCCCTCTGAGATTTGCTTTAGAGCTTGCCCACATGGAGTTTTCAGAAAGTCAGGAGAAAGTGAGGTGGTGGGTGCATCCCCCGATCCAGGGCCCCCTCCCTGCCCCCGCTCAGCCTTCCTTCCTTTTAGGGTTTGGCAAAGGCTGCTTCACTCAAGGCCTCTCGTGGAGCTGGAAACAATGCGAGTTTATTTTGGCACAGGAAAGAGGGCCCGATTCCCCTTCTCTGGATGCCTCTGTGGGAAGAGGACTAGAGAACGCGGCCCAGGCCTCTGTCAGTTCCCGTTACTCTCCCCAGCACGTCCACCACCGAGTCACAGCCATCACATGTAGTTCTGAGAAGGAAATGAGATAAGAGCTTTCTTTCCACTTCAGACGGATCATAAGATTTCCCCTCCTCTCTCCACACTCCCCTCCAAAAAGAAGTTGAACCAAGGATGTGGTGCTGCAGTTAAACTCAATACTCTTAGCAGGTATCTTCTCAATCCTGTGGGTACATCCTTACCTGGGTATTTGACTACCTGTGGCAGATACAATAAGCAGGACCCATGGTCAGTGTGGTGATGGAAGTCATAGACACTCAGAGTGCCAAGGGACTGTCACTGTCCTCTGATCCCAGCCCCCACCTGGTTTAGATTCAGATCCAGCCAGTAGTTACTAGATGCCAACCCTGGGCCAAGCCAGGAGTGCTTTTGCATCTGTTATTTCATATTTCAGAATCCACACAACAATCTTTTTGGAAAGGCCTTACTTTCCCATTTTTACAAATGTGGAAACTGTGGCTCAGAGGGGTCAAGTACTTGGCTCAAAGTCATGACATGAGTAGGTCAGTGGTAGTGCTGGGATATGGTCTTCCAGCTCTGAGACCAAGCCCTGTCTGTCCCAGGCACAGGAGGAGTCTCTTCTACAACACTCCAGGTAGAAGGTTCATCCAGACTTTGAACTCCTTGAGTGTTCCTTATTTCTAAGGAAAGTCTCATCTAAAATGTTTTTAGGGGTTGAACTAAAACCTACCTCTCTGTACTTTCATCTATGGGTCCTATAAGTCCTAAATCTAACTCCAGGCAGAGGGACGAAAGCCAGAGCTCTGCCCTTGGCCATGTCTGTTCTTCAGAGATGAGAAGGTGGCCCCAGATGACCCTTGGCTGCCCCTGTCCTTGTCCTAGAACCAGCCCTGCCACTTCCTAAATGTGGACTCATTTCTTAACATCTCTGAGTTTCCATCAAATGGGGGCGATTGTGTCTACATTGCCAGATGGCTAAGGGACTCAATGAGAGGATATCTCAAATGCACTTCCCCCAGAGCCTGCACACAATTAGCTCTCAGCCAATGGTAGCTATTGTCGTTTTATCATCAATAGTATTTAACCTCTCCAAACCTTGGCTCCTTTTCTATGGAGTGGGAATTACAATACCTACTTTCGTTTCCCCCATCAATGCAAGTGGACATTCCAATAATGCCAGCTTCACATGTCTGGCAGGAACGCACAATGATGCAGGCAGAGAGGGCTCAGAAACCGTGAAAAGCAGGTCACGCGCTCTGGCACCCTGGCCACCTTTTCGGGGAGCCTGTTTCCTGAGCCTTCTGTCCTTCACCAGAATTTTCAGGGTTGTGATGTTTTTCTCTTCAAAAACATCTCCTCTGTAGGCCACTCCCCAGCCCCAACAAACTTTTTTAAGCTAAAGAGAAAAAAAAAAAAACAACCATAAAAATAGACAAGTATTTCATTGGCCAGGTTCAGTGGCTCACGCCTGTAATCCCAGCACTTTGGGAGGCTGAGGCAGGTGCATCTCTTGAGGTCAGGAGTTCGAGACTGCCTGGCCAACATGGTGAAATTCTGTCTCCACTAAAAATACAAAAAAAGTAGCCAGGTGTGGTGGTGGACGCCTGTAGTCCCAGCTACTTGGGAGGCTGAGCTGGGAAGATTGCTTGAACCTGGGAGGTGGAGGTTGCAGTGAGCCGAGATCACGCCACTGCACTCCAGTCTGGGTGACAGAGTGAGACTCTGTCTCCAAAAATCAAAACCAAAAACAAAAACAAAAAAAACAAAAGAAAAGTGTTTTATCTCTTTTTTACCTCCACATGCACCCTGGGGTCAGCTGGAGTCTTCCCACCCTTTACAACATAACAAGGGTGATTCAAATCCCCCATCCTGGAGGTGGTAACACTCAAAACACAATTGAGGGTAGAAGATGAAATGGCACACATCTCAAAGACAGAGAGCAGAGAAGGTGTGCAGGTGCAGAAAGGACTGCTAGTGTCCACAGGGAACCGAAGGCCACTGATCTGGAGGGTGGGAGAGAAATGGGTAGGAATCGGAGGATGTTGGGGGTGGAGGAAGGTGGCCTACACCTCAGCTGGGAGGCCCTACTGGAGTGCACAGGCCCCTTTGCTTGAAATCCAGGAGAAGGGGGCTCCTGAGGCCAGAATTTGTGTAGTTCTTAAAAGTTTTCAGAAGCACATTTCCCCCTGTAGATTCTTTCCTTGAACAATCCCACCAAGCCTGCAAGTTGAGGAAAGAAATTGAACACACCCTTCCTGAGCTCCTCAGGTGCACCTTGTGCTGCTGTCCTGGGGCCATCTCCCAACTACTCCCAACCCCTCCCAACCCCTCATGGCCCTGCTCTGGGGCAAATATTCCTCATGCCAGCAGGTGAGGAGGCTGGGACCAGAGAACAGCTAGTGAGGGAGCAAAGACAAAACGGGTGAGCTTGCGACACAGCAAGACCCTGTCTCAAAAAACAAAAACAAGACATGTGAGCTTGGACTCCAGTGTGGAATCCTGTGTCCACTCAGTGCACCCCTCTGCCGCTGAAAGTACAAGTGGAGAGGGGAAACCCACAGGTGGAGCTGACCATGAGGACTGTCATAGGTGAGCTCAGGGGCTTTGGCGCCACCCCACAGGCCATGGGGAGCTGCTGACCAACTCTGGGAGTGACATCATGAAGAATGTGGCATTTCAGGACAGTTACCTTCTTAATGAAGAGGACTCTGCTGAGTCTGGTGTAGCCAGGGGTGGCAGGAGCCAACTGACATGGGTATGAGGGCTACTACCTGGCCCTCTCAGGAGGGTATTACTAGCAGCAGCTGCTGCAGCCCTGAGCCCCAGGAACACCACTGTGGAGGTTTCCAGTGCCTTCTTGGAGCTACCCAGCTTTCCCTCACCAGTGGCTGGTCCTTGCTTCCCACCTGCTGTCATTCTTCCAGCTTTGAGAGGCAAACCCAGAAATCAGCCCTCCACCTTCCTCTACCAAGAAGACTGGTGTTTACAACCCTGGCTCTGTGGGGCTTCTCTTGCCCTCTCTTCTGACTGCCCCACTTGGCTCCAGGGGCCAAGTGGAGAGGAAGCTGGAGATGGAAGATGCAGCTGGGGGAACCCACCAGGCAGGTCCTAGGTGAGAAGGGTGGGTGGGGAACCCAGCCCTGGCCCAGAGAACTGGAACTGTCCAGCAACCCTGGGGAAGGTACCAAACCACCACTGAGTAGGCAGTGACCTTTTGGGGGCCAGTGAGGGGAGCCCATGGGCTCCAAAAGGCACATAGGGGGCTTCCTTTCCCCATTCACACTCCACCCTCCATTGACCCCAGCTTGACCCAGGGCCAGGCAGGGGAGGTGCTGATCAGTCATCAGTAATGCGGCGATCACAGTTTTCAGAGCGCCTTCCCACCTTAACCCTCATGATCCCTCAACAGCTCCTTGGAGGAGGGAGGTAGGGCAAGCTTTGTCTTAGTTTACAGATGCGGAAACTGAGGCTCAGAGAGCTCATATGACTTTTCAAAGCCATACAGTTGATGAGGGACAGAATGAGTTCCAAATGCAGGACCTCCCAAGAATGGTGGACTTTTCCTCTCTGCCTTGTCCCCCCACTTCCTCTGTCAACTCCAGGAAGATTGGTCTGGGGACCCCTCCAAAGGCACAGATGGGAATAAGCACCCTTGGTCAAAGGATTGTAAGGAAAATGGTGGACAGATGGGTTGAAGAAGGAGTGATTGATTGAATTATTGAGACCTTACTTCCCTGAGCCTCCATCAGGTGATCCTTATATCTGTCCTGGAACACTAGCCCACCCAGAAACAGGTGCAGCAGCCCAGGCCAGCCCAGGCTGCTCAGTCGCTCCTCCTCTTGCCTCGCCTCCTCCAGAGAACTCCTTGAATAAGAGGACACCAGATCATGCCTGCAGTTCCAGCCCAGGGTGAGGTTGAAACACTTATGCTTCCTATTTAAAGCCACATCTCATTCATCATTTCAGCACCAATCAACGATTAAACCTGATTCAATGAAGCCCTGACAACTAATTTAAACCGGGCCTCTCCATCGGCCTGTCGCTGGCTATTTAAAACTCTGTCCTGGCCGCTGGGGCCTTTCGGAACCAGGACTGTTTGTCCTGCCAAGAGCAAAGCCCCACCCGCTGCACCCTGGGATCCCCATATATGTAGTGTGTAGGGTCTGTTCCAGCCATCACTGTCCCTGCCCGGCTCCCTGTGGGTCTGCGGGAGGGTTCTGGGAGAGGTTGGGAATGCCAGGAGGAGCAATTGGTGAAGCAAAGAAAAGGCAAAAGCCCACTGAGAGGTCTAATGAGCCCCAGGTGCACACGCTTGTGTTGTGTGGCTTTCTTCAGGCCCTGGGCAAATGTGGCAGCCTGCGGTATATTGGGAGCATCGAACTCGGGTCGAGTCCTGACTCTGCAATCCATAAACCAGTTCTGTGACCTTGCCCAGGTCCTTCCTTAGTTTCCTCACCAGCGTGGTGAGAATAACAAAGATCTCTTCTCAAACTGTCTCCCTTTGAGTTAAGAGATTCCCCCATATCTGGTGATCCCAGGTAAAGCACCTGAAAAACCATCAAGTCCTAAAGCATAGAAGTTCTGAGCAGAGCAGGCCTGAGCTTGTATGGGGCCTGGGGCTGTGGGGCAGCATGGCGGATTCCAGCCCGTGGTCATGATAGGGTTGGCTGGTGTCTCCATGGCTCTCTAGGGCTGATGGAACACAGCCTCGTGTCACTAAGTGTGGACAATAACCCCTCCAGGCTGAGGACTGGGTCCAGACTTGTGTAGTCAGAGACATCTTCCTGGAGGCAGTGGACTTGAGCCGAGCTTTGGAGGCTGGAAGAATTGAGTAAGTCGGCCAGGCGCAGTGGCTCACACCTATAATTCTAGTACTTTGGGAGGCCGAGGCAGGTAGATCACCTGAGGTCAGGAGTTCAAGACTAACCTGGCCAACATGGTGAAACCCCATCTTTACTAAAAATAAAAAAAATTAAAAAATTAGCTGGGCATGGTGACAGGCACCTATAATCCCAGCTACTCGGGAGACTGAGGCAGGAGAATCGCTTGAACCTAGGGGGCGGAAGTTTCCGTGAGCCGAGATCGTGCCACTTTACTCCAGCCTGGGCAAAAGAGCAAAACTCTGTCTTAAAAAAAAAAAAAAAAAAAAGGAATTGAATAAGCCTAGAATGAGAGGGAAGCCAAACCAGACAGAGCCACTTAGAGATAGCAGAGCTTCCACAGCCATTTCCTATTGGATTATCAAACTCCCATTTATTGGATGAGCACATTGAGAATTTCAGTGACTCGCCACTGAGAGCTTAAGACAGCAGGACACTGGCTGGGTTCTCCTGATATCACTTGCTCTGCCCTTTTCTACCCCATCCAAAGAGCAGGGAATACCAGAAGTAGGGGGTAGGGAACAGGAGAATGGGAAAGAGGAAGGACTCCAGCAGGGCTCCTTCCTCTAGATTCCTAATGCAGACCCTTCTGGAAGGAAAAACCCATATAAAAGGTGCAGTTGGAAGGCTGAGGGGCACCACCCAACCCTATCACTGCTGGAAACCTGAGCTGCCCCCGAAAGAGTGAGAGGGATCTCATGGGTCCCCAAGCTCTCTGTGTGGGAGGAAACAATAGCCACTTTTCTGAGGCCTCCAGGGAGAGGAGGAGTGAGATCACATCTGGGGAGGGAGGAGGCAGAAACACAGGATATGAGCATCCTCCCGAGGGAGCACGGGGAGCCAGGAGCAAGGCCTGGGGCTGGCTGCCTCCTCCCAGAGTCCCTCCTTCCTCTAGGTTCCTGGGCCACACACTCTGGACTACCTGCTTCTGCTGGGATTCTTCAAGGGTCTCATAGACCCAACTACACTGTAAGCTTCTTGAAAGCAGGTCACAGTGTCAGACTGTGGTTCGGGGCTCAGGTCCTGGAGTAGGGCAGGCTGGAGGCCGACCTACGTATTAGCTGTGTGATTTTAAGCCAGTCCCTTAACCTCCTTGAGATTCTCTTGTTCAATGAGGATAAAAATAGGACCTATCTCATGAGATCATGGGAAAAGTAAATGAGTTAATGAGAGTAAGTGCTTAACAAAAATATCTCCATTGCATGTGCCCCCAGAGCAGCTAGCACCAGCCTCAGCATGGAGCAGGACTTCAGCTCCAGCAGCAGGGACTGAGATCAGACACAAGAGAAAGCTCCCTGATGAGGAGGGGTGATTCTAAACCGAAGGGCAGAAGTTATCTAGGGAATTTCCTTCCCGTAAAGCCTCAGGAACATGCCAGTCCCCCACATCGGTCTGTCCTGGGGGTCTCACACCCCTGTCCTCCTGGGGAAATCTAGATCCTCCAAACTCTGCCTGGCTTCTTCCTGGGGAGTCTTGACCCCTGCCTTGTGGTTGATGTGGGATGGGGGACCCGGGAACAGGGCTGCCTTCTTCTGGCCAAAGCCTGGCAAGCAAGCATGGGATGGGTGCTGTCTTCCTGAGAGGGGCAATAGGAGAAGTGACGGAATCCCTAATTCAAGACCCTGCAGAGGTGGTGTGAGATCTCATAATATCAGTCTCTAAGTCAGTGCCTCTCAAGCTCTCTGTGGTGAAGAATCAATTTTTTAAATATGTAATCAGTCACAGATCAATGCTTTTGTAAAATGCAATAAAAGTTAATTTCCAAAAAAACGATCACACACTTGGGTACTGTGGTAATGTCAATGTAAAATTGCTGTAAAATTGTTCTAAGTGCTCACTCTCAATGTCTGTGCTCAGCTCATCAGCAACCAGTAACAGTTTGTACCACTGGTTTGTACCACGACAACCACACTACACTTGGAGCTGACACTTTCATAAAGGTTAATTTCCCTCTTTTCCTTCCTCAAGTTTGACCTCCTCCTTGATTAGATAGGAGGAGGGATTCCGACAGCCCCTCACCATCTGTTTAGAACCTCTCCACCCATTGCAGGTCCTTCCTGGTCATCTAATACCATATGCCATACGGAAGTGTCCTGATTATACATATTCTGGCTCATGGGCAACGTGTTCTGACTTGGGTCACTTTTTTTTTTTTTTTGAGACAGAGTCTCTGTCACTCGGGCTGGAGCATGATGGTATGATCATAGCTCATGCTGCAGCCTCCAACTCCTGGGCTCAAGCGATCCTCTGGCCTCAACCTCCCTCGTAGCTAGGACTACAGGTGTGAACCATCACAATAGCTAATTTTTTTTTTTACTTTTATTATTTGTAGAGATGAGGTCTCACTATGTTGCCCAGGCTGGTCTCGAACTCCTGACCTCAAGCAATCCTCCCGCCTCAGCCTCCCAAAGTGCTGGGATGAGCCACCCATTCACGCAGGCATGAGGCACTGCTCCCAGCTTGATTTTTTTCTATTGACTGCCCTACAGTAGATGTGTTCGTGAAAAGGTGAGCATAGATTCTGTATTTGATGCAAAAGAGAACAAGGAGAATTGGGTCCTGAGGCAGGCAATCCCTTCCTGGGATGGGTATAGGAACCAAGAGTGTCCTTCTGAGTGGGACACAATGCAGAGACTTCTGCCTGGAACTATGACAACTGCAGTTACAATTGTTTTGAGCACCTAAGGTATGCCAGACCCTGAGCTTCACAAGCCATATCTCTATTTTCCCCAGCAATTCTGCAAAATAGGTGTGATTTGTCTAATTTAAAATGAGCTATATCAAATCCATGTGGCTTTGCAGGTGCTATGCAGCCTAGAAGGTTTTAAAACGGCATCTTCCAAATGCTGATCTGGGAGTGGCTTCGCAGCATCCTGAGGGGCTTTTTAAAAATGTAGACGCCCAGCCCCACATTCTCAATTCTTATTCAAAGCCTGTGAGCCTTCCCCAGGCCCCCCAGCTGACTCCAAAGCCTGGCTGGCTCTGGCACTGCTGTTCTGGGGCTGCTGAGGGCTGGGGTCTTGTGGGCTGAGGGGGAACCCTAGAAAAGTCCAGGAAAACCACAATGGGAAGGGTGCCCAGGAGGGAACGTCAGTAAACTATGATACAGCCATATGGCAGCATACTATACAGCCCTTAAAAATGAAGAATTTGGCTGGGCACAGTGGCTCACGCCCCTTTAATCGCAACACTTTGGGAGGCTGAGACGGGTGGAGCACCTGAGGTCAAGAGTTCAAGACCAGCCTGACCAACATGGTGAAATCCCATCTCTACTAAAAATGCAAAAATTAGCCAGGGGTGGTGGCGCACGTCTGTGACTCAGTACTGAGTAGTAGTCCCAGCTACTCAGGAGGCTGAGGCAGGAAAATCGCTTGAACCTGGGAGGCAGAGGTTGCAGTAAGCTGAGATTGCGCCACTGCACTCCAGCCTAGGCAACAGAGCAAGACTCCGTTTCAAAAAAAAAAACACCATGAAGAATTTGTAATAACATTAAAACAGACATTAAGGGAGCAAGACAGGTAATAAATTGCATATATAGTTTTGCCACAGCTATGTAACAAATGCAAAAGTGCATTAAAAAAAAAAAAAGACTGGAAGGAAAAACAAAATATTTTATTGGTTATCTCCACATGAAGATTCTAAGTGATTTTACTTTCCTCTGTACACTTTTCTACATAGGGCGCGTGTTACCTTTCTAAACAGAAAAGCATAAGCGCTGTTTTTGAAAGAGAAAAGTCTCTCATCCTCTGTCACCCCAGCCAGCAGGAGTCAACTTTCACATTCTGGGGTTAGGCAGAAATTGCTGGGGTTTTTGTTTTCTTCTTCTCTCTGAGGGCAGGAAATAACTCTTTCCCACTGGGTTTCCTGTTGGAGTTGGAGGTCCAGAAAAATTCTGCCTGAAGACTGGAGACAGGTGTAAACACGCCGGGCTTGCAAGGCCCTCTGTGAGTGGCTCTTGGGTATCTCCGCGTCCCTCTCTCTCCAGCACCTGCTCTGGGAGCAGTTTCTGGAAAGCACCATACCCGCTTTTGCAGGGCCATCCTCTCTACCCGGAAGGCTCTTCCCTGCTCCCCTCTTGCTTAATGAACATCATTCGGCCGTTGTCTTAGGTGTCCATGTTCTAAGGCAATCTTCCCTGACCCCCAGTACTGAGTCAGGATCCCCAAGAGCTCCCAGAACCCCCTGTTCTCACCGATTTGATTGTAATCGTGGGTTACTTCTAAGGCTCCGCAAGGGTTGGGACTGTATATCCCCTGCATTATCAAAACCTGGTACACAGCAGGCACTCAATCAATGTTTACTGAATGAATGAAGAAATCCTGCCTTGAGATCCAGGATACCAAAGGAGCTCTGAGAGAGGCAGGTGTCATCCCGAGGAGCTCTGGCACCTGCCTCTCTCAGAGCTCCTTGGAGGAAAGAAAGGGTCCAGGCAGTTCTTTCCGCATAAAGCTATTATGACTGGTGCCAGGTGATTTGCAAAACCACATCCACGACCTGCTCCAAGGGATTAGACCGGGAATTGGGAGGCAACCAGATAGCGGGCAGGAGGGGGCCGGCCTCCTCCTGGATGGCTTGCTCAGAAACTCTGCCCCATGCAGGGACTCTGTCTGGGGTGGTGGCTAACTGGCACGACAGCTAGCTTCTTGGGAGGAGGATCATTGAGGGAAGCGGTTGTCCTAAGGGCCGCTGAGTTTCATCTGGTTGCTCTGGGAAGGATGCGCTTCTGCAAAAGCCCTGGAGGCAGAGCCCTTTCAGCCTCTCCAGGCCTCAGAACTGAGCACCGTCCCCGCCATTCCCCCATCCATCTGACTCTACTTGACAAACTAAAAAGGCTGCCTCGCAGGGGAGGGCAGCTACCCACGGTGTCACCCTCTGGCTGCTTACCGGCCACCCTTGGGCCTCTCCTCTGGGCTGCCCTTCCTTCTTGAGTGCTGTCTGTGCGAGGGCCCTGGCCCAGCTGGCCCCAAACAGGATTTGGGCACCCAACCCAGACGGGTAGGTTTGCAGGTGGTTGATGAATTCAGGGCCCTGACGTCCTGTTTCCGGGATCCCCTAGCCTGGGGTCTAGGGGCTGAGGTAATGGGACTGCCCCTGCCTCCCACACATCTCCTAGTGGAGTGGGGGACACATCTGGTGCACAGGCCCACTTTGGTGGGGTGGAACGGGCCACACAGGGGAATCAGGGGTAAATAGAGACGTGTTACTGGTGCTGTAGAAACGTGCTGGGGGCGGGGGCTTCTGAGAGGGCAAAAGTGGGCTTCCAGGGCCTGGGAGGGACTGACCCTGTGCATCAGAGGGCAGTGGCCTGCTAAGGCCAGCCCTTAGGATGTCTTGAGTTCTGCTAGGTTGTCCTTGCCCCCACCCTGCCATCTTCTCTGCCCTTTCAATACTCTTCTCCCTTTCCTCTCCCCTCTTTGGGAACCAGTGCCCTCTGGCCTCTGGCAGCCACATGTTCCAGTCTTGGAAGGATAACTCAGATCTAAAATATTCTCATTGCACATTAGCACGTGCGTCACCGTGCTGTGCCTCCCCCAAAGCCTCCTGCCACGGAAGGCTAGTGGCTGACACACTCACCCACACTGAGGTGTCAGGAACTGAGGATGGCTTGGGGCAGACTGTGAGGAAGCGGGGGCAGATTTAAGAGTGGCTCATGGAAAAGAAGACTTCTGTCAAAGGAATGAATCTCTCAGATGAAGGAGTGGTCCAGTCAGAGAGACAGAGTGGGGGCTCCACTCAGATTTGACCGCCTTCTCTGCCACAACAGGGAGGTTCTGCCTGGGGCTGAGAGGTGGGGAGGGAAGCCTGGGGATGTGAGCTTAGTGAGGGCCACCCACCGTGGAAGATGAGCCGCCTCATCACAGCTGAGGTGGAGAGAGCGCTGAGCAGGGAGCCCAGACCCCTGTCAGTGCTAGCCCAGCTCTGCCTCAGATGGCCTGAGCGTGTGCAGGTCACCTACTGGCCCCAGTTTTCCTACTGGTAAAATGGGAACAACCCTACCCACATCTCAGGGCCGTTGTGAGCGCCATTGAGACGAGACAGGAAAGACATGGGCAAGTCGGAGGAGAGACGCTGTGAGGCGGTGGAAGGGTAGCCAACAGGGCGTCAGGAGATGGACCTGGGCGAGTACCTGCCCCTCTCTATACACTGCAAGGGTCAGACCAGCAGATCTCGGAGGACCTGTCAGCCCCAGCCTCCCTCATCACCATCTTCGTTTATGAACAACACTGTTATCTTTCCCTGCTCCAGGGAACTTCCTGAGGACGTGCCGCAGCAGCTCCAGCCACTCCCCATGATGGCTCAGAGCCAGTGCCAAGGGCCTCGCTCCGACACTCACTTGAGGCCACGCGTGGGGAAGCAGGCAGAGGGAGGAGGTGCCCCTGCCCGCTCCTGCAGGTGAACTTGCTTCTCCTCCGTCCTCACCCTCTGGCTTATGGTGGGTTTTCCTGTCGTATTTGCTGTGATCCCCTGACAGCCAGCACCCCTACACACACCACACACACACAAACACACACAGTGTATGTGTACACAGCGCTGACGCTAGACTGACTCACACACACTCACATACACACACATATACTCAGACATTCACATATACACAGTCATGCACACTCACACACTTTCACAGGCACAAACACACATACACACTCACACACACTCATACACGCTTACACTCACACACATGCACACACACACTCTCATACACTCACACATGCAAACACACATACATGTGCGTGCACACACACATGCACGCACACACACTAGTCTCCTGCCCTGCCTGGTCGCCTCTGGTCACGTCCAATCCTGGGTCCAGAACCAAGCTCCTGCCGTCTGGGGCTCCCCAGCAGAACTTCTGTCCTAGGGAAGCCACCTCCCTGCCCCTGCCAGGCCTGGACCCTGGGTCCTGCCCTGCCCTGCAGGGACTGCTCTCAGGGAACAGCCTGGCCACTGATCCACTTCACGGTGGGCATGTTTCACAGCCACCTGGGTCAGGAAGCCCACATTCTCCCAAGGGAAGGTGACTCATCGCTGATGTCTGAGGGTGATCTGAGCACTCTCTTCACCACCCCGTCAGCCCTGAGCTTTCATCTTATCTCCTTGCCAACAGCACATAAGTGTGAGTGAGTCCTCACTGCAGTCCAGGCAGCCTGGGGGCTACGAGGGGCTTCAGAGGTCCTCATCCCCAGCCTGTAGGCCTGGCCATACTGGACCCATGAGATCAGCCACCCTGTCAGCTGTGACCTCAGGGTCCTACAGCCCTCCTCACTCAAGCCCTTGTCCCCTAACTTGGAGGTGAGGTGTTGGGCTGGAGGAGACAGGCAGTCAGATAAGAGTGTGGGGAGACATGGATGCCCAGTGGGCGGCTCTGCCCTGGGTGCTGCTGTTTCTGCCTCTCTTGGGATGGGTTGGGTTGGGGAAGGGGCCTCTGAGAAGGATGAGGCCCCTGTGCCCTTTGCCTCCCCTCCCCCAATGCCCCGTCCTCCCCATCCTCCTTGTCCTGCCTCACTTGCCTCAAGTGCTCTCTGCATTGCGTTGCTGACCTCACCTCTCCATGTGTCTCTGGATCTCTGCCACCTTGTCACTCTGTTTTCTCTCTCTGGCTCCTTCTTTCTCTGTGTCTATGCCTGTGTCCCGCACTCTCTCCAGGTCCTCATGCCACTCTCTGCCTCCCTCTCACTCTGTGCCTCTTTGTCCTGTCTCTCTCTGACCAGTTCTCGGACTCTCCTTCCCCTCCAGAGTTCTCCTCTTAACAACCCACTTTGCAGCAATCTCATGAAAAAAATGGAAAGAGAAGGCACTATGTGGTTTTATCATCACAACAAAACCTGGTGGGCTTGACATGTGGCTGCAGGGTCTGCCTACCCTCGCAGCTGCCACCCTCCCGCCTCCAGGGCAGTCTCTGTGCATTCAGCAGAGGCACCAGCCTGGTGCAGCTCCCCTGCCCGACACTTCTAGAGCAGAAGTCCACCAGCTACGGGGCATGTCCTGAAGGGACAGCCAAGTATAGGGACAAAGCAGGAACCCAGGGCCAAAGCAGGGGTCCAGATGGAATTAGATGTCTGCTATGGAATGCATGTTGGAGATTAGGTGAAGCCCTAACCCCCAAGGTGATGGTATTTGAAGATGGGGCCTTTGGGAGGCAATTAGGTTTAGATGAGATCATGAGGGTGGGGCCCCCATGATGGGATTAGTGCCCTTATGAGAAGAGGAAGAGAAGCCAGAGTGCTGTCTGCCTTGCCATGTGAGGACACAACAAGAAGACAGCCAACTGCAAGCCAGACAGAGAGCCCTCACCAGAAACTAAATCAGACAGCACCATGATCTTGGACTTCCCAGTCTCCAGAACCCTGTGAGGAATAAACCCTGATTGTTTAAAGCCACCTGGTCTACCATATTTTGTTGTGGCAGCCCAAGATGACTCAGATGGTATTTCAACCTTGTTGGCCCCTCTGTAGGAGAGGCAGCAGCCTGGTGAGACTCCAGGCCTGACCTGGACCAAGGTCAACCCTGCCCTGCACTCTGCACCCCTCTACACCCTCACCTATTGTGGCCTCTGGCTTCTGCCACAGAGACTCCTGCAGCAATGTGAAGAAGGCATATGCCCCAGAGGGCTTGACCTATTCCAGAGTCAGCCTAGCAACCTGCTGACTTGACTATAGTAGGCTCAGAGGTCCCAGGAGTGGCCCCTGGCTATCACAGGACACTGACACAGGGTGCTTCCTGGTGGGGGTGGGAGGGGAACAGACACTGGGACAATCCAGGTCTGCCCTCCCCCAATTTTTCCTGTCACTGTCTCACATCCTAGGACTATCTGTGTGCCTTCACCCCCCACATCCCATGCCCACCCAAGGGGATCCACAAGTGGTGAGCCACCTGGAGCAGGCATGAGGAAGTGCAAACTCCAAGCCCTCTCCTTCCAAGCTTTGGGCTCTGTCCTGGTAACAGTTGCTTGTTTTTTGAACATCTAAAGTGTGTAGGAACAAAAGCCTGAATTTTCTAGACGCCATATGTTAGATGTAGTCAAGTTCTGATCAATGGGAGCTAAACAGAGTGTCATTACAACTCTGAGAAAGTATTGATAAATGATGAGGTACCATTCTTCTGCTGTCCTTTTCTACTTCCTTCCAACTGAAATGTGAACATGATGGCTGGAGCTCAAGCAGCCATTTTGGGCCCTAAGGTGGATGCTGTGTATGAGAATGGCACAGTAATACAACTAAGGAAATTGAGATGCTGGTGGTCATGGATCTTCCCATACCTGGGCTGTTTACTTCTACACTTTGCTTATCTGAAGGGATAATCAACTTCTCTCTCGTTTACACCATTATATTTTGGGTCTTCTGTCACTTTAGCCAAATACTATCCTAACTGGTACAAAAACAACAACCAACCAATGAGTCTTTATTGAGTAGTTACTTTGTGCCAAGCCCTGTAATAGGTGAGGTTTTAAAAGCTGTTTTTCATTTAATTTTCACAGCAGCCTTAAAACAATGTGTTAAGACTAATTAAATTTGTGAGCTTCATCTCCCAAATGAATTGTGTTTGTTCATTTGTTGGCTCCTGCTACATACCAGACATTTGTCAAGGCATTGAGGATACAGTAGCAAATAAGAGAAATTCCTTTTCTTCAAAACATTGACAGTTCAGTGGGAGGAACAGACAAGTAAGTGGAAATAACAATGCCATGTGATGATGATAATAATGTTATATTATCATTTTAAGGTGCTATCAATTGTAATATGTACTGTTATTTTATGTACTCTCAAGAAAAAATATACTGCCATTAAACTGAGTCATAATACCTTAACGATAGTCTCACGTGATACATGAACCAGATACACCAACCTCCCTTTACTCTGAAATCGTTTATTATCTATTCCAAGGGATTTCACAATTCCTCTGGCCCTTGGTTGCCTTGCTTGATATGTGATATGCCGTCTTTTCAGACATATCTCAGTAACAAAACATAGCACAACTTCATCTGCTTATATCTTCCTTTCTTGTCCCATAAAGTACCTGGTTGTGATTCTGGAAGAGGCACAGACTATGGCATTGCCTCTGTTGGTGAATATTTGCCCATTAGTATCGAGTTTGTGCCCTGCCACTTGGTTTCACGTTCTTCTTCACATTCAACGAATCCTCATTTCTTTGTTGAGCCATAGCATTCTTGAAGGCAGTTTAGAGGCAGTTAAACTGAACACATAAAATATGTAGGAATGACAAAATTATGCATTCATTTAGAACTCATAGCTCTAAAGAGCAAAGACCAAATTTACGCTTATTCAGGCAATGACAACTATGTGGGAACGCCATAGGATAAACAACAATTATAAGATTTTGAGGGGGCTGGGTGCAGTGGCTCATACCTGTAAGCCCAACACTTTGGGAGGCTAAGGTGGGCGGATCGCCTGAGACCAGCCTGGGCAACATGGAGAAACCCCATCTCTACAACAAATACAAAAATTAGCAAGGTGTGGTGGGACATGCCTGTGGTCCCAGCTACCAGGGAGGTTGAGGTGGGAGGATCACTTGAGTCCAGGAAGTCGAGGCTGTAATGAGCTGTGAATGTGCCACTGCACACCAGCCTGGGCAACAGAGTGAGACCCTGCCCTGAAAAAAAAAAAAAGAAAAGAAAAAGAAAAAGACGTTTTTGATTGTAAGTACTGTGTAATCTCAAATGTTTGAAGAAGTGATTTTTTTTTTAAAGTATCTTCCAGAGACTAGGAGACGGAGGAGGGGGATGACTACCTGATAAGAATGGGGTTTCCTTTGGGGATAATAAAAATGTTCTGAAACGATACAGCGGTGATGGCTGCACAACACTGTGGATGTACTAACTGCTGCCAAATTGTGCACTGTAAAATGATTAAGACGGTAAATTTTATGTGTATTTTACCACAATTTTATAAGCTATAGGTCTTAGATTTGATGAAAATGGTGGCTGCTTTTATGTTTAAATTGCTAGGTTTTAAGTGAAAGAAACCAATCTGAAAGGCTCCTTACTGAATGATTCCAACTATATGACATTCTGGAAAGGGCAAAACTATGGAAACAGTAAAAAGATCAGTGGTTATCAGGAGTTAGCGGGATGGGAAAGATGAATAGGTGGAGGCTAGAGGATATTTAGGGCAGTGAAACTATTCTGTATGATACTATAATGGTGGATACATGTCAGTATACATTAGTGCAAAACCATTGAATGTGCAGCACCAAGAGTGCACCCTAATGTAACATACAGACTTTGCGTGATGATTTGTCATTGTAGGTTCATCAATTATAACAAATGCACCACTCTGGGGGTGGGAGTGGGATAGTGGTAGTACAGGAGGCTATGCAAGTGTGAGGACAGGGGGTATATGGGAAAGCTCTGCACCTTCCTCGCAATTTTGCCGTGAACCTAAAACTACTCCAAAAAGGAGTCTTTAAAAAAATAACTAAATTGCAAGCACTGTCCTTTTCATTGTTGTTGTTGAGATGGCGTTTCGCTCCTGCAACCTCCAGCTCCCAGGTTCAAGTGATTCTCCTGCCTCAGCCTCCCAAGTAGCTGGGATTACAGGCATGTGCCACCATGCCCAGCTAATTTTGTATTTTTAGTAGAGATGGGGTTTAACCATGTTGGTCAGGCTGGTCTTGAACTCCTGACCTCAGGTGATCCACCCGCCTCAGCTTCCCAAAGTGCTGAGATTACAGGGGTGAGCCACCACACCTGGCCACAAGCACTGTTCTAAGTGTATCACATAAATAGTCAAATGTAATGCCAACAACAACCATAAAACATAGCTAATAATAATCACAAACATCCATGGGCCACCAATCTCTCAGTGACTTAGGACTTTACAGGCACTAGGTCATTTCCCTCTCATAACAGCCAATCAAGTTCAGTCTGTTCTGCCATGATGCTTGTTTTGGAAATGAGAACCTGTTCCAACATGACTGGTATATCAGGGAACAATATAAGCATAATGTAGACCTTGCATTTGCTCTTGTGTGATTTTGTCAGTGGGAAACACTGTCAGGGGTTGATAAACTACAGCTCTCCGGCCAGTGGTCTGTTTTTGTAAATAAAGATTTTTTGGAACACAGCAACACTCATTCACTGAACAGCAGCAGCAGAGTTGAGTCATTGCAACAGATACCTCTGCAGAGTTGAAGGTATTTATTACCTGGATTTTTAAAGAAAAGTTTGTGAAGCCCTGTGTTATGGGAAGCCAGAAAATGCACCTAGCTGAACCACATATCACAGAAAAACCACACGTGTACTTTAAAGAGTTAATGAGCTGTCTTTTCATTTCTTGATGTTATCATAAGCACACAATATTTTTTAATTTTAGCATTTAAAACCAGCTTTATTGAGGCATAATTCATGTACCATACATTTCATCCATTTTAAATGTGCAATGATTTTTAGTAAATTTACAGGGTTGTTCATCACCATAACAATCACCATAATCCAATTTTAGATAGAACACCTCCATCACCTCCCAATAACCCCTTGTGGCCATTTGCAGTCAATCCCTGTTACACTGCCAGTCCCCACCAACCACTGTAGATTTATCTGTTTTGGACATGTTGTGTCAGTGAAATCACATAACATGTCATCTTTTGCATCTGGGTTCCTTCACTCAGCATAGTGTTTTTGAAGTTTGTTCACATGGAAGTAACTATCAGTAGTTTGTTCCTTTTAAATTGCTGACTAGCATTCCATCATTTATCCATTCACTATTTGACAGACATTTAGGTTATTTCGCGTTTGGGGTAATTATAAATAATGCTGTCATAATTTAATGTAGTTGTCTTGGTTAGCTTGGGCTGCTATAACAAAACACCACAGACTGAGTGGCTTAAACAATAGACATTTATTTCTCACAGTTCTGGAGGCTGGGAAGTCCAAGATCAAGGTGCTAGAAATTTCAGTTCCCGGTGAGGGCTCTTGTCCTGGCTTGCAGAAGGCTGCCTTCTTGCTGTGTCTTCAAATGTAGACCTCTGGTCTCTTTTCCAATTCTTATAAGGATACTAATCCCATCACATCCCCACCACCGTGACCTTATCTAAACCTAATACCTTCCAAAGGCCCTACCACCAAATACCATCATATTGGGAATTAGGGCTTTGACATATCCATTTACAGTGGGGGACACAAACATTCACTCAATAACAGTAATTATTGATATTATTGGATTTATATCTATCATTTTGCTCTTTATTTTTTACATGTCTCGTGTCTGTTTTGTTTCTATGTTGCTCCTTTATTGCTTTCTTTTATGTTAAACTTATATTCTTCTAGTAAACCATTTTAATTTCGTTGTTCATTTTTACCCTATAATTGTTGAGTTATTTTCTTACTGGTTACCCTAGGGATTACAATATATATCTTAATGTATCACAAGGTAGGAAGGTGAAATATTTGATTTGACAGCTTGTTAGCTTGAATTATTACTTTTTAATATTTAGGCATTTGGCATGTTGTCTCCATTTTTACCCCACCCCAGGCCTTGCACACATTGGGGGAAGGCCTGCCTTTCACATATTTGTATGCATGTGTTTTTTCACATAATTATATTCATACTATGAATTATATATTCTGAATATTGCAGTTACATATTCTGCTTTTTAAAGTTAACATCTTGTCACAGGCATTTTTATTTGCCACACATTTTTATACACTTTTTAAAAGGCTATATTGTATTCCACTGAATGCATGGGGCAAACTTCAGTTAATCCTTTCGCTACTTTAGGACATTTAGGTCATTTAAAATTTTTCCCTTTAAAAAAAATAAAATGCTGCAATGAAGTCTGGGCATGGTGGCTCATGCTTGTAATCCCAGCATTTTGGGAGGCCAAGGTGGGCAGATCTCTTGAGCTCAGGAGTTTGAGACCAGCCTGGCCAACATGGCAAAACCCCATCTCTACTAAAAATAGAAAAAATTAAGCAGGCGTGGTGGCATGTGCCTGTAGTCCCAGCTACTTGGGAGGCAAGGGGGCTGAGGTGGGAGGATCGTTTGAACCTGGGAGACAGAGGTTGCAGTGAGCCGAGTTGGCGCCTCTGCACTCCAGCCTGGGTAACAGAGGGAGACCCCATCTCAAAAACAAAAAAAGACAAAAAAAAAAAACCAAAAAATCACTGCAGTGAGGATTTTTGTACACATAACTCTTTTCACATTGTTGAATTTTTGGCATAAATTCCCAGTTCTAAAATGACTGTTGAATATAAAAAATATTTTCATAGTTCTTGATATCTTTCACCATATTATTTTCCTTGAGAATTGTAACAATTTTCTCAGGTCAGCAATGTATGGGGCTAGCTATTTTATCACATCTTCACAAGTTCTGGGTGTCAAGTTAAACTTTCCACTTAACTTTGCATTTCTTTGGTGATTAGGAAGGCTGCACATTTTTCTGTAAATCCATTTACTAGTTATAACTTGTTTTATGTAAATTGCTTCATTATGCTCCTTGCTTATTTGTATACATATAAGGCTTTTTGTTTGTAACTATCAGTTTGTATGGACTCTTTATGTAATATATCCTCCTCAAAACATTTTAGGAAAGAAATAGAATATCAATAAAAGCAGATAATTTTTAAATTTATCTACCTTAAATGCTGCAAATATTTTTCCCACTTGCCCCTTTTCAGTCTTTTTCTAATACAGAAAATTTACATTTCTCTGTAGTCAAACCTGCTAATTTTTCTTTGTGATTTCTTCAATCACTTCTAAGTTTAATAAAAGACATTCTCCCTCCAGAGATTTTGTAACTGTTCAAGTCTCTCTTTTAGTTTGCCTTGGTTTTTAAAAAGTATGTATTAATAACTTTAATCCATGTAAAATTTCTGGGTAAAAATTCCTTCTGGTTGAAGAAAGAAGAGGATCTCAAAGCAGAAGTTTCTCAAACTCAGTAGTTTCTCTTCTCTGGTTTCCTTGCCTGCATTGGACTGGGCCCTGAGCCTGAAATCCCAGAATTTTGAGAGGTTAAGGTGGGAGGGTCACTTAAGGGCAAGAGTTTGAGACCTGCTGTCCATCTGTCTACAAGGAGATAACACAGAATCAGAGCTTGCCTCAACTCTCCAGCGCTGGACCCACCTCCAAGGAGAATGGCCCAGAGTAGTGGAAAGAACATGACTTGGA
The DNA here is from genome assembly GCF_047675955.1 of Chlorocebus sabaeus. Lineage (NCBI taxonomy): Eukaryota > Metazoa > Chordata > Mammalia > Primates > Cercopithecidae > Chlorocebus > Chlorocebus sabaeus. The sequence continues at coordinate 46,626,919 of NC_132917.1, forward strand.
AACCGAGTTTGGACCCTGGCTGTGTGTGAACACTCAGACTCCAGTTGTCCCTCTGAAGAATGGTGCAAAGAATGCCTGACTGACAGGACTGCTGTGAAGATAATACAAGACGATGTATGGAATGTTCTAGAAAAGTACCTGACCCATCATGGATCTCTCGGGGCCCTGCCTGTGCACTGACTTGGCTCCTGGGTCCCACCCCAAGATCAAAGGTGTTCCTGGGCCTCCTTGTTCTCTCCAAGGAGCATGGGCAGGCCTGCCAGAGCAGTCCAGAGTATCGGCAACTTTAGATGAGGAAACTGAGGCTGGGAAAGGCTAAGTGGTAGAGCAGCAGATGCTCTTACCTGCGCTGACATGCTGCCTCCTCCAGCATCGCTTTTCTCACAGCACCTCAGCCTCCTCATATGTCAAATTGAGCTAATGGCCTTTACTGGTCTCTGCTGCTGAGGGGTTACTTGAGCAAATGAAAAGTTCTGAAAAAGCCATGGAAAAATCGAGAGGCAAGGTTGAGTCCCTATGGGCTGCTCAGTGTACTCCTTCCACAGCTCTGGACACAGACGAAGCCTCTGTGTTAGCTCTGACAGGCTTTTTGCCTCCCCACCCCCAGCTCCCCAGGAAAGCCCTGCAGAGACTCTGTGAAGGCCCCTTGTGCCTGTGGCTCACCAGGCAGGAAGCCTGGGGCTTGGCTGAGGCCCCAGGAAGCAGAGTCTGGGAGGTGAACCGTGCCTCAGGCCCAGCTGTGTTCAGCTTGGAGCAGTTTCTGAAGTCTCAGAGAGTAAAGGTGAGGAGGAACCTCAGAGGTCACTGGGCCACTCCATTTCACAGATGTGGAAGTTAAGGCACAGAGTGGAGAGCCCATGAGTGGCAGTGTCAGCACTTGGGCTGGGGGATCCTGGCTCCCCGTCCGGCATACTTTCCACTTGGCCTCCGCTGCTGCAGTGGCCTCTTTAGAAGGCTCCCTCTGATCCTTCTAGAAAATTCTCTGCAACCTGATGACATTTGAGCAAAACTGCATGATGTTGGAGGATCAGGGCACTTCTGAGAAGCAGAACGAAGCATTAAGAACGAGGTGTTCCCACAGGAGACATGAGGGGGTCAGGAAGGAATTTCCTGGGAACAGGACTTTTCAGAGAAGGGGAAAAAGTGTTTTGAGCAGGAGCTTGGCTTTTTTGGAGCAGCTGGGAAAATGTGGGGGCAGCGGCTAGAGGCAGGCAAAGGTGGCAGGGAAATCTGACATCACCAACCCACCCTGACAATTTAACATTTAAAATTAAAGTTGCCTTCTCTCTTAGCACTGTTTTTTTTTTTTTAAACAGAAGCCATACTGCTGAGGTGTGAGGGGTAACAACGTTTCTCAACCCTGGCTACACATTAGAATCCACTGGGGTGCCCTTCCAAACCCCTCGCCAATTACACGGGAGTCTATGGGGCAGGACCTGGGCATCAGTGGTTCTTAAAACTCCCCGGCTGATTCTAATGAGCAGCCAAGGCCAAGTGCTACCAGCCCCTGGATCATTTTGCCAGCTGACTTATGAACCTAAACCGGAGCAAATGCGTAATTCCATTCACCACTCACACTTGTCCAGGCCTTCTTCACAGGGAGGCCACAGGGAGAGATGGTGCCCTTCTCTCTCTTCTGCCCGGCTTATCTTACTCTCCTCAGGGCCCTGCCTAAGGCCCACCTCCATTCCAAACCAGGATTATTCCCGTCCTCCAAATCCCTACAGAGGTCAGATTGGGCCACCAATGTACCTAGGGCTCTGTGGCCAGCCTGTGAATCTCCCCGGTGGCTGTTAACACAATGTCGGTTGTTATTTCTGTTTTCAGTCTTGCACATGTCATCCACCCAACTCGATGTGAGCTCTCTAAGGACTAGACCCCCATACCTTCCCCCACCCTGGGCTGGCCAGAAGGCTTCAACTAAGACTTGTTATCGGGGAGCTGAATATATTCGCTGCATCCACTTGAGTCACAAGTACACATTTAATGCTGAAAATGGCTCTGGGAGATTGGGACTGTATTTTTTTTTTTAATGTCCATTTTATGCTGAGGAAAACAAAGCTCAACCAAATAAATGGTTTCTGTAAGGTCACAGAATGAGGAAGTAGCAATCCACTGGGTCCACTGAGGCTCCTTCCCCACCACACAGCATTCTACTGCTATAGGGGAGTCTGCAGAGCAGGCAGAGCTGGGCTTAGGGCGAGCTCCGGAGGCCTCTCTCTCCCAGGGAAGGTCTGGTCTGACCAGCTGGGGAGGCCATCTGTGAAGGCTGCTTGGTCTTCAGTTCCTCAGGCCTTAGGAGAGGGTGTAATATCATGTTAAAACAGAAGTTTCCACTGAGATGTTAAGATGCTGGGTATCAGCTCCCAGAGCCACTGGAGCAAAATGCAAATTTTATAAGGAAATATTTAAAACCTAGGTTTTTACAACTCTTACAGCCCTACTTATGGCTGAGGGTCAGGTTGTTGGAGATTAAGGGAGAAAGGAATTGCCTACTGAATGCCATGTTCCTCTTCTTGCAGGAAAGACAGTGGAAGGCACCTGCCTCTCGCAGTAAGTCTATGAGGGCAGCTTCATCAGAATGTCTCTGAAAGAGGAGCCAGGATCCCTGTACTCTGGGGCCCCAGTGGACTGGCCTCCACCTGAGAAAATTTTTTTTTTTTTTTTTTTTTTTTTGAGACGGAGTCTCGCTCTGTCACCCAAACTGGAGTGCAGTGGCATGATCTCGGCTCACTGCAACCTCTGCCTCCCAGGTTCAAGCAATTCTCCTGTCTTAGCCTCCTGAGTAGCTGGGACTACAGGCGCGCGCCACCATGGCCTGGCTAATTTTTGTATTTTTAGTGGAGACGGGGTTTCACTATATTGGTCAGGCTGGTCTTGAACTCCTGACCTCAAGTGATCCACCCGCTTTAGCCTCCCAAAGTGCTGGGATTACAGGTGTGAACCACTGCACCTGGCCTCCACCTGAGAAATCTGAAGGGCTGGGGATGGCGTGGCTGACCAGCTGCTCAGGGATGAGCTGAAGGGGAGGTGGCTGTGCTGAGCTTAGCCGAAAGCTCTTGAGTCTTCTGAGAGAGAGGAGGCCTGGAGGTGTCCCATGGGACCAATGAGAGCCACAGGGTAGACAGGGTCTGTTGTGGGTTGAATCCTTCCCCCGAAAAGGAGATGTTCAAGTCCTAATTCCTGGTACCTGTGAATGGGACCTTATTTGGAAACAGGGTCTTTACAGAGATGAAATCAAGTTCAGATGAAGTCATATTGGATCAGGGTGGCCCAGTATCCAATGACTAGTGTCCTTATATGGAGAGGGAGACTTGAAGACATAGAGACAAAGGGACACAAAGAGATAGGAGAGAAGGCCATGTGATGACAGAGGCAGAGACCCGAGTGATGTGGGGACAGGCCAGGGAAGGCCAAGGATTGCCAGCAGCCAACAGAAGCTAGGAAGAAGAAGGAAGGATCCCTGCCTAGCACAGCCCCGCTGACAGCCTCCATCTGCCCTTTTCCTCCAAAGTCCTGCCCAGGCTCCCCTTGGATTGAAGAGTCCTAAGCCCAGCCTTGAACTGCTCACTGCAGCCAGGGAGTGAAATGTGCTGATTTGCTGCGCCGGGAGCCGGTGGGGTCAGCCCCGTCTAAAGCACAGGAGCTCAGCACAGGAGAAAGGGTAACTCCCCAAAGGAAAACTGAGGTGCTATTACCAGAAGCAGAAGAGCTGCCACTTAAACAAGCAAAATAACCCATGTCCCCACACCCTTCAGTACCAAGCCCATCAATCACCATCTAAGCTTACATATATAATGCAGATAGGACATGAGAGAGATGGCAAAGGTTTAGATAAAATACTGTGATAATTTAAAATACATGGGGTTTTTGCCATATAAAGAGTCAGGGACTGCCTCATGGAGGAAGTAGCTTATGAACTGGACTTTCAAGGAAGAATGGAATTTTGTGTGTGTATCCGTGAGAGGCGGGCACTCCAAGATGGGAAAACTATATGACCAAAGGTGTGGAGGAGCGAACTATAAACAGGGAAAAGTCAGTGGTTCCATGCAGGCAGAACACAGGCCTGGCAAGAGAAGCAGTAGTCTATGTGGTAGAAGGAGGAGGTGGGGATCAGATCTTAGAGGGCCTCAGGTGCCAGGATAAGATCTTAGATGGAAGTGTATAGAAAGTAGAAAACCACTGAAGGTCAGATTAATTTAACTTAAAAAGAAAAAAATAAATGGAGCACAACCAGGCAAGAGGCTCCTGGAATGGTGTATGCAAAAACAAAGATAATCTGAATGTTCCATTGGCACCTCCAACCCAGCTTGTCCACGATGGAAGCCGGCCTCATTTTTCCCCATCCGTACCTGTCTGTCTGTTTCCCCTCTCCTCGTGAGTGGCATGGGCATCCCCAAGAGTCACTCAGGACTCTTCCCTCTCCCATATCCCCCACTGCAAGCTCATCTCCAAATCCTGCTGATTATTCCTTCCAGATGTTTCTTGAATGCACTTGTCTTGTTCCTCCACATCACTTACTCTTCAGCCACCATCATCTGTCACTTGGATGACTCCAACAGCCTCCTCACTGGTCTCTCGCTTCCAGCCTGGCACCCCATCAGTCCTCTACATAGCAGGCAGGGTCCTCTGTTTAAGTTATAGCCAGCTGGGGACTCCCTGCCACCCCCCTTCAGAATTGGTCTTTAGCCCCGCATCTTCCTGCTCCCGGATTTGGAACACACCAGCCATCCTGAGCTGCTTTCCATTCACAAAAGTAGTGTGACCCGTCTCCCCTCTGGCCCTTTGCATGTGCTGTTGCCTCTGCTGCCCTCTCTTTTCCCCATCCCCTGGTTTAGGAGCTAGAAGGTTGTTCCTGGTAGAAAGGTTTTTTAGGAGGCTGGGGAACAAGATAAAGAAGTTGGGAGAAAGCAGGGAACTCCCTGTGGTGGACACTTATCTCTCATCTGCCCTGCACTTTCCTTCTCCTGGGAGCAGTCACCACCCCCTTGTGGAGCTGCTCCTACCCTCAGCTGTGTGGTCCAATGGGAGCCTCCATCTTTTTTTTTTTTTTTTTTTTTTTTAATGGAGACAGGTGCTCACCATGTTGCCCAGGCTAGTCTTAAACTCCTGGGGAGACTCCATCTTTCACGATCCTTCCTTCCTGTCCCAGTGATGGGTTGTGAGGTTGGCAATCTGACCTGAGCCAGACTAGCCATAGACTTCCCAGAAATTGTTCTAAATAGAGCTAAGGAGAGAAAGCCTCTTTCCTTTTCGGGTGTAAGGCTGAAAGGACAGACTGTAGACCTTCAGGCTGCTAGACGTCCTGCCTTGTGGAAAAAGGTGGTATACAGAAAGGTGGTATACTGAAAATGACAGGCCAAAGGACGGTATCCTGACAAGGCTCAAGTCACTTCTAAGTTCCAGGGTGACTTGTTACTTCACCATCCCCTAGAGCAGTGCTTTTCAGGCTATCTAGAGGAAAAGCCAGATTTTTTTTTTGCCCAATTTGCTATAAAGTAATAGTACTTCTGTGGAATACACTTAAAACTTAAAAAAAAAAAAAAAAAAAAAAAAAAAAAAAAACACAGTTTATTTATTTACTTATTTGATTATTTTTTGAGACAGAGCCTCACTCTGTCACCCAGGGAGTGTAGTGGCACCATCACAGCTCATTGCAGCCTCAACTTCCTGGGCTCAAGCGATCCTCCCACCTCAGCCTCTCGAGTAGCTGGGACTACAGGCATATACCACCATGCCCGGTTAATGTTTTTGTTTTTGGTTTTTGTTTTTTTTTTGTAGAAACGGGGTTTCACCATGTTGCCCAGGTTAGTCTCAAACTCCCGAGCTCAAGCAACCCACCTGCCTTGGCCTCCTAAAGTGCTGGGATTACAGGTGTGAGCCACCACGCCCAGCCCAAACACGGTTTTAAAATCCCATTTTTTTTTTCTACTGTTATAGTCAATAGGCCTAATATTAGTTTGTCAATTTGTTATGAAAGTTTGTAAACACTTCATCTTGATTTCTGTACTCACGTTCTCATTGACTGTATCAAGTAGCCAGTTCCGTGAACCAGACTTTGAGTAGCCCTATCATAGAGGTTGTCACAGAGCTCCACCCTTGCTGGCACCAGCTCTGCATTCCAGCCTGTAGGAAGAGGAAGTCTAGGGCAAGCAAGTTCCTTTTAAAGAAGCAACACAGGCCAGAGCGAGACTCTGTCTAAATAAATAAATAAATAAGCAACACAGAAGTTGCACATATCACTTTCATTCTATTCCATTGGTAAAAATATAGTCACACTTAGTTGAAGGAAGTCTAGAAAATATAGTCTCTAGCTGGGTGGACTTGTGCTGTTACTAAAAAGAGAAACGAGAGATGGCTCATGGCAGACTATAGCTTCTGCCACACACCGCTGCTAGCTGCCTCTACAGCCTGGCTTTGCACTTAGGGGTGCTGGGGGCTTGGCTAGGTGAGAACTATAGAACACATCTACCACCCTACAGCAAACCATCCCAAAATGTAGTGGAGAAGCAACAATTTTACTGGCTTGCAGTTTTGTAGGTCTGCAATTTGGCTGGGCTCAGCTGGTGGGTCTCCTGCTGGTCTTGCCTGGGGTCATTCATGCAGCTGTAGTTATCTGGTGGTTTGACTAGGGCTGCCTGGTCAAAGACGTCTTCACATTTCTGGCAGTTGACCAGCTTAAGGCCTCAGTTCTCCATATGGTCTCTCCAACAGGCTAGCTCAGGCTTATTCACATCATGGTCTCTACATTCTAACCACAGCCAAGGAGAGGGCAAACCCCATGAACAAGTATTTTCAAACCTCTATTTGCATCACCTTTACTAATATTCCCTCGGCCAAAATAAGTCGCCTTGCCATGTTCGTATTCAAAGGCAGGACAAATAACTTCACTGCTAGATGGGAAGAGCAGCAAAGTCACATTGAAAGGGGCACATTATACAGGAGGAATTATTGAGGCCATCTTCATAAAGGGTCTTCCACGGTAACCTCAGGCTGAGGCACCTTTATATAGAACAAGGCATGTCTGTCTGCCCTTGTTCTGGTCAGGATCTAGTGGCCCCAACGAAAAGACTTCGCGAGTGTCTCAAAAGTCAATCATTCAAAAGTGGAATCAGAAGTCTCAGGGAACTTTTGAAGGTACACGTGGCCCTCCCATGTACCTGAAGGGCTGCCAGCAACCAAAGCCATCCCTGGGAGCAGCCTGTCTCTCCAGTGGGCTTCAAGATCTCCCTTGTGGCATCTCTTTCCTCACTGTGTGTCTCCTCACTCTCCTCTCTGCTCATTGGTTTCCTCTATTTACGTCCAGCACCGGCTCCCTCGCAATTTCTGCTTGCACTGGACACACATGGAAAGCACATTTCACCTTCTGACCCTGCTGCAAACTGGCTCAGGCTCTCCATGTTTCCCACCTCCCGTTTCAGAAAGAATGAGCTTGATCAACCCAGCTCCTGCACTCAGTCTACACCACGTCACAGGAGGCTGGCCATGCTATGGATGAACTGCCCTGAGCTTAGAGGCTCACATCCCATCCAGTCACCCAGAGAGGTGTGTGTGTGGAGAGGGAACTGCAGTAGGTTGAATAATGATCCTCCCAAAAGATATGTCCACATACTAATCCTCAAAACCTGTGAATGTGGCCTTTTTGGGGGAAAAGGTCTTTGCAGATATAATTAAGAATCTTGAAATGGCATCATCCTGGATTATTAGGGTGGACCCTAATTCTAATAGCAAGTGTCCTTATGAGAGACACACAGAGGAGAAGACAGACACAGAAGAAGGCCATGTCATCGGAGGCAGAGGTTGGAATGATGCAGCCGCAAGCTGAAGAATGCCTGGAGCCACGGGAGACCGGAAGAGGCGAGGAAGGATTCTCCCCCACAGCCTTCAGAGGAGCACTGCCCGGCCAATCCTGCCATTTCAGACTTCTGGCTTCCAGAACTGTGACAGGATACATTTATGTTTGTTTTGTTTTGCTTTAACATTTTTTGTAGTGAAAAATACATAACATTATATCATATTTACCATTTGTAAGTGCAAAATTCGGTAACATTAATTACATGAACAAGGCTATGTTATCACCATTATCTTTTTCTTTACTCTTTTTATTTTTATTACATTATTATTATTATTTTGAGACAAGAGTCTTGCTCTGTCGCTCAGGCTGGAGTGCAGTGGCACAATCTCGGCTCACTGCAACCTCTACCTCCCGGATTCAAGATTGTCATGACTCAGCTTCTTGAGTAGCTGGGATTACAGTCATGTGCCGCCATGCCAGGCTAATTTTTGTATTTTTAGTAGAGACAGGATTTTGCTATGTTGGCCAAGATGGTCTCGAACTCCTGGCCTCAAGTGATTTACCTGCCTCAGCCTCCCAAATTGCTGGGATTACAGATGCGAGCCACTGCGCCCGGCCACCATTATTTTTTTTTTATCATGTGCAACATAAATTTTAGCCATTAAACAATACTCTCCCTTCTGTCTTCTCCCTGTCTCCTGGCAAACTTTGTTCTGTGTCTCTATGAATTTGACTACTCTAGCTACCTCATGTAAGTGGAATCATACAATATTTGTTCTTCTGTGTCTGGTTCATTTTACTAAGCATAATGTTTTCAAGATCCATCCATGTCATGTCATGTATCAAAATTGCATTCCTTTAAATTGGTCAACAGTATTCCACTGTATGTATATACCACATTTGGGTTATCCATTCATCTGGTGATGAGCACTTGGATTGTTTCTACCTTTTGGCTGCTGTGAATAATGCTGCTATAAACATTGGTTTACAGATATCTGTTTGAGTCCCAACTCTCAGTTCTTTTGCTTATATACCTAGGAATGGAATTGCCGGATCTTATGGTAATTGTATGTTTAACATTTTGAGGAACCGCCCAACCGTTTTCCAAGCAGCAGCACCATTTTACCTTCCCACCAGCAATGTGCAAGGGATCCAGTTTCTGCACATTCTTGCCAACACCTGTTATTTCTCAATTTTTTGTTTTGCATTGTTTTCGTTTTTATGGCCATCTTACGAGGTGGAAGGTGGTATCTCATTGTTCTTCTGATTTTCATTTCTCTGATGACTGATGATACTGAGCCTATTTTCATGCGCTTATTGGCCATTTGTGTAACTTCCTTGGAGAAATGTCTATTCAAGTTCCTTTGTCCATTTTTGAATTAGGTTGTTTGTTTTCTTTGTTGTTAACTTTTGTTGCTTTAAGCCAACAAGTTTGTGGTAATTTGTGACATGAGCCCTAGAAAACGAATACATTGCTCAAAATCCAGCCTCTTGGGCAGCAGGACCCCACGGTCAGGCAATTTCTTCCAGAAGGCTGAGTAGCCATACAGGTGACATCAGCACTGACCTTATTCACCTGCCAGTGGACGAATTCTTCAGCTCTTCCCTTCCAAGGCCTGAGACCTACAATCCAAGAGGGCTCGAACACCAGTCTCCTCTTGAGTGTGTGCATGCACAACTCTTTCAAGAGGTTTGGAAGTAAAAAGAAGGAGCAGGATGGAGCAGCAGTTGAGGAGAGGATTATAAGATCCCCTCTCTCATCAGGAGGTGTTGCTGTGTTTGGTTGTTTGTCTTGAAAGGATGCGAAAACCTGAGTATTTGTATAGGCTGAGAGAAGAACCCAGGGGAGAGGGAGAGGGGACCTGAAACATCACATCTGGATGCCAAGCACATCATCTTTCTGTCTCACTGGTCAGAGTCACGGGAGCTTAGCCCTGAAAGGGACCTTAGAGTTTAGCTCCTTCATTTTGCAGATATAGAGAGAGCGGGCACAGAAGAGGACCTGCCCGGGGTACTTCTGCAGCCAGCTACTTGCTCCTGACATCCCATATGTCTAGGACTTCATGGTGTGCCCTCTGGAAAGACAACTATTTTTTAACTGCCTTTTTTCACGTCTCCACAAGTTGTAAAATAACTCTTCTATTTCTTATCTGTTCCTATGCCCTTACCCGTCTTCCCAGAACACAATGGCATATGAACACTTTGTTCCTGCCAAATGCAGCTGAGGAAGTGGGAAGGGCCATTGGGTTGAGTGGACCAGGAGACTATGCCCTGATGACGGGGATGCTGCCAGGCTTGGCAGGCCTCCACTTCCCCTCTGCCTATCCTCTGTCTCCCGGGGTAGGGAAATCCAGGGATCTTTATTCCCCAGCATTCCTTTCCAGCATGGTTCTAAGTTAGATTCTGGCAGTAAGATGCACTTGCACAAGCGTCAGAAGCTGAAGGCGAGAGAAAGTCCTTCTCTGAATTGGCCTGGGCAGATGCGTGGTAGACGGCAGCTTTCAGACAAGCTCCTGCACGCTGTCTGCTTTCTGCTTTGGTGCTACAGGCAATTGAGATGATCTCCATGCCTTCTCTGCGATCTGGCACTTCCTGATTCTGTGAGGTCTGACAGTGGCTTCCCTGATCTTCCCTAATTCAGCCCTTCCGTCCATTATGAATGCCTCTAAATCCCTTGTATGAAAACCCTGTGTATTTGGAATATCTAGAGCAGCTTCCAGTATTATAACCAAACCCTGACTGACACACTGGCACAGATAAAGAAGCTACGTAAAATGATGTGGGGGAAACATCCTGTTCAATCTTCCCGGCAGTGCTGATGTTAGACTGTCATTTTCCCAGTTTCATAGATTAGAAGCCTGAGGCTAAAGAGGTCAAGGTTGCCTGACTCCCAAGCCATTCTCTTTCTGCTAGATCATTCTACTCTGCTTCTCTTAATAGATAGGGAGAAGCAGGCATAAGAGGAAAGAGAAAAGCAGCAGGGGAGGACATGATGGAGATGGACAAAGAAAGAGGCGAGCAGACTTATTTGAAGTAGAAAGGGAGAGAGGAGAGAGAAACTCCAAGGGTTCTGGAAAGTTGGAGAAACTTCTCATAACCTCTCCTCAGACGGTGCTTTACAAGGTTACCCTTGCTCTTGGGCAATAGTAATTAGCCAGGTAACGACCGTTCACAGCCCTTTGCCTGTTCTTTATTCTCAGGCTTTTGAGATTGCAGTGTGAACAGAAGACATAGAAACCCACGGAGTGAAGAATTCTTTGGGCTGCCCCAGCAATGCAGAGCAGTGGTCCCCTGGAGAGTGGGTGGACTCAAGCAGAAGGGCAGCCCCAGCCCTGGGCTCATGGGGAATGGGAATCAGGTTTGCCCTTGAACCCCAGGGTAGCTGGTGAAGGCTGTCTTGGATAATCTTTGGCCTCTCCCTTCCAGACTCTTCTCAAAGCATCCCCATCTCACCTTGGTATCCTAGTCCTTCTGCTACTCCCGTGCTTGCCTTCCTGGGACAGTGATACTTGCAGTTCCTGCTGACTCGGAGTGCCCCTCCTTGCTCTGTGTCCTGTGAGAAAGCAGGTAGGTTGATGAGGGAGGGCAGGGGTGGGAACCTGGAACCCTCCTATGTGACACTCTGGTCACGGTCCCTCTATGTGGATAGGAAAGGCCAGGCCGGAGTTGTGGGGATTAAAGGCAGTACATGAGATCTGGTCCAAATCCCACAATATCCTGAATTCCCACAGCATGGACGGGGGCCTTAGGGTTCCTATAAGCCAATCCCTTTATTTTATTAACAAGGAAATCAAGGCTCACAGAGGTGAGGGCAGGAGTCCAAGGCCATACCGTCTGCACACTGGCTCAGGGCCTGGCGCCCAGCCCAGCGCCCTTCCCTCACCTTCTCACTGCCTGGCAACCCTGTGCCTCCCCCAGCCCTGGCGCCCAGTGAGCCGGCACCTCGCATATGATTACAATTACCGTGAGTTTGGCTTGAGCCCAGCCGTACTGCGAGCACAACCAGGCCTGGTCACTGGCCAAGTTTCCATCTCAGTAGAAAAATGAAAAAGTTCAAGGGATGAATGTTAATCCCAAACACACGAGCAGGAAGGAGTGGGGTGAGGGGGAGAGGCCCAGCCAGGATCTCTTAGGGCAACATCAGTCCAGCAAGAGCTCCTGAGACCCACCCCTGGGGCAGAAGGCCTCTGGCTGGCCACGTTCATGCTGCTTTGTGGTTGTAAATGCTGCTGCCTCCAGGGCCTGAGATGGAACTCAGCTGGTGAGACTTGGCTGGTGGTCCCGGCCCTTCTCGGTTGGCTCCTGCTTTGTGTATTGTTCATGACCTTCGGGTTTCTGTCATTTACTCGAGCATCTCCCTCTCCTGCCACAGGTAAGGAAGCAAGCACAGAGACCAAGGGACTCGCCTGAGGTCAGATAGCCACTGAGGAGTGGGACTAGGCTGAAACATAGGCATCTGGGCAGCCAGGCTGTCGGACAGCCCCTCTCCGTCAGAGCTCCCCAGAGCAGCCTGGGCCTTCCTAGGATGTTCCTGCTCCCTTCTGCCTGCCACTCTGCTCAGCGTCCGAGGAGCTACCTAGCTCTGTCTGCCCCACATCTTGCTGCATGGCCTTGGTGAGGCTCTGAATTCCACCCCGACTGCTGACTTCTGTCCTTCTAATGCTGACGTCTCACATCTTTGAGGCTTCCAGGCTGATGTTTTTCCAGATCTTTCTCTCTAAGACTAAGATTCCTGTTTTTTTCTCCCAGACTTGAAACATTTCTGAGTAATACAACTCTCCCAGATTGCTCAACTCCCAGGAACTCCTGTCTGCAAACTATGCTTGGTTCTAGTTTCAAGAAGGGCAGCAGCATATTGGAATTTTTGATCAATGATATATAGGCAGTTACCCTAATACATATTTACCCCAGGTTAGATAGATATGAGGAGAGCCACTGCTCCCCTGCCTTGGGGACAAAGGAGTTATCATTTTGCTGGAACTCTAAGAACACCATGTGATATTCTTATGGAGGACAGCAACCATCAATTAAATATCAGCTGTCAAGTGGGGAAGAGCTGTGGTCCCATAGGGAACAACTGACTTTTTGATTGCTAGCGTCCCCGAGGGGATCCACTTCGTCAGAAAATGAGGTCTGTCTGAGATAAATGTGCTTATTTACACCAGCTTCTAGACTGGTTGAGGTCGGCCCAGGGCCTGCAGCCAGGTGTCTGAGCAATGGCAATGGGGAGAGCTCCAGAGTGCAGCTTCTTGCCGACTTGGGGATTTATAGGCTTCCTGACAGGCAGAGCAGCCTCAGTTTCGAGGCTAGCAGCGGGGAGCCAGGAGATTGGCCAAGGTTTTCCCAGAGGCTTTGCAAGAAACTGAGCCCTTGTTGGAAACGCCTTTGAAACCCAGGGGTGTCATCTTCCAGCTCCTCTTGAGTCAGAGCCACAGCAGCAGGGCATTTTCGGGGGCCGTGGGGGAGAGGGGGAGAAGGGCATGAAGGCAGCGGGTAGGTGAGCAGAACGTGGAAATAAAGCATTGTTTCCAAAAGGTCATCTCTCTCTTTTTTTTTTTTGCTTTTCAAAGGCCCAAATGATCACTTTGTGTTTGAGACAATCGGGTCTTAAAAAAAAAAAAAAAAATGAAGAAAGGAAAAGATATTTTTCCAGGTCTAATTATAAGAGTCATAAGGCTGGAAAGATTTGGAGAAAACATCTATCTCTCGGCTCTGCCCCCACTAGGTACACACCTAAGTCAAGGGGGAGGTGTTTGTCTATGACTAACCGGCTGGCGGACTCCATGGGTCTCAGGGCACTCCCACCCTCAGTCTATCCACAGTCCCATCGCTGGAGTTAAAGTCCACTTCTTCCTTTTAATCCTCATGGGAACTGGAAAGTGGCCAAGAGACTGGAAGAGCCAGTGATTTGGGTTCTCCTGGAATGTTAGGGAAAGCAGGTTGGGGGTCTCTGTCCCTCACCCCAGGGCACCCTGTCTTTGAAACCTGTGCTGCTCTGAGAAAGGGCAAGTCTCAGAGCCAGGGCTGCCTGTGGGTCTTCTGTCCCCAGCAGGAGTGGACTGAACAGTGTGCCCCTGGGAGGTTTGTCTTCCTAAGCAGATCCAATCAGTCTTCTTGTTCTGATCAAGTAAAACAGAGTGGATATCCCTTGAGTTAGTGCTGGTGGGAGGAAGTTTGGGGATGGAGAAAAAGTCTCATTCTCTCCCCCACCTTTCAAAACTGCAAATCTCCAATTCCCCAAGGTGAGGTGGGGGTTGGGGAGGGAACAGGCAGGTGTCTGGCAGGAGAGGCTGGTCTCCAAGGGCCCCTCCAGCTCTGATCAGCTTTGTGCTCTAAGCCAGGCCCTGGTAGGACCCCTGTTCCCTTGCTGCAAGCCTCTCCTTGTTTCCACGGCTGTTCACAGCCCTGACTGCTCAAGATGACATTTTCTAAACACTGGAGACAGAGATAAGAAGCAGACGGAGAAAGTCTGAGAACTGGAGCTGGGCCCAGGGAGGGAAGTGGGCTCCTTGCTGAGAGCAGGCGGAAGCATCCAGACCCTGCCGCCGATGAACACGCAGGCAGGGACCTCTCACCGTTGCTTTGACACAGTGCTGAGTCAGGGTCCAACGCCACCACCAGAGCCTGACCCCTTGGTCCAGCCAGTTGTTCTCTGGTCAGAACATGTGCTCCCTGAGCAGCCTCCTTGCAGGTACCACCCCATCCCCTGAGGACTCCTTTATTTATACCCAGAAAAGGAGAATGGGATGGAGTTTCATGAAGCGCTGTTCACTGCTACGCCCTGGTCCCTAGATGAGGTCTGGCACATGGCTTTGCGGCACTCAGTAAATATCTATAGAAAAAAATAACTTGCTGTATTAGTCTTCCTGGAATGAGCTGCCATTTGAGCTGGGACCAGTTTCCTGGAGAAGGGATTTCAGAAAAAGCAACCAGGTATCCCTCGAAGCAAACACAGAGTGGCTCGGTTAGGTACAGATGACTTGCATGGGGGAATTGGGGTGAGCTGTGCTCTTAAACCTGTCTGGGTGTTTTCAAGGAAGCCATATAACAGTAACCACAACAGTAAAACCAGTGCTACCTTTATGCAGAGAGGGAGGGGCTCTTTTGACAGGGCCTCCTGAGAGTGGTCTCAAGGTCACTTCTGGGCTTCCTCCGATCCCTGAAAAAGAACCAGACTGGCCTGCTTCTCTGCATCCCAGGGCCCTCATAAAAGTGAGGGCTGTTTGGGGGTCCTGGGTCAGGTCCCCATCCAACTCCTATCCCATTGAACTCCCACCTCCAAAGGCAGTCTAATAGCTCCTGCCGGGATCTTGAGCGCCAAGGGAGACCTTCATGCCACGCACATTCTGGGACCATCTTTGGTTCCCCTCTCAGCCTGGACAAGCAGTGAAATACAGCATCCAGCCACTGCCCGGCTCAGTCATGCTATCTTGGGACAGAAACCTTGAAAGGCATCCCAGCTCTGGCCAAGGAAAACATGAGTCAGGTCTGGCTAAGCCAGGTGGCTTCCCTCTCTCCACCTTCCATCCCCACACCCCCAACTCCACAGCCAATGAGTTCTTTGGGTAACCCCAAGACCCCACTCCCACACAGCCTACGGCCAGCAAAGGCATGCCGGCAGGATTCTAGAACCTTGGCCTGGCTGTGGGTTGCTGACTTTGAAAGTGTAGCAGATGTGGGGCTCTAGCTCCAGCCCTCCTCAAAGGAGGCAGGAGCATTCCCTGTGGCCATCCGGCCTTCCACCTACCCTAGCCTTCTCTGCACAGGGTTCCCTTTTGGGGCACTGTGATGGTCCTCAAAGGCAGAGCCCACCCTGGCCAGGAGCCGCACATAATGCGGCTCATAATGGCTTATCCCACTCATAATGGAAGACTTTTCCTGACTCCTCGTCCCAGCCTATCCGGGGGCTTCCATTCTCCTGCAGGTCTCACCTCAGGCTGAAATGTTGATATTTCCTCGTGTTTGGGGACACTGCTGCTGGACTTTGTGGAGAAACCTTTCCTGCCTTTGTGTGGCTTCTGTTTTGTTTGTTTGTTTATGTATTTATGTATTTATTTATTTTGAAACAGAGTCTCACTCTGTCACCCAAGCTGGAGTGCAGTGGCGTGATCTCAGCTCACTGCAGCCTCTGCCTTTGGGTTCAAGTGATTCTCCTGCCTCAGCCTCCCGAGTAGCTTGGATTACAGGCACCTGCCACCATGCCCAGCTAATTTTTGTATTTTATAGTAGAGATGAGGTTTCACCACATTGGCCAGGCTGGTCTTGAACTCCTGACTTCAAGTGATCCACCCACCTTGGCCTGGGTACTAGGATTACAGGTGTGAGCCACTTTGCCTTGCCGGGGCTTCTGTTTTAAAAGCTTCTCCACTATCTCTTCTCCAGAGGAAGAGGCACAGGGTCTCACACACAGGGACCTCAGAGTCCCCTGTTTGGTACACTGTAGAACAGCGTTGTCTAATAGAAATATACAGCAAGCCATAAATGAGTCACCCATGCAACCTAGTGTTTTTTAACCACCATAATTTCGTAAGAAGTAAAAGAAAAGTGGGTTTCATTTTAATACTATATTTTATTTAACCCAATATATTTATATTAACCCAAATGAATATTATCAAATCAATCATTTAATTCATATAAAAAGTTACTAATGAGAAATGTCACATTGTTTTTCCCTACTAAATGTATTGCTTCCTAGGGCTGCTGTAATTATCACAAACTAAGTGGCTTTAAATAACAGACATGTATTGTCCCACAGTTCTGGAGGCCAAAAGTCAGAAATCACGGTGTCAACAGAGCCATGCTCTCTCTGAAGACTGCAGGGAATGTGAAAGCAAAGTAAAAACTTGGGAGCCCAGGCTGGGCACAGTGGCTTATGCCTGTAATCCCAACACTCTGGGAGACTGAGGCAAGGGGATTGCTTGAGCTCAAGAGTTCAAAACCAGCCTGGGGAACATAGCAAAACCCTGTCTCTATGAAAAAAACAAAAATTAGCCAAGTGTGGTGGTATGCACCTGTGATCCCGATTACTTAGGAGTCTGAGGTGGGAGGATCACTTGAGCCCAGAAAGTTGAGACTGCAGTGAGCTGAGATTGCACCACTGCACTCTAGCCTGGGTGACAAAGTGAGACCCTGAAAAAGAAAAAAAAAAAAAAAAGGAAGCAAGCAAGAACGAAAGAAAGAAAGAAAGAAGGAAAGAAAGAGAGAGAAAGAGAGAGAGAAAGAAAGAAAGAAAGAAAGAAAGAAAGAAAGAAAGAAAGAAAGAAAGAAAGAAAGAAAGAAAGAAAGAAAGAAAGAAAGAAAGAGAGAGAGAGAGAGAGAAAGAGAGAAAGAGAGAAAGAGAGAAAGACAGAAAAAGAAAGAACAAACTTGGGACTCCAATTCACCCTGCCAAAAGAAAAACATATTAAGCTGAAAGCTGAGTCATAGAAGAAGCTGCCTCTTTTTTTTTTTTTTTTTCCTGAGCAGATAGCGACAGATAAAAAGTAAAATACCTCCACAGTAGCTACTGAATGTTCACCTTATCTTACAGTGAACTCGAAAGGAATACAAAATTGGCGATTCCCCTACCTACTTTTCTCTTGCAACATATGGATTCAGTTATGTGACCTCTTTCCCCGAGCCTGCTTTTCTCTGAGGACCTCTTTTCTGAGGTCCTCAGAGTCATCCTTGGAGAAAGGCACAGACCTGTCTCCTGGGCGTGCGTCCTTAACCTTGGCAAAATAAACCTCTACATTGATTGATTGATATCTGACTCAGACACTTTTTTGTTTACAGGAAGCACCCCTCCATGCCTCCTCCCAGCTTGGGTTGGTGCTGGCAATCCCTGGCTTTCCTTGGCTTGTAGCTGCATCATTCCCACCTCTGCCTTCATTACCACATGGCCTTCTTCCTCCCGCGTGTGTCTCTGTGTCTTTATGTGGCCTTGGAGAACAGACATTGGATTTATGATCAGCCAAACCCAGTAAAATCTTATCTAATTACATCTGCAAAGACCCTATTTCCAAATAAAGTCGCATGCTGAGGTTCCATGTGGACATGAGTTTTAGAGGGACACTATTCGCCCAGTACAATGTTGAGTGCAGTGACCACTCACCCACCTGACATTTGGCTTGCAAGGTCCTGTCACTGTCGGCTGTTTTTCTGTTGTCTTTGTTCTTTATTTTCATTCTGGCAGGCCTTTGGGTAGGATCAAAGGTAAAAAGAAACAGGTGAGATTAATTTTAATAATATTGTTTATTTGACCCAGTATATTCACAATATTATTTCAATGTACAATCAGTATAGATAATTATTAATGAGATATTCTTCATTTTTTTTTCACACCAAGTCTTCAGAATTCTATATGTATTTGACCTGTGTACCACATGCCAATTTAGACTGACCACATTTCAAGTGCTTGACAACCACATGGGGCCAGTGGCCACCCCCATATTGGACAGCACAGCTCAGGAAGTTAAAAGAAAGGGGTGAGGCCTCTGGCGAAGCCAAGGACACCTCTGGGGAGGCCAGTGGATCCCACGGAATGGTATTCACCTGATGGCCTCACCCCCTCCAGGTTGTCTCCTGATTATGTTTCATCCATGAGAGGTGATCTCATGGTGACGAAGGGAGGAATTCATGCAACATCAGCTCACACTGTATCAAACCAGAAGGATGATATGGTTTGGCTGTGTCCTTACCCAAATCTCATCTTTAATTGTAACTTCCACAATTCGCATGTGTCGTGGGAGGAACTCGGTGGGAGGTGATTGAATTATGGGGGCAGTTCTTTCCTGCACTGTTCTCATGATAGTGAATGAATCTCACGAGATCTGGTGGTTTTAAAAATGGGAGTTTCCCCGCACAAGCTCTCTTTGCCTGCTGCCATCCACATAAGATGTGACTTGGTCCTCCTCGCCTTCCACCATGATTGTGAGGCTTCCCCAGCCATGTGGAACTGTTAAGTCCATTAAACCCCTCTCCTTTGTGAATTTCCTTTGTGAATACCCATTCTCAGGTACATCTTTATCAGCAGCATGAAAACGGACTAATACAGTGGATTTGTTCATTCACAAGAAAAGAGGCAAGCAGCTGGCTGCTCTCTCTCGTCCCTACATTCAGTCCCTCCCTTTCCTGTAGGCACAGTGCTTAAGGAGCCAGGCCTGGACTTCTGGGCTCAGAACCAGGGCCTTTCCTTACTGAGTGCAAATGATTGAAAATCTCAGGCTACAAAAGTGGGAGGCGTGCACCCCCCCAACAGAGACATGCCGTTGCCAGTGGGGACACTGGACTCCCTGTCTCCAGGCAGTGTGGGATGGATGTGGCCGTGTGCCTAGGACTGGCTCTTTTCTACTTCTCTGCTGCAGACCTGACCCCTTCTGACCAGCATCTTTTCCTTTAGATATGTGGGTCCCACTGGCCTGGATCCCATTCTGTCTCTTTTTAGCATGGCTTGGCCTCTGTCTGCTTTGATTTCTATGTGTCAATTTTATGGTCAAACTCCCAAAGAGCAACCTCATTCCTCTAGAGAATGGGCTCCCTCAGTTTGCTCCCTTGAAATACCTGCAATTCTTTATTCTCCTGGGCCCTGCTCTATAGCCTCTGTGTTTTTCTGAGAAAATCAGAAATAACCAGAACCCAGACCTGGAAGCTAGACCCGAAGACATAGTTCATCCACCTCTCGGGCTCTGGGGCCTGCTCAGGGTGTGCACGCTGGGGAGTGGAGCACCCTCTCAATGGGCCTGCCTGTCCTCAGGCCCCATGACAGACAGTGGTCCTGAGCTGGGACAGCAGGATGACGAAGGCTTGCATTTGCACTCTGGAGCAAAAACATCACCGGATGGAAATTGAAGTAGAGAGAAAAAGAATGAGTGCAGGGGATCAGGAATCTATGATGTTAACTCAGGGGTACCACCAGTCCCCTAAAGCTGTAAATAACATGAATCAATCCCTCTCTCTCTCTCACACACACACACACACACACAGACACACACACACACACACACACACTCATCTTGAGAGCCTTCCAATTTTTTTCTGTAATGCACGGACCTCACAGAAAAATGACTCAGCCTTACATAAGAGATGGGAATTTGAGGGGGACCAGGAGGGTGATGACTCACTGCCTTGAAATTTCCAGTGGGATACACATGTTTTCTTAGATGACTTTTTAAACATTTATCTTTAATGATTGTCCAAAATAAATGGTTTGGGAGGCAAAACGGAGTAAGGATCCCACGTCAGGGCAGGAAAGAATAGTCATGATGGAGAGGAGAGGGCAGGAGGCTGAGGACAGGGCCCTTTCAGGTCAGGTCTCAGAATGTTCTGGTGAGAATCCAGAGCTCTTCTCCCAGGACTTCAGGGCATTTCAGGAACCATAATAATACAATCACTTCATATAGCAAGAATCAGCCCCTGAGGCCTCCAGGAAGTACCTTGATTTGAAAGAGCTGTGACCAACCTCGGTGGCATCTCCGACTACCACGCTGCAGAAGTCTGCGAGGCCATGGTCCTCAGCCCTGTGCACAGGCTAAAACCCCAATCCCAGCTGCACCCCAGACCAATCAATTGGGATCTCTGGAGATGGGGCCCAGGCATCTATCTATCTATCTATCTATCTATCTACGTATTTTGGTTCCTCAGATGATTCCACTGTGCAGCAATGATGAGCAGCTGCTGGACTGGAGAGACTGGGGCCATTTTACACCAGGTGAGTAATTCAAGGTGTTGACGTCACCCTGATCCTTAGAGGGCTATTAGTCAATCCCTTGAATTTCAGATACAACCAGTTATCGCTGTCCCGGGAGCTTGAGATTTTTTTCTCCCTTTTCTGTTATTTGCGAAAAGCAAATCCCTGCAGGGAAGCCTGGCAGCTACACAGAGCTGACAAGGGGGCAGCTTGGGGAAGTGGGCCAGGCTTTGGGAGCAAGTGGGCCCCTCCAAGGAGAAGGCCCTTGGATTCACCTACAGGCAGCCCAGAGTCCTCCGACACCAACCCAACTCTCCCACGCCATGCCCGGCCTAGAGGCCCAAGGCCTCCAGCTGGATTGTACCAGTGATCTGCTGTCAGGGCGTCCCGCCTACACCATCCATGGCTCCGCTGGCAAAAGGATAAAGTCAAGGGCTTCATGCTGGCACTTAAGGTTATTCCCAATCTTCCTTCAATCTTCCTCTCTCTCTCCCCAATGCACATGGACCCTGCCCCACCAGGTTGCCCTCCCCCCACCCCAAATACCCCGCGGGTTCCTACTTCCAGACTTCAGTCACACCCAACATTCTCTTACCAGTGTACAAGGTCTTCAGGCATCTCCTGTGGAATGCAAATCCCCCTGGCAGGAAAACCCTCGTGTCAGTCCACAGCTCAGGGGGGATCTACTGGAGATTGGGTGGAGGTGCAGAGAACAGGTCCTGAGCACCAAGGGAAGGTGAGAGAAGGAGGCCAAAAGCATCCTGGACACAATTCATCCCCATGGTCTTAGCCTCACCCCCAGATTCCTGGAGCCTGGGCCTGGCTTCTGTGTGTGGCCTCTTGATGCCTGGCACTACCTGTCCCATGACCTGTCGACCTCCACAGGCATGTTCTGCTCTCCTCACCTCTGTGTGAGAACTTAGCCTCCCCTCCAAGAGCTGCCAAAAGGGGGCTGGTAACTCCGGGCCATATCTGTCCACACTGTCACATACTGGCTTTATGTCTGAAGGAAAGGGGTTTCATGTCCCTGAGCCTCCACTTCTTCCACTGCAAAACAGAATTGTAAAAGCACTAGCCACAGAGATTCGTTGTGGGGATTCGGCGAGGCAGTGCGGGTGAAGAGCACAGTCCTTTCAGGGAGGCTGTCTCTTAAATGTCACCACCATTATGGTGCATGATTATGTATAATCCTTGCAAGCTCACTGGATTCCACATTGGACTGTAAGTGCCAGGAGGGTAGGGACCTTGCCTCCCTGTATGCTGGGTGCCCAGCATGTGCCTGGCACCCAGTAGGGACTCCACAAATATTACTTGAATAAATGAATGAGGCAGAAGCTATTATGATTATTTTGTTATTGTTCTCATTATCATTGTCATGGTTCTTATTATTGTTTTTATTGTTATGAGGTCCTTCAAATAATGCCACCAGGCTTGAGAGTATTGTGCCCTCTCCCTGCCCCTCTCCAAAAGCTGCATTATCTCTCTGCATAGCCCCTGTTGGCTGTGAGCCTCCTCTGATTTCTTTGCAACCGTCCTCTTTGGGGCTGCTGCTGTCCCCTGCCTCTCACTCTACAGCTGTGAACCGGAGACACCTGCACATCCATGCGACTCCCTGCAGCTAAACAAGCATCTGCACAAGGAAGCCCGTGTGCACAAGGTCAGCCCCATGGGCGAGGAGTCCTACTAGGTGACTCAAAAGTCTATCCTTGAGCACCCACTGCCAGGCAACCTTTCCACCCGTGACTGAGGGATTGCTGCAGTGGGAAGCTGGGGAAAGTTCTGTGCTCGCCTCAGGTCGGTCTCTCCTGGAAATGCATGAACAGGGTGCCCAGGCCAGCCACACACCCCCAGTTCTTGATCTTTTTGTTTCAGACCTCGTATCTCACCTACTCCCCTCCCTTTTCTCTCCGTCTCTCTAAGGTGAATCCCTTGTTAGCAGCAGTCAAT
The DNA here is from genome assembly GCF_047675955.1 of Chlorocebus sabaeus. Classification (NCBI taxonomy): domain Eukaryota; kingdom Metazoa; phylum Chordata; class Mammalia; order Primates; family Cercopithecidae; genus Chlorocebus; species Chlorocebus sabaeus. Next base: position 46,649,328 of record NC_132917.1, read on the forward strand.
ACCTCCCTGCTGCAGCTCCAGGGTTGATGGGAAGTTAGTGGTTCCTGAGCCTCTGCCTCCAGGAGCTACAGCTTGAATACCCTCACCAGCCTCTCTCCGCAGGGTCCTGACCTCGGGGAAAGGCTGGAACTAGGGATGAGGGTGGGAGTAGGAGGGTAGGGAAGGAGGTAGAAGGTAGGTTGCAGCGCTTGTGACCCTGCTGTGCCCTGTTTCGCACCTGGGAAAACCATCTCAAGCAATGCAGCAACTAAAATGGAACAGAGTTGGGACAATCTGCTTCACACACCTTCATTCTGAAGAAAATTGGAACCAGGCCAGGCGCAGTGGCTCACGCCTGTAATCCCAGCACTTTGGGAGGCTGAGGCGGGCGGATCACGAGGTCAGGAGATTGAGACCACCCTGGCTAACACAGTGAAACCCGTCTCTACTAAAAATACAAAAAATTAGCCGGGCATGGTGGTGGGTGCCTGTAGTCCCAGCTACACGGGAGGCTGAGGCAGGAGAATGACGTGAACCCAGGAGGCAGAGCTTGCAGCCAGCCGAGATCGCGCCACTGCACTCCAGCCTGGGCGACAGAGTGAGACTCCGTCCCCCCAACACCCCCCTCAAAAAAAAAAGAATAAAAGAAAATTGGAGCCAGACGCGGTGGCTCACCCTGTAATCCCAGCACTTTGGGAGGCCGAGGCGCGTATATCACGAGGTCAGGAGTTCGAGATCAGCCTGGCCAACATGGTGAAACTACATCTCTACTGAAAATACAAAAAAATTAGTTGGGTATGATGGTGGGTGCCTGTAGTCCCAGCTGCTACTTGGGAGGCTGAGGCAGGAAAATTGGTTGAACCCAAGAAGTGGAGGTTGCAGTGAACTGAGATCTTGCCACTGCACTCCAGCCTGGGCAACAGAGCCAGACTCTGTCTCAAAAATAAATAAATAAATAAATAAATAAATAAATAAATAGAATTGGAAAGGTGAGCCTGCACTCCAGGCTGCCTCTGCACTGCCTAAGCATGACAGTGCCAGGTGACCTATTAGATGGGAATCTAGGAACATAGCCCCTGTCGTGTCCCCCAGTTCAGGAGCCAGCCTTCAAAAACGGTGGTAAGGAAAAGTCTGGAGAAGACTACGAGTTTTTCTTGTTGACTTTCTCTCAAAAGAGTCACAGTAGGTCCCAAATATTCCCAATGTCTTCTTTATTTGTGTAGCAGTAAAAATGCAACCTGTAGCTCAAGACTTTAAGCCTTCCTTGGCCTAATTAGTATTTTCTCCTGTGTTACTCTATACTGCAGGGCTACCACTGATTAGCCCAGCTGAAGGATGAGGGTAGCCTCGTTAATCCAACACTCTAGTTAACTCTCATATCTGTATCAACAATTTTCAAAGGATTATTATAAAGCAAGGACCATCTTTGATAATCATGTTTTTCTCTTTTTATTCAGAAGAACCTTCTAGGGTCTTAGGGCAATGTTTGCTAAAGTCTATTCCATGAATCTTGAGCTTTGTGAGATGTTAATTGGTGTTTTATATACATTAAAAAGTCTAATAAATTTGGGAAATATTGGATTTTTTAAATGAATATATTTAACTTTGGGAGGCCAAAACAGGCAGATCACTTGAGGCCAGGAGTTCGAGACCAGCTTCGCCAGCATGGCAAAACCCCATCTCTATTAAAAATACAAAAATTGGCTGGGCGCAGTGGCTCACGCCTATCATCCCAGCACTTTGGGAGGCTGAGGCAGGCGAATCACATGAAGTCAGGAGTTCAAGACCAGCCTGGAAAAAGTAGTGAAACCCTGTCTCTACTAAAAATACAAAAATTAGCTGGACATAGTAGTGCACACCTGTAATCCCAGCTACTCAGAAGGCTGAGGCAGGAGAATTGCTTGAACCCGAGAGGCAGATGTTGCAGTGAGCCGAGACTGCACCACTGCACTCCAGGCTGGGCAACAGAACGAGACTCTGTCTCAAAAACAAAAACAAAAACAAAAATTAGCTGAGTGTGGTGGCACATGCCTGTAATCCCAGCTACTCAGGAGGCTGAGGTGGGAGAATTGGTTGAACAGGAGGTGGAGGTTGCAGTGAGCCGAGATCACACCATTGTACTCCAGCGTGGGTGACAGAGTGAGACTCTGTCTCAAAAAAAAAAGTTTATGCATGATTCTGAGACTTCACTAAATGGGTTAATGGTGGGTAAAGTGTTTTCCAAACTTCCTTGACCACTCAACACTTTTTTTTGAGAGGATGCCACATGACTGGTGTTTGTGCTAGACTTTGGGGAATTCGGTCTTTGTCAGGCTCAACACAACAAGGCTTCTCATTGCTCATTTTCTTGTTGCATACGTTGTAGGATGTTACCCAGAAATGCCTGGAAAGCAAGGAGCAACTATCAGAATGTTTGGTGACACAGCTCCTCCTGTTGTGGTTCCTTCAGCATGGACTTCACATTCAGCAGGCCCATGAGGTGTTCCCTTTCGGATGAGCTCCAAGGTCTTAAGAGAGCATCTCTGGTCTCCATGAGTCCCTCTGAACGACGGTCCTGAGCAAGAACCACCTATAACCATCTGCTGAAATTAACTCAGGGGAAGTCAAAGCTTTCTATGTGGAAGGTGACTGAAACCACATACACAGACCACTGCAGCATTCCTGACATTGTGGAGCTTGGAAATGATTCCAAATGCAAACATAGCTTGCTACGTCAGTGACATGTTTTTCTATGACAAGAACTTGGAGTGTAATCCTTCCCCCATCAAGAATGTGACATCACACCTTATCAGATTGTATGCATGAGCTACCAACCTCAACCACTGAACTTCAAACTATGTGAAAACCTAAGGGTTTGACAGACACTTTGAGAGCTTGGGCTGTGGCAAGCTACACTCTGTCAGCCTCTCTTCGACAGGGCCCCACCCTGCTAGCCTTTGAACTTGGAAGCCTCGCCTGCCAACACTGGTGCCGCCCTCTAGCATTGACAGACCGTATGTGTCTTTGTGAATCTCCGTTGTGTTGGACGGCTTCTCTCCCAAGAGCTGCTCTTATAAAAGAGACACGCCACACTTTAATGAGCCTTCGCTCTCCACCGAGGCCTGCTTGCATCCTAATTGAGCAAGTAGACTTTAGTAACTTTGGAACTCACTCACTCTGTGACTAATACACCCCATCTACCCAGAGCATTCCCTGTGAGATTTGTTCATGTTGCTCTCCCCCTCCTTAAGCATTGTGAACCTAGGACAAATATCATCTTTGTAGGGCAATAAACCATGTGATTTGTGAAATCATACTTTGAACATCTCCTAATTTTAACCATACACGATGCCTGAGAACTGGGAAATGAAGAAAGGAGGAATTGGATCTAAAAATGTGTTTAACAAAGTATAAATGCCATAGATATCCAACAACAGGGTGCCTGATCAGATAAATAAAGGCAGGCTACCTCTTCCAAATGTCATAGACTACACAACACATAGAAAGAGGGTCATGGTAGAATATGAGGTAAAAAGAGGCCGTAATGCGGAAGGAGGAGAATTGTTGGTTTACAAGATGGTGTGGAGTCTGCCATAGAGAGCATCTGTTTGGCCCAGTACCAGGAGGCCTCTTTGGTGTGAAATGTGAAGCCCCCAGGGAATGGCCCTGACAGGATAAAAGGAAACACAAAATGTGAAGGGGACGGTGGGGGGATGGCTACTAAATTAAAAGAAATAGCAGGAATTTGAGAGAGTTGGGGCTGGCTGCTGGAAGAGACAGGAGCTGCCCAGTAGGACATCCAGGCATCGAGCGGGTGTCTGTGAAGGAGCGTGCACAGAGGATTCCTCACGCCAGAGTCTCGGAGGTGCGGGACGTTGTGTTTTAGTCATTTGCTCTATTATCACATAAGGTCGTGCCCGTCTTGATCCTCATGCCTTTAGTAAGCGACCAGGGCAGAATCTCCTAGTGAGGAAGAGCTGAACTGGGGGTGGCCCCCAGCCCCACCTGACGGAAATCCTCAGAGCAGCCTGGAGGGCTGACATACCCAGGTGTCAGGCAGGGCCAGCAGGAGACAGCACCACTCAGAGTGGATGAGTGAGCAGGGTTACAGAGGGACCATTTTACAATGGTGTGGGCGGGCTTGGGGGAAACCAGATGCGGTCGGTCATGCAGTCCTCAGAGGCGGTAAAGCTCAGCACCATTAACTCCACCTGACTGGGGGCAGGTGGGGAAAGAGAGAAAGCAGTGGGGTCAAGGGAGCTGGGGCGCTGCCTGACAAAGCTGTGACCTTCTGTCATGGGACACAGCCGGCCCTCAGTGACCGCACAAAGAGGAAGGAGAGAGGTGATGTTATGCTGAATTGTTCCCCCAAAATCCATATGTGGAAGCCGTAGCCCCCAGTAATTTACAATGTGACCACGTTTGAAAATGAGCTTAGACAGAAATGATTAAGTTAAAATTTGAGGCCCTCATCCAATCTGACTGGTGTCATTGGAAGAAGAGGTAATCTAGACATATTAAGAGACACTGGGGTCACACACACACATAGAGGAGAGACTATGTGAGGACACAGGGAGAAGGCAGAACCGAAAGGAATCCATTTCTGTTGTTTAAGCCCCTGAGCCTGTGGTACCCTGTTATGGCAGCCCTAGCGAGCAGATACAGTGAATCCCCAAACCTCCTTCCTTCCTCCTTATTGTCTCTGGCTGGGGCTCCCCTCTGGCCAAACCCCACCAAGGCCAGAGGGCAGGGGTGTGAGTGGGTACATTCAAGACAGGCCAGCCTCCCAGGTCCAGAGCAGGGTGACGAACGTGGAGAGACAGGGGTGTTCGCACACCTGGGAGGGGTGTGGAGCCGAGGTAACGTATCTTCAGATGGGTGCCCCAGGCTCCTGACACAAATAGGACATAGAACAGCATGGTGAAGGCAGGCCAGCACCTGGACCAAGATGGGGAGAAAAAGGGAACAATGACAATGGTTGGTAGGACTGCAGCTGATTTGTTTTCCCCAAGCTTTTATTTTATTTATTTCAGATATGGTCGTGTTGTTTTAGACTAAAAGGAGCCAGTCCAGAGGCAGACTTTTCAAATGAAACAGCTTACTCTAGCTTGGGGGCAGGGAGGCTGTTGGGGCAGACTGGTGGTAGACGGGGGCAGGCAGCACCTTTGAACTGCTGAAGCTCCATCAGAGAAGAGATATCCGGGTCTCCTGTGCCCTTCACCCCTAGGTTCTCTCATGATAAAGGATAGACCAAGAGCATGACCTTCTGGGTATGATGGGTGCTTCCCCCAGCTCCGGACTCCGTCTCAACATGGGTCCAAGCACCCAGGGCCCAGCTCTGAGAAGAATAAAAGCTTGGGGAGCTATCCTAATATCCCTCACCCCTCGCTTCTTCTCCAGAGTCCTGGGGAGACATCATTTGTGACATCTGTTGCCCGGTATTCTTGTCTTAGGTTCACAGGCATGTGAGTTTCCTCTCTACTGGATGAGACAGGTGAGGCTGTGAGCTGCCTGCCCCAGTCATTCTCCCTCTCCCTGTCTGCGGCTGGAGCCCTTGCTCTGGTGCCCCAGGACTGTCCACCAGCTCATCCTCCCTATCGGCCCCTCCCTGCTCAACCCCTGGCCCTCCACACCTTAGTTTTGCAGACTAGGAGGTGCTGCCTGTTCTCTATTCTCATGGGGACCGCAGGCAGGACCACATGGGGGGTTCTAAATACACACCCATCCCCCTTTCACAGGGTTGCTATGGGGACACATGCTCAGCTGCTCCCAAACCTTCTTAACCTCTGGAAATTGCTCAAATGGAAACATTAACACAGGACCACCCTCTCACAAAGCCCATATGAGGGCAGAATGAGAGTCAGGAATGGGCTCCGAGCACAAGGCACGCAGGTGTGTTTCACAGATGGGGTAGGGGCAGATAAACCTCAAAGCAACTAGGTCACCAAGTCCTGGGAGACAGCCCAGCTTTGTGAGACCCGCATGGGAGCTCACAACTATGCGCCAGATCCGAGTGGGCTTCTGTGCCACCTTCTTTCACCCTCCTGGCCACTCCATGACGGATGCTGTGATCTCCACATTGCACAGACAAGAAGCCGAGTTGCAGAGTGGCCACATAAAGTCCAGGGACATGCATGTAGTCACGGTGCAGCCAGGATTTGAACCTAGGCAGATTCCAGAGGCTGCTGTCTGAGTTGCTGGTCTGAGTTTCCTTCTAGGTAAAGGTAGCAGGGAAAGAACCTACTGCCTGTAGGAAAACAAGATCGATTTTCTTAAGCAACATGAAACCCTCATGAGGATGACAGGACTGGTCATGTGAAGTCCAAAAGAGCTCCCTGACTTCTCCTGGCTGAGGTCCACTTCTGTCTGCAAGCTGATGAGGCTGGCCCTGAAGTGAGCAGATTTTTCTTACCCCACTGGGGCTTAGCTGGACTCAGAGCTCCTGTAGCCCTGACCTCCCCAGGGCATCCACAACTCCCATATTCAGCCTAGGACTTATAGAGCTCCCTAGAAGGAATTAATTGTGGACAGCAGCGGGGACAGTCCATTTTCAGTCTTCCTAATCCTCTCTGGGAGCTGTTTGACTTGAATTCTTTGACCTCCAGGGTTTTAACAGAAGCCTACTTGTTTAGGATGCGTTCATCAAATAAAGGATGCAAGCTGTGAGTCCTCTTGGGCAGAAATGGACTTTTTCTGACCACAGCTGCCCTCCTCCCACTCAGGATCTCAGAGGTGGACATGGGATAAGCATCTCAGTGGTCTCAGCTGTCTGGCTTGGAGGTGGGTGGAGGGGAGAGGGAGAAGGTATAGACCTTTAATCTTCCTCTTTTTGACACCAGAAAGTATCCCACATTAATCAGTCTCATATTAATCAGCTCCTCCCTCAGGCAAAAGCTGAGCTGGGAGAGTCCCAGATGGGGCAGTGTCCCCATCATTCATTATGAGTAAGTCAGAGATATCTGGCAGGGATCAGTGGAGTTTGCAGTCCTCATCTTATATTCAGGGAGCATAAGACATCCCAAGGCAAAACTAGATAGTGGATACTTAATAATTCATCGATGTTGTCCAACACAAGCTTGCATGTAACATATCTCATCATACCCACTAACTCATAAAACAAGCAGTGAGAGACATTTATCCGACAAACACTTCCTCAGATCATTTCATCCGCCTGAGAGAACAGACCTGCCACAATGGGCCTTATCCAGCAAAACAGGATGCGTGTTGGGAGGGCAAAATGGCTGTTACAGGAGCCCACCCGTCTTGCCATCAAAGGGATGTGTTTGCACCCTGAGCGGTGGCAGGGACGGCTTGCTATGTGAAAGCTATAAGAGAATGACACCTCAGAGACCAAGCCACCCAGCTATGGGATCCTCTAATGTGGGAGACAGAACATGCTTTTCCTGCCCCTTTTTCAGTGAGGCAAGAAGCAGTAGGGATGTTTTTAACTGCCATCAACAGAAAACCCAACTCAAAGGGGCTTAACCAATAAGAAATTTATTATCTCCTATAACAAGAAACCGCAGGTAGCCTTGCTCCAGAAAAGGAGCAAGCTCAGTGGCATCATCAAGGCCCCAGGTGCTATCCTCAGTGCTGCTGTGAGCTTCAGGCTGGCAGCGGGATGCCTATAGTGGTTCCATGCACAATATCCAGGGCATCTCAGGAGAATAAAATGAGAAACCTTCCCAAAGTACCCCTTACAGACTTCTCACTGGCCAGGATTGGGTCACAAGCTCATGCCTAAGTCAGTCACAGGTAAGAAAAGTGGAACGGTTCTCACTGGCTCAAACCAATTGGGATCCACCTTCAGGGGCTAGAGATGGCCCCAGCTGGGCTAAAGCCCGAGGCTGGCTGGGAGAAGGTGGAAGCCCGAATAAAATCAGTCTCTGTTAGTGAGGAAGAAGGTAAACTCCAGCTGAGAAGACCAACCCCAGGAGCTAACAGATAGTGGGAACTCAATACATAGAGTTATTTTCTTTAAGTGACTTGCCAAAGGGCACAGAGCTATAAGTGACAGAGCCAGAACTCAAATCCAGAAAGAGAACAAGGATGCTAAAGATAAACTGGGCTTAGTTCACAGCTGTTCCCAGGACAGCCCCCATGGTGAAGAGGCCTCTTCCTCTGGGAGTCCGGCTGCTTTGTCATCCTGAAAGTGAAGGGCACAGCAATGCTTTCTGAGGTAGGGGACCCCCTCCTCCACCATGGCCCCAGGAGTCCTTCCTCTGCCAACATCCAGCCAGCCCAGCTATCACATCACAGCTGCATTTTTCTACTCTTCTCTACAAAATAACTCCAAGGAGGTTGACAGTTTTTCTTCTGTCCGCATTTGATTTATAGCTGCAATTACAAGCTTTCCTTCACAACGCCTGCATGCCAACAGATGTCTTTTGCAAGTCAGCAGTGCTGCCATCACAGCTGCTGGCTCAAACTCCCAGCATGTGTGCTACTGAAGACCTTTCCCTCCACATTCTGAGGGATGCCAGGCCCTGCCCACACCCCCTCCCACACTAGCTGGGTTTGAGCTGCCAGGGATATATCAGAGTTGGGTGAGAGGTTAATGATCTCTTTCAACAGAGACCCCAAAAGACAGGAGAGATTACTCCCTCCACCTAAAACCCACCTGGGATGGCTCAGAGAGCAAGGTCTGCAAACACGGGGGATAGGGGTGGGCTACCTGCCTGGAGCTTCCTCCCAAATGAGATCTGTACCAAATATTTCAGTGGGGATCCCATCCTTAAGAACAGACAAACTTCTGGGCCATGTTTGATTAGTTCTCCAACTTCATTTCTGCTCCTTCTTGCTACCTCTTCCTAAAATGGCCACTCTGGAGTCAGTATCTCTGGGTTCAAGTCTTGGTTCTGCTCTTGAACCAGTTCCTTACCTCTCTGTGTCCCAAATTCCTTTTGTAAAATGGAAATAGTATTTCAGGTTGCCGTAACAGACTACCATCGGCTGGGTGGTTTATACAACAAGCATTTATTTTTCGCAGTTCAGGAGGCTAGAAGTTCGAGATCAGGGTATTTCATGCATGGGCAGGTTCTGGCGAGGGCCTCTTCCAGGTTGCAGACTGCCAACTTCTCTGTGTCTTCACACAGTGGAAAAAGAACTAGCTAGACCTCTGGCCTCCATTTATAAGGGCACTAATCCCGTTCACGAGGGCTCTACCTTCATGACCCAATCACCTCCCGAGGCCCCGCCTCCCATACCACCACGTTGGGGGTTAGGGCTTCAACATGAATTTTCAGGAACAGAAACACTCAGTTCATAATAGATAGTATCTACCCCATAGAGCTATTCTGAGTGTTAAATAAGATTAGATTTAAGTCCTTAGCTTAGTGTCTGGCACAAAATGTGTACTTTCCCTGTGCTGGTTTTTATTACTACTATCTGAGTTCCTTTTTAAGTCTGAAGTAACTGCTCATTACCACTTACGGAGCATCTCACAGAGCAACCTGGACACTCTACAGGTTGTCTCCACAGTGATCCTTACAACCACCAGGAAGATAACATCCCCATCCCCTGGGATGAGCAAACGCAGGCTGTGGGAGCTAGGAACCTGTCCAGGGTCTCACTGCTACATATCAGGAAAGTGGAAACTGCAACCCAGATCTGAATCCAGAGTCCACACTTTTTCACTATGCCAACTGCTTGCAAATTTGTTTTATGTAAGTCATTTTTTTGAGGAATTTGTGGGAATCAGGAATACTCTGAGGTGTGGGAAGGGGGCATCACAAATTAGGACACAATGCCAGGATTCAGAGGTCACCAGGCATCCTGGGCCTTCTCTAAGGAAAGAAGGTGGGGTCTGCAGAACCCTCCCAACCTCCTGCATCTGTGACATATGTTGTCTGCTACCTGATTCTCCATTGAGATTTGGGGGAACCTGGTAAAGGAGAACAGCCTTCAAAGTCACCGCATGGAAGCAAGCCAGGCCCATTGGGGCAGGGAGTAGTGCTGTGGCCTTCTGCAGGAAAAAAAATGTCTCTGTACCTTCTCACTGTCTTCCTGGGCCAACTCAGATGTCAACTGGGTCACTGCACTAGTGGGTGGGGTCACTGTGCCTGTTTAAAAACCCCAGTGTACATGGGCATGGCCCCTTTCTGGCTCTGCCAGGGCACTGCTGAGCCTGGGGCTGGTTCCCCAGCCCTCATCCACTTTGCAGAGTGCAGGGAGGGAAAGCCCAGGGGCTGCTCTCCCTTACAGCATGTGTTTCTCTGTCCAGGTTCCTTCCCCATCTGCTTCCAAGTAGCCCGAGACATCTCTTTCTTGCACCTTCTTCTTTGCTTGCTGCAAGTCCACTCCCATTCAGACAGTGTGATCCTAAGTCTGTTCCCTGGCAGGCCACCTGGACCACAAAGGCCCACACATCGAGGCACCTGCTGCTTCTTGGTGCTAGCCTTTGCTCACCTAAGACTCAGGTGTGGCCGTAGGAGAAAGAGGTTCTTTGGTGCAAGGCTATGGGGCCTGACAGGCTGAGGAGAAAGGTGGCCCCAGCATTGCTTCCTAGGTTGGGGCAGGGGGGTCAAAGCCCCAGCTGGCAACAGGGTATCCTATTACTTTGCTTTACATTTTTCTGTGAAGGATTGAGAGGTTAGGAAAGATTTGAGTACTTCTGAGTCCTCTGATGGAATATGCATCTAAAGCCATCTCCATCTCACCATGACCCCTGGAGTGGACAGTGGCAGCGACTGAAAAAAGAAAAGAAATTTTAAAAGAAGAGAAAGAAAGAAACAGGAGAGTGGGTGGTGTCCTTGAGCCTTTGGAGATAAAAAGGTTGTGTCTTTGGCCCTTGGGAGTTTGCAGTTGAAAGACCCACTTCCCTGGCATGTGGTCACTGACCCTAAAAGCATTTAATTTTGTAAGGGTGACAAGTCCAAGAAAGACAAGAAGCTGGAGGTCGGAGGGCAGATTATGGGGAGGAGGAGCACAGAGAGACAGCTACGTCTTGTGCCCCATGGAGCTAACAAAACCCCTAGACTCAGATCCAATCCTTTCATGTTCTATAGACAAGTCTAGTGATCCCAGGGTAGCAGGGAAGGGCTAGAAGCAGCTCCTGACAAACCGCCTATATGTCCCATAGCAGACCAGAGCTTGGTTTCAGGCCTTCGGTCTTTAGGGTGAGGATGTGGTAGCCAAGGCCAAAGTCCAGCTGGCCGGGAGGAATGTGGGCCGGGTCCTCGGGAGGGAAGTTGCGGCTGGGGCTGCAAATTTGAAAGCACACATTGAACATACAGTAATGGGTGACTCTGTGTGGTGATGGAGTGGGGGTGGATGGGCTCTAAGCAGAGAGAGGAGGGGAGGGCTGGCCTCTGGGAACACTGAGTTCTCAGGAAACAGCAGTTCCTGTTGTAAACCCTGGCTCCTCGCCTGTGACAAACTTCCTGATTCTGAACTGTACAACGGCCCTCAGTGCTGGCACCTTCCCAGGAGGAGCAGGAAGTGGGGGTGGCGGGGGGCCCTCGCCTTAATGAAGACCTACTGTGTGCTGCCATTGTGCCTCGTAACATTTACCGACTCCTTCAAAGCAGGTGCTGTTGTTCCCACTGTGCACATGTGTGAGGCTGATTCCTACCTCGTAGCTCCTCAGAGTCAGGGCTACACCTTGGAGGGGTCAGGGTTTTTTTTGTTTTGTTTTTTGTTTTTTGTGTTTTTGAGACGGAATTTTGCTCTTGTCACCCAGGCTGGAGTGCAATGGCGCGATCTTGGCTCACTGCAACCTCCGCCTCCCGGGTTCCAGAGATTCTCCTACCTCAGCCTCCCAAGTAACTGGGATTACAGGTGCCCATCACCATGCCTAGCTAATGTTTGTATTTTTAGTATAGATGCGGTTTCACTATGTTGGCCAGGCTGATCTCGAATTCCTGACCGCAGGTGATCCACCCACCTCGGCCTCCCAAAGTGCTGGGATTACACGCATGAGCCACGGCTCCTGGCCCAGCTTGCTTTCTGAGGCAGCCTAAGCCCCAAGCTGGGATTGCCCAAAGTGCTGGGATTACACGCATGAGCCACGGCTCCTGGCCCAGCTTGCTTTCTGAGGCAGCCTAAGCCCCAAGCTGGGATTGCAGGGACCTACGTTCTTGTTCCAGTTGAGTCACTAACTACCTGGGTGTGCTAGAGCAGAGCCTATCACTTCTTTGGGCCTCAGATTCCTTGCCTGTAAAGAAGGTTGGCTCTCAGAGCCCCCTTGCAATTTTAAGGTTCTAGAATTCCACTTTTGGGACCAGCTGGTGCCCCATGAACAGCTTGTTGTGGTTTCTACGTTAGTTTATATTGGGGTGTCCTACAAGTTCCTGCGGTGAGAAAGGGCATTCAGAGCCTACCTTGGCAGAGGTGTTGGCCTTCCTAATGGGCTGAATCTCCTTCTGCCTCTGAATTATGTTCAACTCGACAAATATTGATTGGGCCGATCGACATGCCTGGCTCTGTGCTGAGTGTCACTGAACTCAAGGAACTTCCCTCCAGGAATTCTGAGTCTAGTAGAATAAACAGGCAATAAAACCTTACTGAGAGAAGGGCAGGGCTGGGCATGATGGCTCATGCCTGTAATTCCAGCACTTTGAGACACTGAGGCGGGAAGATTGCTTGAGGCCAGGCGTTCTAGAGAGAAGGGCAAGAGACAAGGTCCATGAAGGGAACAATTCACTCAATCAGGGAGGTGAGGGATGGTTTCACAGAAGAGATGTTTCCTAGGTTGGATTTTGAAGAATGAGTAAGAGATCAACAGATTGACAAGGCACGTAAATTTCTCTAGGCAGAGGAAATAGAATGTACAAAGGCACGTCATTATGAAACAGCATAGTACAGAGGAAAACTGCAAGGATCTGAACTGAAATGAAGACGAGAGGAGCACCAGGGATGAGGTGGAGCTACATGTAGGGGCAAAGCACGCAGGTGTCCCTGACCACACGCCTCCCTCCTAGTGCTCTCCTGATGGGATAGTCAGTGTTTCCCCAGCCCACCAACCCGACTTAAAACAGATTCCAGGTTCCAAACAGCAGCTCTCCTTCTGTCTTGGAGGCTCAGAGTTCTGTTTCCCATGATAAGAAGCAGGAAACGGGACCTGGGAGAGATGAAGGGACCCACCCCAGGATTTGCCAGTGCAGCCCCTTGGCTCATCTGTCCTGTGGCCCATCTTCACCTGTCTTCCCTTTAGACCCATGGCTCTCAACAAGGGGCACCTTTGGCAAAGTCTTGAGAGGATTTTGGTTGTCATGATGGGGTGCTACTGGCATCTAATGGGTAGAAGCTGGGGATTCTGCTCCCTGAAATGCACAGGACAGCCTCCAAAACAAAGAAGCCTCTAGCCCAAAATGTCACCAGTGCCCAGGCTGAGAAGCCCTGCTGTAGGCAGGGGTGTCAGGGGTGGTCCTGCACACAGAAGCCAGGAGGAGCCCAGATGCCTGAGCAGGGCTCCCCAGAAGGCTCTCCACTGATGAGAATAATTCTGATAATAGCAATAGTTATAGTCCATGTGCGCATGTCACCAGTGAGGCTTAGACAGGCTGTGAACTACCCAAGGTCCCTCACGGGCAGGAGCAGGGCCAGACTTGGAGCGCCCATTTCTGGCCTTCTAGGCCAAGCTCCCTATGTGCCTCCTGGACAGAGTCCCCGCAGACTCCCGAGTCCTCAATGAAGGTCAGAGACTGCCCGAGTTTGAGGAGGTCCTTATCTCCCGTTTCCAGCATCCCCAACTCCAGGCAGCCCATGAGTTTGGAACTGACCACATGTTCTGAGTCTCCGACACTGCGGCCCAGTGCGGCGTCTAATAGGAGCAGCTCTCAAGCGCACCCTCGTCCAGCCTCACTCAGGGCGTGTGGCAACTTGTTCTGTCTCCAGGACATTGTTTGGGCCCCCCTGTGGCTCCAATTTTATTTGTTTATAGACCAGATGAGGCCTGCATTTGCTGTCATTTTAACCCTCACTCCCAGCTCTCCCAACTCACTCCTCTGCTATCTGGAGAGTCCCCCGCCTTTCTTCCCTCCTACTCTTTTCTTGCCCCCACTCCCTGCCTGGGCCCGTGTCTTGCCCCTCCCTCTGCACCCTGAAGCCCTGCTCAGCTGGCCTGCCTGCCTCGGACCCCCAGGGCCCCTTTGCCTGGCAGGCCTCACCCAACTCCTAAGCCCAGGACTCCAGGGCACTGATCCCAGAGCCCCAACAGCGCCCAGCCCTGAGTTTGGCAGGATCTTCTGAGTGAAGGACTTGCTGGCTGTAACAGAAACCCTCCAGCAGATCAGTACCTGTCCAGTGGGAGCACAGGCCCACAAGCTGGGCTGTCTGGACTGGAATCCAACTGCTCCCCTTCCTGCCCTGGGACCTGGGGCAATTCCTTCACCTCTCTGTGCCCAGTTCCCCATCTGTAAAACGTGGGTGGCAATAGCAGGGTTATGGTAGGGATTCCAGCTGTAAAGTCCTTTGAGCAGTGCCAAGCACAAGATAAGAATGTGTTGCTATTATTATTATTATTATTGTTCTTGTTATTATGTGCCTTTGTGCTCACTTTTGAAGTCTGAGCACTAGAGTCCCGATCTTTGGCCACCTAGCGGTCTGTGCAGGGGTGAAGACCACCCCATCTCCTGACTGGATCCTAGGTGAGCACCCCAAACGCCTCCACCCAAGGTGCATCCAGTGCTGACTGAATGAGAGAATGAAGGGGGACAGTTTTGATGGCAGACGCCATTCTATTCCTCCTCTTAGCGTATACAGTGCTCCGAGGAAGATCCAAGCAGCTCTTTGCTCCTGGACACGTAGCTCTAGGGAGGGTGAAAACCTGGCCCTGATATTGGTCCACAGAGAGACCACGGAGCTCACTGCCCAGTCCCTGGAGCCCATCTCTGTTCCTGCTCTAAGCCCCTGTCTGCTCCCCAGCCCCACCTTCCCCTCCTCAGCAGTACCCAGCCCCTCTGGTGCCTCAGAAGCATCCACACATTCCCACAGGGCTTTTGAGCCTGACTCGGAGCCAGAGGGATGAGGGCATCAGAATCCGAGCCTGGGGAAGGCCAGCCTTCTGCTCCAGGCTGTGACCGTCTTCACTCTTGCCTTTGGCTGTCCCTGTGTATCTGAAACTCACACAGCTCACCGCAATTTCCATCTCCTGCCACAAGTCCTCCCCCCTGGTCAATATACCAGGCTTCTACCCCCTCATCCCAGAACTGTGATTCATCCCCTACCTACCTGAGAACCAACTGTGGGGCCCTCTCCCATGCTCAACCCCAGGAGGCGCTTTGCCCTATTCTCTTCCAGTTCCTGTGCTTCCTACCCATCCCCATCCTGCCCACCTCAGCCATCCCACTCCATTCTTTTTTCCTCACCTCTGTCCTGTGGTTCCTGTTTTATCCCCCAGGAGCTGGGCCCACAGAAGACTACCCATCACCAGGGCAGTATTGGGCAGTCACTTATAGGGAAAGTGAGTCTAGTCCTTAACCATCCTCAGAGCCTTGACATCAAGCCATCCAATCTGCAGGCCCTGGCTTTTGAATGATCTGTTCCTAATGTTGTTTTTGTTGTTTAGCACTCTCTTATCAAAGGGCTCATTTATTCCTTGCAATAACCCGGCAGTTAGATAGGCCAAGTCTAAGGCTTCTCTTGTGAGTGGCCCCAGCTGGGAGGAGTGTGAAGTCCTCCTAACACCTGCTCCCAGACCATCTTGGGTTCCTGTTGCCAATTTCAATTAATTGCTATGAAGGATGAGAAACAGGACACAGAGAAGTTCTGTCTTCCCTTTAAGACCAGGAATACCCTGAAGGCATTTCCTGAGGATAGCTCAAAAGGAAGGACCACATCTCCTCCACACCAGGACAGCCCCAAGCAAGGTCCTGTCTTTCCTTCTCTCTTCGGTACTCAGTCCACAGGACTATATGAAGACCACCAGTTGGTGCTTTTTCTGGGTGAGTGACCAGCGGTGCAACTAGGACTCACTTCCCCCTCTGTCTCTTTCTTTCATAAAAATGCTTTTATTTTGTTCTGGAGATAGCCTGACAGTGGGGCCCTGGGGCCCATCTGCTGGAGGAAAGGGTCAGTGAGGGACAGAGAGCACAGCTGCCAATCTGGCTAGAGCCTGCCTCTCTGAACTGGAACTCCTCTGGAGATGAGTATGGGTGTGAAGGGCCTGCGGCCGAGGATGTTGAGGGGTCTCCACCAACTATCCTCTCCTGATCAGGTTAACCCTTGAAAACAACCACTAGAACTTTCATCTCTGCTTGGCCTCGGCCCAGTCATTTCCTTCTGCCCTCCCCAGCATGCGTTCTGGAGCTTGAAAGAGACCAGGGTTGGGAGAAGATGTAAATACAGAACTACTATGGCTTCCAGACCTGGTCACCTTCCGAATCTACTGTCTCAGGCTGTTCCCTCTGGTCCATCTTCCTTATCTAATAGGTTTAAAGCTGAACTGTCCTTCAAAGTTAACCTCAGACTTCACCTCCTCCAGGAAGATTTCCCTGAATCTAGCCATGATGTTGTCTCCCTTCTCGGAATCCCTGAGGCCAATAGAGTCTGTACCGGGAAACTGCATGCCATGTCCTCTGGTTGAGCATGCAAGTTATTAGGGCTGTTCACAAATCCTCCAGCCCTCCCTCCTCTGGACTCTTGGAAGGGGTTACTCCCGGTCCACTTGAAGTTAGGCGGCACCATGTGACTTGCCACATGAGCAGAAAGGATGAGTGTTGCTTCCAGGTGGAAACTTTTAAAGTCAGCATACTCTTTTCCATGACAGTTGTCCAAGTGCCAAATAATAGCTGCTTGGCCCTCTGGCTGACTAGGACAGGCTAAGCACCTGAAGATCTGTGGTGAACATGTCATTGTGAGCAAAAAAGAAACCTTTGTTGTTTTGAATCACTAAGATTTTCTAAAGCTGTTTGTGACTTAGCATAGCCTGGCCTATCCTATGTGATGCATTATATGAGCAATCAGGATGTCCCTTGACAAGCTTGAAGTTCAGAAGAAGTTCATATTTTCTCCTAATTTTCATTCAAATTAGAAAAGCTTTTGATCCCAACCTGCTAAGACTGGTAGGAAGTAGTCTTTCTCCTGAAGTTCTCACTCCTAAGCATTCCCAGACTGCTTAGTGTCACTATAAAGGAATACCTGAGACTGGATAATTTACAAAGAAAAGAGGTTTATTTGGCTCTTGGTTCTGCAGGCTGGGAAGTTTGAGAAGCATGGTGCTAGCATCTGCTCAGGTCCTTGTGAGGGCATTTGTCCTGCATCACACATGGTGGAAGGTCAAAGGGGAGGTGGAGATATCTGAAAAGGCAAAGCCCAAGGGGCATTTTGGTTTTATAATAGCCGACTCTTGCAGGAACCAATCTACTCTTACTAGAGTGAGAACTCAATTATTACCTTGGTAACAGCACCAAGCCATTCATGAGAGATCTACCCTCAAGACCCAAACATCTCCCACTAGGCCCTACCTCCCAACACCACGCTGGGGATCAAATTTCAACACAAGATTTGGTGAGCACAAATCACATCCCAACTATAGCAGACTCTAGGATGGCTTCCATGGATCATTTGAATCTGTCTCCCATTCCTCCTTCTTATCCTCGGTTACATTGGTCTTCCTGTTCCTCCTTTGTTGAATAAATAGATGCTTTCCCAACTCTACAACCGGGACCCTGGACGGGCCCATCTGCTGGTGGATGTGCTAACCAAAACCACAGGCAGGGCAGTGGTTTTGGGATTACAAAGTGCTGGTATTACAGGCGTCAGCTGATGATGGCTTTCAAACTGGCAATTTCTGGTCCCCCTGAGACATTCCTCATGCTCAACACTCCAGTCTCACTTTGCACCATCCATGGATTTCTGAAAAGATGCCATGAAATCGATTACGGGGAAATTATCCCTTGTTCTGAATTTCCAGTGCAGAGTGCTGTGTTGAAGCACATCTTCAGTATATCATCTCATGAAGTAACACCCCCACCAGCACCCCATTGCACAGATCTGGTGAATTCCTCTAGGCTCTCCCCTCCCCTCCTGACTGAATGAGATCTCTCCCTCCAGGCTCCTCTGGGTTGGAGGTGGAGGTCAGGTTAGGGAGACCCCCATCACGGAAGGTTTGAAAGGACAATAATGAGAAATTTGCCGTGAGGACCTTAGGACCCGCAGGCCTATTAGTCACAGGTGATGAGTCACCCTGCATTGTTTGTGTTGGTGATCCTTTGCAGATGCAGGCAGACTGCAGGAGGAGTTGAGTTCCTCCTCTTGCTCTGGGTGTGTGGACTGGTGCATGCACATATGTATGCACGTATGTGTGTGTATATGTGTGTGTACATACACCCATGTGCTTGGGCCCCCAGCCCAAAGTGCACAGGACAGCTTATATCTGGGAGATTACTATTTCCTAACACATTTGGGGTAACAATTACTGTCCTTCAATTAGGAGCTTGTGTCTCAAAGATAACAGGGCACGTGGGCTGTATGGGCATCAGTTTCTGGTTGGAATCATCCCTTTGAGGTTACATGGAGGTTTAGGGGCTGTCCACTCAGCATCCCACCCCACTCCTTTTCCCTGGGAAATGCCCTCCACCCACCAGTTCTCTTGGTTACAGCTACAGAGACTTCTGGATCTTGTCCATACAATGTCCCCCTCACCTGGACACAATTTACAAGGCCAGGAGTGGGCATTAGACATGGAAAATTGGAATTGGGACTACAATTCCAGCTTTGGCCCAACTGCACTGGCCGGAAGCCATGTAAATTGAGGGCTCTGGTTGGCTGTTTTCCCCACTCTGCAAGTTGGAAGCAGAGAGGTGCTGTTGTGAGAGACAATGAATGCCTAGATGCCCAGACACCCAGAGACACTGAGCAGGCAGCCTCTTCCTCTGTCCTTGCCACTTGTCCTGTTTTAACGTCAATCCCCTGTCCTGTCTGCATCCTTCAAGATCAGCTCAGGGTTTACCTCCTCAGTGAGGCCTTTCTCTATTTCCCCATACAGGGCACCTCTTCCCCCTCTGGGTTACCTCCCTCTCTTCTTGCCAGTCACATCAAGGTGATTTTTGTTTCCCCCTAGAATGAGCTCCCTAAGAACAAGAACTCTGGCTCTGTGACCTTTCTACACTTAGCAAAATGCATCGCACATAATGGTGCTCATAAATGCCTTGGGACTGATGAATCCAAACAGCTGTGTCCTACAGCCAGTTTTGACCTTGTCTCTTTCTGTTCTTTTTAGGAGGAAAGAGCCAGGCTTAATCTTGGTCTTTCCTGTCTCTGTGGAAGCCTGAATTCCCCTCAGTTTAGGACGTAAAGAATAGCTGGTCTCCTTCACATGCTTTCCCGACCCTATCCTGGAGAAACTGAGGCAGAAGGCATCTGCTTTCTACTCTAACGATGTGGCTGCCAGGGGTGCCTTCTGGAGAACTCGAATGCTGCAGGCAGAGGGGCTAGTTTCTGAATTGCTTGTGACACGTTTGACTACCAGTGACTAAAGTCCCCTATGGCTGACATTCTTTAGTTTAAGGAATCGAGGGTGTCTCTTAAATCAGGGATGAGGGCCTTGGAAACCTTCCAAAAAATTTTTATACAATGCGGGTACATACAACTTTTTACAAATATGAAATCATACTGTACATCCTTTCTTTTGTGACCTATTTTCATTCAATAACATTTTACATTTTTCATGTTAATAAACCTAGCTGTACATTACTGATATATACTAGTTACTGGTATATTGACATTTATGACCAGTTGTGTTTCCATGGTAAGGTTATGTCAGAGCTGGATGCATGTGCCCTGTTGTTGGATATTTATCTTATTTGTTATTTTTACATTGAAACAACGCTGTGAATGAATAGTGTTGTAAGTGCATCTGGACTGATCATCTCTACTGGATAAGTTATTTACAGTAGCATTGCTGGACTAAAAGGTAGACCTTTTTTAAAAAAGTTTTTTGATGCATAACACTGTCAAAAGACAAACTTAGGCCAGGTGCAGAGGCTCATGCCTGTGATCCCAGCCCTTTGGGAGGCCAAGGCAGGCAGATTACTCGAGGCCAGGAGTTTGAGACAAGCCTGGCCAACATGGTGAAACCCCATCTCTACTAAAAATTAGCCAGGCATTGTAGTGTGACCCTCTAATCTCAGCTACTCAGGAGGCTGAAGCATGAGAATCACTTGAACCGGGGAGGCAGAGGTTGCAGTGAGCCTAGAACATGCTACTGAACTCCAGCCTGGGTGACATTGTGAGACTCTGTCTCAAAATAAATAATAATAATAATAATAAAAGATAAAATTACACCAAATCTAGTTTAAAGAATTTCATTGTTTTTTATTTGCAATTCATGAATCGGGCAACACCTGTTTTGGAATGAGTGTTCAAAATAGCTGAACAGAGGAGGTTGGCTTTATAGACAGAAAAGGGCTGAGGAAAGGAACAGTGAACAAAAAGTGGATCAGTCATTTTAAAGTTACTCTCCTTATAGGGTTAAAACAGAGGGGATTTCCTTATTCTGCCTGCTAGAATTGGCTTGTTTGGGAATCTGGCTACTATCTCTCACTCTCCTGATTTCTGGGAAGGTCAGATAAACAATTTATTTTCGGCTTTCTGGGGTGGAGCTTCAGCACCAATGACTCCATTTTGGTTTGGTCTGTCCGATCCTAGCACAGGAGCTCAGTCCTAACCAATGAGCTCTTCTAAATGTATTTGACAATACCCAACCACTCTGCAAGAAAAGACTGTACCAGCGAAACTCCTCCCTCTCCAGCAGCCTATGAAAGTGCACATTCCCTCACACCTGCACCAACACTGGCCTCTATGATCCTGCAAATGCTTTTAAAGGAGTCAGTTCATCCGTCATAAGAAATAAACATTGCCCTCTGCTGCTTAAAATATATCTTTGCAGGAGAAAATCCTAACTCCCTGGGGAGGGACTGAAAGCTATTGAATAGATTCTACCGCATGTCAGGCACAAGATAGGTCTGCTCTCATTCAGTCCTACATGGTAGACATGATTGTTCTCATTCAGATGAGCAAGTGAACGCTTAGAGAGGTTGGGTAATTTGTCCAAGGTCACAGAGCTAAGGAGTGGCTACAGTCAGGCTGTGACCTCGTCTGAAGACAAGGTTCATGTTCTTTCTCCATGTGGCTTCTGTCTCTCCATCTATGACACCGAACCATCTGGCCCCAGCCTCCGTCTTCCAGCCTCACTCCTTCTTCCACCCAGCTAAGTCCCCACGCGGTAGCCACACTAATGCCTTAGAGGGGGTTGTGCCCTGTGTTAGCCCGGGCACTGCTAGATGGTGGAATCAGAGAGATTTTAAAAGATTCCTTATCAGTATTTTCTACCATGGCAATATTTTACCTATTTAATAAACAAATGGAGGGTTTTTTAAATTAAAAAAGAAAAACCCATTGCCAAGATTCTCTTGGAGAAAAGAGTCTCCTGGAGAGCTTCCTGATATCCCCCAGACACGCGCGCGCACACACACACACACACACACCCACTCACACACATACACACCACACACACAGACACAAACGCATACACACCACAAGCACTCACACACACACACATACACGTACCACACATACCCATACATACTACACACACACCACACACACACCACATACCTGTACACACACACCACACCCACACACATGCACACACCACACACACCACACACACTACACACATACCACACACACCACACATACACCACATGCATACACACATACACATCACACACATACCAGACACACCACACACACCACATACACATAAACATACACCACACCCACCACACACATACCACATATACACCACACACATACACACATAGATGCACACACACATACACATCACACACATATACACACACCACACACATACACACACACCACACACACTCCACGCACACCACACACACACCACACACATACATACATCATACTCACCACATACAGATACATACCACACACATACACATGCCACACAATACACATGCCACACACACCACACACACATACAGACACACACAGACACAGACACACCACACATACATTCACACACCTGTGCCAACACCACATACACACACACATACACGTCATACACACCACACACCATACACCATACATAGACACCACCCACATACACACCACATACACATACACACTCACACATACATACACGAACACACCACACACATACATATACACCACACACATACACATGCCACACACACACACACACTCACAGACACACACATACACAGACATACCACACATACATTCACATGCCTGTGCCAACACCACACCCACACACACCATACATACACACCACACCCATACTCACCACACCCATACACAC
Source organism: Chlorocebus sabaeus (assembly GCF_047675955.1). Taxonomy (NCBI): domain Eukaryota; kingdom Metazoa; phylum Chordata; class Mammalia; order Primates; family Cercopithecidae; genus Chlorocebus; species Chlorocebus sabaeus. Next base: position 46,671,580 of record NC_132917.1, read on the forward strand.
CACATGCCATACACACCACACATACACCACACACATACACACCACACATACACCACACACCACACACGTATACACCACACATACACACACTCACACATACACCACACACACATACACACCACACACACATCACACACATACACCACATACATATACACACACCACAAATACACACCACTCAGACACACCACACACACATACACACCACACACATACACAGAGCACACACACACCACACATACACACATTCACATACATACACACACACACATACATATACATACACACCACACACATACACACACACCACACCACACACACACACACAGTGTCCGCCTGGGCTGGGTGGGCTGCAGACTATAGGCAGGAGAAAGCAGAGCGCCTCAGAAATATCTTGTGACCCTCAAAGGCCACAAGGGGTAGCTGGAGCCAAGCCCACCCCAGTCAATTCTCCCACAACAGGCCACTGGCCTTCGAGCATGTCCCAGAGCTACTGCTGGTCTCTGACCCACAGGGCCCTGACTTCCCCCAACTCAGGCCAGCCGTCTCCAGCACAGACCATCCACCAGCCAGGCCCGAGGGAAACAACTGGAACCAAATGACTGCAGTGCCTGCTGCTAAATGACCAGGCCTTCCAAAATAAGCAAAGGAAAGTCAAGGGAACCAGGACTGCCAGCATCAACGAGGGAGTCGGCTGAGGGCAGTGAGGGGGAGGCAGAGCCTGGGAACATGTTGCTGGCAGGGGTTGCCAGGGCAGCGACAGGGCTACTCTAAGAAAAGTCCCTCAGCCAAAGGGTAGACATTGGGGAATAGGATGGAGGGCAGGGAACTCCCCCAGTAATCCCACATCCACACACATATGCCAGAATGTACACTTTTTTGGAACTTCTGCAATATATTTAAGGCTTAGAGGAAATTTGGCATATATTGGGAGGATATGTAGATGGATGGATAGAAGGGTGGGTAGGTGGGTGGGTGGGTAGGTGGGTGGGTGGGTGGGTGGATGGGTGGAAGGATAGATGGATGAATAGATGGGTGGGTAGATAGATGGATGGATGGGTGGATGGAGGGATATATGAATGGGTGGGTAGGTAGGTGGGTGGATGGATGGATGGATGGATGGATGGATATATGGATGGGGGGTAGGTGGGTGGGTGGATGAATGGATATATGGATGGATATATGGATGGGTGAGTAGGTAGGTGGATGGATGGATGGATGGATGGATGGATGGATGGATGGGTAGGTAGGTGAATGGATGGATGGTGGGTGGATGGATGGATGGATGGATGGATGGATGGGTGGATGAGTAGGTGAGTGGATGGATGGATATATGGATGGGTAGGTGGGTGGGTAGGTGGGTGAGTGGGTGGATGGATGGATGGCTAAGTGAAATAATGAATGCATGCATTTATGGGTAAGGAGTAAGAGTAAATAGGCCCAGGGTTTTTATTTAGGCCAGTAACACTAAGGTGAATCAAGAGGCATAAATTCATACTTGTTGAATCCTTAATGTCATTTTTTAATTATTCAGGAGAAGAAAATTGTTCTGGTCCCAAAAGTTTGCAGTAGCACTGCTTCTAATACAGCAAAATCAGAGTGACCTGAGCCATGACCTGAGCTGCTGAGTAAATTAAGTTAAAATGTTAAATTGTGCAGCTATTCAGATGATGACTAGAGTGGTAGTATAGACAAAGATAACCACATTTCTGAAAATAATATTAGGTAAGAAAAGAGTTTAAAATGCATAAGTGTGTAGAGCTATGCAGAAAACCAGGGGACAGGTATTTTGGTGGACCAGGGGACACTACAGGCTTAGATATTAGAAGAACTGTATTAAGGCCACTTGCATCTCAGACAAGTCATTGTAGTGTCTTAGCCTTGCTTTCCACATCTCTGTGAAATGGGAACAATAAGAAAACCTCCATCTCCTGGTTGTGAGGACTGGGTTAGCTCTTATGTATGAGGGTGCTTTGTAAACTGTAAAGTTCAAGTCACATGCTATGCAAAATTACATATGTCTCTGGGTTGAAATTAGAAGGCAACCCAATAAAGAAAGTGGTCGAGTGGGGGAGGGGTAGAACTGGTATTCAGGAAAATGCAAATTATAACAAATTATAATTTCACCCAGACAACACAAAACAAACACAAAAAGCACACAGACAATGTCCTCTATGCTTGAAACCTGAAACCAGGTTGGGCTGCCTGAACCTTGTTGCCCACCTTGACCAGGCAGAACTGGGTCGTGGACGTGGACCATGGGGCCATGGGATGGGGCAACTGGAGACAGAGGGCTTTGCTGTCTCCTGCTCCCTGGAAAAGAACCAGTGAATTCAGATTCACTGAGAAACAAGAACCTTCTATGTGCCAGCACCTTCATGGACATTAGAATGATAGCAAACGTTTACAGAGGTTTGCTCTGGGCCAGGGACTTTGCAAGTGCTTTTTATGTATTAACTCAATTAATCCTCATAACAACTCATTGACAGAGATAGTCAATTTCTAGATGGAAATTTGTCACTTTCCAGAGATAGTCACTTTCCAGATGGGAACACTGAGGCACAAAGAGTTAGCTAACTCTGCCCAAGATCGCTCAGCTGGTAACTGGTAGAGCCAGGTTTAGGAAACCTTCCCACCTGTGCCTAGTCCAACTTCTCGCCCCTGCCATGCCTGTCCCATGCTGTCTCCCAAACATGACTGTTTCAGTGTCCTGAGATTGCCAGGAGCAGCACTGAAATCACAATGCAGGTGTCTGGTTCCACTCCAGGGCTCTTTCCAGGAACAAACCCCACTCATTTGTCAGCAATTGACCATTTTTTCTGGGTGAGTAGGTATGCTGCATTGGAGCAGTAGACATGGCCTGGACCAACTCCAGATGCTCTTACGTGCACCACGCTGTCTCAGCATGTGCCCTGCCGCCCCATCTCCAGCTGCTCCCCTGACCCAGCACCAGCTCTCTCCCTCCCAGGCTCCATTCCCCCAGGGAAAAGGGGGAGTATCCTCCAGGGGTCGCCCTGCTCCTGAGTGCAGACAGCCCTGGAAAAACACTTGGAAAAGAGAAACTGACTCTGTGACCTGGCCAAATAGCTGACTTCCGCTGATGCATGTTTCCTTATCTGTCAGTACGAAGAATAATACACATTTTATTCCCAGGTTCAACCCCACACAGGGTTGCAGATGAGGTGAGGAGGCAGGCTGGGAGTTGTGGGCCATTCAGCCTCAGGTGGGAGGAGGGGCAGGCCTTGTCTGGACTGTGTGCTGATGCTGACAGGTGGACAGGGAGCCTTGGCAGGACCAGGGCATGGGCTGGAAGTCCTGCAACACCAACCCTAACTCACAGCTGTTTGGAATTCGGTTCCCAAACATTTACTCTGCCGTTGCTGCAAATGAACTGTGTGCTGGTGCGTGTGTTTGGGCCCCGTGGAGTATGGGGGAGGCAATGGAATGGAAAGCAGCGGTCAGGTGGCTAAAACGAGCCATCTCTCACTATGCACCAGACTTACCCGTTTATTACTTCACTTAACCCTCATCACAACCTCAAAAAGTGAACGCTCACCCCCTTTTACAGACAAGGATGCAGAGGCCCATTCTAAACTTCAACCAAGGGGTTGGGTCTAGGAAGAGATGCTTGCCAGGGCCTCTGGGATCCTGGCTGAGTCACCTGGCCTGGATGTCCATTTCATATCCTCTCTGTTACTCATTGACCGAGAATATGACTTAAATCCCTGTGGGCAATAGTCACTAGGCTCATGAGAAAATGGATAATGACCGTGACACAGAAGCTAAAAGCCTCAATTACCCTTCATGACCAAAGCGTGGGACTTTTCTATATAGAGAGAAATTGTTGCCTGATAAATTGCACTTGTGAGAAATCAGTGCACGCAAGCTGGTGGCCATGGTTACCTCTTCTACAGTCAGAGGCAGCCTGCCCTGGACAGCCGGCAGGGTCACCCCAGCTCCCATCTGCCAGGAAAGCCTTTGGAGGGAGCACCCCGGGGTTGGCCAGAGCAGGATTAGGCCAGGGCAGGCAGCATAAAGAGCCAAGTTCAGGTAAACCCCTGGCTCTCAACCTCAGCTGCTCGTTGGCAGCAACTCTGAAGGAAAGGGTAGCAGAAGGGCTTTCAAACATCCTGTTGCCCAGGTCCCAACCCCAGAGAGTCTGATGTCATTGTTCTGGGTGGAGCATGAGCCCTGGACTTTAAAAGCTGCCCAGGTGATTCTCATGCACAGCTGAGGTTGAAAGCTAAATGGACCTTACCCTGTGTGGCCAATCAACCAAGCAGCAAGCTTCTAGCAAGAGCAAACTGGGGAGGGAATCAGAAATAGGACAGAGTTTCTACCCAGGAGAAGCTGACCATGCAGCTTGTGTACATGATGCCAGACTTCTGACTCCCAGCCCCCATGGGCAACAGAGACCCTGGGAGGAGGCCAGAGTGCAGGGCATAGCACCTTAGGGAGCAGCAGCTGTATCCAATCCAAGCCCAGAGGCCCAGAGGGCACTTGGGAGCCACGTGGGGATCACGCTAGTTTTCTGCTCACCACTCTCAGCTTTGGAAATTGAGGCAATACCTGTTGGCCCAGCAAACCAGCTTTTGTCCTTGCCCGTTTCACATGCATTCATTTCTCATTCACTTGTTCCTTGCTGGGCCTCATTTGCCAATTCTATTTTTCTTCATAGAACTTGGATCTGTTTGGGGGCTCCCACCATTGCACACAACCGTTGCCCCTCAATGCCATCATCACATGTGCACACGTCCTCTTGGTCCTGCTCTCTTTTTCCTCTGCCTTTCATCAAATATCCAAAGGCAGCAGACCCACCTGCCTGAGAATCCCTATTCATTCCATTTACAAACATTCGCAGACCACCTCAGGCATGTGAGGAGCACCAGGATGATGCTGGGCAGTGTGCTGCCCATGTGAGCTAGCGACACAGAGGTAAAGGAGGCTGTGCCTGTGCCCTCAAGGCCACAGTGACTCTCATCACATGACGGGGCAAATCCATTCATTTGATGAACAGGAGGATGCAGGAAGAGGCAGGGTCTCCCTGTGTCATCCAGGCCAGAGTACAATGGCAACCTCACAGCTCACTGCAGCCTGGACCTCCTGTGCTCAAGCAATCCTCTACACTCAGCCTGCCTAGTAGCTGGGACTACAGGCACACCACCATGCCCAGCTATATATATATGTATTTCATATACACATATAGAAACATATATATATTTACATATGTATATACTAAAATTTATATATATGTATATAAATATATATGTTGCTTTTGTAGAGACAGAGTCTCACTGTGTTGCTCAGACTGCTCTTAAACCCTGGCCTCAAGTGATTCTCCTGCCTCAGTCTCTCATAGTACTGAGATTACAGGCGTGTGCCACTGCACCCAGCCTCCAATTTCTATAATAAAAAAGTCTAGTTCAATTGCATATCAAAGGCTCAAACTCTCACCCAATGTAAACATTGCCCCTGCCGACTCCCAGCCCGAACAGGCCTGAGTTGGCTCCTAAACTGCTTGTGCTCTGGATTCTCAGGTGTGTTCAGCACTGACTCCTTGGAAAGATTCTGTGTGTTCTTGGGAGACTCCCAATGGCTGGAGACGCCAGCCTACAGTTTCCTGGACTTGACTTGACGACTTCTCCTAGAAACTGACATGACAGGATAAGCTCTGTTTAACAATTGGTTAATTACACAATATTCAAACTTCTGCGGGTTTTCGTTTCTGATGTTGTTTTCTAATAAAAGCATTTAAGGGTATGAATTTTCATCAGAACACAGTAATTTTTTAAATTAATATTTGCATCTACTGCTTCCCTTGCCCTTCAACAGTTATATATGCTCATTGTGCCGTGATTTATTGAATTCAAGAAGCCTTTCATTCAGTCATTCATTCAATAAATATGTATCAAGTGCCTTCTGGTTCTTAGGGATGTGGATATATCAAGAAATACATTAGTCAAAGACCCTGTACTCAGAGAGCTTACAGTCCCCCCGAGAGTAGAGTGTCAGAGAGAAACTAATCATTATAATGACATGCAATGCAGACAGTGAAAACAATGCAAGTCACTGGTGATCTCAAAGCCCAGAGATGACCATGGTTCACATTTTAGTGCATGACTTCCCAGTACCAGCCCTGTATACAGCATTATATTGTGAGCAGTTTCCCACATCAGCAAGCATTTTTTAACAAAATGATTTTAGTATTTCAAAATGTGGATGAATCATAAATCTCTTAATCATGGAATCTTAAGCTGAAATACTTTTTAATGGGTGTCTATTCTACAGATGAGTGAAGTGGCAGGAAAAATTGGGAAATGGTGGCAACTCTGAATTGTAGTGGCATGCTCCTTTAAGAAAGGGCAGGGGCCAGGCACGGTGGCTCACACCTGTAATCCCAGCATTTTGGGAGGCTGAGGCGGGTGGATTGCCTGAGCTCAGGAGTTTGAGACCAGCCTAGGCAACACAGTGAAACCCTGTCTCTACTAAACTACAAAAATTAGCCAGGCGTGGTGGCGGGCGCCTGTAGTCCCAGCTACTTGGGAGGCTGAGGCAGGAGAATTGCTTGAACCTGGAAGGCGGAGGTTGAGGTGAGCCTAGATCGTGCCACCGCACTCCAGCCTGAGCCACAGAGCAAGACACCGACTCTAAAAAAAAAAAAAAAAGAAGAAAGAAAGGAAAGGTGCTGCTTCTACCTTTTCCACAAAGCCCAAGGTTGAGAGAATCCACTTTGAAAGCTAACTTCTTCTCTCTTAAAGGGAAGACACTGTCTTTCCTGGAGCTACAAGGCTGAACCCTTTAATACCTTCTTACTATGAAGGCTGGATCTGGCTCAAAGCCCCTTGTCTCAATTGCAGCTCAACTGCTGCTGAATTTCAACTTCACTTAAACTTTGGAAATGTCCAGGGCGTGTTTTCAGCTGGGAGAGTTTTTTTTTTTTTTTTTTCCTTTCTTTTAATCAGCTCATAAGTCAATAAGCAGCTTGGGCAGTAAAGTTCAGACTTTGAGAAACCAAAAGCTAAATCGCCATTTGCATTCACACCCAGGGTGGACAGTCTCAGCTCTCAGGAATTTTATGTTTGTCTTGGAGAAAACTGAGAGGCTAAGTGCAGCCAAGGGAATGAGGAAGAAACGCTGCTTCAGCCTGAGTGCTGCTTTTCCTACAAAGATGGGGGTGACGATCAGAGAACCACAATGCAGGCAGGGAATCCGGTCGAGGAAGATGGTGCCTGTGCGGGTGGTTCGTATGAAGGATGTGAGACTATCCTGCATGGCCCTCGATGTGTCTGTGCAAGGGAATTCACTAGCCTATCTGCCAATGGCGAAGCCCTCCAGGGCTTGACTTGGTCATCATCCTCAGGAGATTCCCACATGGGTATTTAAGCTTTCCAACTAAACTGTAAGCTTTGGTTAGGAATTTTGTTGGTTTGGGTATTAGGTTTGTTTTAACACCAGCTATCCACCCAGGTCTCTGTACACAGGCTCTGCTGTCATGGGATGGGATGGTGGGAAGCACAGTTGGCCCTCGGTATCTGTGTTTTCTACATCCGCAGATTTCAGCTAACCACACATCAAAAGTATTCAGGGGAAAAATGGATTGCTGTGTTTGTACTGAACATGCACAGACTTTTTTTCTCATCATTGTTCTCTAAACAATACAACATAGCAACTATTTACATCGTATTTACATTGTATTGGGTATTATAAGTAATCTAGACATGATTTAAAGTACACGGGAGGATATGTGTTGATTATATGCAAATAATACAATATTTTTTATCAGGGACTTGAGCATCCATGGATTTTGGTATCCACAGTGTCCTCGTGGGTGTGGGTCCTGGAACCAATCTTCTATGGATACTGAGGGACAACAGTACATCAAAAGTTTCTGTTCCTGCCTCGCTTAAACACCACATGACTCTAAGCAAGTCAACTTCTAGGAACCTTGGTTTCCTCATCTGGAAAATGTCTGTGGTGTAAGGTTATGCCACATGAAATACAGCTTGTTAAACTGTAAAAGATTACATAAAGTTACTATTATCCTTCCTGCTAAATGCTAATCATCCACACCGAGATTTGAATTTCATCATGAAGTATGTTCATTTCATTTCATTCTCTCCCCGGTAAGTTCCCAAGGGGAAAACATTATAGGAAACTTCTAGAGCAAAAGAATAAACTGCTAATCACTAGAGCCTAGCACTGGGCTAGATGCTTTCTCATACTTGAAGACTCATTTATTCCACAGCTCTAGGAGGTGAGAAATATAATAGTCCCCTTTCAGATGGAAAGACACAGGCTTGGAGTGATTTTCAGTAGTATCTTCAAGGTTACCCAACTGAAGAAAAGTTGCAGTTCTGTGCTGGTAAACTGACTCTGAAGAAAGAGACAGAAAAAAAAAGTTTGCCAATTACTGCGGTGTAAATGCTCCCACTGTGGCTGATTTCAGGCACACGGGTATGAGCTAGCCTCCGGGCACTACTGGAGGAGCAGCATTTGAATGCAAGCTCAGGTTTCCTGATTTTGGGTAAAGATCATTTCCTAAGCCCAGGGCAGCGACACTCCTCCCCAAGCAAAGAATCCCCTCACACCAGGAAGGACCCAGAGCTAGTTGGATCACTTAGGCCTCCACCCTCAGACCAACCTAACCAGATCCTTTGAGGCAGAGGCTGAGGATCTGCAGTCTAGAAAAAGACCTATACATGCACTGTAATTTGGGTACCACCCAGCCCTCAGCACCGAGATCAAAGGCCTCTCCTACTCCTGTCTCCCAAAAGCAGTGGAGGGAGGAGCAGACATGTCCCAGGAGACAGAAGACAGCATTCTGTAGCCGTCCCCTGTACTGGAATTCTGATTGGGTGCCTATGGGCTGAATTATGGTGGTAAGCTGATTGTTCTGTTCCTATCATTAAACTCTCTTTACGCTTATGCTGCTTTTCACCAAATCTAAGATTCCGCTGATTGTAAGTCACACTATTATTTTTTTTACCACCAAGAATTAAAAACTGTTATCAAAGATGTTAAACTATGAAAAAGTACATCTCAGAATCATGAAATATCATATAAGTGGGTGTATATACACTCCTTTATCTCCCAGTTTTATAATAGCACAGTAAATACTCTATTCTTTGAAAGCTGAAGTTGAGTCTTACTCATCTTAATTTATGTCCTCAGAGATCCAGCAGGCTTGGTTGAATGAATACACGCCTAGCAAAATATTAAAATAGACAATTTATTAGTTAGTCATCAGTAAATGCCCCAGGTTTTGCACCAAGCACTTTCTATTTAATTTCCATAACAATCCAATGAAGTAAGTGCCAGACTTTCTCCACTTTACAGAAAAGGTAACTGGGGCTTAGACAGGCCATGCAACTAGTAAGAACTCTGCCTGGGACTTGAATCCCAAGTCGGAAGCTCCTGATACCATTCACAATATGGAGAAATCCTTGGAGATATTAAAATGTTTTCACCAGGCCAGGTGCAGTGGCTCCTGCCTATAATTTTGGCATTTTGGGAGGCCAAGACAGGTGGACCGCTTGACCCTAGGAGTTCGAGACCAGCCTGGGCGATGTAGTGAAACCTCATCTCTAGAAAAATTACAAAATTTAGCCAAGCATGGTAGCATGTACCTGTAGTCCCAGCTACTTGAGAGGCTGAGGTGTAAGGATCACCTGAGCACAGGAGGTCAAAGCTACAGTGACCTGAGACCACTGCACTACAGCCTGAGTGACAGAGTGAGACCCTGTCTCAAAAAAAAAAAAAAAAGTTCACAAAATAGAATTGTACAGCACTACTATCTTAGTCTGTTTCTCAAGGCTTGACAATAAATAAATCTGTTTGATTTCTCTTTGGTGCTTGTGTTGCAAGAGGATGGCTAACATTTTAAAAAGCAAAGTTACCTTATTTTCTCACCTCCGTTGGACTTTTAGCTTTCTCAGACTTTTTGAAGAGGAATGGTAGCAGGAGGGTTTTCTCGACTTTGGTAACTTCTGGAGGACTTGCTGAAACTAAAACTTAAGGATTCGTGTTCCCATGGAAGCCCCAGGGAGCAAAGCAGTCAGAGCCCTCACTTCCTCTCCCTTGGGGTCTGGCCCTTTCAATCTACCCAGTTGTCCAAATTCAGCTTGTGTGCCATTGGATCCCATGTTGCTCGTCTGCTCATCCCCACACTCACTGCAGCGCCTGGGGTGGCTGTCTCCCCTGGGTAGCAATCCTCATGAAAGGGTGGGGAAAATGCCTTTTCCCATCTGCTCAGCTGCTACCAGTTTGGAATTTTTCAGGAAGCATTTGCATTGGTGCAAGAAAGCACAGTGGCATGGGAGCTGACAGGATGTGGATTCCCTCTTCGAGGTCTAGGCACAAACTGCTTTGGACAGCTCAGGGTTTACGGGGTCCACAGTGCCACCGTCACCTCTCCCTTTTCTGGCCATCACTGCTGTTTGGGGAAAGGCTAATAATTCCTTTCCCCAAAGCAGGTCAGTGTGAGCGTTTTGATTCTTTTCACATTCTTATTCATTTTCGAGTGATTTTGGGGGGTGTGTGTGTGTGTGTGTTGTGGAGCTTTTCTGGTGGCCATTTGATACAGGGAGAGGTGAAGAGCAGTCATTCCTGGATTTTACAGGAATGAAATAGAAGTGACACGTAAAAACCCTGGATGGGATACTAAGGCCTAGAAAAGGACATTCTGTGGGACACTGCTGCCATCTAGTGGTTCATCTGCAAATGACAAATGTTGTATTAAGAGAGCTAAGGGGTTCAATGATTGTCAGGATTGATAATCAGAACTTCGAAATCTTAAAAAGTTGGCCATCAAAGAGTTATCACAAGTAGATTGTCAACAAATGCTGAATGAACATTCCTTCTGGGCCCAGCCCCTGCCAGGCACTGGAATGCGGGGAGTGGGGTAGGAGTGCAGTTCTCGGAACAAAAGCAGACAGACTTGGGTCCACTGTGCACAAGAATCCACCACCCCATAGAATTAGGCAAGTGGGTTGAAGATGTGATGGAGATTGAACTTTAGTACACATGTACTTGGCTTGCATTTTTAAAAACACATTATTTTGGTGGTTATAATGAATGTGTTATATGTTACTGAACCTGTGCCATCTAGGCAAGAGCTCTTAACCTTGGGCCCACCAACCCTTTCTATGTACTGTTCAGGGACTTATAACCTTGGGTGGAAAAAAATTATGTCTTTGCTTTGATGAACGTCAAACTAAATTTAACATTTTCTTCAATTATGAATAACGCAAAAAGTCATGCTAGAATCTGCAACTTCATCGCTCACAGAAATTATAAATATTTCCATATCACATTATGGTTGTTGCAGATATCTTAACTCATTTTAGTCTTCACTACTTTGAAATTACAAAGATTGAGCCCAACACAGTGACTCACGCCTGTAATCCCAGCACTTTGGGAGCCGAGGCAAGCAGATCACTTGAGGCCAGGAGTTCAAAACCATCCTGGCCAACATGGTGAAACCCCATCTCTACTAAAAATACAAAAATTAGCCTGGTGTGGTGGCGCACACCTGTGATCCCAGCTATCTGGGAGGCTGAGGCATGAGAATAGCTCAAACCCAGGAGGCAGAGGTTGCTGTGAGCCGAGATCCCTCACTGCACTCCAGCCTAGGGGACAGAGCGAGACTCTGTCTCAAAAAAAAAGGAAAAAAAAAAAAAAAAGAAAAAGAAAGAAAGAATTGACAAGAGATTGGTAGACCTGCTGCTAGATCTTACTATGCTAATTAAGAAACACATATATTCTGACAAAGCCTTATAAAAAGAAAAATAATAAGCACATGTTACTAAATCACTCATTTAAAAAATATTTTGATGCCTACATTTCAATATGATTGATTTCTTCGAAATCCTTTTATGCATTTGAAATGCATAAAAATCCACTTATTTTATGCATTTGAAAACATTGCTCTGTAAGGGGTCCACAGCACACAAAAGGTAAAGGATCACTGCTCTAGAGCCTCAGAGAGGGGACAGGTGACTATGGCTGGACTAGGCAGAGAGGGCTTCCCAGAGGAGAAAAGACACAGGACTTTGCACTTTATTAAAAGAGAGCCCCAGGAGCTCTCTTTTAATAAACAGAGTTTATTTAATAAACAGAGCACCTTTGGGAGGCTGAGGCAGGTGGATCACCTGATGTCAGGAGTTTAAGACCAGCCTGGCCAACATGGTAAAACTCCATCTCTACTAAAAATACAAAAAAAAAAAAAAATAGCCAGGCATGGTGGCAAGTGCCTGTAATCCCAGCAATTTGGGAGGCTGAGGCATGAGAATCACTTGAACCTGGGAGGCAGAGTTTGCCTTGAACCAAGATCGCGCCACTGCACTTCAGCCTGGGCAAGAGAGTAAGACTCTAAAAAAAAAATTAGTCAGGTGTGGTGGTGGGCACCTGTAATCCCAGCTACTTGGGAGGCTGAGGCAGGAGAACCGCCTTGAACTTAGGAGACGGATGTTGCAAGCTTGCAGTAAGCGGAGACTGCGCCACTGCACTCCAGCCTGGGCGACAGAGCAAGATGCTGTCTCAAAAAATAATAATAAATAAATAAATAAATAAAGAGAGCCCCAGAGCAATTTCAATACAGGCCTTCTCTGAGAAAGCAGGGCCAGGCCTTTAACCAAAGTATAAAAATAGAAAGATTTCTGTGACTTCTCCTATGTCCAACCAAGAAAGTGGTCTTTGGCAAGAATCTGAGAAGATACTTCATACTAAAGGATAAATGACTAGAAACTTTCATTTCAGGAGGATTTTCATTTAACAAGACTCAAAGCATTTATTTGTTTATTTTATTTGTTATTCAGACTGTGTCTCGCTCTGTCCTCCAGGCTGGAGTGCAGTGTTATGATCACAGTTCACGGCAGCCTCAACTTCCTAAGCTCAAGTGATCCTCCTGCCTCCGCCTCCCAAATAGCTGGGACCACAGGCATATACCAACATGCCTGGCTAATATTTTATTTTTTGTAGAGTCAAGATCTCACTATGTTGCTCAGGCTGGTCTCAAACTCCTGGGCTCAAGCAATCCATCTGCCTTGGCCTCCCAAAGTGCTGGAATCATAGGCATGAGCCACCACACCTGGCCTATTTATTTTTTCCCCTGACTCAAAACATTCATGAACACAAAGGACTGGCCCTCTGTGGGTGGCGTGTGGTTGTATGGCAAACTGCCTGATGCTCTGGGCAAGGTCAGCCTCCCCTTGAATCATACTGTCCCCACCAGACCTGCACCTATGCATTGATAAGATTTTCTTGGTTAAAAGCAATACAGAAACCAAGCTGGCCAGAGTTAGGAAAAGGCAATTCAATAGGAGGCCCCTGGAATCCAAGGGAGCGTGGAACCCCTGCTCTCAGAGCAGCAGGAACTGGGCAGCTCAGGCCTCTTGGTGATAAGTGTTGCGGGACCTCTCCAGAGCAGAGCTTTTCAAATTTAAATGAGCATGCAAGTCACTGGGGATCTGTTGAAAAGTAGATTCTTCAGTCCTATGGGATCTGGAGGAAAAAAAAGTAGATTCTGACTCAGCTGATCTGGATGGGGCCTGATGTTTCACATTAATAAACCCCTGGGTGACACTGCTGGTCCGTGGCCCACACATTGAGTAGCAAGGGCATGGAGCTCTACTGCTCCTGTGCCTTCCCACTCCTCCTGCCTGCTGCTGTGCTCCTCAGGCCCGGCAAAATCCCAGGGAGATGATGTGTTGGCCCAGCTTGGGTAGGAATCCAGGCCTGGCTCTGAAGCTGTGGTCAGTGAGGCTAGGCAGGTCTGCTTTCTTGGAGGGGATGAACTGTGAGAAGAGCCGAGAGGGAGGCACCCCCGTACCCGGCTGTAGCCTGGAGGCCCCACCTTGAGGCAGGGGAGGTGGTCAACTGTGGCCCCAGACTTTCCCTGCTGGCCTCCATGCAGTTACCATGGGCCTCTGCTCCATCTGTACCACCTTCTTCCCGTCCCATGACCTGCTCCAGGACCTCAAGGCTGGACTGTTGATGAGGTTGTTGTGGATGGGTTCCTGGGCTCCCATTAACCCCCAGGTTACAAGAATGGGCACTTCCAAAACCCTTCAAAAAAAAGTCCAGGGGCACCTGGCTTAGCATCCACCACATCTTTGTCCCTTTAGAGACGGTCACCTCGTTCCCTTCTCACACTGGCCAGAGCCCAGGAATTTAACTACAGACACCTGAGACCCCCTCATGGCTAAGCCTTCACTACCTCTTGCACTCTGATTCCCTGGCATGCAGGAGGCTCAGATCTCTCCTCAAGATCTCCTTGATTTGCATGCCCGTTGGATCTCTGGTTTCAGGCTTGCCATCAATGGCCATGCCCCCTCATCTCCTCTTGGGCTGTACCCTCAGCTGGGGGCAGGGGACCCTCAGCCTGCTTCAGTCCCGTGGGACTTGAGCCACTGAGGCCAGCCCTATACCACCCCCTCAAACTCTCCCTCCCCTCCCTGGGCAGCGGGGCCTCATCACTCTGGATGACCTGCAGTCCTTCTCCAGCCACCCAGAGGGGAACTGGAAATCCATGGACAGAAAATGCCCAGCGACTAGGTTTCCTTTCGATTCTGTCAGAGCAAAGCAAATTCTCTGAGAGCCTCTGAAACAGGCTTTTATCGAGAGCACTACCAATACAGTCCCTGGGGTTAAACACTAAGTAATGGGCCTAGTGAGACACTGTCCCAGAGGCCTGAAGTTTCAAACTGCCATTGTGGCGTTGAAAAGATTATGTTGCCTTCAAAACTTCTTTTTAATTTTTTTAATTTTTAGAAGTATAAATAGAAACAGCATCTCACTAGGTTGCCTAGGATGGTCTTGAACTCCTGGGCTCAAATAATCCTTCCACCTTGGCCTCCCAAAGTGCTGGGATTATAGGCATGAGCCATAGCACCCGGACTTAACACTTTTTTTTAAATTACACTTTTTATTTTGATTATTGTAGATTCTCATGTGGTTGTAAAAAATAACGGAGAGAGATCCTGCGTGCCCTTGACCTTGTTTTCCCCTAATGGTAGCATCTTCCAAAACCATAATACAATATCCTAACCAGGATGCTGGCCCTGGTGCAGTCAAGGAACAGAACATCCCCGTCACTACGGGATCTCTCCTGTTGCTCTTCAATAGCTATGCCCACGCCCTCCTGTTCCTACCCCTTCCTTAATCCTTGGCAACCACAAATCTGTTCTCCCTTTCTATAGTTTTGTTATTTGAGGAATCCAGTATAAATGGAATCATACAGTATATAACCTTTTGGGATTGGCTTTTTTTGCTCAGTGTAATTTTCTGGAGATTCATCCAGACTGTAGCATGTTTGTTTCCTTTCTACTGAGTTTGCTCCTTTTTATTGCTGAGTAGTGTTCCATGGAACAGATGTGCCACCGTTCGTTTAACCACTCACTGTTTCCAGTTTTGGCTATCACAAATAAAACTGCTATAAACACTCATGTGCAGGTTTTTGTGTGAACATAAATGCCCCAAAATGCAATTGCTGAGTCATATGGTAGTTCCATGTTTAGTTTTTTAAGAAACTGACAATTGTTTTCCAGGGTGGCTCTACCATTTTATGTTTATCATTTGACCACTTAAAGTGACAGGTGGAAAACTTACTTTTCTTTACATTCTTTTACCCTCGCCCCATTTAAATATCTCCTCTACATACATTTAGAACATTAGACTATGTTACAATTTTTGCCTCAATCCCTGACCATCATTTAGAAAATTCAAGATGAGAAAGTCTATTGTGTTTATCTATATTGTTGCTTACCATGTTCCTGATATTCTAAGGTTCTCTTATGTGTTGTTTTTCTGCTTCTGAATTTCCTTCAGTTTATGCCCTTAATGTAGATGCTAAGAAAACCACAACCACAACAACAAAACCAAAACAGAACAACAACAAAAAAAGAATTTCTGTCCGGGTGCGGTGGCTCACACCTGTAATCCTAGTACTTTGGGAGGCCAAGGTGGTTGGATCACAAGGTCAGGATTTTAAGACCAGCCTGGCCAAGATGGTGAAACCCCATTTCTACTAAAAACACAAAAATCAGCCAGGTGTGGTGGTGGGCACCTGTAATCCCAGCTACTCGGGAGGCTCAGACAGAGAATTGCTTGAACCTGGGAAGCAGAGGTTGCAGTGAGCCAAGATCGTGCCTCTGCACGCCAGCCTGGGTGGCAGAGGGAGACTCTGTCTCAAATAAAAAAATATTAAAAAAAAGAATTTCCTTCCACCATTCTTTTAGGGTACATCTGCTAGGGACAAATTCTCTTAGTTTTCCTTTAATTGAGAATATCTTGATTTCTCCTTCATTCCCAAAGGATATTTGAAATGGATATAGGCTTCTGGATTGACAGTTCTTTCACACTTGAAAAATGTTGTGCCACTTCCTTCTGGCTTCTGTTGAGATAGCTGCTGTCATTCCATTGTTTTTCCTTTATACATGAGCTGTTGTTTCTCCTGCCCTGCTTTTAAGATTTTTTTCCTTTGTCCTTAGTCCTCAGAAGTTTGGCTATGATGTGTCTTGGAGTAGCTTTGCTTAAGTTTACTCTCTTTGGGGTTTGCTCAGCTTCTTAAGTCTATAGCTTCATGTCTTTTGCCAAACCTGTGAAGTTTTCATCCATTATTTCTTTGAGTATTTCTTCAGTCCACCTCTCTTTTCCCCTTCTTCTGGAACTCAGATGACAGGAATGTTAGGTTTTTTGTTATAGGCCACAGGCCCCTAAGACTCTGGGTGTGCATTTTTCCATCTATTTTCTCTCTGTTGGTCAGACTGGGTAACACCTATTGTTCTGTCACCCAGGTCATTAATTCTGTCCTTTGTCCCCTCCATTCTGCCATTGAGCCTACCCACTGTTTTTTGTTTTTTGTTTTGAGACAGAGTCTCGCACTGTCGCCCAGGCTGGAGTGCAGTGGCATGATCTCGGCTCACTGCAACTTCCACCTTCCAGGTTCAAGCGATCTCCTGCCTCTGTCTCCCAAGTAGATGGGATTACAGGCATCTGCCATCATGCCCGGCTAATTTTTTGAATTTTTAATAGAGATGGGATTTCACTGTGTTGGCCAGGCTCGTCTCGAATGCCTGAACTCGTGATCCACCTACCTCAGTCTCCCAAAGTGCTGGGATTACAGGCACGAGCCACTGCACCCGGCCCCACTGAGTTTTTTATTTCAATTATTATATGTCTCAGTTCTAACATTTAATTTGACTTTTCTTTATATCTTGTTTATTTTCTGAACTGTGTTGTTTTCATTTGTTTTATATATGTTCATAATTGTTCACTGAAGCACTTTTAACTATGGATGCTTTAAAATCTTCATCAGATCATTCTGATATCTGTTTTCTCAATGTTGACATCTTTTTTCCTTTATTCGTGATCTTCCTGGTTCTTGGTATGAAGAGTGAATTTTTTTTTTTTTTTTTTTTACTGAACCTGAACATTTTTATAATATGTTATAAGACTGGATCTTATGTAAACCTTCTGCTTTAGCTGGTGTTCTAGGACACCCCTCTGGCAGGGGAAAGGAGGTGTACCACCCTATCACTGACAGTGTCCGGGCTCCCTGCTCTGCCTCCAGTGACACTCAAGGAAAGGACTCATCATTACTGCTAGGCAGGGGCAGGAGTCTGGGCTCCCATGTGGTCTCTCCTGACACTGTGGTGGACATGACCTTGTTATCACCGGGCGGTGCTGAAAGTCCTGACTCTCCCGTAGGCCTCTTCCAACACCATCAGGCAGGAAGGGGAGGGGAGCCTCCCTATTGACAGTTAGGGGTCCAGGCTTCTTGTATGTTCTCCACTAACCCGGTGGCAGAAGTGGGGCTCGTTACCACCCAGGACAATCCCAGCTCCTTCTTGGCCTCCTCTGATGCTACCACAGCAGGAACAAGGAGGGGTGCCTTGGCGAGCCCTGGTGAGGGTGGAAGGCTAGGCTCCCCACTCTGCTGCCATGGATGCGGGGGGGGGCCACAGCCTTCCTGTGGTGTTTGGTTGGAGCAGAGCGGTTATTATCTGGAAGCTGTCTGTCTTGCTTGTCCTTTTCTTCATCCTTTGGGTAGAGAGAGCAAGTTTTTGTTGGGGCCTTTCTACATCCTTTGGTGTTTCTGAGCTCCTGCTTCCTTAGCTCCAAGTCTACATATATGAGGCAAAAGGAAAAACTGGGAAACTCATTACCACGTTGTTGCTCAGGTCTCAAGGTCCCTGGACAGTCCGCTTTCTTTTCTCGACTTTTCAGAATCTTCTTGTTGTTGTTTTTATAATGTCCAGGGTTTTTGTTGTAATTTGCAAGAAAAATTAGGGGAAAGTGCCTCTACTCCATCTGCCTAGAAGCAGAAGTCCTGTTTGTTTTTTAAAGATCCAAAAAGTTGAGGTATAATGTTCATGGTTTCTGCTATTAATTCCGTGGTTGAAATGATTGATAGATAGATAGATAGATAGATAGATAGATAGATAGATAGATAGATAGATAGATGATAGATAGATAGAGTTCTTAATATAATGAATTCTCTCCTGAGGTAGAAAAGTGACTTAGCTCTTTTTATTGAGGATGCTATGCAAAAATACATCTGTGTCCTCTGATGAAAATACTCTCAGGGGAAGCCTTTAAGCTGGGCATGGTGGCTCACACCTGTAATTCCAGCATTTTGGGAGGCTAAGGTGGAAGTGTCGCTTGAGCCTAGAAGTTTGAGACCAGCCTGGGCAATACAGTGAGACCCAGTCTCTACAAAAAATAAAAATTAGAAACAAAAGGTCTTTTTTCTTTTTCTCTTCTTCAGAAAGTATTTAACTCCAGAGCCTAGACCAAAGAAGTTACATGGCAAACACACAATAAATATCCAATGAATGAATCAACAAATAAAAAAACACACAACTGAATAAAATGGTAGATATATGTAGTGCTGGTGTACACAGCACTAATGTGACCAGAAATTTAAAAGCACTAATATCTCGTTGCTCTATGTTTAGGGAAATGCTTGTTGGGATATGCTATGAGTCTAGCTAAAGGAAATAGCCTCTTTATATACAATGTGAATGAAGTTTTAATTAGAGTAACTCTTTGGGACAGCAATTTAGCAATATTGACCAAGGTTTAAAATTGCTCAAACCTCAGTAACTCAATTTCCTCAAGAAATAATGGTAAAAATAGAAAAGGTTTTATGCATGAGCATGCCTTTGGTAAAACAAACAAACATACAATTGTGTAAATACCACGATTACAACTATGTAAGAAACAAACAAAATAGAAACAGGAAAAAAACATCAAAAGGAGATCGACCATAATACAATGGCTATATTGGACAATTAGATTGTCTTTTCATCCCTCTATTCTGTATTTTCAAATGATCTTTAATAAAAGTGTGTTATTTTTATAATAAAACACCAGCATTTTATTCCTCTAGAACCAAGAGTGACAGAGTGAATTACAGTTGTGTAGTCAAGCAGAGTGGGAAAATATGTCACATTTATATATTTTAGAGAGCATTACTATAAAAATCAATTACATCTGACATACAGACTTCCCTCCCTTGAGTTCCCCTGCTAAATGTTCATCCTCACACAATATCCTGTAGACTTTCCCAGTCCTGTCCCCATCTGCACGTCAGCACCCTGGTGCCATTGAATCCTGGACACAGACCAGAACATGGTTGACCTTCCTGTTTGCCTCCCATCTCATCTCTCATGCGCCTTCTTGACATACTTCCATTCTCTCTTCCTGTCTATAGGACTTGGGTGGATGACTTAATTTTTGTAAGCAGGCCTTCCCACTTGCTCAGGAAGTATCCTACTGAAGGGATCTGTCAGTCTCCCGGCTGCAAAGCAGGCGCTCCTCCCTGCTAAGGAATGCCTGGGATGAGGGGAAGCAACCCAGTGTAGATGCTTTGGGTTAAGGTGTTGAGAGGTGTAGATCTGTTCAAATGGCCCTTGCATAGTTGAACAATTTTTGTTTTCCTAAAATGGTTTTAGAGGGGATTGTGTCTGAAAACTACTGTTTGTTCCTGGAAGGTAAGTTTGAGTGATTCCCGGCAGTCAGGGGACAAAACTGGATGATGATGACGTGCTGACAGAAAGAATAGGCAACACAGCTTCCCCTCTTGTTGATGGTGGGGGCACAGGTGAGAATACAGTGCCCACGGCCCTCTGAACTGCTTTGCTGAAGGCCTGAGCCTTCCAATACAGTATAATAATGGTCTCAGCTGAGCCATGAGGCCAGAATACCAGATAGCAGGCAGGAAGGATATTTCTCTGAAAGAAGCGAATAGTCCATTGCCAATCATTCTATGGCATCCAGTGCAGCAGCTCCCCACCTGCCTCTTCCAGTAACTGTACCCGGATTTCCTTCTCTGAAATGCCTCCTCCCCACTGTCAATCATTTTATCACCAGTGGGGCTACAGCCCCTCACCCAGGATTTAGCACATAAGCAAGGGCTGAGCCAACTGGCCCATGTAGCATGGCCCTGGCCTCAGTGATTTGTCCAGGGATGGACTGAGAATAATAATGCTGGCTGTCGCTGAAAAAGTGCTTCCTCTATCCTGGCTTTGTTGTTAGGATTTTACATATGTTAACTCAATTAACCCTCACAGTGGCCAGATGAGGTGATACCATCATTATTATCCCTATTGTCATATAAGGAAACTGAGGCACAAAGGCACTAAGTAGCATGCCCAAGCGACACAGCTAATAAGTGGCAAAACTAGAACTGATACCAAGGTAGTCTGATGCCAGAGTTCATTCTCTTAGCACTATGCCAGGAGGCTTCTAGGTCAGCCGTGGCACAGGTGTGTGGCATAGGTGTGCCGTGATGGCTTTTTTTCTGAAGCTGAAGGGCACGCTCTGGAGTGGGCGCCGCCATCTTGCCCCTACACGGAGCCCGAGAATGCAGATCTGAAGGGAGGAGAGCAGAGCCTGGTGGCACGGTGAGCTCTAGACTTGGTCTGGTCTGAAGCCAGTTCATAACTTGGCCAAAAAATTCTCACGTTCCTACCTCCTGGGCCCGTTTGTTTCTCGTTCCAGGTTGAGTTGGTTTTGGTTACTCTCCTCCTCCTATCACATTTTGTCTTCTCTTCCTAGTAACTCCTATTGATTGGGTATTAAATGTCCGCGATAGATCCTCTTATTTTCTCATCCATTCTCTGTTATCACTTATCTATATGTCTTTTTGTTCTGCGTTCTGGGCGATTTCCCTGAGCTTATGTTTTAACCCTTTTAAGAGAAAGCATGGGAGAGGGGTATCATCATTTTTATTTCTAGATTCTCTTTTCCAGTTGTTCCTTTTTTTTATCGGCATGTGAATGTTGTTCATAGATGTGATGAAGTCCTACCTCTCTGAGGATACTGATTATATATATATACATTTTTTTGAGACAGAGTCTGGCTCTGTCACCCAGGTTGGAGTGCAGTGGCGCGATCTCGGCTCACTGCAACCTCTGCCTCCCGGGTTCAGGTCATTCTCCTGCCTCAGCCTCCCGAGTAGCTGGGACTACAGGCGCCTGTCACCACGCCCGGCTAATTTTTTGTATTTTTTAGTAGAGACGGTGTTTCACCGTGTTAGCCAGGATGGTCTCGATCTCCTGGCCTCGTGATCTGCCCGCCTCGGCCTCCCAAAGTGCTGGGATTACAGGCGTGAGCCACCGCGCCCAGCCTTATAATTTTTAAAAGTTATCTTCTAGTCCCTGCTTTAGCTCCTTGATGTTTCCTTTCAGTTTGCTTTGATTTCTGTTTCACGTTAAAGCTTTCCTTCAGGCTGGCTCTGTGGCTCCTGCTTGTAATCCCAGCACTTTGGGAGGCTGAGGCGAGCAGATCATGAAGTCAGGAGTTTGAGACCAGCCTGGCCAACACAGTGAAAAACTGTCTCTACTAAAAATACAAAAAGTAGCCGAGCATGGTGGTGGGTGCCTCTAATCCCAGCTACTCGGGAGACTGAGGCAGGAGAATCACTCGAATCCGGGAGACAGAGGTTGCAGTGTGCCGAGATTGCACCATTGCACTCCAGCCTGGGCAACAGAACTAGACTCCGTCTCAAAAAAAAAAAAAAAAAAGCTTTCCTTCAGCTGTCTTATGATCCTAAATAATCCATTGAGATTTAAGTGTGAGACACTAGAAAGCTGATCTGATGCTGTCGAGGCATGGAAGGACTCAGTTTAGTGGCTTCTCTGCTGGGAGAGCAGGAGGCCAGCCAGATTTTTCATAGGAACTCCTAAATGTCAGGACTTGAAGGTCCTTTCCCTGGGGGCAGTTTCAGTTTCTCCAGAAAAAGAACCTTTAACCTCATTCCCAGGGCATGTGAGCCTGGCTGCTGTGATCACATGCAGTTCATTGCTGTTCTGTTTTCCGCATGGTCTCTCATTCCCACTCTCTTCTGCTTGGTATTTCCAAGCTGAGAGTTTCTCTGACTCAATTTCTTCAGTGAATCTCCATCCGGTATTCTGAAGAGACAGAGAAGTCACCTGTCAGACCAGGTGAACCACAAACTCCTTTGGCCTGGCTCCTATGTCAATACTCTTTTTTTTTTGAGACAGAGTCTTGCTGTGTCGCCCAGGCTGGAGTGTAGTGGCATAATCTCGGTTCACTGCAAGCTTCGCCTCCCTGGTTCACGCCATTCTCCTGCCTCAGCCTCCTGAGTAGCTGGGACTACAGGCGTCAGCCACCATGCCCAGCTAATTTTTTGTATTTTTAGTAGAGATGGGGTTTCACCATTTTAGCCAGGATGGTCTCGATCTCCTGACCTCGCGATTGGCCCGCCTCGGCCTCCCAAAGTGCTGGGATTGCAGGAGTGAGCCACCACGCCCGGCCTATGTCAATACTTTTGTGTGTTCATTGTACTTGCCATGACCCTTAGTTCCTCCTTGAGAGAAGTCACTCATTAATTCATCCATTTATTCACTCAGCATTTATATGGAGGAATATAAGAAGCTGAGAAGACCCTTTGATCCTTGCCCCTAAAGGGTCATCAATTTCTGCAAAGCCCCTCCAGCCCCTAGTTTTCAATGACGAAGGAGCCCCGGCTCTTCAGCCAGGCTGGGGAACAGATGACTGTTTATTTAGCACCTACTCTGTACCAGGCACAGCACTAGGTGCTTTATCTACTTTCAATTTGCTAATCCTGTTAACCTTCTGCAGGGAACTTTTATTATAGTTATATTTCAGATGATAAACTGAAGTCTAGAAACTTCAATGCTAAGAAACAGGCCTAGGATTTCAACTCAGGCCTGCCTGAGTCCAAAGTTTGTGCTCTTTCCTCATATAAGGCTGCCTCTGCTGGATATACTTACCTCCATTTTAGAGAAAAGGAAACTGGGGTGCAGAGATGTTCCTTATACATCCTGAAGAATTCTTGAGGGAGGCTACAAGAAGCCAAGGCCTCATGTGTGGGAGACAAAGGGCAAATGCAGGGAAGGACCCATCATGCTGTGTCCCTGATGTCCCAGGAACCTCTCCCATCAGGAGAATTTTTTTATAAGGAAAGGCAGGCAAGCAGGACCACAAGGGCTAGCATGGAATGGTTACTAACAGCAGCCAGCTGTGGAGAAAGAAGGTTCCACCCTTGTCTGTTTGATGGGGTGATTCCACTGTCTGAGGATCTGCTTCTCTCCCTCTCCCAGCTGCCAACAACTATGAGCCCATTCACCAGATCCATCCAGAGGGGCAGTTCTGGATGAAGAAGGGTCACTGCAAGGTCCCAGGGTCTCAGAAGGTGGGGACGGAGGCAATGATAATTTCCTTTTCAAAAGGCAGAAAAAAGTGTGTCTTCTCAAAATGCCAGGGGAGACTGTTTTTTGCTTGGGTCTAGTATGTTTTCAATAATGCTATCAAATTAAAAAATAGTCACCAGACCAGGGGAAAACACTATGCATTCTCCTAGAGAATGGTGTCATAATCTAAATTTGGCCAGAGAATGTAGATCCCAAAGTGATTTCATTCAGAAGAAAAAATGCCTAAAAGGGGAAAGGAACTTTGAATTCTGAGAATTTACTCCTGCAAAAGGAGCAGGGTATAGCCGAGGATAGTCACAGGAACTATGATAAGAGCAGGCACATGTGAACATTTGTATTAAACACACACTTCATGTGGCAGGAGAAGCAGCTGATGTGAACAAAATCAACTGCTCGAGGTTTTGTTTTATCAGTTTTATTGGTCATATATCCAGAATTCATCATATAAATCTTTCAAAATAATGAGCTATTACAAGAATAGTTTACAAGTTGGCTCTGACTACACAAATACTTGACACAGGAAACCATTTTTACAAATACATATGTTTTCTTATAATACTTTAATAAAGAAAATAAGTCTGTATACATCTTACGGCAAATCTTATGTAGTCTCTTTTTCCCATTCAATCATCATTTCAGGTTTTGTATTACAGAACGTCCATCACATCCAATAAACCAAATTACAATCTGTTGCTTCTTCTCATTTTCAAATACTATTAAGATTCACACTGTTAAAGGGTTTTTTGGGTTCCTTTTCTAATCTTTCCTGATTTGAAAAGAATCCATGTATCTAGGCTAAAAGAGGTAACTTCAACAATATCCCTCCTGACTAGAACTTCTATCTGATTAATCATTGTTTGGTGAATTATCTTTTCACTTCCTACTTAGGCTAGGCCAGGTGGTAGTTTTACCCCTGCTGATAAAGTCCTGACATTCCTAATAGTTCCTAAACTGCAAATAAAAAACCCTAGAAACAAGAGTGAAATAGAAATATTAAGAAAGCTAAAACACTATTGATTAGAGAACACACTTAAATTCAAGGTCTCTCCCAGGTTGAAGACAGAAAAGCAATAAAGTATAAGGATGTGGCAGTAGTTGTATAAAATACTGAAAATCTGAAAAAGAGTCATCACTTAAGCCAGTAGTGTATCATTTCCAAAATGGCAGAAGATACAGAATCTTAGACTCTGTGGCTAGGCTGAACTCAGAATCTTACAGACTCTGTGGCTAGGCTGACATTCTTATGCTGTGGCTTTGAAATAGCCTAATAAATATTCACTTGTCCAGTGCAAGTAATCATTTAGGCCAGGGGAACTTTACAGAATACTGACCATGTTTACCTGGATAGGAACCACCAAGGCAAACATCTGGCATTCACTCCACTCCTTCACTGTTACTGAAAAGCATCCACTTGGCAAAGCCTGTTGTTTTACTTTTCAGGTAACGTGAAGTAAAATTAAGAAACTAGCAGTCTTCTACTACAGTCAACTTCCTGAGTATTCAGCTCCAATTATCCAATATTCTTGAAAGGATGCTGATATGGTTTGGTTGTGTCCCCCCTCAAATCTCAACTTGAATTGTATCTCCCAGAATTCCCACGTGTTGTGGGAGGGACCCGGTGGGGATGGGAGTAATTGAATCATAGGGGCCAGTCTTTCCCATGCTATTCTCATGACAGTGAATAAGTCTCATGAGATCTGATGGGTTTATCAGGGGTTTCTGCTTTTGCTTCTTCATTTTTTTCTTGCTGCCATGTAAAAAGTGCCTTTCGCTTCCCGCCATGATTCTGAGGCCTCCCCAGCCATGTAGAACTGTAAGTCCAATTAAACCACTTTTTCTTCCCAGTCTTGGGTATATCTTTATCAGCAGCATGAAAATGGACTAACACAGTAAACTGGTACCAGGAGAGTGGGGCATTGCTGAAAAAATACCCAAAATGTGGAAGCGATTTTGGAACTGGGTAACAGGCGGAGGCTGGAACAGTTTGGAGGGCTCAGAAGAAGATAGGAAAATGTGGGAAAGTTTGGAACTTGCTACAGACTTGTTGAATGGCTTTGTCCAAAATGCTGATAGCAATATGGACAATGAAGTCCAGGCTGAGGTGGTCTCGGATGAAGATGAGGAAGTTGTTGGGAACTGGAGTAAAGGTGATTCTTGTGTTTTAGCAAAGAGACTAGCAGCATTTTGCCCCTTCCATGGAGATTTGTGGAACTTTGAACTTGAGAGAGATGATTTAGGTTATCTGGCGGAAGAAATTTCTAAGCAGCAAAGCGTTCAATAGGTGACTTGGGTGCTGTTAAAGGCATTCAGTTTTATAAGGAAAACAGAGCATAAAAGTTTGGAAATTTGCAGCCTGACTATGCAACAGAAAAGAAAAACCCATTTTCTGGGGGAGAAATTCAAGCCAGCTGCAGAAATTTGCCTAAGTAGCAAGGAGCCTAATGTTAATCCCCAAGACCATGGGGAAAATGTCTCCAGGCCATGTCAGGGCAGCACGGAGGCCCAGGAAGAAAAAGTGGTTTCATGGGCCAGGCCCAGGGTCCCCAGGCTGTGTGCAGCCTAGGGACTTGGTGTCCTATGTCCCAGCCACTCCAGCCATGGCTGAAAGGGGCCAACATACAGCTCAGGCTGTGGCTTCAGAGAGTGGAAACCCTAGGCCTTGGCAGCTTCCACGTGGTGTTAAGCCTGCAGATGCACAGAAGTCAAGAATTGAGATTTGGAAACCTCTGCCTAGTTTTCAGAAGATGTATGGAAATGCCTGGATGCCCAAGCAAAAGTTTGCTGCAAGGGAGGGGCCCTCATGGAGAACCTCTGCTAGGGTAGTGCAGAAGGGAAATGTGGTGTCAGGGCCCCCACACAGAGTCTCTACTGGGGCACTGCCTAGTGGAGCTGTGAGACGAGGGACACTGTCCTCCAGACCCCAGAATGGTAGATCCACCAACAGCTTGCACCATGTGCCTGGAAAAGCTGCAGGCACTCAACACCAGCCGTGAAAGCAGCCAGGAGGGAGGCTGTACCCTCCAAAAAACCAGAGGCAGAGCTGCCCAAGACCATGGGAACCCACTTCTTGCATCAGCATGACCCTTTATTTTGGCCAATTTCTCCCATTTGGAATAGCTGTACCCCTGTTGTATCTAGGAAGTAACTAGCTTGCTTTTGATTTTACAGGCTAATAGGTGGAAGGGACTTGCCTTGTCTCAGATGAGACTTTGTACTGTGGACTTTGGGATAATGCTGAAAAGAGTTAAGACTTTGGGGGACTGTTAGGAAGGCGTGATTGGTTTTGAAATGTGAGGACATGAGATTTGGAGGGGCCAGGGGCAGAATGATATGATTTGGCTGTGTCCCCACCCAAATCTCAGCTTGAAATTGTATCTTCCAGAATTCTCACATGTTGTGGGAGGGACCCAGGGGGAGGTAACAGAATCATTGGGGCCAGTCTTTCCTGTGCTATTCTCGTGATAGTGAATAAATTTCACAAGATCTGATGGTTTATCAGGGGTTTCTGCTTTTGCTTCTTCCTCATTTTCTCTAGCCGACATGTAAGAAGCACCTTTCGCCTCCCGCCATGATTCTGAGGCCTCCCCAGCCATGTGGAACTGTAAGTCCAAGTACTCTTTTTCTTTCCAGTCTCAGGTATGTCTTTATCAGCAGCATCGAAACAGACTAATACAGATGCTTTAAGCAAGCCCTTGTCCAATAAGGTATTTAATAGCACTTAGGGACTATTAGATGTCCCATTTCTCTTCTCTTTCATTTCTCTTATCTCTTCTCACCCCAGTGTAACAAATTGCTACAGGTTTTTACCAAAATGCTGCAGCAGTAGTTGGAAATGAGTTATTTTGCATTACTAAAGTGTTCAATCACATTATCACGGGTCACATGTGCATATAACCAGGAGATGGCCAAATAACATCTATTGCAGTGATTTTGCAAATTCAGCATAGTCAATATATCCATCATTGTTCTTGTCATCATCTCTCAAAACACCATCTATTATGTTAATCAGTTCATCTTCGCTCATTAGTGGTGCCTGTTCACTCCCTTCCTACAAAATACAAATTAAACAATGATGAGTTGCACATTTTACCAGAAGTGGTGCTTAGCTAATGTCCAAAATATCCATGTTCTTTCATGGGCAGTGTTTATTTAAAAAAAAAAAAAAAGAAAAACAAAACAAATGTCCACGCTCATATGTGTCCAAAAACTTTCAATGGAGTATGGGGCGACTTCTAGGAATATATGTATATACACACACACATATATATACATATATATAGAGAGAGAGAAAGAGAGAGAGAGAATATATATTATTGAGTCAATTTATAATAATCCAGTTAAGAAATTACATTTGCCAGATAAAAGAAGGCCCTTCGAAATAGGCTTTTGCTTATTTGTTTCATTATGGCTCATTCTTTTTTAATTGGAAAAGTGCCAGTCCTCCTGAGGGTCAGTTCTGTGCACAAATTTGCCTGATAAAATAGAAATAGTGACGAATTAGACAACAAGTTGGCATCAAAACAAGAGGAAGAAGGCACTGCTGATCAGCAGAACCTGTTACGATCTTTGAGGAGAAAGTATTTCCCATGCTCCAAGACCAGGGATAGTGGGCTGAGGCCGCTCACATCCTTGGCTGGTTCTTCCTTTGTCACATCTCCCACATTCAACCTTCCCTTTCCTATCACCACCACCATCCTCATCTGCCAGAACTGCCGAGCACTTTCCTCCGCCTAACATTAGTCTCTCCTCATGTCCTTTGGTGTGTCTCCCACAGCCAACGATCTTCCCTAAACAATGCCATTCTCCTGGGCAAAACCGTTCATGCTCCTTGCTGCCTTCAAACCTCACCTGCACTCCTAGCAGCCAATGTAACCCCACCCACCTGGCTAACTTTGCCTTGCTTCCTCTCTATAGAGGGCAGTGTGGCAGAAGGGGAATGACATTAAACGTGGAGGCACAAGGATTTGTTTTTTTTTTTTGGAGACAGGGTCTGACTCTGTCACCCAGGCTGGAGTCCAATAGCATGATCACAGCTCATTGCAGCCTTGACCTCCCAGGCTCAGGTGTTCCTCCAGACTACCCTCCCACCCCCTGTCACGCCAGCAGCTGGGACTATAGGCGAGCATCACTATGCCCAGTTAATTTTTGTAGGATATCGCCATGCTGCCCAGGTTGGTCTTGAACTCCTGGGCTCAAGCGATCCTCCTGCCTCAACCTCCCAAAGTGTTGGGATAACAGGCATGAGCCACTGTGCTTAGCCTGGCACAAGATCTTGATTTCAGTTTTCTCACCTAGAAAACGGGAGGGTTTTGTTTGTTTTTTGTTTTCTGAAACAGGGTCTCGCTCTATTGCCCAGGCTGGAGTTCAGTGGCAAGATCGCAGCTTGCCACAGCCTCAACCTCTCAGGCTCAAGTGATCCTCCTACTTCAGCCTCATGAGTAGCTGGGACTATGGACACGTGCCACTGCAAATGGAAGTATTAACAATGCCTGCCACTGCCTACTCAAGATGTTGCAAAGATCCAACGAGATCTTTAACCTACTTGAAAGTGCTTCAGAAACTTTGGAGCACTGTACAGTATCACATAGCCCTCAATTACTGCCATGTCCCTGAATCCCTTGGTCTCAATTCACTATTCTTCCCAAATGAAATAACTTCTCCCTTGCTCTGCAGTTTGAATGTGGTCTGTCTTTTAGGCATTAACTCTCATACTCTGGTGTGTAACAGAAATGCCTGTAGCACTTAAAGATACAAATGCCCAGCCCTGGGACTTCTGCCTCAGCAAGTTATCCTTTGCCAGAAGGATCTGAACACAAAGAGGCAGAACACAGAAGAGAAAGAAGCAGCAGCACCTTTCTTTTCTTTTCTTTTTCTTTTTTTGAAATAAGGCCTCGCTCTGTTGCCCACGCTGACATGCAGTGGCATGATTATGGCTCACTATAGCCTCGACATCCTGGACTCAAGCAATCCTCCCACCTTAGTCTCCTGAGTACCTGGAACTACAGGCATGCGCTACCAGGCCTGGCTAATTTTTTAATTTTTGTTTTGTTTGTTTTGTAAAGATAGGGTCTCACTATATTGCCAAGGTTGGTCTTGAACTCCTAGCTCAAGTGATCCACTTTGGCCTCCCAAAGTGCTGGGATTACAGATGTGAGCCACCATGACAGTGGAGAAGCAGCACTCTTGGCACATAAGGACAACACAAGTCAACAAGACAGGGGACCAAATTAACAAAGGGAGGCCTTTCTGTGATATAGCCCCCCAAGCCACCACCACACCTACCTCCTTATGGACATGAGTGATGGCTGTGGAGAGTTCTAAGCCATCAAGCAAATTATTGCCATCATAATCATGCATTTTGAAGTAATGGAGCTGCAGTTCTTGTGGTGACATCTCCGCCTCTGGTTTGTTGATGACACCTTCTAGATGCTCCATGATATGCCTAAAAATCAACAGTCAGGTTCAGGCCAATTGGCAGAGACATGGGGATCACGCTGAAATCTTAAGGACTCTGAAAAGTTCAAGTTCTTAAACTTCCTCCAGCTCAGTAAAACAAACACCAGCAATGGCAGACCACACTCAAAGATTACATAGAGATAGACAGACAGGGCCTTGACAGGAGCAGGGAAAGTCAAACAGACCATCTGTTATGCTGGCAGATTTAGGGTGTTCTTTCCCCTTTATTATTAAAACTTTGTTATAACATTTTCAGGCCACCAATTTAAAAATATATCTTTTAAAACAATTATTATTATTATTATTTTTTTGAGACAGGGACTCACTCTGCCACCCAGGCTGGAGTGCAGGAGCGTGATCTCGGCTCACTGTAGCCTCAACTTCCCAAGCTCAGGTGACTCTCCCACTTTAGCCCCCCAAGCAGCTGGGACCATAGGCATGTACTGCCACACCCAGCTAATTTTTTAATTTTTTAGTAGAGACAGGGTTTCCCTATATTGCATAGGCTGCTCTCGAATTCCTGGGCTCAAGCAATCCACCTGCCTCAGCCTCTCAAAACACTGGGGTTACAGGTGTGAGCCACTGCGCCTAGCCTTAAAAACAAAGGATAACTGAGTATAATGCGTGAGGCTAACTGGCTCAAGACAAAAGCTGCAAGAAATGATTCAATGTTTGAACGTGTTGATTAAAAAAAGGTCTTGTTATAGTCAAGAAACCTTAGCTATTTTCTGAATTCTGCTACTACGACTGTGTATGTGTACCTGTGTGTCTATTTGTATGTGTGTGTGTCTGTCTGTGGTGAAAAAAGGAGAGACTGGATTCAGACAAGTAATTTGTCCCATTTGGGCCTAAAGATCTTCCACCTGTGATACAATGATGAAAAAAGAATACCTGACTTATAGGTGGCAATAAGGAATAAGAATCATCCTTGAAGAATGTCAAGGAGCCATAGAAACAGGAAGAAGGAAAGGAGGACTGAGCATGCCCTTGCTGCTGGCTCAGCTGCAGATGATGGGAAGGCCCCTGGACCACAGCCCGGGCTGAATACGTACTCTTGGTCGTGCACTGTGTTCTTATCCAGGCCCATGCTGCCGGGTTGGGAGAAGCTGGCTGCAGGCTCCTCAGCCCTGGCGCCTGGGGCACAAAAGGCCCAGAGCAGGCCACACAGGAAGGGGGTTCTGAGCAGGGATCTCATTGTCATCAATATCTGTGAGACGGGAAACACAGAAGAGGAAGGCAGAGCATCAGAGCCAAGGTTTCGTTCAGGGCTTGACATGGCATGATCCTGGGAAACCTGATGAAGCAGTGAGGTTAGGAAGAGAGCTTGTCAAACAGGGCCCAATGCCAGCTCTGCTTTGAGACTACGGGATGACCCTGGGCACTCCAAGTCACTCAAATGGCAGGGGAAGGTTCATGAGGTTTCCTGAAGTGCCTGCAGAGTGCCAAGCAACACGTGAAAGCTTGAAGGGACTGGAAGATTATTCCTGCCTCCCAGAAGCTACAGTCCACTGAAAGAAATATTTTCTACCAAGAGCACCAGGAAAGGCAGCCAGCAAGTTATACCAGAATATCAGAGAAAGAGAAAACCCTCTAGGAGTTCAGGGGAAGAAATCTCCTCCGAGTGAAGGAAAATCAGAGAAGGCTGATTGAGCTGGTGACACTGCAGCTGGGTCTGGACAGATATGCAGGGACTAAAGGACCACAGGAATGGTGGGAGCAGAGTGGCAGGTGCCCACAAGCGGGAAAGAAACTACAAGTAGTTCAGCTGGGCTGCAGCCTAGAGGGTAGGAAGCAGACAGGACAGAGGTGGCTCCAAGGGTTAGACAGGCTGCACTGGACATGGCTTTGCATATTAGGCCAGGGCTTGACATCTCCTGCAGAGAAAGAGGACAGTCACTTAGAATTCGTGAATGGGAGGTGAGATCAGAGCTTGGTTTCAGAATGACTCATCTGGCGGCATAGCGGGGAAGGCATGAAGTGGTAAAAGCAAGACTAGAGGCAGAAGCATGGTAGTCAAGGGAAGTGGTAAGGCAGGTCAGATCAAGGTCTGCGGCAGTGGACAAGGAGAACACCTTAACTCCTCCTTCTGTACCTCCTGGTCGGTGACAGTGGCAAGTAACCACGGTGAGCGGGCACTGGAAAGGAAAGTTACAGAGAAATCAGGATTCCATCGGGGACTCCCAGGGTTTGGCCACACTTGGAATTGTGGTCAATAAGATGACACAGTCAGCTACAGAGCAAGTTCTCAGAGGGCAGGGAGAACTTTAATCCCACCAGTATTACCTGCCAAGAGTCAGGCAGGCCTTTAATAATTGTTGATTCAATGGAAAGTCTTGGTCTGTCCTAGGGCTGACAGACTGACCTCAAAAAGGAAGGTGAAGGGCAGCCAGGTGACCTACATACAAAAACAAAAGACCTGACCAAACACTCGCTTCCCAAAAGGCAAAACAGATTCTGCTAGATAACAAGGCCAGGGATTTCTAATAGGCCAATTGTAGTCCACAGCCCCAAACCAGCAGTGGTAAAAACAAACCATAAGGCACTGGTCATCCCCTTACACACGCTACACACAGGGCTCAGCTGCGAAGCTGCAGCTGTCTCTGTGCCTGGGGCTGGGAGGTAGAGGTGTTATAGCCCCTCTTACCCATCCTAAAAGGCTCTCGGGGCAGAACCCTGAGAGTGTGAGTGTGCCACCCTACAACACTTAGAAAAATTTCCCAAATCCATTTTTCCCATTACCAGTACTGCTTCCCATGGCCCCCTCCTTAAAGGGGACGATGGTCACTGGGATGTCTAACTTCCAGGATAGGCCAGGCATGGTGGCTCATACCTATAATCCCAGCACTTTGCGAGGCTGAGGCAGGAGGATCGCTTGAGGCCAGGAGTTTGAGATCAGCCTGGACAACACAGCGAGACCCCATCTCTACAAAAAATAAAAAATTAGCTGAGCGTAGCAGTGCACTCCTACAGTCCCAGCCACTCAGGAGGCTGAGATGGGAAGATTGCTTGAGCCCAGGAGTTCAAGGCTGCAGTATACTCTAGCCTGGGTAACAGAGTGAGACCCTGTCCCCCACTACCAAAAAAAGAAAGAAACTTCCAAGATGCTAAAAAGCACCTAGAATCTAGTCTACTCCTAAACAGTGACAATGAAATGCAATCTGTCTCAGACCTTTTATTTTTTAATTTTTATTTTTTTGAGACGGAGTCTTGCTCTGTCGCCAGGCTGGAGTGCAGTGGCACAATCTTGGCTCACTGCACCCTCTGCCTCCCAGGTTCAAGCAATTCTCCTGCCTCAGCCTCCAGAGTAGCTGAGATGACAGGTGTGTGTCACCACATCCAGCTAATTTTTGTATTTTTAGTAGAGACAGGGATTCACCATGTTGTCCGGGCTGATCTCGAACTCCAGACCTCAGGTGATCCACCCGCCTTGGCCTCCCAAAGTGCTTGAGCCACCGTGCCCGGCCATCTCAGACCTTTCATACCCGTAGTTTAAAAAAAAAAAAAGCAATCTGTCATACGTAATAGGAAAGAATGCTCAATATATATTGAATGAAAAAGAACAGGCTGCAAAAAAGCTATAAATAATATTACACTTTTGTAAAATAAAAATGTATATTTCATACACTAATAACAAAGATTATCTTGAGACATGAGATTAGAATTGTGATTTTCGGCCGGGCGCGGTGGCTCACGCCTGTAATCCCAGCACTTTGGGAGGCCAAGGCGGGTGGATCATGAGGTCAGGAGATTGAGACCATCCTGGCTAACACGGTGAAACCCTATCTCTACTAAAAATACAAAAATAAAAATTAGCCAGGTGTGGTGGCGGGGACCTGTAGTCCCAGCTACTCGGGAGGCTGAGGCAAGAGAAAGGCGTGAACCAGGAAGGCGGAGCTTGCAATCGCTACATTTTTTTATGAATATGTATTCAATGTAATCTATCCCATAATTTTGTCCCAATACTATATGGATGGGATACAAAAGGAGTTTCCGGTTAATTCTTATCTCCAGAAAATAATTTAGAAACAGAAACGGCACTTCCAATTTTACCAAATAAAAGTGCCCAGACCTTGGCCAGGAACAATGGCTCACGTCTATGATCCCAGCACTTTGGAAGGCCGAGGTGGGCAGATCACTTGAGGTCAGGAGTTTGAGACCAGCCTGGCTAACACAGTGAAACCCTTCTCTACTAAAAATACAAAAAAAATTTGCTGGGCGTGGTGGCGTGTACCTGTAATCCCAGCTATTTGGGAGGCTGAGGCACAAGAATCGCTTGAACCCAGGAGACAGAGGAGACAGAGGTTGCTGTGAGCCAAGATCACACTACCGTACTCCAACCTGGGCAACAGAATGAGACGGTCTCAAAAAAATTTAAAAAAAAAAGTGTCCAGACCCTGATAAGGCCACTGCCACTATACCTGGTACCAGAAAACAAGGCTTCAGGTAACTCCTAGCAGTGACTGCCTAGGCCATAGCAGAACAACTTGTTCTGACCACACATCTTAGAGTTCTGGGACAGGAAGGATCAGAGAAGGGAATCCAGCTCCTCCTAAGCCTTTTAGACTCATTTACATCAAATGTCTCTTCCTCTAGTGAGGCCTTTCCAAGTCTAGCGTAGGTATTCTTCCTGCAGGCTCCCAAGTGCTTCCGTTCAGAACGCTCCTGTCCACAGGTGATGACAGCTGCAAATGAATTCTTTTTTTTTTCTTTTGTTTTCTTGTGTGTTAATGAATTCTTGAAAAACTGCCTGATTACTTGTCAGTGCCCCTTGCTGGACGGGCTTCGAGAGGACTTGGACTGAAGCCACATTCCTAGTATGAGGCACAGTGCCTGCAACAGAAGCTGCTGGTTCTTAGCCTGTGTGCCACGGTCCTTGGGGAGCTGGGGGGACCACCTTTGCAGATATGCTGCCAATTTTTAATGTCACTGTAACTGAAGATGAAACTTTTCTTTTGGAGATATCTATCATGGAACCCATGGCACCATTTCCTCCAACTATGTGATTGGATGCTTCACATATCCATTTGGTGTGTGTGTGTCCGGGGCGGGGGAAATTCTATTTAGATAATATCAAAAAGCAACCAAGTGATTAATAATATAGTAACTATGAGTCCAAATTATCCCTTCTTTAAGGGAGGCAGGATAAAGGCCAAGAACCACTGATTTTTGAACTTGTCGCATTTTGGTTTGATGTTGCAGGTTTCTAACTATTGGAATGTAACAAAAGCCAAATCGATAAACATACAGAAAAAAAATTCCTCCAAGCGGTACATTGAAAACAGGAAATCAGGCTGGGCATGGTGGCTCATGCCTGTAATCTTAATACTTTGAGAGGCTGAGGCAAGTGAATCACTTGAGCCCAGGAGTTCAAGACCAGCCTGGACAACATGGCAAGACTCTCTCTCTAATTTAAAAAAAAAAGAAAAAAAAAGAGAGAGGAAGAAAGGAAGGAAGGCAGGCAAGGGAGGAAAAGATAGAAAACAGGGAATCTAACTGCCACATAACAAATTAAACTGCTGACAGTCAAAAGAAAGCATAAGCAACTCCCTCTGCCCAAATAACAGGTTGCATCATCCATGCTCTACTTAGCTCAAGGCCATGGGCAAACAGCCTGAAGATAAGCCCCAGCTCATTGGCCTTCTTTAGGAAATTATAAAGGCCAGGCTGAAGAAAAACGCAAGGGAGGAGAGATTTCTGCAAAGGGACTTCAGAGCACAACCCATACCTTGAGACAGCCCTTACAAGGCGCAGCCTCAGTCCTGGGAGGGCAGTGCTGGACCATCAGCAGCAGTGCGCCTCCCAGTGCCTTGGCTGTTACAGAGCTCCCCTCCTGCTCTGCCAGCCTCTTCCTGGACCACAGCCTCCCCTCCTACTGGTTCCATCTGTCCATCTCCACCTTCCTTCCAGGACAGGTTCAAATGTCACCTCAGGATTCTTCCAGCCAACACCAATTGCTCTCTCATCCGACCTCAGTCTGCAGCCTCTCACACTCATTTGACCTGAACATACGATCACAGGTTGTTCTCCTTTTCCATTTTTCTCTTTTTCTCCCTCTCTGAGAGTCAGGACCCTCGCTCCTCTGTCTCTCATTTACCTTATTGATTTCTGCTGAGCTGACCTGGCTCATGGTTGAATCAGGGCAGTGAGTCTTGGCACCTAGGTGTATGGTTCCCTATCCCACAGCAGATCTAGCCTAAGTTGGAACTTCCTTTGGGGCCTTCCAGTGGTTTGACCTGGCCCAACCCTTCCCTCCTGTTGTGTTATCAGTCCTATCAGCACTAAGAGTTTGGGGCCAGCCTTCCTGCCAGCAGCTAGTAGCAGCTTCTCCCTCAGATCAGGGGCCCTTGGTTAAGAATTCAAACCCAAAGCAGCCACACTCACCAACATCCAGACATCCCGTACCCACAGCCAATGCCAAAGAAAAACTGACCAGTACTTTCTCACTTACCCCTGTTTGGTCCTGCAACGAAGGCAAGAAAATAACCAACTTTCTAGGCTAAAGAAACCTCTATACGGACTGAGGGTTGAGAATTGGTTCGAAAAAGCAGGCATTTAATATTAATAACTTGATCTATTTGTTCATCTAGGGAGCCCAAGGAGCACCCATGCTTCATTTATACATTTAATTACCGTACTAATAGCACAACGTGCTGAAGATAGTAACATGACCTCGATAAACTCCTCTCACACAGATTACAACCTGGCAGAAAAGAGAGACCAGCAGGCAGACACCCATGGGGTACCACCAAATCACCAACTCACAACTGAAATAACACATGAAGGATAAGAAGGATTATTTCAACCAAAGGACAGTGCCTCAGACATTACGAACATATTGAAGGAACATGTAAACCCAGAAGGAACTTGTTCTGATCCAAGAACCAAAAAAGATACAGTATGGTTGAAGACACAGTAGAGTGGAGACAAATGAATCTAAAGTTAAAAGAAGACAGGTCATGAAGGGCTTTGTAAGCTCTGTTCAAGAGCTTGGAAAAGCAATGAGAATCCAACGAAGGGTGGTAAGGGAATAGGGGGACGGTTCTGATGACATGATCAGATTTCTGTTTTAAGACCACAGCTCTAGCCTCTCTGTATAGTACAAACTATAAGGATGAAGAAGAGATGCAGGCATCATCAGGAAGACACCGAAGTAGTTCAGAGGAGAAAAGGTGGCCTGAACTAGGTAGGGTAGGGGGATGGGACTGGAGAATGAACGTATCCAAGATAGCTTTGCGAGGGATTAGATGTGGGTGGGTAAAGGAGTGCAGCAAGTGAGAATGATGCCCAATTCTGGCTTGGGCACCTGGGTGGATGGCACTGCCATGCCCAAAGCGGGAATACAATAGGAGATCAGCTTCCCCCGCCGGGCACGACAGGACCCGAGGTTTCCCCCAGAGGGAGATGGGGGAACAAGGAGCAGACGGAGAGTAACGCCTCTGGCCCGCTGCTTTTGGTCCTAGCCAGGAGCAGTGTCCATCCGACACAGCTGGTCCCACAGGCCGATCCTGGGGCCCCCAGGGACCAGCGAAGGGGGCGGAGATCTGCCCAGCCAGCCCCGTCTGGCTCCAGAGCCCAGATAGAGCACAGACTTCCGCCCTGGGAGACAGGCCATGCTCCTAGCCGTTTAAGCGTCCCGAGACGGCCTGGGGGCCCAGCCCCCGCCCCTAGACGGCTCTAGCCTCTCATCTTGAGCCCAAGCCCCCAGCCCAAAGGAGAGGCGCCGGGATTCCGCCCGCTGAGGACTGTGCGCTAGTTCACTCACCCTTACGGTCTCCGAGGCAGACGCGAAGCCCTCCAACGTGAGCCTCACCAGCCCCCGTCCCCAGAACACTCTTCCTCGGCCTCGCCCCGCCCCCTCCCCCCCCCACCTACCCTGCGCACGCGCGCTCCCTACCGCTCGCCCATTGGCGCCGCTGGGCCCCTCCCGCTGCGCCACGGCGGGCTGTGAGGAAGGCTCGCGTGAGTCCACGTGTAATGGGCCCGCGCCCAGCTCAGCCAGGACTGACGTAGTTCTTCTACCTGCTTTCCCGAGGGCGACACTCGGCTCCACTCCAGTTGGGCCGCTGGACGCCCTAGGGGCCCGGCAGGTTGCTAGGCAACCCCGGAAGCCCTCAGGGACGTAGTTCCACGTGCGACGTAGGATGGCGGATCCGGATGGGGCGGACTCCAAAGCCGGCTCCCAACTCCGCTCCGCTTCTCCTATACAGGGCCGTTGGTTCAGATCTCTTGGTTCGTCCTGCAGCAAGTTGGGAAGAAAGATAATAGGAGTGCTAATTCCTTCCTGGTGAAATGACCAGACACGCTGGAGCCGGCCTTGGAGGCTACGTTTCAAGATTGCCTACTTCCAGCCTCTGCCAGCCCCACTGCACAAGCTGCGGCAGCTGCTGTACCTACCTGTTCGCTTCCACAGGAGTCCCAGCAAGACTATGCGACCCAGTTCAAATACCACTTTCCCTGTACCGTTCGTGAAGTCAGCAGCTTTTGTCATTCGAGGGAGGACAAATTACTTAAAAACAGACTCATGAACAAATAGGGAAACGAAAGCATCATCCCTGTATAATCCTGCCCTTACACCTGTGCTCCTATACAAGACTAACATTCAGTGAGTATCTATTAACCTGGTGGATAAATAGTGTAGGACGGTCGTTTCGTTTTTTTGTTTTGAGACAGAGTCTCGCTCTGTCCCAGGCTGGAGTGCAGTGGCGTAATCTCGGCTCACTGCAACCTCCGCCTCCCAGGTTCAAGCTATTCTCCTACCTCAGCCTCCCGAGTAGCTGGGATTACAGGCGCGCGCCACCATGCCCGGCTAATTTTTGTATTTTTAGTAGAGACGGGGTTTCACTATGTTGGCTAGGCTGGTCTCGAACTGCTGAGCTCTTGATCCTCCCGCCTCAGCCTCCCAAAGTGCTGGGATTACAGGCGTGAGCCACCACGCCCGGCAGGACCGTGGTTTTTTTTAAAGCCCTTCTCCCATTTCTGTCCATAAAGGTGCATAATCGTTTTTCAGATGAGCCTGGGTCCGGACAGGAAAGACAAAGGAAGTGGCTAAGTAGTTAGATGCCTTGAAAGTTGGCTAACGCCACTGCCATTGACCGTCTCATACCTTTTCCCACCTTCATCTGAGATTGAAATCTGTCACCCCACCCCTGAGAAAAATCCCATAATCCCTAATGTTTTTTTCCTTTTTTTAAAGAAAAGAATCTCCATGTTGCCTAGCTCGTCTCGAACTCCTGGGTTCAAGCAATTCTCCCACCACCTCCGCCTCCCAAAGTGCTGGGATTACAGGGGTGAGCCACCGCACCGGGACAAAGAATCCCTAAGTTTTGAGGAAACTCTATTAATTCAAGACCCATTCCTCTTTCCTTACTCTGAACTTTGGGTTAGTTTGATCTAGTTCCTTCTACCCTGCACCTGCCATTCATCCATCTCTTCATCCATTCAT
The DNA here is from genome assembly GCF_047675955.1 of Chlorocebus sabaeus. NCBI lineage: Eukaryota > Metazoa > Chordata > Mammalia > Primates > Cercopithecidae > Chlorocebus > Chlorocebus sabaeus. The sequence continues at coordinate 46,711,180 of NC_132917.1, forward strand.
CCACCCCTCCCTTTGTTCATTTATTCATTAATTCAATAACATTTCTTGAATATCTTCTATGTACTATGCATTCTACTAGGAGCTACTAGAGATATAAATAAGACAAATGAAGTGTCAAGAAGCTAGTGTCTGGTAGATGGATAAAGTGTCCTCATTCTAGCCATTGCTTTCATTTTTTTCCTATGGATGTTATCCTCTGTTATGTCTCTCTTGAATCGACAGTCACTCCCTCTCTACCAGATAATTCCCATCAACATATAAACTTGCTCTATTTTCTCCCCCACCATACCACTGAAACTGCAATCTCCATGCAAATCTAGTGGTCTCTTTGATCTCTTGTTTTTATTTTACTTGCCCTCTCAACACTGTTTTATCAAAGCCAACCACTCTCACTTAGAAACACTTTCTTCTCTTGTTTTCTGACACCACACACTCTGGGTCCTCCTGCTACCTCTCTGGTTATCCTTTCTTGGGCTTCTTAATTGGCTTCTCAACGTATAAATATCAAAGTGTCCAGGGTTCTGTCCTGAGTCACCTTCTCTACCCTCTCTTCCTGTGTGAGTTTACCTAGTCCTATGCTTTAGATACCATTTATAAATAGATGACTCCAAAATATGTCTCTCTGACAGTGACCTCTGTGTGTAATTCCTAACTCCTGTAAATAACTGCCTACTTGATGTCTCCATATGAATGTCAGACTGGCATCTCAAATGTAATGTGTCCCCCCAAAATCTTGATTTTCACCCCCAAACCTGCACCTCTCTCAGTCTTGTCCATTTTAGTAAATGTCACTGCTACTCATTCTGTTGTTCAAGCTAAAATTCTATGAGCTATTCTTGATTTCTGTCATTCCTTTACCTTTAAATCCTTTAGCAAAGCCTGTTGATGCTATCACAGTATATCCTGAGTCTTTGACTTCTTTCCACCTCCACTAAACCATTCTAGTCCAGTAGTAGATGATGCTGCAGGACTACTTGAGAAAGAGCTTCCTAACTGACCATCCTGCTTCCATTCTTGCCCCGCTATGGTCCACGAGTGAGAAGCCGCCTTTGATTAAGTCATTTTATGGGTGGGTGTTCTGTAACTTGTAGCTGAACCCATTCCTAACAGGCAAATAATTTGGTACAGCAGCAGGATGCTGAAAACAAGATACTAAAATGTGGAATTGGCTAACTGGAGGTTAAGGTAGCCAGTGTTAAAAGACTGTATTTCAAACTGGAAAGTTGGTGACATTTATAAGCAGTAGTGAAACTGGCGGCCGGGCGCGGTGGCTCAAGCCTGTAATCCCAGCACTTTGGGAGTCCGAGACGGGCGGATCACGAGGTCAGGAGATCGAGACCATCCTGGCTAACACAGTGAAACCCTGTCTCTACTAAAAAATACAAAAAAATAGCCGGGTGAGGTGGCGGGCGCCTGTAGTCCCAGCTATAGGGAGGCTGAGGCAGGAGAATGGCGCAAACCCGGGAGGCGGAGCTTGCAGTGAGCTGCGATCTGGCCACTGCACTCCAGCCTGGGTGACAGCGCGAGACTCCCTCTCAAAAAAAAAAAAAAAAGAAACTGGCACTTACTGGACCTTGGATACAGGCTACATGCCAACCAAAGCTATATTTTTGGAGAAATCTCAGGAGCAATGTGGAACATTAGTGAGTATTGCCTTTTTTAGTAGCTTTCAGCAAACTCCTTCAAGAGAGGGGCAACTCTAGATTAGAAATAACTAATTTGAAAGCAGAGATTAAAGAAAGTAAGGACTTGGTAAGAGAGGATCTCTTTACCTGCAGCCTACTATTTAAGTTGGCCGAGAGTCTCATAACTTGGAACCTTGCTGAAATACCCCATTTACTTTGTGTCCTCAGGTTGAAACTAGTACAAGTAGAGACAAAGAGGTAGCTTTATCAGGAGATAGGACGGCCATCCTAAGATACTGGAATGGCCTCTAGGCAGCATCTCTTTCCTCAGCTGTTTTGAATTGTCTCAAGACAATGTTTTACCTATGTAGGGGATTCCAGAGTGGATGAGAATAGGGGTGAGAATAAGATTTCAATTTACACCTTTTTAGTATTGCTTTGATTTTGTAAACTATTACTTATTTGGAAAAATAAATAGAAAAATATTGCATAAAAACAATTTAAAGACTCCAGATAGGCCAGGCGAGGTGGCTCACGCCTGTAATCCCAGCACTTTGGGAGGTTGAGGCGGCAAATCACCTGAGGTCAGGAGTTCGAGACCAGCCTGGCCAACACGGTGAAACCCCGTCTCTACTAAAAATACAAAATTAGCTGGGTGTGGTGGCGCATGCTTGTAATCCCAGATACTTGGGAGGCTGAAGCAGGAGAATTGCTTGAACCCGGGAGTCGGAGGTTGAGGTGAGCAGAGATCGTACCATTGCACTTCAGCCTGGGCAACAAGAGCTAAACTCTGTCTCTAAATAAATAGATAAGATTTTAGGTAAGTTCTTTGTGATTACAATACATGAAATTGATCGGAAGTCTAACAAATGATTGAGGTAATCCTGTGTTCCTAAAATCTCAAGCCTGGTCAACAACAGTCTGTTGCTATTCAGCCCTGTGGTAATCTCTAAACCCTGGAATTCCTTCCAACAGGGAGTAGGATGCAAAAGGTGTGCGTTCTGCACAACTAGAGGAAAAAACAAGGGTGCGACTTCCAGATTCTTCAACTGAGAACTTAATACACTGCCACCAAAAAAACTGCAGTTTCTTTTGTTTAGAGAAAGGGTCTTGCTCTGTCACCCTTGCATTGCATGAGGGTGACCTCAATGGGTTACATGTTCTAGGCTCTGCTGTCAGCTGGGATGGGGCTTTGTATTTCTCTCTCCTTTATTCGTATTTCTGATAAGGGTGAACTGTGGTGTTAAAAGCCGGGAATGTTGGCATGTGTCATGGTGTTCTGAATTCAGATATACTATAAACTGGGGTGGTGAAAATGATGGCCATCTGCATTTGATGATCTTGGTTCTTCCATCTCTGACTTTATCAAAGCACACATCGCTCCTAATGAAAAATCTGTGTTGATTTCTTCAAATTCATGTTAGGGGGAAGGTATATATATTATGTATACATTAATGCATAATGTATGTATTAAGTCACATAAATTAGCATTCTTTAATATCCCTTTTGCCTCCCTCCCTTCTCTCATCATGTTGTTCTTGTTTGGGGTTTTTGACATTAGTTATTCTAGATAAACATTCTCTTCTTCAGTCTTACCCTTTTTTTGAGACGGAGTCTTGCTCTGTCACCCAGGCTGGAGTACAGTAGCACGATCTCGGCTCACTGTATTCTTTGCCTCCTGGGTTCAAGCAGTTCCCCTGCCTCAGCCTCCCAAGTAGCTGGGATTACAGGCAACCACGACCACACCCAGCTAATTTTTTGTATTTTTAGTAGAGATGGGGTTTCACCATGTTGGCCAGGCTGGGCTCGAACTCTGAACTCAGGCGATCCACCTGCCTCAGTCTCCCAAAGTGCTGAGATTACAGGCGTGAGCCACCATGCCTGGCCTTAGTCTTAGCCTTTAAAAAGAAAAAAATAGATACATTTATCAAAAATTTGATCACCCTGACATCCCATATCTCTTGACGTTTCTCCTGAACTTGCCTATCTACTTGAACACCTCCTTCAAAGGCATTTTCATTGTGAATTTTGTGTGGCGAACTTCTGAGGTCTCCCCTGCCTGAGGATATTTGTATTACTCTCACATTAAAATGAAAATGTGGCTGTCTACAAAACTTCAGGGTTCTTTTCCTTCGGTACTTAAAGAAATAAATATATGATCATAAGAAAAACTATATGATAATTTTAAAAAGGCATCTGACAGAATTTAATCCCTATTCATGATTTAAAAAAAAAAACACAAAAAACTTTCAGCAAACTGGGAATAGAGGGATACTCTCTCAACCTGACAGGGCACCTGTTAGAACTACCCACAGTTAATATTCTTAGAGTGGAAGACTTAATGCTTTTCCCCTAATATCAGAAACAAGCAAGGATGTCCACCTTCAACACTATTGAAAGTGCTTTAGTATATTCATTATACTAGAGCTTTAAGCCATTAGAGAATAAGATATAAAAGGCATACAGACTAAGAAGAAAAAGTAAAACTATCTTTATTCACAGATAATATAATCATGCACATAGAAAATCCTAAATAACCTAGAAAAAAGCTACTAGAGCTATTGATTTAGCAATGTCACAGGATACAATATACAATTAATGGTATTTCTATACATGAGCAATGAGCAAGTAGAAATGGAAATGCTCAAAATACCATTATAATAGCATCCCAGAACATGAAATACTCAGGGGCAAGTCTAATTTAGTTATTTGAAGGATACTTTCTCTTTGTAGTCTAGTCATTCTCTTCTCTGAAGTTCTTGTGCTCTAGTCCTGCAGTGGTGTCTACTCTTGTCTCTTGTCAAAGCATAACTCAAAGACAATAGTTATCTTCATGCAAATGATATGCTCACTTTAAAGAAAATAGCCATTAAACTATATAAACAAAAAAAAGGATTTATAAGACAGCAATCCCCAACTTTTTGGCACCAGGGACCGGTTTCATGGAAGACAATTTTTCCATGGAAGTGGTAGGGGAAGGGACAGTGGTTTCAAGATGAAACTGTTCCACCTCAGATCATCAGGCATTAGTTAGATTCTCATAAGGAGTGTGCAGCCTAGATAATCCCTCACATGCACAGTTCACAGTAGGGTTCGCGTTCCTATAAGAATCTTATGCTGCCACCGCTGATCTGACACTGACAGGAGGCAGAGCTCAAGCGGTAATGCTCGCTGGCCCACCCAGTGCTCACCTCCTGCTGTGCAGCCGACCCACACTAGTCAACGGGTGAGGGCCCCTGTAAGAAATAAAGAGAGAGAACAATAAAAAACTAAAGACATTCTGGGAACAGTAAGTTTTTGGATTTCTTTTGGTTTTATATTTGAGTGGAGGAAAGCTGATTAGCTGGCATGCAGCAGAGTCTCGTGTGTGAAGCGTGCCCTTGAGCAGGCTGGCTAGGGTCATCAAACAACAACTTTAGTTACATAGATTCTGATGACCTGGAGATTTTAACCGTGGAGTATTGGTGCCAGGCTGATACTATAATGTTGCGTTAGGCCTATACCATTTCCTCCTCAGAATTTCTCAGCAATTACTCATGGTGGATTATTTCCTTGAACATTTTTATAATTTTTGATGAGTTCATTTTTAGTGGGGCTTTGTTTATGGGAGTCCTGTGTGGCCTGGGTTAAGGCTGTGTTTCCTCAAAAGAGATTTGATGTTAGCTTCTATCTGCCTGCTATACATTTTTAGTTATTTTTTTAACTTGTGGGTCCCTGGTTTATATAGGTAGTATTAGACTAAACTCCAGACCTGAGTGCGGGCAGAGTGTAATTATAAATGCTCAGGGGAAATTTTTATTTTTCCCAGTCAAGGGGCTAGGCCAAGACATACAGCTTTACTGTGTTTCTCTGTGCATCCCTGCAAGATTTGTTTCTGGTTCATAGGTACTTCAATCCCTGAAGTTGTGAGAGGTAGAGACCACTCAGGGTTTCTCTCACTCAGCAACAAAAAACACGGAAGACATCTCTACCAAAATGTGGGGAGGGGCGGGGGGGCTCTTCCCACACTGGAGCAAGCATATCAATTCTGCAGCAGACACCAGCTGGGGGCCTCCAATTCAATTCAATTCTGATGCCATCTACCTAGAGATAGCCTCAGAAACCGCTGGGTGAGGGTTCAGTTTTATAAAACAGCCCCCTCCTTCCCACCAGTCACAAGTCCAAGGCCCCTAAAACATCTGACCAAACAGCTTCTAGATGGGGTTCCCAAGACTCCCTCTTTATTACAGTTTATTATAAAGGCTATTTTAAAGAATACAAATAAACAGCCAAATGAAGAGATACATTGGGTGAGGTCTGGAAGGGTCCTGAGCACAGGTGCTTCTGTCCCCATGGAGTTGGAATGCACCACCCTCCCGGCCCATGAATGTCTTCTCATTCATCTTCCTGTCAGCCTCCATGTGTTCAGCTCTCTGGAAGCTCTCCAAACCCTGTTCTTTTGGGGTTTTATGGAGGCATTATTACATAGGCACGATTGACTAAGCCATTAGTCATTGGTGATCAACTTAACCTTCAGCCCCTCTCTCCTCCCTGGAGGTTGGAGGTGGGGCTGAGAGTCCCAACCTTCTGATCACACCTTGGTCTTTCCAGTAAAGAGCTGCCGTTCTGAAGTTACCTGGGGTCTGCCGGCCATCAGTCAACCATTAGCTTACAAGAAGACATCACTGCAGAGTCTCTTAAAGATTGTTGGAGTTGTATGCTAGAAAACAGGGTCAAAGACCAAATATATATTTCACAATATCACAGAAGGTCTAGGCCTTGGAGAGTCCTAGTCATATGTGAAAGTATCAGATCTGTCTCTTTACTCTTTTTAACCCCAAATTTCTTCTCTTGTTGCAGTCTCCATTAAAACTCAGAGTCGGCCAGGTGTGGTGGCTCATGCCTGTAATCCTAACACCTTGGGAGGCCAAGACCGGAGGCCAAGACCAGAGAATCGCTTGAGTCCAGGAGTTTGAGACCAGCCTGCGCAACATAGGACGACCCTGTCTCTATAGAAAAACTTTTTTTTTTTTGAGACAAAGTCTCGCTCTTGTCCCCCAGGCTGGAGTGCAGTGGCGCGATCTTAGCTCACTGCAACCTCCGCCTCCTAGGTTCAAGTGATTCTCCTGCCTCAGCCTCCAGAGTAGCTGGGATTGCAGGTGCCTGCCACCACGCCCGGCTAATTTTTTTTTGTATTTTTAGTAGGGACGGGGTTTCACCTTGTTGGCCAGGCTGGCCTCAAACTCCTGACCTCGGGTGATCCACCCGCCTCAGCCTCCCAAAGTGCTGGGATTATAGGCATGAGCCACCACACCCAGCCTATAGAACATTTAAAAAAAAATAGCCAGGCGTGGTGGTGTGGGCCTGTAGTCCCAGCTACTCAGGAGGAAGAGATGAGAGGATCGCCTGGGCCCAGGAAGTCAAGGCTGCAGTAGGCTATAATCCTGCCACTGCGCTCCAGCCTGGGTGACAGAATGAGATCCTGTCTCTTTAAAAAAAAAAAAAAAAAACCCAACTAAAGGAACCAAAAAAAAAAAAAACAAAAAACTCAAAGTCCCTGTAAACCAGTAAAACTGTAAACCCCCCAGGGAAGCTTTAGTATCAGTTCATCAACACTCTTCCCTTCTCTCCACTAAGTTAACTCCTTCTTAATTTTTTGAATATTGAGAATTTTCCCTATTTTCTTGTGAGCTTAGCTCTCCAATTAACTGAAGGCTTGGGTTTTACATTTGTGGAATATAATCATATTTGTGAAGAATTTATATTTTGTATGTGCGTATAATAATCTAAAGAAAAATTATAAAATATATTGAGTATGAGTGTTTTTAATAGAATATGAGAAGAAAACTTGAGGAAAATCTTGAATAAAAATATTCCATGTTATATTCATAAGAGTACCTTACTATTCATTGGATATTTTCTTTCTTTCTTTCTTTTTTTTTCCCTAGAGATAGGGTCTCACTGTGTCACCCTGGCTGGAGCGCAGTGGTGTGATCTTAGTGCACTGTAGCCTCAACCTCCTGGGCTCAAGCATTCCTCCTGCCTCAGGCCCTGGAATAGCTGGGACTACAGGCACACTGCTGCCACGCCTGGCTAATTTTTGTATTTTTTGTAGAAACAAGGTTTCACCATGGTGGCCAGGCTGGTCTGGAGCTCTGGGCTCAAGCAATCTGCCTTCCCTGGCCTCCCAAAGTCCTAGGATTATGACTGTGAGCCACCGTGCCACAGCCTTCATTGGAAATTTCAAGAATACTCTTAGTTTTTGGTAAATCATATGTTTGGCAAATGGGGTAGCTTGGATATTGAACTAACTAATCCTTCAACAAGTTGGCCTTTAGGGATGTGGGCTGCTGCCATTCAGCTTTCAGTATTTTTCTATAATACAGATCTATTCATTGCACTGTACTTGTTTGTTTGTTTGTTTGTTTGTTTGTTTCAGTGATGGGGGTTGTCTCACTATGTTCCCCAGGCTAGATTTGAATTTCTGGGCTTAAGCGATCTTCCCACCTCAGCGTCCTGAGTAGCTGGGACTACCAGCATGAACCACCACACCCACTTTTTTTTTTAACAATATGTTGAGCCAGGTGCAGTGGCTCATGCCTATAATCCCAGCACTTTGGGAAGCTAAGGCAGGTGGATCACTTGAGGTCAGGAATTCGAGACTAGCCTGGCCAGCATGGTGAAACCCCATCTCTACTAAAAATACAAAAATTAGCCAGGCGTGGTGGCAGGCGCTTGTAATCCCAGCTATTTGAGAGGCTGAGGCGGGAGAATCTATTGAAGCTGGGAGGCGGAGGTTGCAGTGAGCCAAGATCACACCACTGCACTCCAGCCTGGGCAACAAAGCGAGACTCTGGCTCAATCAATCAATCAATCAATAAAATGTTGACACATGCCTGGTCAGAATAAATTAACCTGACTGTATCAACTGACTCATTTGATGTGAAAAGGCAATTCACAAACCAGTTCCTAAGCTGACTTCTCCCCTGCCACCTCCCCGCAAAAAACCCACGTTTATTTTATATTTTTCCCTAAGCAACATTAATAATTGATTCTAGCTAGGGAAAGACCATTTTAACCCCCATTGAAAGGAATTAAAAGTCAATGGAAGATAAAAATAAAGTGGCTTTTGTGGATACAACCCATGCTTCCTATGTGTTCAGCACAGGAATCATGTGTTCCACAAGATTCCTTTTTGTTGTTGTTGAGACAAAGTCTCGCTCCTGTCCCCCAGGCTGGAGTGCAATGGCGCGATCTCAGCTCACTGCAACCTCCGCCTCCCAGGTTCAAGCGGTTCTCCCACCTCACCCTACTGAGTAGCTGAGATTACAGGCACCTGCCACCATGCCTGGCTAATTCTTGTATTTTTGTATTTTAGTAGAGACAGGGTTTTGCCATGTTGGCCAGGCTGGTCTCGAACTCCTGACCTCAGGTGTTCCACCCGCCTCAACCTCCCAAAGTGCTGGGATTGCAGGCATGACTAGAAGTGTTTTTTAATTTCAAAATAAATGTGGCTTTTAAAGCTCCCTGCTCCCCCTACCCCCGGTGTAACTGCATTATACCAGTGAATAAACTTACATGATTTCAAACCTTTTTATTTTTTCTTTTGAAACAGAGTCTGACAACATTACCCAGGCTGGAGTGCAGTGGTGCAATCACAGCTCACAGCAGCCTCAGCCTCTTTTGATCCCGAACTTGTAATCTTTCATTGGTTCTGGAAAATTTTAGGTATTATCTCTTCAACTACTGTCTTTGCTCATTCTCTCCTTTCCTCCTGTGACTTCAACTACATGCAAGTAAGACCTCACTGACTTCTCTGTTGGAGTGAGCCAAGATCGCACCACTGCACCCCAGCCTAGGGCAACAGAGTGAGACTCTGTCTCAAAAAAATAAAAAAAACAAAAAAACACTTCTAGACTTTGTGCAGTGGCTTATGCATGTAATCCTAGCACTTTGGGAAGCTAAGGTAGGAAGACTGCTTGAGGCCCAGAGTTCTGAGACAGCCTGGTCAACATAGCCAGACCCCATCTCTATAGGAAAAATTTAAAAACTACCTGGGTGTGGTGATACACAGCTGTAGTCCTAGCTACTTGGGAGGCTGAGGCAGGATTGCTCGAGCCCAGAAGTTTAGGGCTGCAGTGAGCTATGATAGTGCAGCTGCACTCCAACCTGGGCGACAGAGCAAGACCCTATCTCAAAATACATAAATAAATAAATAGCCCTTCTAAATAACACGTAGGTCAAATAAGATATCATAAAGGAAATGTAAAAAAATTTTTGAACTGAATGTTAACAAAATTTCTATGTATCAGTGCTTATGGGGTACAGCTAACACAGAAATGTATATCTTAAATGCATATATCTTAAAAATAAGAAACACTGAAAATGAGCTGAGATTGAATTGCAAAAAGCTAGAAAAATAAGATATAGGATACTATATTATTATTCACAAAGATTCACTGCCCATCTCTGGGCATTGGTATTAGGCTGAGTCATATTTCTTCCTCTGGTCAGTGGAATATGTACAGAAATGTTGTGTCACACCTAGACAGAAGTTTTAAGAATCAACATTCTGTTCACCATACCATCTCTTTTCCTTCTGCCATAATAGTCAATGTTTTAGACAGTGGCTGCTTTGCTAGCTTAAGCCCCAGAGTGAAAATGTGGAGAAAAACTCAGCCAAGCTGGGTGGAATAGGTGGCATGAGTGAGAAATAAACTAAGTTGGTGGAAGCCATGAGATTTTGGGGGGATTTTTTTTTACTATGTACCCCAGCCTGGGGCAACAGAGTGAGACACTGTCTCAAAAAAAGAAAAAAACAAAACAAAAAAACGCTTCTAGGCTGGGTGCCTCTAGAACCTTTCCCTACTGTTATATAAGTATAGAAGAAACTTGAATACAATAAGAAATGAAAAAATAAAGATAACAAAATTGATGAAGTGGAAAGCAACATGTAATAGAGGATCATTATAAACAAAAACTGGTTGTTTTTAAAAAAGTAATAAAATTTATAAATCCCTGGAAAATTATCAAGAAAAATTTTAAAAAGAGATAATGCACAAATATTGAATACAAATACCAGTAATGAAAATTCAAATAGCACTATAAATTCTACAAACACTTAAAAGATAAGCGGATTTTATAGTTAACTTCATGCCTAAAACGTAAAACGCTAGATGGAATGTATTCCTAGGAAAAAAAAAAAAAAACTTACCAAAAATTGACCAAAGAAGAAATGGAAATTTGAAGGCCTATAATTTTTATTTATTTATTTATTTTTGAGATGAATTCTTGCTCTTGTACCCCAGGCTGGAGTGCAATGGTGTGATCTCGGCTCTCTGCAACCTCTGCCTCCCAGGTTCAAGCGATTCTCCTGCCTCAGCCTCCCTAGTAGCTGGGATTACAGGCGCCTGCAGCCACGTCCGGCTAATTTTTGTATATTTAGTAGAGACAGGGTTTCACCCTGTTGACCAGGCTGGTCTCAAACTACTGACCTCAGGTAATCCGCCCGCCTTGGCCTCCCAAAGTGCTGCGATTACAGGCGTGAGCCACTGCGCCCGGCCTGAAGTCCTATAATTTTAAAAGAAATCCAATCAGTATTTTTTAAACCTTCCCATAAATAGCTAAGTGGAAAAATAATGCTTTATACAAACTCTTTGGAGAAAAGAAAAATATATATATATACTCTCCGATTCATTTACAAAGCTATCATAATTTTGATGACCAAAAGCCAATGAACACGGTTCCAGATGAGAAAATTTAGCCGTATGTCATGAACATGGATACTAAAATTCTAAACAAAACATTTTATTAGCAATTGAAATCAAACAGTATATAAAAAGTAAAATACATATTGATCAATGTGGTAGACAGAATAATGGCCCCCAAAGATATTTATGTCCTAATCCCTGAAATCTATGAATTTTATTTATTTAGGAGTGCAGTGGTGCAATCATGGCTCACTGCAGCTTTCAGCTGCAGCTGGGATTATAGGCATATACCATCATGCCTAGCTAATTAAAAATAATTTCTTTTAAACAGAGACAGGGTCTGGCTATATTGCCCAGGCGAGTCTTGAACTCCTGGTCTCAAGCGATCCTCTCGCCTCAGCTTCTGAAAGTGCTGGTCTTAACAGCCATGAGCCACTATGCCCAGACTGAATGTTATTTTACATGGCAAAAAGGACTTTGCAGAAGTGATTAAATTGAGGACCTTGAGATGGGGAGATTATCTTGGATGATCTCCATGAGCCTAGTATAATCACAAGAGTCTTTCTAAGAAGGAAACAGGAGGGTCAGAGTCAGAGAGTAGAGGTGCCCTTGGAAGCAGAGGTTGGAGTGATGAACTTTGAAGATGTAGAAAGGGGCTACCAGCCAAGGAATGCAGTTGGCCTCTAGAACTGATCTTCTCTATTCATGTTTCTAGAGGCCAACTGGTTCTTTGGGGTAAAAACAAACAGAAACAGAGAAAAAAAAATGAATAAAATTGTTAAATCCCTGACAAATTATCAGTAGTAGATTTGAGAAGAAATGCAGCTCTGCCAACTCCTTAATTTAGTTCATAAGACCCACTTTGGACTTCTGACCTCAGGAATTTTAAGATAATGAATCCATGTTGTTTAAAGCCATTTAAATGTGTGCTAATTTGTTACAGAAGCAATAGGAAATTAATACAACTAAGTTGATTCCAGAAATGTGAGGATGGTTTAACCTTTGAAAATCAAAGTATTTCACCATGTTAATAGATCTAAGGGAGAAAAATCATATGACAATCTCAGTAAGTGCAAAAAAGTATTCGTAAAATTCAATTTCAATCATGATGTTTTTAAAAAACCTTTACCAAACTAGGAATAGTAAAAACTTCCTAAATCTGAGAAAAGATATCAGAAAGCAATGTAGGGCTTCTGGGATTCTTTTTTTTGAGACAGAGTCTTGCTCTGTCACCCGGGCTGGAGTGCAGTGGCGGGGTCTCTGCTCACTGCAACCTCTGCCTCCTGGGTTCAAGCAATTCCTGTGCCTCAGCCTCCCAAGTAGCTGGGATTACAGGTGCCCCCACCACACTTGGCTAATTTTTGTATCTTTAGTAGAGATGGGGTTTCACCATGTTGACCAGGCTGGTCTCAAACTCTTGACCTCATATGATTGTCGCACCTTGGCCTCCCAAAGTGCTGGGATTACAGGCATGAGCCATTGTGCCCAGCCTGAAACCTTATTTATTGACCCTAGTTGATGGTTAATAAGAGTTTGCTGTATAATAATTACATGTATGCACTTTCCTTTGTGTTATTTTTTACAACAAAAATGTTTTTAAAAGAGAAGAAAAAGAGGAAGAAAAGAAAGAGAAAGACAGATTAATTTAGAAGCAGGTGGAGGCCAGGTGCAGTGGCTCAGGCCTGTAGTCTCAGCATTTTGGGAGGCTGAGACGGGTGGATCACCTGAGGTTAGGAGTTCGAGACCAGTTTGGCCAACAAGGTGAAACCCCATCTGTGCTAAAAATACAAAAATTAGCCAAGTGTCGTGGTGCGTGCTTGTAGTCCCAGCTACTCAAGCAGCTGAGGCAGGAGGATCGCTTGAACCCGGGAGGCAGAGGTTGCAGTGAGCACAGATCGTGCCACTGCACTCCAGCCTAGGCAACAGAGTGAGACTCCATCCCCAAAAAAAAAAAAAAGAAAAACAGATGGAGCAAAGCTGTGTTTTAAGGCTCAAAACCGCTGTAATCTCTGAGTGGCCAGACACTCAAGGCTAGCCTTAGGAGTGGTGGGACATAAAACCAGACCAGCCAAGCTGCACTGAAAAGGCTCTGAGCCCTTGTGGGTTGGGGTGGCTTCTCTCCCTCAGGATGGCAGTAGCTGGGCAGAGAACCAGCACTGGGCAAGATGGAGAAATCATGGGCTCCTGCTCTGGAGAGGGGCCCATTGTAGCAGTCTTGCAAAATGACACAGAAGCCACTAATGAGAAACAGGAGTCACCTGGGACCCTGAGGAACAGAAGGGACTGGGATGGTGGGAGGGAGGGCAGTGCGTGGAGAGATACTGGTATCTCAATCATGAAGTGAGTGGCTGGGGATAAAAAACACCCCAAAGCTTTTGTCTTCCAAGTGTGGGAAAATCTTCAACACTCTGAGATTCTAAAATTAATATAACATAATTGCTGAGTGCCTACTATGTGCCAGCACAAAGAATTCATGATTTTGAAGCTTGCCTTTGTAGGACTTCATCTCTTAGCGTAATGATTACATGTAGTTTTTCAGGCAGCTGTCAAAGGAAAAGACCATATAGCGAGCTCCTGTCAGAGTTTTAATGTCCACATTCTGGGAGGGCTGGTTCAGTGTTGAAATTAAGTAAGACATAAGATAACATGGGCAAGATACGCTCTGAGCCAATGATCATGGTAATGAGTAAAAGTTGATTTCTGAATGTAAGGATCCTGGGCCATGCACATGACTACATAAAATTGGGAAGGCAGTTGTCATTGTGCTCTACATCACATATACTGATGATCTGAGTGGCTGAAATGACTGTTGATCATGAAGCAAATGTTTAATTCATATTTAAATTTAGGATTTCTAGGGTGACAGCAAGGTGAAGTGTCATAAAAGGCAGAGCACTGGTCAGAAATCTAGCATGTGCTGGGAACACAGGGCTCTGGGGGACCCCACATGGTAAGTATGAAAGAAGAGGCCAGAGTAGAAGGTGGGAAGGACATCTCATTAGACTTGGTGCTCTACTTCTGATGGCTGGGAGCACTTTGTGACCTCCAGCCCAACTATTCACAGCCACTGTGGCAACTAGTATAAGAATGATTTGATGAAGGCGAGAATGTCATAATAATCATCCAAAGTAAATTTTTAAGTCAGTACACAGGAAGAACAGAAACCATCTACACCCAGGGTACTGTTGACATTGACATGATTTTACTATGCAGGAAACTCTTACCCGGGATGATAAAAGTTGTAAATAACTTCATTGTTTTTTGCAGAAGTTTTCAGAAGAAACCATTTAAATGAACTCGATGACTTGTTTTTGAGACAGTCTTGTTCTGTTGCTCAGGCTGGAGTGCAGTGGCACGATCTTAGCTCACTGTAACCTCTGCCTTCTGGGTTCAAGCGATTCTTGTGCATCAGCCACCTGAATTGCTGGTATTATAGATGCATGCCACCACGCCCAGCTAATTTTTGTGTTTTTTGTAGAGATGGGGTTTTGCCATGTTGGCCAGGCTGGTCTTGAACTGGCTGATTTCGAACTCCTGACCTCAAGTGATCCAACCACCTTAACCTCCCAAATTGCTGGCATTACAGGCGTGAGCCACCTTTCCCGGCCTGTGACTTTTCAATAGATAGACTCAAACTGCTTTTTATTCTCTAAAACACTTTAAAAACCCTCCCCTCATAGGTTGCAGTGAGCCTGGATGACAGAGGGAGACTCCGTCTCAAAAACAAAAACAAACAAAAAAACCCTCACTTCAAAACCATCGCTTTGCCCTGTCCCAACAATCCCAATCCTGGAACAAGGTATGAAGACTACTGCTCTTTTTTTTGAGACTGAGTCTCACTCTGTTGCCAGGCTGGAGTGCAGTGGCACCATCTCGGCTCACTGTAACCTCTGCCTCCTTGGTTCAACCAATTCTCTTGCCTCAGCCTCCCGAGTAGCTGGAACTACAGGTGCGCACCACCATGTCCAGCTAATTTCTGTATTTTTAGTAGAGACAGGGTTTCACTATGTTGGTCAGGATGGTCTCAATCTCTTGACCTCATGATCTGCCTGCCTCGGCCTCCCAAAGTTCTGGGAGTACAGGTGTGAGCCACCATGCTTGGCCCTAAGACTACTACTCTTTAAGGCCTTTGATTACTAGACCAACACCCCTGAGAAGCATTGGTCACTAGAAGGCTGAAGTATTGTCTCTGCTGGAAAAGAGCTGTGAAGGGGTCAGGCGTGTGTTCAGGAACAGCTCATTACAAATGTGAGCCATGACGACTGTTCCTCCCCACACTCCTTCATCCTGAGCCCAGAAGTTCATGGCTACAGTGAGCTATGATACTATTGTATCATGATCCTTGCCCAGTCCTAATCAAGTCCCGTCATTGGAAGAGTTGCTTTAAAATAAACTCCTTTCTTGCCACTGAGCTTAAGCAAAAAATAAAAATAAAAAAATAAAACAGACCTCAACACTTTATAACTATTCCAACTTTGCTTTCCCTATTCCAGATACTGCTATGACTCTGTCAGGGTAGTGTTCTCCCTTCCTGCCATGAGAACAAGCTAAGCTTTGCATTATCATAAAAATTGTCTTGATGGTATTTTTAGGGAGCCAGCATTCAATTATTGAGGCCCGCAGTGATCCAACTGAGACCTCCTCAACACTGCAGTCCAAGACCCCTGACTCAGAAATAGGGTGATCCTCTGAGACTCTTAAGCTTCCTGCTTGGAGTTCTTTCAGACTGAAACAATGAGAGATGCAAGTCTTGTATTGGACCCAAGCTCCAATTTCTTTTTTTAATTTTTCTCTTAGGTGTGATGGCTCACACCTATAATCCTAGAGACTAGGGAGGCCGAGGTGGGAGGATTGCTAGTGGCCAGGAGTTTTGAGACCAGCCTGGGCAACATAGCAAGATTCAGTCTCTAAAAAAATTAGAAAACATAGCTGGGGGTGGTGACGTGTGCCTGTAGTCCCAGCTACTTGGGAGGCTGAGACTGGAGGATGGCTTGAGCCCAGGAGTTGAAGGCTGCAGTGAGCTATAATTGCACCACAGCACTCCAGCCCAGGTGACAGAGCAAGACCCTATCTCTAAAAACATAAAAAATAATAAGAAATAAATATATCTGCTTATTTAGCTTCCCAAATACTGAGCCTGTTTTCTCTTCTACCAATAAAGAACCCTTTGATTATCTGACCGTATTTGAAAATATTTTCTCCTTGGTGGATATCTGCCTTATTACTAACAACGCTACTACTTGTCTGTGTTCATCCTTGTCATTTTTTTTGTTGTGCATCTGTAAGAGGAAAGTTTTTAATGAAGAGGACAGGTGTAGGTCTCAGTAAGTCTGTCCCTTAGCTGGCCCAGGGACAAATTTTGTCTCTGATCAAAACTTTATGAGAACTTTTCTCAGATGTGTCTTATTTTGTCTTTAAGAGTTTGGTTCAGAACAATCTCTCTGGACCCTCTGTCTGCTGGGAACTGTAAATTCATCAGGGTTGGCTGGGGAGTCCTGAGCCACAGAATACACAAGCAACTGTCAGCTCACCATTCGCAGACTCATGGGTCTGTCTCAGTATCAACCTGTCTATGGCTTCCTCAGGCCAGACTTCTGCTTCTTGCATGTATTTATGCTATCACCCAAATGTGTACACTTACTTGTCTAGATAGCATCATCATTTCCCCAAAGATAATTTAGAATTGCAGTAGCCACTATGAGGAATTTCTGATATGAACAAAAGTATTCACTTTAGATTGCAAAGTGAACACAATTCTAAACATCCAGTGGTCTTCATTTTTTTCATTAGCATGAGCAAGCATACAAAAGAAACAAGATTCCAAAATTCTGTTTTTTTTTTTTTTTTTTGAGATAGGCTCTCTGTCACCCAGGCTGGAGTGCAGTGGCACGATCTCAGCTCACTGCAACCTCTGCCTCCTGGGCTCAAGCGATCCTCCCACCTCAGCCTCTCAAGTAGCTGGGACCACAGGCACCTGCCCACCATGCCAGGCTAATTTTTGTATTTTTTGTAGAGATGGGGTTTTGCCATATTGCCCAGGCTGGTCTTGAACTCCTGAGCTCAAGTGATCTGCCCACCTCGGCCTCCCAAAGTGCTAGGATTACAGGAGTGAGCCACCACACCCAGCCCCAAAAATTACTTCCTTAACAGATTTCTTGGCCAAAGCAAAATAAAAAGCTGAACTACTTAAAACTATCTTTTAGACCTCCCCTGCCCCAATATCACAGCTGAGACCTATTTCTTTTCCCCTACCCTATGCTCCTCCATCTCTGCCCTTTTCTCTACCTCAGGCCCTTTCCTCCTGGCTGGCTAATACCCCAAAGCTTACTTAACTTCAGAATAGGAAAAAAAAAAAAAAAAAAAAAAAAAGAATAGAAAAAAAACCCCAAAAACTCTATGGTGGATTTTAAGCCCTGTTTTCATTTTTAGCTGAAAGCCCTTGTACGAAGGCCTAAATGGGACTTCGAATTGTTTTAGGAACATATAATCCAGAGCAGCCCGATTTATAGCAATTCATTTATATGCCAGTTGGAGCCTCAGATGCAAAACATTCGATGAAAAAGTCAGAATGGAAAACCCCCCAATGATTATTTTTTATTTATTTTGTAGAGACAGGGTCTCACTAGATTGCCCAGGCTGGTCTTGAACTCCTGGGCTCAAGTGATTTTCCCGCCGCCTTCTCCCAAAGTGTTAGCATTATAGGCACGAGCTGCCATGCCTGGCCCAACGGTGATTTCAAAGACCATGGATTGCATAGGAAGCTGAAGGGGTTTGGGGAAGCTGTGAATGTTAGTCAAGGTCTTTTGGAGGCTATCCGCAGTCTTCCCTGTGAAACCAAAATGTGCTCTAATTAATTCTTTGTCAAGAGAGAAGTCTGTTCAGCAGGTCATGGACTGAAGAAAAATACATATGTATATATGTAAAAGGGAGAAGTCTGATGGAGACTTCAGGGCTAGGTCCTTTACTATCTAGTGGCAGAATTCTGGAGTAGATCTTGAAGCGGATGTGATGGGATTCTTTTCTCTTTTCATGAATGGCCTTAAACCAGAAATAGGGGATTTATTATGCAAATAAAAACTAGAATGGGAAACAGCCCCATGGCCAGATCGCCAAAACCTCCTTGAACATTTTGAAAGAACCCTAGAATTAAGAAACTAAAAGCAAAAATCAAGTCACCAATGAAGGTGTTCGATTTCCCATTCTGCCTTTAAACCCATAAGGAAACATTTCTCTAAAACATAAAGGACAACCTTACAAACTTGATGGATATAGGCACAAAATATCAATCTTAAACTTGATCACTATTATACCTTTTTCCCCTTAATATCAATACACTTCTTGAGTCATACGCCTATCTAATCATCCTCAACACAACTTCCCTAGGCCACAGCCTAAAACTGTGCCTCGGACCTTCAACTGAGGGGCATTTTCTTCTACTTTGTGACACTATACTTTAATAACTTAATAGAGAGGGATTCATTATGTGAATGGAGTTGCCACACGACATGCTCTCCTGAGGGTTTTTTCCTTCTAGTCCCTGAGGCCCTTCCTATCCATAATAAGGTCATAGCTAATTTGGATATTGATTTATCAGTACTTTGGTGTGTAAATCAAACATTAAGTTGAAGCTCTCTTATAGTCCAAAAATTCTACTGGCCCTGTGTGGTGGGTGGTTCATACCTGCAATCAAAGCACTTTGGAGGCTGGGCGGGGTGGCTCATGCCTATAATTCCAGCACTTTGGGAGGCCAAGGCGGGCAGATCATGAGGTCAGGAGTTCGAGACCACCTGGCCAACATAGTGAAACCCCATCTCTACTAAAAATACAAAAATTAGCTGAGCATAGTGGTGCACGCCTGTAGACCCAGCTACTCAGGAGGCTGAGGCAGGAGAATTGCTTGAACCTGGGAGGCGGAGGGTGTGGTGAGCCGAGATTGTGCCACTGCACTCCAGCCTGGGCAACAGAGCGAGTCCGTCTCAAAAGAAAAAAAAAAAAGAAAAGCACTTTGGGAGGCCAGGGTGGGAGGACCGCTTGAGGCTGGGAGTTTAAGACCAGCCTGGGCAACACAGAAAGATCCCGTCTCTACAAACAAAATAATAAATTAAAAATAATAGTAAAATAAAATAAAAATTTTACTGATATTCTACAGGAGCTAAACCCATCAAGGTTCAGACTGACCCATCTAAATCCCTACCCAAAATTGTACAATAGCCTTTAAAACAAGGCACTAGAGAAGGAATAAAACTGGCTGGGCACAGTGGCTCAAGCCTGTAATCCTAGCACTTTGGGAGGCCGAGGGGGGTTCTTGTTCCTAGTTTTTTACACCCCTGAAAAATGTTGGTCATCAGAGGGCTGGGGTTTTGTCCCTACTGGAAAAATAGCTGTGCAGGGGTCAGGCGTGTGTTGAGGAACAGCTCATTATAAATGTGAGCCATGAGGACTGTTCCTCCCCACACTCCTTTATGCCCACACATATATGAGTGTTGGTGACCCCCTCAAAGAAACAAGCAGTGATTCCCTCTACAGTTGGTTCACGAGGTGCTCTACAACCTGGGGGCAGGGCTGGCAAAGGACTAGGAAAAAAGACACAGGAAAGGAGGTCTTATTTCTGCCAAGGTCGCCTCCCTCTTATCAACCCTGCTGTTCACTCCCTGCCCCAGGGCTGACTCCCAGGAATGCCAGGCGTGGGGCAAATCACAGTGTGTTCTCGGGTAACCCTAATTCACCCTCTCTCTCCAAGTGAAATCCGGTTCTGGTGACCATCAAAGGCAGCCAAAGAGTAACAAAAAGCCAGCTTGAGGAGTTGGCTGGAGTAAGCCAGGAGTTTACAAGCTGCTTGAGTAAACTGTCTCTAAATTCCAACTGCCAAAGCAGCCTCAGCTTCCCTTCATCTACCTCCTGGCCGCTGGGGATTGAGAACAGTCCCCAGGTGCTCAGAGCAGCACCCACCGTTAGGAAATCCTGCCCACCAAACAAGGACTGGAGCTGCATTTAGAACCTGGAGAGCAGGGCCTCCACAGTGGAGTCGGGGGTCAGTGGGAACAGGAAGACTGTCTTCAGCTAATCACCCTGTGTGGCTTCATGTGAAAGGCCACATGGGAGCCTCTGCACTAGGAGCCTGGGTTCTGCTTGACATAAAAACCTTCCCTCGGTTACAGTTGTCCAAAAACACTTAGGGCAGTGGTGAAGACTCCAGAGGGAGGATGTAGAGCACCTTCTAACTCTTAGGAGTCTGCTCAAAAGTTTGCCCCGACCCTGCTGTCTTTTGGATCTTCAGTCGACCATACAATATGTCACTTAAGTGCATTTTTGGTTTCAGATCTTGCTGTGGCTTCTCCCGCACTAGTCTGTGAGCTGCGGAGGCAGCGGGGCCGGACCCCTGTAACAAGTCTTCTCGCAAGGGTGGACCTCGGCGGGCCCCGCCCCGTAGTCCTATGAACTTCTGGGCACCCCACAGCGCCGAGATAAACCCTGCTAAGCGCTCCATAGAGCTTTGATCACAGTCTTAGACCAGGATGAAGAAATAAATACCAAGTTGGTGAAACAGCCTAAAGCCTGTAAGAAATCCAGGGCAACTGAGATTCCACAGAGGACAGGTCAACGGGTCAGGGAAGTCAAGTTGGAAAGAGGAACTCCGCTAAAATAAGAAAATACAAATGCTCTCAGCAGAGGGGCGTCCAGAGAGTCGCGGGCCTGGGAACGGGCCTGGGTCCTCGCGCAGCAGGCCAGCTCCCAAGAGGCTCGCCATCGGGGTTGGGGCCCGTCGGCCGGCCTCTCCCCATTTTTGTGACGTGTCGGGGGCAGCAGCGGTGACGGGGGTACCACACAAAGCCAGGTCGTCGGGCGGTGGTCTCCCAGGCCAAGAGCTCCGATGGGATGGGGAGGGGGCAGGAAGCGAGGCGCCCCCAGGCGCCCGGGCTCCGCGCGGGATTAAAGTGAGCTCGGACTCCGCGGCGGCGGCGGCAGGGGGCGGGTACCGGGGCGTCCGCGAGCGCCCGTCGCGCGCCTGGCTGCTGTGGCCGCGCTGGCAGCCAGCGAGCCGGGCTCGCCGAGGCCTCGCCACGCCCCCGCGGGGGTGGAGCCGCGGCCAGGGGCGGGTCCGCAGCTGGCGGCGCCGGGGCCCGGGGCGGAGGCTGTGGCAGCAGCTGCAGCGGCGGCGGCGGCGGCAGCGCCAGGAGCTGCTGCAGCAGAGGCGGAGGTTGCTCCTGTACGCGTCCGGGCAGCTCAGCCGAAGCCGCAGCCCGGAGGCGCCGGGCGGTGCGCTGGGTGCTGCTGCTACCGGCCCTCCGCCGCCCGGGCCCCCGCTGCCGCCCGGGCCCCGGCTGCCGTCTGCGCCCCCGTCAACCCCACCCGCGAGTGCGCCCCAGCCGGGACGCCGCCCCCGGCCGGGTCTCCACTTCTTGGCCGCACCTTCCATGACAGCGCCCGCGAGAAGATGGCTGCGAAGGGCGCGCACGGCTCCCACCTGAAGGTGGAGAGCGAGCTGGAGCGCTGCCGCGCCGAGGGCCACTGGGACCGCATGCCGGAGCTGGTCCGGCAGCTGCAGTCGCTGAGCATGCCCGGCGGCGGAGGTAACAGGCGAGGCATCCCGAGCGCAGCGTTCACCTTTCCGGACACCGGTGAGTGAGGGAAGAGGCTGGCTCGCCGGCAGCTAGCGCGCGAAACGCACCGCCTCTTCCAGGAAGCGCGCCCAGACCGTCCTCGGCCGGCAACGGGCGGCCACCCGCCCACCATGCTGGTCTTAGGAGCAGCCAGTGTAGTTAAGAAGGTCCTTCTGCCGCGAGAGAAAAATCACATGTAGTTTGGGGGCTTGGAGGGAAGAGAAACGGCTTTTCCTCTCTGTCCTTTAGGATAATGTGGCTAACTCTGTCTACCGTGAAATGGTGGTATCTGCACATTATGAGATCAGTGCATTGGCTGGACTCTTGCCCCCCACCGCGGTCCGAGGGTGGGGTGTCCCTAAACTCCAACAGGTGAAGTGTGTCTGTCTCGTCTTTGTTCATAGTTCTTGCAAGTAAAGTTGAAAACGGAGCTCTGTCCGCAGCAGACAGGGGCGAGGGTTTGACGAACCCCAGGGTGGGGTGGTGGAGAAATGGGGAAGAGGCTTGGCCAGCCTCACTTTTCTCATCTGTGGCGATCTCGGGACACATCCAACTCTGGCAGTCGGTGGCTTTAGCAGTAGGGCTGGTTTGGCTGGGCCGGGCTCTTGTGCTGGGGCGGGAAAGCACCCTGATGTGGCAGCGGGGAACACCCCGCCCCAGCTTCTAACCTCAGATCCTGTTCCTGGGGCCTTCACCTCACCCTCCCTGAGTCCTCTCTGTGGGCACAATCACTTAGGAGGCTTTGTGGAAGGAGGCAAGAAATAAATGAATACAGATATAGTTTTTAAAGACTGCCTAGCCTGTGGAAGGCTCTGAGAGTGACAGATCGTGATAGTAATAGTAATAGTCAACACTTATCTCGTGCTTCCTGTGTGCCAGACACTGTCCTGAGCCCTTTAATCAACCCCGTGAAGCAAGTACTCTTGTTTGCCCCACTTTACAGATAAGGAAACTGAGGCACAGAGCAACTAAGTAGCTTGATCAGCTAACCAGTAAGTTGTGGAACCAGGATTTGAGCCCAGGTTTTGAGTACATCCTTTAAATCACTTGCACTATTACCTCTCAAAGATGTACAGCACAAAATCCCTGTCCTTGAAGAGCTCCCACAGTGGCAAGAAAGTGATTGGAGGGCAATTGTTTGTGGGGTTTTTGTTGTTGTCTTTTGGGTTTTTTTGTTTTGTTTTTGTTTTTTTTTTTGAAGCAGGGTCTCTCTGTTACCCAGGCTGGAGTGTAGTAGTGCCATCTCAGCTCACTGCAGCCTCGACTTCCTGGGTTCAAGCGAGGCCTCCCAAGTGGCTGGGACTGCAGGTGCTGGCTATCATGCCTGGCTAATTTTTGTAGTTTTAGTAGAGACGGGGTTTCGCCATGTTGCCCAGGCTGATCTCCAACTGGGCTGAAGCATTCCGTCCACCTGGGCCTCCCAAAGTGCTGGGATTACAGGCATGAGCCACTGTGCCTGGCCGCTTTCTCTATTTTCTATATTCTTGTGAACAACCCTATTAGGAGGGCAGGAGTTATTGTCCCCATTTTAGACATAGGGACACCAAGACCCAGAGAGGTCACATAATGTGTATGTGGGAAAGCCTGTACTCAAGCCTGAGTCTCTGCCATCAAGTCTCTTAGTGTCAGAGTTGGGGATGTGGACCCTGGGCTGGCTTCACTGTGGGAACTGCCTAGTATAAGGAAGGACATGGAGGGTCAGCGGGGTCTCTCCTGCCAGTTTTGCAGTCTGTGAATGATTTTTCTCCCACTGTTAAATCCAGATACTATCACAAAGCATGCACTCACACTGGGACATATAGTCATACACGCATATGCACACACAGAAACATGAGGAACAAAAATGCCTCCCAAAGCCCATGCTT
Source organism: Chlorocebus sabaeus (assembly GCF_047675955.1). Lineage (NCBI taxonomy): Eukaryota > Metazoa > Chordata > Mammalia > Primates > Cercopithecidae > Chlorocebus > Chlorocebus sabaeus. Next base: position 46,734,960 of record NC_132917.1, read on the forward strand.
AGAGCGTTGTTTGGATTGACTGCTGTTTTGGTCCTTTCTCTACAGGGTTCCTTGATCACTCAAGGGATTGAGAGCTTGTTCCTTTTTGGGATTTGATGCAGACTCCCCTGCATCCCTGAAGGGAGATTCTTCACATCCCACCTGGCCTGTTTGACTCTTACGAGTCAGTGATCTGAAGCTTCCACAGTTACAGAATTGGGAGAGGTTCTGAGACTGGGGGTTGAAACCCATTTTACTGAGGCCTTGAGGTCCAGTGGTGTCTGATATTTCCCACAGAAATGAGAAGTAGCTCCCAGAGGCAGATTCAGGGAGCAGAAGGGGAAGATGAGCTGTGGGGACTCTTTCTGATATGGGGTGATGAAAGATCAGTAGATGCTTCAGCAAAATAGGCCCCTGTACCCTTTTCCTGTCTGAGGTTGCTTCTTGCCACCCAGCCAGGGGGAAAGTGCTTGCTACTGTCTTCTCACTCACATCCGGTCTAGATTCGGTCAGGATGGAACAGGGGAACCCCAGAGTCCTGCTTGCTGTGCTGGGGTTTGTTCATATAAAAACAAAGTTCCCATCCGAGTGATTAAAAAGCAACTTTATTATGAAGAATTTTCAAAACATTAAAGAACATGAAAGAATGAGTCCCATGTATCCATCAACCAACTTCAGTGAACTCATGAAGTCTCATCTGAGCTATACTCAACCCATTTCTCCTCCACATTTCAGTTTTTCAGTATGTACTTGTTAAATAAGATCTCTGGTTTTTTGGTCTTTGTTTTTTTTGTTTTTTTGTTTTTTAAGAGACAGAAACTATCTCTTTCACCCAGACTGGAGTTCACTGGTATAATTATAGCTTACTACACACTCAAACTCCTGGGCTCAAGGGATCCTTCCACCTCAGCCTCCTGACTAGAAGGAAGGGCAGACTGGGCAACAAAGTGAGACCCATCTCTACCCCCCATCCCCTCCAAAAAAATTAGCTAGGCATGGTGGCACACACTTGTAGTCTCAGCTGTTTGGGAGGCCAAGACGGGAGGATCACTTGAGACCAGGAGTTCGAGACCAGCCCAAGCAACATACCTCAGGCACACATCAGCAAACCCAGCTAATTTTCAAATTTTTTTGTAGAAATGGGGTCTTGCCATGTTGCCCAGGTTGGTCTTGAACTCCTGTGCTTAAGCTGTTCTCCTACCTCGGCCTCCCAAAGTGTTGAGATTTCAGGCATGAGCCCCCACACCCAGCAATAAAAACTCTTTTTAAAAATATAGCCACTGTACCATTATTATACCTTACAAAAAATCTAACAATTACATTTTACAATTAGTTTATTAGAGTCAGGATCCAAATTAGGCCACACATTGCACTTGATTGTTAGGTTAGGTCTCCGTACCCCACCCAATATTTTGTTATGAAAATTTCAGGCCGGGCGCGGTGGCTCAAGCCTATAATCCCAGCACTTTGGGAGGCCGAGACGGGCGGATCACGAGGTCAGGAGATCGAGACCATCCTGGCTAACACGGCGAAACCCCGTCTCTACTAAAAACACAAAAAATTAGCCGGGCGAGGTGGCAGCGCCTGTGGTCCCAGCTACTCGGGAGGCTGAGGCAGGAGAATGGCGGGAACCCGGGAGGCGGGGCTTGCAGTGAGCCGAGATTGCGCCACTGCCCTCCAGCCTGGGCGACAGAGCGAGACTCCGTCTCAAAAAAAAAAAAAAAAAATTTCAAATATATAGTAAAGGTCAAAAAGAATTTGCAGTGAACACCTGTGTACCTATTAACCTTTTGCTGTGCTTGCTTTATTACATATCTGTTCTCTACCTATCCATCTTGAGACTTTCTTTTTAATTTTTTTTTCTTTCTTAGAGACAGGGTTTTATTCTGTCATAGCTCACTTCAGCCTGGGCTCAAGTGATCCTCCTGCCTCAGCCTCCCAAGTGGCTGGGATCACAGGTGTGTATGCTACCACACCCATTTTTTTTTTTTTTTAGATGGAGTCTTGCTCTGTCGCCAGGCTGGAGTGCAGTAGTGTGATCTTGGCTCACTGCACCCTCCGCCTCCTGGGTTTAAGCAATTCTTCTGTCTCAGCCTCCCAAGTAGCTTGGACTACAGGTGCACACCACCACACCCAGCTAATTTTTGTATTTTTAGTAGAGATGAGGTTTCAGCATGTTGGCCAGGATGGTCTCTATCTGTTGACCCCATGGCCCACCCGCCTCAGCCTCCCAAAGTGCTGGGATTACAGGTATGAGCCACCGTGCCCAGCTACCCAGTTAATTTTTTTATTTTTTGTAGAGACAGGATTTCACTATGTGCTCCAGGCTGATTTTGAACTCCTGGACTCAAGCAATCTTCCTGCCTTGGTCTCCCAAAGTGCTGGGATTATAGGTGTGAGCCACCATGCCTGGCCTTTGAATTTCTCCTAATCTGTAGTCACCCTACCCCCCCCCCCCGCCGCCCTGCTTTTTTTTTTCTTCTCCTTAAGACTGGAGATTGTTTTGAACATTTCTTCAGTTTCAGTTAGAAGGGGTTTGTCTGAGGCAGATGGCCTCTTGCTAGTTTCAGTCTTTTCCTCCTGGCTGTGGTTGGCAGGTCCCAGCCCTCTATAAGTCTTGGGAGGTGAGCAGCTGCAGAAACCACTGTGCCCCTGTTTGCCCCAGCGGGAAGGGCCCGGTCTGAACCCTGGCCTGGCTGGCTAGACCATCGTTTCCTGACTGTGAATGGGTGGGTTGTGGAAAGGGGATCACTGTCATTCAAACATGGGGTCTTGAAGGGTGTCCCTGTGACCTGGCACTCTTGGAGAGGCCTGGCGGGGATGTGAGCTGAAGGGGCTGTAAGGAAGGTGGGCACCGAGGCCTTCCCAACACAATGGGGTTGGGAGACTAGGTGGCCAGTAAGTGGGGCTTTGGGACTTTGCTGAGGGCAGGGTGCTGAGCAGGGCTGCAGAATCAGCACCCAGGGTTGGATTCACTATCGGTCTGATGGGAAGGTCTTCTTAAACGCCCCTGGGTAGAGGGAAGCTGCAGCACTTCACCAGAACTGGGATAGAGAGGAGGTTTCGGACAACAGGATGATAAAAAGCAACTTGTTTTCCCTTTGGAATGACAGAGAAGCCTTTATCCACCTGAATTTTTTTTTTTTTTTTTTTTAATTTTCTAGAGATGAGGTATTGCCCTGTTGCCTAGGCTGGAGTGCAGTGGAACAGTCGTGGCTCCCTACAGCGTTGAACTCTTGGGCTTAAGCCATCCTCCCACCTCAGCCTTCCAAGTAACTAGGACTCTAGGCGTGTACCTATAACCTCAGCTAACTTTTTGTGTGTGTAGCGACAGAGTCTCACTGTGTTGACCAAGCTGGTCTCTAACTCCTGGTCTCAATCCATCCTACCACCTCGGCCTCTCAAAGTGCTGGGATTATAGGCGTAAGCCACCACACCAGGCCTGAATTCTTATTTAATAACTAAAAGTCTAGAAGTTCTACTTCCGAAACATCCTTCAGTTCCATAGACTGGACAGTTGAGAATAGTTGGATGGAAAGAAGAGAGGAAGGCAAGAGAGAGGTAGGGCAGGGAGAGGAGAGTTGAGCAAAGGAGGAAAAGAAAGTGAATTTCTGCTGCCTACTGGGTGTCTGGTAAACAAACAACAAGTAGATTGAGTTGGGGGCTGAAAGGGGCAGGCAGAAAGCCTTCTGAGAAGAACCTGAAGTGTCAGTCAACAAAATAGTCTGAAAGTCACAGGTATATGAAGGTGAGGACAGTTCTTATCCCTGTCCTCGGATTTACAACTAGCTTTTAATGTACTGTTTTAAGTTGTTAAGACTGTTGTTTATTTTGAAATTACCAGCAGCTCTGTTCTGCATGGGATGCGGGACAGACAGGGTACTTTTTGGCTGTGTTATGTTTTTATTATTGTTACTGGCTGTGACCCTAACAATACTGCATATCTTTATTATCATCTATAAAATGGTGATAATACCTACCTTTCAGGCTGTGGAAATGAAATGATGCTATATGAAAAAGTGTCTGGCCCATACTAAACCCTCAACAAATATTAGTGCCTCTTTCGCAGTCGGTCACTCTTATGGTTTAGAGATATGTGGTGAAGGATCCATTTTGTTTTGTTTAAATTCCCAATCTGGCCAGGCACAGTGGTTCACATCTGTAATCCCAGCATTTTGGGAGGCCGAGGCAGGCAGATCACTTGAGCCCAGGAGTTGGAGACCAGCCTGGCCAACATGGTAAAACCCTGTCTCTACCAAAAATACAAAAAATTAGCTGGGTATGGTGGCGCATGCCCGTAGTCCCAGCTACTCAGGAGGCTGAGGCAGGAGAATCGCTTAAACCCAGAAGGTGGAGATTACAGTGAGCTGAGATCATGCCACTGCACTTCAGCCTGGGTGACAGAGACCCTGTCTCAAAATAAATTTCCAATCTGTTATGCTCCGATGCTTTCATAAAGTGCAATAAAAATGAATTACTAGAAAAATAAAAGAATAATACATAAAATACTACCTCCCAATTTTTTAGTATTAGATTTCAACAGATTTAAAATTACTCTGTCAAATTTCTAAAAGTGTACTCTTAAGTTTCTGCACTCATCTCCTTGGGATTAGATCAGAAGCATTGAGAGACCCACACCAGGCCATGGCCAGCCGCACTTGGAGCAGCCCAGGTCCAAAGGGGCATGCTCTGGGGAGGAAGCTGGTGTCTTTGGCATGAAAGCACCCAACCAAGCAGCTCACCCAAGTGAGGAGCTCTGGTCCGGGCAGGTGGATGGCAGAGTGCACGGGATAGCCACCGATGGTGCTGTGTCTGGTGGCACAGTCAGCCAAGGGCGCGAGCCCTGCCAGTGCACAGAGGAAAGGGGGCAACGAGGCAGGGACCAGCTGGGGGGCATGGCCAACGTCCTGAGGAGTTCGTTTCCCTCTTTAGGCTCTGACTTCAAACCCCACCCCTGGCTTTACAGAGGCAAAGCAGGTTAGAAGCAGGGAGCAACTTTCCCCAAGGCCCACAGCTCTGGAATGCGGCTCTGACTGACTGGGTCTATGGGGATGTGCAAAAATAATTTTGATGTATGTTACCAAATTACTCTAGAGATTCTACCAACTTATAGTCTGCCAGCAATGAATGATAGTTTGAACCAGGTACTTTTTGGACCATTTCCTCAAAATGTTAATTTTAAAAGTCATGAGGTACGTAGCAAAGGATCCCATAACAGGTGCCTTCAGAACGAAAACCCCCTGCGATGGTGTTCTCAGGATTCTGGGCTTTAGAATCATTCTCTGTGGGGAATCTCCCTTATGATAAGACATTCGTCTTCAGAGGCATGAAGTTTTTTGTGTTTTTCTAAAGACCGGGTCTCCCTGTGTTGCCCAGGCTGGTCTTGAACTCCTGGGCTCAAGCGATTCTCCCACCTCAGCCTCCCAAGAAGCTGGGACTCCAGGCATGCACCACGGTGCCCGGCTAAGGCGTGCAGTTTTGGACCAGTGGCTATGAGATGTTAGCAAACTGTGATATCCTGAGAGTGAGGAGGGAATGGCAGCCCTGTACATCTGAGAACACTGTCCTGGTAGCAAAAAGAGCACTTTGAAAAAGATGGCACCAAGCAGGCATTCGTAGGGACATTTTTGGACTGGCACTTAACTCTCGATCCTGATGGCTTCCCTGCAGGGTAGTTGAGAGATCCGATTCACTCAACAGGTATTTACTCAGTGCTTATATTGAATGGTGGGCCTGCTCCTCATCCCAGTTGTTGGGAGAGGCAATGAGCACAGCCACCCAAGAACCATGGTGAAACCACTCTTGACCTCAGACCCTGCACACTGAACACCCAACTCCCATGCTCGAGCCGCCTCTGCTGTAGGTAGCAGGAATCTGGTGTTCACAAGATGAGCTTTCAGTGTGGTAAAGGGAGGCAGCAAATAAACCAAGCCGTGTATTATTTTTATTTTTATTTTTATTTTTTGAGACAGAGTCTCACTTTGTTTCCCAGGCTGGAGTGCAGTGGTGCGATCTTGGCTTACTGCAACCTACACCTCCCGAATTCAAGCAGTTCTGCCTCAGCCTCCGGAGTAGCTGTGATTACAGGTGCCCATCATCATGCCCACCTAATTTTGCATTTTTAGTGGAGACAGGGTTTTGCCATGTTGGCCAGGCTGGTCTCAAACTCCTGACCTCAAGTGATCTGCCTGCCTTGGGCTCCCAAAGTGCTGGGATTATAGGCATGAGCCACCGTGCTCACTAAACCAAGCAGTATAAAACCACCTACTAGGTGGTGAGGGATGCAAATGAGCTACCCTCATTTGCAGGTATACCCTATATGTGAGAGAACTCCAGAAAATGCAGAGGTATTAAACATGTTCGAGGATTTGCCTTGGCGACAAGTAGATCTGCTTCCCACCTAACTCTACCGTGGCTGCCAGGTTATCCTGAGTCATGTCAAATTGCCTTAAAAACGGAATGGTGCAGTGGCTGATGCCTGTAATCCCAGCACTTTGGGCGACTGAATCAGGAGGGTCACTTGAGCCTGGGAGTGCCATGATCATGCCACTGCACTCCCGCTTGGGTGGCAGAGTGAGACTCTGTTTAAAACAAACAAACAAACAAACAAAAACACTTAAAAATGGAGAAAACCAATTATGGTTACATAGAAATTAGCAGCATGTGAAAGTACATTATTAAGCCACTTCATGTATTTTTCCTCTTCAATCATTTGAGGAGAATTCCTTGGTTTAAGAACTTATTATCCACAGCACAACGTACGTATGACTTTGTCCCTTATTTTAAATTCTGAAATTCTGGGAATTTGTCCCCAGGTCCTGGGAACTCTGTATTCCCAACCATTAAACTATAGCAGAAAATAAATCCAAAGGGGCAATTTGTACTGTAATTGTGGTAGAATGCCTGTGTCTGTTCTTTAAAGGCTGTTGAAATTTATGGAAAATGTGCTTTTATTTTCTCAGATCTGAGCCATTCATGTACCTGGTAGGGGTGGTTGGGTGGGTCCAGGAAGGAGTGTGCACTGCCCTCCATTATCCTCCTTGTTCAAGGGATTGCTGCTCTGATCCCTACTTTGCTTTGCAGATGACTTTGGGAAATTGCTGCTGGCTGAGGCCCTCCTGGAGCAGTGTTTGAAGGAGAATCATGCCAAAATAAAAGACTCCATCCCTTTGCTGGAGAAGAATGAGCCGAAGATGAGCGAAGCCAAAAATTATCTGAGCAGTATCCTTAACCATGGGAGGCTTACGGTAAGTCGTCGGTCTTCAAGCGTGAGACCTCCTCTCGTCATCTGCGTTGCCTCCCATCTGTCCAGTCCTCCCTGAGTCGTTTGGTCACCTGAGCAACAAGTCTGTCTTACAAGCTGCCCTTACACTTACAGTAGCCACTGGCTACATGTGGCCCCTTGAGCACTTGGAGTATGGCTAGTCCACATTGAGATGTGCTGTAAGTATAAAACATACACAAGGTTTCAAAGTCTTAGTACAAAACAGAGAATATAAAAGAGCAGTAACTTTATGTTGATTACATGTTCAAATGGTATATTTTGGATATATTGAGTTAAAGAAAACGTTATTAAAATTAATTTCACCTTTTACCTTTCTCAGTGTGACTAAAAATAATCTTACTAGAAATTTTAAAATTACACATGTGGTTCACATTTGTGGCTTACATTATATTTCTGTTGGACAGTGCTTGGTTGACTTAATATGTGCCTGGCCTGTCGGGCACGGTAGCTCACGCCTGTAATCCCAGCACTTTGGGAGGCCGAGGCGGGCGGATCACGAGGTAGGAGATCAAGACCATCCTGGCAAACACGGTGAAACCCCGTCTCTACTAAAAATACAAAAAAATTAGCCGGGCATGGTGGTGGGCGCCTGTAGTCCCAGCTACAGGAGGCTGAGGCAGGAGAATGGCGGGAACCCGGGAGGTGGAGCTTGCAGTGAGCCGAGATTGCACCACTGCACTCCAGCCTGGGCGACAGAGCAAGACTCCAACTCAAAAGAAAAAAAATATGTGCCTGGCCCTCTGGGCTCCTTGGGTCAAGGGGCTCTCAGGGAAATAAAACTTCAGGGAACCTGTGACCTAGTTAAAAACAGGCAAACATGCAGAGTTGGCTAGGGACAGAAGAGCTCCATAACAGGGCAAGCCCATTTAAGTCCACATGCAAAAAAAAAACAGTCCACGTGCATTTATCAAGCACCTACTGAGTACAAGACACTGAGGGAGGTAGAGGACCCGCCTCTCCCTCCCAGAAGGAGTATAGTCACAACTTTCTCTGGACTTTGCTGTTCAAAATGTGGTCCACCCACCAGCAGTGTGGGCGTCATTGGGGAGCTGGTTAGAAATGCAATTAAGAATTAGAATCTGCGTTTTAACAAGCTCTCCTGGTGATTCATATGTGCATCCAAGTTTGAGGCTGTGGCTGTTCTAGATTACAATGTATCCTGAGGTATAATAGTGGCATGGGTATGTCATTAGAAACTCAAAGAGGAGGGGGAGGGGATAAAAAGAAAAAAAAAGAAACTCAAAGAGGAAGTGATCCCACCCTCCCTTCTTCCCTCCCTTCCTTCCTTGCTTCCTCCCCCGCCCCACCCTTTCTGTCTGTCTGTCTGTCTGTCTGTCTTTATTTTCTTCAGGGTCTTGCTGTGTTACCTAGGCTGGTCTCCAACTCCTGGGCTCAAGCAATCCTCCTGCTTCAGCCTCCCAAAGCATTGGGATTACAGGAGTAAGGCACTGCGCCCAGCTGATTTTTAAAGAGATATTCCAAAGTAATATATTCACTTCCTTAAACCTTTTATTCCAACGTACTGTGTGCAAGGCATTGTGTTGTGCACTCTGAGGGCAATCAAGACGAATCTAGTGTGGACCCTGCCCTCAAGGAGGCTGCAAGTCTCTTGGGAAGATAAGTCCTATCAGTAAGTAAATAGCCTTCCTCCAAGGTGGACCATGATAGGAGTGGTATCCACGAGGAAGCAAGTCTGAGGGGGATGCTCTTTGGGGGTAAGCAGAGAGCAGACTCCGGGTAATGGTAGTACTAGAATTGGATCCTTCTGGGGCTGGATCTAGACAAGGTTGTAAAGGTACTTTGGGGCTAGGAAGGGCAGACTGCAACACCAGGCCGGGATGTGCAGGGCTTATTCTGTAAGGGAGGGAACCGGAACGGGAAGGGACAGGGAAGAAGGGAGTGTGTACTAGAAGTTTAAGGTTACTGCTTTTAGGCTCCTTGACAGGTATTGTAGCACTGGGAGGTTTGTATTGGGTTAAAATAACTGCCTGACCGTGAGCATGTCCCTTGACCCCACAGACCTTCCAGTTTCTCATCTGCTGGTCAAAAGGGTTGGACCAGATTGATGGGGTTCAAGCTTTTCCCACAAAGACCTCTTTTCATTTTAAAAATATTAAATTAATAATTAAATGTTAAATGTTTAAAAATTGTTTTAAAAATAAACATGATTCAGGCTTATTGTAAAAATTCCAGTCAACAAATAAGTAATTTGAGTGATAAATAAAAGTCCCAGCTGGCCTATGACTTACGCCTGTAGTCTTAGCACTTTGGGAAGCTAAGGCGGGAGGATTGCTTGAGCCAGAAGTTTGAGATCAGACTGGGCAACATGGTGAGACCCCATCTCTACAAAAATTTTTTTTAATTAGCTGGGCATGGTGGCTTGCACCTGTGGTCCCAGCTACCCAAGAGACTGAGGCTGGAGGGTCACTTGAGCCCAGGAGGTTGAGGCTGCAGTGAGTTGTGTTCATGCCACTGCACTCCAATCTGGGTGACAGAGCAAGATCCTGATCTCTAAAACCCGGTCTAGCTCAGTTGTGTGGAGATCAGCGAAAACAAGCCACTTGTCCTAAACTCTGTTCTCCACTAGGTTGAGGCTTTGCACCGTCCCATGTAGGCCTCCAAGGAACCTTCTGCAATAGTATTTACTATTAGCCCCATTTCTTTTTGTTTTCTTTTTCAATTTTTTGTAGAGACAGGGTTCTCACTGTGTTGTTTGGGCTGATCTCAGATTCCGGGTTTCAAGCGATCCTCTTGCCTTGGCCTCCCAAAGTGCTGGGATTACAGGCGTGAGGCACTGTGCCCTGCCAAGCCCCATCTCTGAGACCCAAGAAAGGTGATGACAACCCAGGCCTTTGGTGTCTACAGCCCATGCTCTAATGCTATCTCTCACTTCTTGGTGCTGCCTCCCAGAGTACTGGGGTGGAAATAAAATAATGACTGGGAAAGTTGGATTCATGTGACGGATGGTGATCACAGCCCTACTTTTATAGTTCCCACGTTAGTCTGTGAAGTATTTCCTCATCCGTTCTTTCCTCATACCTGGGTATCTCCATGAAGTCCTTTTTCCCTTTTTATTGACAGGGACAGTGAGGCACAAAAGGACTAGGTGATGCACTGATCCACACAGTAGAGGGGACTGTTCCCCTGGTAAAGCGACCTCCTGCGTGGCACCCTCCCACTGGGTGAGGGTTCTGTTCCCTGACTATTGGACTGATAGACCAAGAACATTTCATATCCACATGCATGGGTCCCATGGAGTGCAGCAGACTTTTCATGCTGCCAAGTAAGGACATTAAAAAGCAAGAAATAGCAGCAAAATGATACCATCTTCTGCTCTTACTGTGCCATAACAGAAAAACAGCTTAGCATTTAAGGGCAAGGTAGATATCCTTTCAGAACTAAGAGCCGTTTTTTTTTTTTCCAGACGATGGAGTCTCGCTCTGTCACCCAGGCTGGAATGCAGTGGCACGATCTCGGCTCACTGCAACCTCCGCCTCCCGGGTTCAAGTGATTCTTCTGCCTCAGCCTCCCGAGTAGCTAGGGTTACAGGCGCATGCCACCACACCCGGCTAATTTTTGTATTTTTAGTAGAGACGGGTTTTCACCATGTTGTCCAGGCTGGTATCAAACTCCTGACCTTAGGTGATCCACCTGCCTCGACCTCCCAAAGTGTTGGGATTACAGGCGTGAGCCATCGTGCCCGGCCGAGCATCTTTTTAAATAGTGTGAATGTGGCTTTATAAAACATGCCCTGCATTGTCTAATTTTTCCCCAGCTTGGTGGAAGCTCTGTTGTAAACTGCCACTGGTCCTCCATGAACCACTGCTAGCCACACGCCATCAGCATGCCTGAAATGCCCTTCTGTGCCTCGCTGCCCTTGTCTCCATGTGCAGGATAATGATAATTACACATACCCTGTATTTATCTTGCTCTTTTCCAAAGAAAAGTTCAAAGCTCTTTTCTGGACTTTACCCTATTAATGTCCTCAGCATCGCTGTGATAGGCGGTGAGGAGTAGGTGTTATTATCTCTCCCTCACCCACGAGGAAGACGCAGCCTGAGCAGGGAGGAAATGAGCCCATGGCTAGAGACCAGTGCAGGGAACGCAGAGTCACTGCCCAGCTTGGAAGGACTATAGGCCGCATACCTCTGGGATGTGTCATCTGTGGCCGTGGCCCAGGGAGTGGGTGGCCTATCTGAGGAGACTAGCAAATCCCCTCAAAAGATTCAGCTTTGGAGAGTTAATTAATAGAGAAAGCAGGTCAGGCGTGCGAGGCTGAATGGGCTCATTGGTAGAGGCATTGGAGGAGTTCAGCTGAAGGGAGCTCCGTGGTAGTCAGGGAGGCTTTCAGGAGAAGGTGGGCCTGAGCAAGTCCCCAAAGGACGGAAGAGGATCTGGTTAGGTTAGGGTGAAGGGAACCTGAGGAAGCACAGGCAAAAGAGGAATGTGGACTCACAAAAGCCAGAAGGACGAGTAGGGAAGGAGAATTTGGCTTCCCTGGAGCCTGTCTGTGCCACGCTCCATTTCTCTTGGCTTCTGAGAGGGCAGTAGATGGTAAGGAGTGCTGGAGGCTTGCCCTGGGGTCACAGGGACCCCAGACTCTTACCTCTTTGCAGGGAGACAGGGGCAGCAACCTTCCTGCCAGTGACAGATGCCAGGAGTGGGACCAGAGCTACATCTTTGGGGAGCTTTATGGACAGATTGGTGCCTGTGTGGCAGGAGCAGTGCCCAGGGCCTGGCCCGTAGGCATTGTGAGCCAGCTGAGGACAGAATCAGAGGCAGCGGACCAGAACAAATGGCCTGAAGAGGTGGGAGGTCACAAGGAGAACTGGGGCCATGTCCAAGATCAGAACGCATGCGCCAGGATGGCACAGCCCAGGGCCAGCACAGCCTCCCTCAGGCAGCAGCACAGGAGCCCAAGCCAGAGTAGGGGTGATCAGGGCTGTCCAGACCACTGCAGGCCCTAAGGGAGGCCCTGAGAGTTCCTCTGTGGAGTGGAGATTAGATGTAAGCAGCTTTTGAAAAAGGAGGGAAAAGAAAACAGGTTTAAATTCAGCCACTCTTGGCCTCTGTGATTCTGCTCTTTGACCCATTTCTGATAGGAAGAGGATGGTGACGCAGCAGGCCCTCTCCTCCTCAATCTGTCCCTCCACCACTGTTGGGGAAGCCTCCCCCACAGGCTGTTTCTGAGACCTCTCACCTAATTATGATTTGCGTATACACGTACACAAGAGGACCCCCAAAATGAGAAGCCTGGGGCTCCATAAAACTTAGCTCCATCTCTGACTCTCCACTTGTGTTTAGAATAAATGCCTGAGCTTCTGAGTGACCCCCATAGGCTACAGTCTTTGGGGGGCTTCAGGAGAGGGAAGACAGGGCCTAGTCTGCAAGGTCTATAGAGTCTTGCTGGGGACATAAAACGCACACATTTGAAACAATTAGGAACTCATATGAGAATTTATTTGAGAGCCACGATGTAGGCTATGGACCATGGGTGAGAGCGGGGATCATGTGCTTGAGCATCAGGGAAGGCTTCCTGGAGGAGGAGGGGGAGTTCTGAGCAAGGTCTGAGGCAAACAGGGTCAAGGTTCAGTGGGGGGTGTTCACCCCAAGGTGCCTTTCGGGAAGGTGCTGCTAACATGTCCTTGTCTTTTCAGCCACAGTACATGTGTGAGGCCATGCTGATCCTGGGCAAACTGCATTACGTGGAGGGCTCGTACCGAGATGCCATCAGCATGTACGCGCGGGCCGGGATCGATGACGTATCCATGGAGAACAAGCCCCTGTATCAGATGCGGCTGCTGTCGGAGGCTTTTGTCATCAAAGGTAGCTGTTAGTGCCAGCCTGGGCTCCCCTCCACTGTATGCAGCTCATTGCACTCTGACTCCCAGGGCCCTGCTGGGCTCGTGTCCAGATTCTTCACCCCTGGTAGTGCCCGTGCCCTGGCACTGGTATCCAATGTGGATGCTGGTAGTAACTGGCCATGTTGACATTGCCTGGTGCCTGGGACATCAGGAGACTCAGATTCTCGCCCTGGCTCTGTCAACAACGATTACCTTACTGTGTACCCTTGGGCAATCACCTCTTCACCTTCTCTGGCCTCAGTTTACTTGTTTGGAAGATACGGTTGTAATACCTGCCCTCTCAGGGTTACCATGACCAAGAGGCATCAGCGGAGTTGTGTAGCCAGGTTGAGAAAGGTTTACAAAGTATGACCTCTCACTGGCAGGCTGGCTCTGCTGACTGGCGCTGGCCCCAGAGCAGGTTCTGGGCGCTGTAGGAGTCTGCTACTCCTCAGTTATTTGTTGGGCACCTGCCGTGAGTGGCCCAGGGAGCAGGGGCTGAGACCCAGTGATGAACAGTTCAGAACTGGTTCCTGGAGGAGCTCTCAGCCTTCCAGGGACAAGGGGTGCTCGGGAGGGGATTTAGGGACACAGATCAATGATGTAGGAATTTCATGAGGGGGCTGTGGACAGCCCAGCTGGGGAAACCATGCCATTTAACAGGACCCCAAATGTGTTCAGTGTTAAAGTCATCCTACCCCAAACTTTGTGCTTCAGGCTCCTTCTTCCCTGGATCCCTGGCTGCGGGAACCCTTCTGCCCAGCCTGCTGTCAGGAATCTTGGATGTTTGATCGTCTCCCTAGTGCAGCACAAACCAACCCGCAGAGAAAAGTCTAGAAAAGATGGCTGTGGCTCAATGGGGATTTGGTGCCTGGCATTTGTAGAGTATGTGATACCCTCTATTATAGATAGGGACATTCTCTCCATCTTGTATGTGGGGAAACTGAGGCCCAGAGAGGATAACTTGCCCAAAGTTACCCAGATTAATGGTGGAGCCAGTACAAGAACCTCCATGCTCTGACTCTGGCCTTGGAATATGAGTCCTCCAAGGCCCCTGCAACACACACTCAGTTTCCCCTGTCTCCCCTGGGTCCCAGGAGGAGTGACTGTGACATCTGTGGAGGGCACACCCTCCTTGACTCTGGCTAGTGGGACTTCCTGAGGGGAATTTGCCCACCCCAGATCCTTGGATCCCTTTTCCATTGGGTCCACACCATGCCAGGAAACCTGGCAAGATGGTCACTGTGGGTGGACCCAGCGCCAGCCGGTGGGAGGGCAGGTGCGTTTCTGGGACGGCCTGGTCTATGGGTGGTCTTCTCCCTTTGCTCTCTCGTCCCCCGCTCTGCGCCTCTGGCACAGGCCAGCCTTGGGGGTGATTTGCATTTGGCATTTGGGTCTTTCAGGTCTCTTAGAAACCCTTTCAGCCACGGACGCCCTGAGCGGAACCCCCTTCCTCGGGCTTCCTTTCTGGGACTTTCTCCTGAGCCTGGCTCAGGACGGATTGCCCCCTGTCTCCTGCTCTCTCCTCTTTCTAGCATGCCTCCAGCTTCTTGGGGGAAACACAGTCCCGGTGGTCAGAGGTTCTGCAGGGGAGGTAAGGAGCCGGGCGCTGCCGGCGCGGGCTGCTCGGTCGCGGGCTGTGCTAGCTCCCGTTCCCCAGTGACTGCACATGGCCTTCCCTTTGCCTGCCTCCTCTCTGCCTGTCCTCCTCCCTGTCCTGCTGCAGTGACCATGCCTGCTGCCCGGCATGCTGAGGTTTGCCTGACCCTGCGTGTGCTTGAGACCATGCACGTGGCTACCAGGGTGTGCACGATGTTGATCTGCCTGGGTTTGGGGGATTCGGTGGGTCTTCCCATGCAGAGTAGAGACCACACCCTTCGGGGGCTGAGGATGCTGGTCGTTGGTCCTGACTCCATCTGTAAGCATGAGGGTGGTGGCAGCAGGGGCCACAGAGTTCACAGAATGCTGATATTTATTCAGCCCCCTCCATGCCAGGTAGACCCTCGTTGAGTCCCCTCTGTAACCCTCTGAGGTGGTGTTCCCCTCATTCTGTGTCACGGATGAGGAGTTAAGGTTGGAAGAAGTGAGGTGATTCATGCCAGGTCTCACAGGAAGTGGCGGAGGCGGGATTTGAACCCAGGCAGCTGGAGCTTGTGATACTGTTGCTGAGAATCCTAGGATGAAAGGAATCAAGTGATCTAGGCCAACCCCTCATGTTACAGTTGAGGTAACTGTGGCTGACAAAAATGAAGCAGCTTGCCCAGGACATCAGTTAGCGTGTATTTGAACTGGAGTCCTGCGTCCCAGACAGCCACTCGATCTTGGGCTCCGTTTGATGCGGGGCTGCCTGCAGGAGCCAGACTGACCCACACTCAGCACTCCTGGCCAGACTATTAGGTCGTGGCTTGACTGGCCATTTTTCACAGGAATCTGCTCTGTGGTTCTGTTTGGTACTCTCTAGTGGGGTAGGGAGTCTGGGTCTTAGGCACACCTGACTGGAGGAGGAGGACAGGGCCTGTGTGTCACAGGGGGGCCTGAGCTTGCCAGACTGGGAGGCTCTCTGGGGGCCCCAGTGTGGAGCGATTCCAACAGGAAGCTGCTGTTCTTTTTAGGGGATTCAGAAACAGACCCTGGGTCTCTTCACCCCCACCCTCAAAAGACATAAAAACACATTCCCCTCACCCTCTTTCCCCATCAGAGTAGAGGGACTTGCACTGTGACCCTGTGAGGCGTCACTCACAAAGGCCCGGCCTTCCTCTGAAATGTGCACCCTTGTGTTACACCCAAAGATGCGTTCTGATTTCCGGGAAAGCTTTAGATGTCAACCCAGGAGCCTGAGTGAAGAGGCAGTTGCAGCAGTCTTGGGTTTTCATTAGCCAGAGTGCAGAGACATCACATGCATATTTGTGTATATAAGGTGTAGGGGAGTACATGACCTCCACCTCCTCCGAGGGGAAAAGAGTTATTGTCCATGTCACATCTGTTTAGAAACAATAGAAAAGCCACATGTTCCCCACTAAGGTAGAAAAATAAGACAACTTCATGGGAAGACCTGTTGTTTCCATGTCCAGGTGGTCTGTGCCCAGCACCAGCACTCCTGGTCCCCTAACATTTGAGTCACACATGTGCTCAGACTGACCAAGTCCAGCCAGGAGTACGAGACTGGATTTTAGGGCCTCTTGGTAACCTGGGAGGTGGGCTGGGCCCTGCTGGAGGCTCTGGAAGAAGAACCACCTCTTCCCTGGTCCTGCCTTCAGCTGCTCCTGGCTGCAGAGAAGTCGTCATGTTGACCTGTTACTCAGTAATGCCCTATCCTGTGGCCAGCTGCTCCCAAGTCACCTGTGGCCCTGGGCAGAGCCTCTCATGCCTGTCAGAATCCCCTGTTTGGTTCTTCATTTCTCAGGTACCAATTTCCTGAGCTCCTCTTGTATACCTGATGTTTGATGGCATTCCCAGAAATGTGGGGTGCAGACCCCTCCCTCTGGAAGCTGAGCCTCTGATATATGTCTCTGATGTATGTGTATGTAGGGGGATGGGGGGAGGTGGGATGATCATATGTGCACCACTCAGGAGCTTGCAGGGCCCCCCCAAACCCACTGAATCAGAATCTACCCCTTATAACGTTCCCAGGTGATGTACACACACATTACAGTTGGTGAGACACTGCCCTGGAACACTTGTTTAATAAATATTTGTTGACTGATTTTTTTGTTTGTTTGTTTTTTGAGACTGAGTCTCACTCTGTTGCCCATGCTGGAGTGCGGTGGCGCAATCTCGGCTCACTGCAAGCTCCACCTCCCGGGTTCACGCCATTCTCCTGCCTCAGCCTCCTGAGTAGCTGGGACTACAGCCCAGCTAAGTTTTTGTATTTTTTAGTAGAAACAGGGTTTCACCGTGATACCCAGGATGGTCTCAATCTCCTGACCTCGTGATCCTCCCGCCTCAGCCTCCCAAAGTGCTGGGATTACAGACGTGAGCCACCACGCCCAGCCTTGTTGACTGATTGTTAACCTTCATCTCTCCTCTGTAAATGGGAGGTGGTTGTTATGCCCATTTTGAGGATGAAGAAGTGGAGGAAGTTCATGCAGCCTGTAAGTAGCATTGGTGGCCAGATGGATGTCTCTAAAGCTTGTGTCCCACCTGTAACAGAGGAGCTGGGAGGCAGGAGGTGCTGGGAGGCAGATTACGGTTGCCTCTAAGACGGGTCACACAGATGAGGACTTTCTCCTCTCTGGACCTCCTTCAGCCCTGGTGAAGCCCTGCAGTCATTTTCTTGGCATTTGCTTTCCCAGGGCCGTTTATGGGTGTTTGTGGATGAGTTGTTCAGAAAATTTGCTTTTATATTTCAACCTAACATCAGTCATCTTGGTTTAGACTGGAAGCCCACCCCTCTCCTACCCCATTCCCCAGGACCTGCCATGGCCCTCTTGTAACTTCTGCCAGCCCACTGACCCCTGACCAACCATGTCAGATCAGGGGAAGGCCCTGGAAAGGAAATCCTCCCAGCCAACTCCAAGTGCAGGTGACAGATATATCTTCAGATGAAACAGCTCCATTACCATCCTTGTTTGTTTGGTGAAGAGGGAACATCATCCATTTACTCTGTATTAAAAATAATCAGGCCGGGCGCGGTGGCTTACGCCTGTAATCCCAGCACTTTGGGAGGCTGAGGTGGGCAGATCACGAGGTCAGGAGATCGAGACCATCTTGGCTAACACAGGTGAAACCTGATCTCTACTAAAAATACAAAAAATTAGCTGGGCGTGGTGGTGGGCGTCTGTAATCCCAGCCACTTGGGAGGCTGAGGCAGGAGAATGGCATGAACCTGGGAGACGGAGCTTGCAGTGAGCCGAGATCATGCCACTGCACTCCAGCCTGGGTGACAGAGTGAGAGTCTGTCTCAAAAAATTAAATTAAATTAAATTTAAATTAATAAAAATAATAAAAAGTAATCTAAGCTGGATGCGGTGGCTCATGCCTGTAATCCTAGCACTTTGGGAAGCCAAGGCGGGTGGATGACTTAAGGTTAGGAGTTCGAGACCAGCCTGGCCAACCTGGTGAAACCCTGTCTCTACTTAAAAAAAAAAAAAAAAGTACAAAAATTAGTTGGTCATGGTGGCATGCACCTATAATCCCAGCTACTTGGGAGGCTGGGACAGGAGAATTGCCTGAACCTGGGAGGCGGAGGTTGCAGTGAGCCGAGATGACACCAAGGCACTCCAGCCTGGGTGGATAGAATGATACTCCGTCTCAAAAAAACAAAAATAATCTAGAATGCTTTCAAGGCCCTTCTAGGATGGCCTGTCTTCAGTGCTGCCCACTCCCTTGGCAGAACCCTCTGCATTTGACCCCATGTGCTCATGGCTGTGAGCCCTGTCTTCCACTGAATTCCAAGCCTCTTGAGTACAGGTGTTCATTTCTTTTGTACCCTCAACCAGTCTCCCTCTCTCCTTTCCTGAAGCCCCACCTGTCAGCCTAATGAGGTCTGCTCCTGGTATCCAACATAATCTATGAAGTTCTTCCCTTCACTTCTTCTTGGGACATTGTGCTTGCCTTTTTTCTTCACTCTGCACATATAGCTGTGTCCTTACATTCTCCTCTGACACAGTTCAGGTGCATCCTGTGCCAGAAGCTTCCCTTAGTTGTTCAGCTTGCAGCATCGTCTCCCTCCTCCCAGCTCACTTGGACCTCAGCCCAGTATGCACGTCCATTCTCCCCAGTTAGGGGTCAGTATGTTCCTTCTGCCGAGCGTCTGACCTCTTGCAGTTGTATCCCCCAAGTCTCCTGGCCTGCCTCCCACAGGAGGAAGTAAAATTTGTCAGCAGTTGATTCAGCAAACACCTGCTGGGGATGCCAAGTTAGGGTCACTTCCCTTGAGGGAGTGGCAGGCGGGTGAGCAAAGCGTGCTCCTGGAGGGATGCAGCTCCAGGAGAAGCAGCTGTTTGGAAGACCCCAGAGTGGCTGGTCTGCTGCTCCTGCCATGGCTCGCTGGGGCAGTGTGGCAGACTTCCTGCCTGGCCGTGGTGTCTCGGCCATATGGCTGTCCCTAGTTTTGTCCTATGGGAAGCCCTGCCTTGACTCTTGGCCTTTTGGCCACCAGAAAGGGCCATTTGTGAAGAGCCCCCTCTGGGCCACTGCTTCTGGGCAGCCCAGGCCCTGATGGGAGTGGAACACTTGAGCCTACCTTATGGGTTGAACAGTGCAAGGACTTGTTTGCCAGGTTTGGGGTCTGTCTGCCTCTACAGCTCCCTAAAACTCTGTAGTAATAAGCCTTTGGGCAATTGGCATTGCATCATCTTCCTGTCTGAGAACCTAGAGCCAAAGATTGTGTTGACTCTAAGTCCATGGATCTAGATCCAGGCCTCGAGGGTCTGTCCCTCAGCAGCAGGCCTTGGGGCTCCTCTCAGGCACCCACCCCTGGCTCTCTAGCAGTGCAGTGAGAACTGCAGCGGGGGGTCCATGTGAGGTTTGCATGGGGAGGGATTCAGGCCTTTCCAGTCTTGTCTCCTAATAAAGTCTGGTCCCCCTGTCTCCTCTGGCGCTGCCTTCAGCAAGGACAGGGAATTTTCAGCTCCAGTTATCTGACTTCACTCTCAGCTGTCTTGCATTGTTTTATATAGACAAAACTTTCCTATTCAGAGGGGCTGCCAAGAGTGATGCTTGTAAGGCTTATTTTTATAGGGCTTAGCATAGGCTCCAAGAAGCATCTGGCATAGGCCAGTATCCTGAAGTGTTCTACCACATGCCCAGCGTCTCACCTCAAGACAAAATAGGCTGCATTCCAGCCGGTGGTGCTGCTGCTGTGTATCTGAAATTCCAGTTTCTTAGCTGGGAGATGGCAAAGTCCTCTCTGCCCCACCTGACCTCAGCCCAGCCAATTTTGTATTTCAGGAATTGTCCCCTCGGGCACCATGCCTCTGGGGATCAGTTTCTGTGTAACCAGACTTATGGTTGTAATGACAAACGTGCAACTACAACTAGCTGGAAAGTAGCAACAAAAAAGAGGAGGGACTGGATATTTATGGCCCCTTGTAACTAGAAAGTTGTTGGAGCAGCATGGCATCAGGCATAGCTGAATCTGGGGGCTCAGCGAGGTCTGTTGAGGTCTTCCTCAGCAGCTCCAGGAGTACATGGTTCTTGCAGCATGGCACCCACTACCTCAGAAGGAGAGAGTGCCTGGGGAAGCTTCTCATGGATGTGGCTTGGTCTCATGCCCACCCTGGAGCCAATCGTGGTGCCCAGCACCTAAGATACTGAGCTGGTACCAGGGGTGGGATTTCCCCCACCCGAATCCTGTGGACTGAGATGCAAGAATGATTCCTCAAAGGAAAACCAGGGTACGGTTACGAAAGTAGGTGAAAGGCATGGAGGCAGAGCACCAGAGTGCAGGCAGCAATGATTCACCTTGGGGTACACCGGTAGTGGAAGGGTCAGGCTGTGGACGTCGCTCTCTCTGACTCCAGCATTCGGGCTTGTTCGATTGAAGCACTCTTGCAGAGGCAGGTGAGATCCAGCTAGTTGTGGGGCCTTCACAGGTGAGCTGGGTGGTGAGCCTGAACTTGAGGATGAATCACCGACAGTTGAGTGGAAGAGGTGCCTTCCAGCGAGGGAAGGCCAAAGGGAAGCCCCAGGGGGAAAGAAGGGGAGGTGGCTTGTTTGGAGGTGCAGTGTAATCATAATTCTTGGAGCCAAGAGGAGGTGTGTGTGGGATGGATTGGGAATGAGCGTGAGGGCCAGGTGGGCTCCACAAGAGGGCCCAGAGCAGAGAGTCCACGGTAAGGCTCAGGGTGTCTCTCTTTACTGGGGTTCTAGAACTTTGGCTGCGGGTCACCACACCATGAGGTGCAGCACAGCCTGTTCTCCCTCAAATCAGGCTCACCTATGGGTCAGCACGCTGTCTGTGGTCAGCACGCTGTCTGGGGCAATCTTCTCCAGGGTCTGGAGCTGGGGAGTCTGGGCCCTAGACTAGGATGAAGACTTTGTGGATCCAAGGTAACGAATCACCCACTTTTTTGTTGGTCTGAGCTCCGAGGGTTATTCACTGGCTTTGATTGGCTTCCAGGATGTTTCGGGGCCTGTTCTTTGGACATCTCCAGCTTGAGCCGGTTCAGCCTCCCCAAGCTCCGGTGGGTCTCTTCCATTTCTCCAGCCCTAGCTCAGTGTGCCAATGGCGTGGAGAGTGACTCATATTTCTCCAGCCATTCATTCTACCTTGAGCCTGGCAGACTTTAGTCATTGGTGCCTAATTTAGGGTTCATTGTGGCTCCACAGATAGAGCGCAGGCCTCTTGAGAACCTGTCCTGCCCCCAGTGTCAGCCTGGCTGGCTTGTGTTCTCCTTTACCTCACACTCAGCACCAGGGAGGTCCTGGTGCCCTGACCCTAGTACACAGGAACTCTGCTTTGCAGTGACATGCTAGGTTGTGAAGCTGCTGTGCAAAGTCAAAAAAGGTGAAATGCCCTCAGCAGCTGGAAGGATTATGATCTGCAGATTCTCTTCTCCCAGCCCCTTGAAGGTGGGCTTCTTTTTTTACTCTTCTTTTTTGTCAGTGTAACCCCAAGCTATTCTGTTGTCACCTGGAGTTGTGTCTCTGATTACAACTTTTAAAAAAGAAAGAACACTACGCTGCTTCCAGGACAGGATATGATAGCATATTTGGTTTTTGTGTTTTTAGCCCTGGTATGGCGGGAATTCACTGTTGATTTTGGCTTCCCTCTCCAAGGGGTGTGGGCTGTGTGCCTCACACGGACAGGAGCTCAGTCCTTGTGGCACTGCTGTCCTGGCCCCAGGTGAGAGGCTGGCTTCCAGATGCCGAAGGAGGAGCAGGCTGCTAGGGGATCAGGCCTCATCCAGCCAGAGACCTGGATCTAGTTGACACTGGTGCTTTTAGCTGAGGGGTCTTGGAATTAATCTGTTTTTCCTCGATTCAAATTTTTTTTTTTTTTTTTAAGACAGTCTTGCTCTGTCACCCGGGCTGGAGTATAATGATACGATTTTGGCTCACTGCAACCTCTGCCTCTGGGCTTCAAACAATTCTCCTGCCTTGGCCTCCAGAATAGCTGGAATTACAGGCGCGTACCACCACACCCAGCTAATTTTTTGTATTTTTAGTAGAGATGGTGTTTTGCCATGTTAGCCAGGCTGGTCTTGAACTCCTGACCTCAAGTGATCCACCCACCTCAGCTTCCAAAAGTACTGGGATTACAGGCGTAAGCCACCAGATGCCCCGCCTAGATTTTTCATTTGTAACTCTGGAGAAGGGTTAAACCCCTACCTAAGAGGTTATTGTGAGCATCACTAGAAAATATTTTCTAAGTGCATACTTTTTTTTTTTTTTTTTCTTGAGATGGAGTCTCGCTGTGTTGCCCAGGCTGGAGTGCAATGGCACGATCTCAGCTCACTGCAACCTCCACCTCCTGGGTTCAAGCAATTCTGCTGCCTCAACTGGGATTACAGGCATGCGCCACCATGCCTGACTAATTTTGTATTTTTAGTAGAGATGTTGGTCAGGCTGTTCTCGAACTCTCGACCTCAGATAATCCTCCTACCTCAGCCTCCCAAAGTGTTGGGATTACAGACGTGAGCCACTGCGCCCGGCCAGCATACTTTCTATGCTTTATACTATTTCATCTAATTTAATGATCATGGCTACACTACGAGCTAGGCATTATTAGTAACTCCATTTTCTATTTGCAGAAACAGACTTAGCACTCTCTAAACATTTTGAGGTATATCTTTCCAGTCTTTTTTTCCCTATAGGCTTACATGTGCTTTTAAAATGTAAGTTCATACAGTCATGTTGTATAGTCTGCTTTTTAAAAAAGTTAGTATTTCATGAGTCGTTTTTCAGTACACCTCTATGTCACTGTAAGTAACCTCATAGCATTTCATTGTAATGTCCTATCATAATTTTGTGAAGTCCCGTCATTGGACCCGTATGCTAAATCTTTTTTTTTTTTTTTTTTTTTGCCCTTATAGACAATACTGAAATGGATATCCTTGAAGCTAAATTTTGCATACATCACTTTTTTTTTTTTTTTTTTTTTTTTTTGGTGGAGATGGGGTCTGTGTTGCCAGGGCTGGTCCTGAACTCCTGGGCTCAAGCAATTCTCCCACCTCACCCTCCCAAAGTGCTGGGGTTACAGGTGTGAATCACCGCCCCCTGCTTTTTCTTTTTTTTTTTTTTTTAAGATAAATTCCTAGAAAGTAGAATTACTGAATCATAGAGTATACATTTTTTGGAGACTTTGATACAGAAGCCAAATTGCCTGTTTTTTTGTTTTTTCTGTTAAAAAATTGTGTTGGCTGGGCAAGGTGGCTCCCGCCTATAATCCCAGCACTTTGGGAGGCCGAGGTGGGTGGATCACCTGAGGTCAGGAGTTGAAGACCAGCCTGGCCAACATGGTGAAACCCTGTCTCTACTAAAAATATAAAAATTAGCCAGGCGTGGTGGTATGTGCCTGTAATTCCAGCTACTCAGGAGGCTGAGACAGGAGAATTGCTTGAACCCAGGAGGTGAAGGTTGCAGTGAGCTGAGATTGAGCCACTGCACTCCAGCCTGGGTGGACAGAGCAAGATTCTGTCCCCAAAAACAAACAAACAAACAAACAAAAACAGTGTTAAATATACATACCATAGAATTGACCATCTTAACCACTTTTAAGTGTTCAGTTCGGTACTGAGACATTGTTGTGCAACCAATCTCCTGAACTCTTTAACATTTGCATTATTGTGCAACCAATCTCCAGAATTCTTTTACCTTGTGAAATCGAAATTCTATGCCCGTGAAACAGCAACGCCCCGTTCCCTCCTCCCCAACCCCTGGCAACCACTCTTCTATTTTCTGTTTTTATGAATTTGATTATGCAAGTACTTCATGTAAGAGGACTCATACAGTATTTGCCTTTTTGTGTCTGGCTTATTTCACTTAGTAAAATGTCCTCAAGGCTTATCCATATTGTAGCATGTGTCAGAATTTCCTTCCTTCTGAAGGCTGAATGATACTGTATTGTACGTATGTATATATGACATTTTGTTTATCCGTTCATCTGTCATTTTAACCATTGTGAATAATGCTGCTATGAATGCTAGTGGACTGATATCTCTTTGAGACCCTGCTTTCTATTCTTTTGGGTGTACACCTGGAAGTGGAATTGCTGGATCATATGGTAATCCTATTTTTAAATGTTCTAATTTTAACAGAGTGATCTGTGAGGGTTCTTTCCTACCTGGCCTTCCAGTTTTCCCCCGAAAACTGAGTGAATTGCATTTTTTCCCTTCTTCCCCTGGCTGCAGGGTACCCAAGTCTGGGATTCATCGTCCGTGGATGCTGCAGCTGTACCTGTGCCCTTTTGACAGGCTGGGTAGGTGGGAGGGAAGGGGTTCTGTTGCTGAGGAAGTTTTCTGTTTTCTACCTCTGCATCCAGGGCCCAAAGCTCCAGGGCTCCAAGGGTGGGGCTTCTTGGAAGGGTGGCTGCCTGGGATGTGATGAGTCATTCAGACTGAAGGAGCTGGGACCAGCCTGGTGTTGGGTCTGAGGCTGTGCCAGGATCAGCTTGGCTCCAAATTGAAAGTTCTGAGTTAATGAAAAAGCAAGTCCTCCTCTTGCAAGGGACCTCTCCTAGAGCTGGGTGTTGGCACAGAAAGGCCCTTGCTGGTGGGAATCACAAGGCAGTGCCTGCCCCGCAGGGCTGCGTTACAACCCTCCGATGCCTCAAGGACTGGGCACAGGGCAGCCTACCTTCATCCTGGATTGAGTGCTGCGGTCTGGCCGCTTGTGCAGAGGCACTCACGGGGCAGAGGGTAAAGCAACCCAAGCCTGGAGTCCCTGGGTGGCCTTCCAATCAGATGTTTGTGGGCAGGAAAATAGACCTTATCAACCAGGGGACACATACAAGGTTGCCTGCCCCTTTTTATGGGCAGAACTGGGTGACTGGACTGTGACCTTGCTTAGGAAAAGCCACTGCCAGCTCCAGAAGCTTTTTGGCCCTGTGTATGTTGGAAATTGCTTTACAGAGGACCACCTCAGTGAATGTACCCCTGTACTTTGAACTTTTATTTCTCTGAGTCATGACAGCTCCCTTCAAAAAGGCATTATCTCCATTATTTTTAGATAAATTTTCATGTAGTGAGATGTACAAATCTTAACTATATAATTTCATGAATTGGACCAGTATAAATATCCATGTGACCAGTACCGTAACAAAGATACGGAACATTTCTATCACCACAGAAAGTCGGCTTGGGCTCTTTTCTAATTGGTCTCCACCCCAGGCAACCACTGGTCTGTTTTTGCTTTTTTTTTTAAAGAGATAAAGTCTTGCTATGTTGCCCAGGCTGGTCTCAAACTTCTGGGCTCAATTGGTCCCCTGCCTCAGCTCCCCCAGTGCTAGGATTACAGACATGGGCCACCACTCCTGGCCTTATTTTCTACTGATGTAGATTAATTTGCTCTTTTGAATAAATGAAATCATACAGCATGTATTTTTTTAATGTCTGGTGTCTTTTGCACAATGTAATTTTTAAGTAATTCATTTGTGTTATGTGTATATGAGTTAAAAAAAGAAATCTGAGTAGTATTCCATTATATAACTATACCACAATTTGTTTATGAATTCTCCAAGAATTTTTTTTTTTTTTTGAGACGGAGTCTCGCTCTGTCACCCACACTGGAGTGCTATGGAGCAATCTCGGCTCACTGCAACCTCTGACTCCCTGGTTCAAGCAATTCTCCTGCCTCAGCCTCACAAGTAGCTGGGATTTACTGGCATGTGCCACCATGCCCAGCTAATTTTTGTATTTTTGGTAGAGATAGGGTTTCACTGTGCTGGCCAGGATGGTCTCGATCTCCTGACCTCGTGATCCGTCTGCCTCGGCCTCCCAAAGTGCTGGGATTACAGGCATGAGCCACCACACCTGGCCCAGGAAATATTTTTTAAGTGGAGAGGGAGGAACTCCTTTGGGCCGTACACTTGGCTATGTGAATACGCTCATTCATCTACGCATCCATCTGCATGCTTCCTAAACACCAGGCCCTGGCCATCACTGGGGTGCAGAGATAATCAGAAATGGGTAGAGAGGATGATGACAATGAAGGAAAAAGGCACATACATAGGAGATGCAGCCAAACTGTTCAAGTGATTTAGACACAGGGAGGCTTAACTCTATCTAGCAGAGTTTCAGAGAAGAGGTGGCTTTGCTTTGAGCTTTTTTTTTAAATTGAGATGGGGTCTTGTTCTGTCACCCAGCTGGAGTGCGGTGGCGTAATCTTGGCTCACTGCAGCCTCCGCCTCCCGGGCTCAAGCGATTCTCCCACCTCTGTCTTCTGAGTAGCTAGAGTCACAAGTGTGCACCACCAAGGCCAGCTAATTTTTTCTATTTTTGGGGAGACCGGGTTTCACCACGTTCTCAAACTCCTAAGCTCAGGCAGTTGCCTGCCTGGGCTTCCCAGTGTGCTGGGATTACAGATGTGGCCCACTTTGCCTGGCCTACTTTGAGCTTTCAAGGAGGATGGGATTTGAGGTTCTTGGAGAAGCATGGTGGGGAGGTCCCTGCTGAGAGTGGAAGGAACAAATGCCACACGGGGAAGGTGGAAGCCCCACAGACCATTTTTCCTGAATTCACAGCTTTGCAGTGGCCAGCCCTCTGGAGGCTTGGAACTGGCAGCTTGAACTTGACAGCAGCTGGCATCACCCATTCCAGTGCTGGACCCAGAGGTGTGGCAGGAGGGAGCCCAGTCTCAGCACATCTCTCTGGGGACCACAGGGCAGCCGTGTTGAAACAGATCCACTCTATGTCCCCTGGAATTGGCTGTGCCCTGCCACGTGCAGTTGGTCTCCTGGGCCAGGCCTCTCAACAGTTCATAGGTTCGCCCCACCTTCTTGCAGGGTGGATAGGCTGCATGTCTAGGGAGCAGGGGCTGGCCCAGCTCTGGCAGTGAGCAACGAGGCCTGCCTCCTTGATTCTTTCTCGGTTCCTCTTCCCCCTTTAGTCCTCTGGAATGAGGATCCTCCCTCTCCTGGTTGTGAGTCATTTAGCAGGAGGCACGTTGACACACAGTGACCCAGGCACCTGGGTCTTCGTGTTGAGCAAGGACCTTCATGTTCTGTGCCCGCCTTCCTCCAGGCCAAGGCACCCGAACTTTGGATCTGGTCACACCCCAGCCTGGCAAAGGACAAGGTCACTGAATCTGTGTGCATGGGAATGTGGCTAAGAAAAACAATAATTCCTTACCTTGTATTTGCAGAGCACTTTGTTTTCTGTCGGACATGACCAGGCTTGTGTTTTTTCATCCAGCCAGCAAATGCTTGTCCAGTACCTACTGTGTGCCAGGTGGTAGAAAAGTAAGCACGATTAGGTTGATGTCTTGAAGGGAGTCTACAGTCTGGGGAAACATATGAACAAATAAGTATAAGAAATGGTGAGTTAGGAATATGTATAGACTGGGGCTTAAAGGAGGAATGTTTGGTTATACCAGGGACTATCAGGAAGGGCTTTGTAGAGGAGGTAGCATTTACTAGATCAGAATGTGAACAGTAATTTTGGGTAGACTTGGTGGGGTGGATACATTCCAGGCAGGAGGAACAACTTGAGCGAGTCAAGAAGGCATCCTACAACCAAGCATTTGGGAGCAGGAGGTTGGGTGTGGATGTGGCAGGTAAGGCAAGAGATGAGGCTGGAGAACTGATACCAGGAGGGCCTGGTATGGAGCCTCCAGAGGTTGGACCTTACTCTTTAGCAGTATGGACCCCTGGAGAGTTTTAGAAGGATCCCCCTGGGGATTAAAGTGAGACTGGAGGCAGGGAGGCCAGTTAGGAGGCCAATATAGTCATCCACTCAAGACATAAAACATGATATAAAGTAGTAGGAAGAGAGGAAGGGAAGGTTTGAGGACTTGGTCATTACGTGGATGTTGGGGCTTATAGGGCAGGAAACAATTGAGGATTCTTCTATTATACATTCCTTCAGTAAGTTCGTCTTCACATGTAAAGTACCTAAAGTACCGTGTGGGCACAAAGATGAGACAGACATTGATTCTCCCCGTTGAGAAACAATAGTTGAGAAGGACAGCAGTCTCTAGTCAGGTCTATATTAGCTGCAAGTGACAAAAAAAGGGACAGCGGGAGGGAGGAAGGGAGAGAGGGAGGGAGGAAGAGAGAAGACATGGGAGGTATTTAATGGCGCTCATACACTGGAAAGTTCCAGCAGGTAGAGCTTCAGGCAAAGCTGGATCTAGGTACTCAGTCTCTTTAGGAATCCACTCGTCTCCATCATGTCTTACCTTTTCTTTGCATGGATTTCATTTTTTTTGTGACTAAGAGTTTATTCAGTATTTTTGCTGTCTTAAAAAAAAGTAACCTGATGCAAATAGAGTTGTTTTTCTGTACAGCATTAGTTTCTAGTATGGCTAACAATGCTATATCCCTTCTTTGTTTCTTACAGATTGTTTTTATTTTTTGAGCTTTTTGGTTTTGGCCTTGAAGCTTTTATTTAAAAAATTTTTAAATTGCAGCCAAAAAGCCCCATACAGCATAAAATTTACCATCTAAACCATTTTTAAATGTACACTTCAGTAGTGTTATTTATGTTCACATTTTGTAGACTTCATTTTAAGGCAGGTTTTCTCTAACATTTCTAAACTGATATCTGATACCAGCTTAACAACCCCAGTGGAAAGAGTGACAATTCTGAGACTGTTTTTTATTGGCCCAGTTTGGGCCATGTGCCCACACTTAGCTGATTGCTGTGGCGGTCATGATCATCTGAGATTGCAGGAGAGGTGGTCAAAAGGAGAGGAAGGTCCCATTTATTACTGATAAATGGGAAAGTGGTCGTCCCCTGCAGGCAGAGACCTAAGCATGGGTAACTTCTGCAGGGAGGAACTGTTGGGTTCCATGGGAAGCGTGCATGTAAAATGCTGCATAACTTGAGCACCTACTGTGTGAGGTGCTGTGCAAGGGTTGTGGTTGTCCAAAAAGGTTCATATTTGCCCCCATGGAGCTTTCAGCTAGTTGGGGAGAGAAGAGCTGGCCAGAGATTACCAAAATACAGTGTAGAAAATGGTGAGCACCAGGAGAGTGGATGTTTTTCTTCTAACAACTGCAAGTGTAACCAAGTAACCCCATCTTCAGGCCAGAATTCATTGTTGCCCAGGTGGTATTGGGTCCAGATAGTATTATGGTAAAAGATCCTCTTTTTCCTAGTCATGGGCTTACAACTGTATGCTTTTCAATTAACCAAAATGCACCCCAAGGGGCTCTTTGAGGGGCCAGAGACCTTGTTGCCAATGTCCAATCCTATTCCCTCTTTAAATCCAAGGCCCAGGAACAGAATGGAGCCCCTGAAAATGAGGCTTGTGGAACAGCAAAGTGAAGGGAAGGGGAGAAACTTGTCCTTGCATTTTACGGAGGAGATAAGAGTATGAAATTTCTGGCTGGCTTTTGCAGCACAGCCAGGTTCTCCAAGAGTGGCATAACAGAGAGAATGGGAAGAGAGAGGAAAAAGTAGAGTGACAGAAGAGGAGCTTGAGAGCCTTCCAGCCACCACACGGTGCAGGGATACCCTTGCTACCCTCATTTATCCCCGGTCAGGGAGGGCCTCAGTGCCCGGTGCGGCGGAGGAGCGATCCCTCCCACTGCCGCAGGTCACCGGTTGAGGTGAACGGTTTCCACCCGGAGGGAGCTCAGGAAAGAAAGAAATCAGCCGGTACACAGTCATTACATTCACACAAACAAACGGCGTGCTTCCAAACAAAATCCCCGTCTGAGTAGAGGGACTCCAGGGCCTGAGTGGAGTTCTGAACCCCCTGCCTCAGCTGGAGATAACCTTGACAGGCAGCTGAGTCCCTATAGTGCCACAGATGGAAATGCTCAAAATGCCCAAATGATGCCAGTAGCGGCCAAGTCTTCACAGAGTGAAGTCCCAGGGACACCCAGAAGAGACAGAAAAACATCAGGTAGAGTCTAGCTTGCTCACGCAGTTTCAGGGTTGCTGGCTTCTTCAGAGGTCACTTTCTTTGTACCAGTGAAGCATTGGAGGCAGCAGATGTCATGCCAGGGGGTGAAAGGGAGGTTCCCCAAAACAAGAACATTTTGGCAGCTGCTGAGAAATCCCCTTAACATTTCTATTCTAGAGTCCAGTAGCCAGGAGCAGCTGGCGCTCCCAGGCATCCCCCACCTTGCCTGATAGTGAAACCAGGCTGATAGGCTCAGTCATCCGAAGTGTGCTGCAGTCCTCATAGGGGCCACCAAAATTGTAACTGAAATGCAGTTCAGTCACTCGCCACTTGCAGAGTCCAATTAACAAGAGTGAGGTCTGGAATAAAGAAAGTCACTTTATTCCAAAGCTTAGCTTAGGGGAAGAGGTACAGGCTCCTGCCTTAAAAGATAACCACTTCACTTCCTGGGCAAAAAGCCGGGGCTTTTAAAGGGGGACTTGGCATGAATGCCATGCAGAGGAGGGAGCAAGCAGGTGCAGGGTCTGCATGACTTGCCTTGGTGCCTTACCTAGCAGGTAGTCGAGCTGGCACCTTCGTGGGCAGAGCCAGGTTGTAAAGTGAGCATTGCTTCAAGATACTCTCCGGTTGGGAGAGAGTTCCTTCTCAGTCACACTTGAGGATGTGAATTGACTGTTATCTCTAGAGGCAGTCTCCTGGTGGGAAAGTTCTGGCTCTGGAGCTTCTAAGTCAGCACATGGATAAGCTTGCTGTGTAGGGAGTGTCTGGTGAAGGGAAGGTAAAGGTTTTGCATTTCTAAAGAGCTAAGTAGGAAGTGGGGAACAGGAAAAGGAAAGAGGAAAGAAAAAAATACGTTTTTTTAAAAAACCTCCTTTTGCTTAGAAAAATGGGGATACTCCATTACAGAGGAGGGGTGAGGAGTGGCTTCCCGGGGAGTTGGGCTGGGGTGATGCAATGTGATTCCCCACGTGCTGTCCCATCGCTTACTCCCAGCCACTGCTAACACCACCGTCGCTTCAGCTTCCTTCTCCCCTCCGCAGACCTCCGCCTCCTCCTGGCTGCACCAGAGTGTGTGCCCCCTCGGATGAGCCCACCCTGGGCCCATGGGGAGGGCCTGGAGTCAGGGGGCCCGAGCAGGGCAGGTCTGAGGCGCCCTCTTCCTCCTGCAGGCCTCTCTCTGGAACGCCTACCCAACTCCATCGCTTCCCGCTTCCGCCTGACGGAGAGGGAGGAGGAAGTGATCACCTGTTTTGAGAGGGCATCCTGGATCGCTCAGGTGTTCCTGCAGGAATTGGAGAAGGTGAGCTGGAAATAACACCGTGGTAGGAGCTGCTGTCTATTGAGCACCTGTATCTACAGATCCCACTAAACCCATAGGTCACCTGCGTGCTAATTAGAAGGCACCTTCTCTGTCCCCCAAAGAACTCTACTTCATAGGTTGGAGAACTCATTATAGTATACTGATTCCACTAGAATGAGACTCTTTACTGGAAAGTAGTTTAATAGATAGATGAGTCCATGCCATCTGCTAGGCACCAGGAACTCCTTGGTGAGCTCATCTTGCAGCACCAAACATGACAGCCCTGTTTGTATCCATTACCTTGTTGACTCCTCACAGCCACCCCTGAGGTGGGTGTTGTACTTATCCCTGTTTAATAGATGAGCTTTAGGAGATTGAATCATTTGCTCACCATTCGTTCCCTGGCAGGGGTGGAGTCCGCCTGGGTCTTGCAGCTGGACATCCTTCCCTGCTCTCCGTGTCCCAGAAGCTCCTCCCTGGATCCTGTGGGGAAGCAGGATCTTGGGATTCCTTCTCCAAGCCTTTCAGAGGCTGGTGAAAGAGCTGGTCACCAGGGCCCTGGCAGTTTTCAGATCTCCCTCCCTCTCCATTCCCTTTGGTGGGTCTGGGTTAACTGTCTGCAGGGTGTCAAGTACAGGTGGTAGCAGCGTTTGTGGTAAGTATCCCAGCCCTTCCCCTTCTGGGAGGCTCTGGTTTATTTATTTTTTTTTGCTTTTAATTTTTATGCATTTTATTAATTATTATTTTTTAGATGGATTCTTGCTCTGTCACCCAGGCTGGAGTTCAGTGGCACGATCTCAGCTCACTGCAACCTCCGCCTCTGGGTTCAAGTGATTCTTCTGCCTCAGCCTCTTGAGTAGCTGGAACTATAGGCATCTGCCACCATTTTTGTATTTTTAGTAGAGACATGGTTTTCACCATGTTGGCCAGGCAGGGTTTCACCATGTTGGCCAGGCTGACCTCAGGTGATCTGCCTGCCTCAGTCTCCCAAAGTTCTGGGATTATAGGCCCGTGCCCGGCCTCCGTTTTATTCTTTTTCCCTCCACATCTTAATACTATGCCATGAGGGGTCCTTAGTTCAATGCTAAGGGGACAGGAAACTATTCAACAGAGATCCTGCTAGCCCTTCTTGAGTGCCTGCTTTTGTGTCAGACACAACTCCAAGCACTTTACATTCATTCTGTGATTTAACCCTCACACTGACTGGATGAAATAGGCCCTGTTGAGGAGGAGTTAGCCTGCCAGAGCTTACCTCATTAATAAGTGGTATTGGCAGGATTTGAACCCAGGGAGTGTGGCTCTGAATGCTCGCAGGGAAGATATTGGGGGTGATGCTTAGGTATGCTGTGGAGTAGATATTTAACATGTTAGATGGAAGGTTCTAGAGCAGAGTAGATTAGGGTTGGTGCCCTGAAGGAGGAGGTGGTCATGGACTGAGAGACTTAGAGCCCAGGAGACACTTGCACCTCACCTGCCTTGGCAGATGCCAAAATGTCAGTCCGGTACCCATTTTTGTGATGGGCCATTTTGGAGGAGTCTACCCCAGGCCAGGTCATTTCCCCTAGAGCAGGATTCTCAACCTCAGTGCTGTTGATATTTGGGACTGGAGAATTCTTTGTTGGTGGTGGGGGCGGGGGGCTGCCGTGTATATTATAGGATATTTAGCAGCATCCGTGGCCTCTCCCCACTATGCCAGTAGCACTATCCCCCTCGTGTGACAACCAAAAATGTCTTCAGTTACTGACAACTGTCCCCTGAGGGCAAAGTCACCCCCCTGCTGACAGCCACTGCTCTAGAAGATGTCTCCTTGATTGGACTTCAGGAGGAAAGGAGAAGTGACTGATGGGCTCAGCAAATCTAGGACTTGAGTGCCTGTTCTCTGGCAGAGGCCACTTAGAGACTCAGCATGGTTGAGCTGACCTCCACCAAAGAGGAATGGGTCACTGCTAGACAGTAGTAGTGTTTTAGGAGTTTTTCATGTTTGCATTGCATGTGGTTGGGAGGAAACTTTCATGGAAGAGATAACATCTGCTGCTCATCTGGAAGCCTAGGCTTTGGACTTTCAAAAGGGGATTAAGGGGATGAGCTATAGTGCCAGGCACTGTACTGTCCCTATCAAATGTCTGATGATGATGTCCAGGGCCGGAATCAGTGCCTGGTAGCAGTGGGCAGACAAATGGGGCCCTATAGTTGTTATCTTAAGTTGAGGGAGGGCAGGCCATAGAACCTTGTGCACCCTCAGAAATGCTGTGTGTCCCTCCTGAGACCTAGTCCTGACCTCTAAGGAACTAAGACCCTCTCTTAAATCTACTCTGAATTCTGAAAGAGGAGGCGGATGCCTCAGATTTTTTTCCCCTCAGATTAGACAAAGGAAATGGTATACAGAAGGCAGGCCAGTCTTGCTGGGCTGGAGGACCCTGTTAGGGCTGAGGCTTTTAAGCAACAGCTCAGTTAATGATGTAATTGTTCCTCAGCTTTTCCTGGAACCAGGGGGTGTCTCAGTTCTCTGGATGTTCTGATGTTCCATGCTTGTTTGACAGGGACAGTACAGTGCCTGGCAGGCACTCAGATGTTTGTGGAATGAATTAACTGATACATAGTGCAAATAGCCTGGAATCCGTTCCTGGCTAGGCTTGAGTTTGAGGTCCAGACTGACACCAGCTTTGTGACTTTATGCATTAAATTATTATTGATGGATTGATTGGGATAGAGTCTCACTCTTTTGCCCAGGATGGTCTGGAACTCCTGGCCTCAAGTGATTCTCTTGCCTCGGCCTCCCAAAGTGCTGGGATTACAGATGTGAGCCACCACGTCTAATTTACGCTTTTGACCTTAGACATTTTCTGAGCCTCAGTTTCCTCATCGATGAAATGCAAATAAAACCAGCCCTGTAGGACAGTTGTGAGACATAAATAAGATTTGGGCTTGGGTGGCGATTTTGTAAGAGTTTCATTTCCCCTTCTCTTTCCTTAACTGGAGGTGAGGTGTGGACAGCAGTGAGACTAAGGAGACAGCTCCTGTCCTGTGGGAGTGAAGTCTGGTAGGAGCTGAGGTTTGCATACACAGAACAGGGCAGCAATGCTGCATGAATTGGTCTCTCTACCACGTGCTCAGACAATGAGTGCTGTCTGGTTGAAGAGCGAGTGCTCAGCATGGCTCTGTACAGACAGGGAAGTCATCCTGCAGTAGGGGGTAAGAATGGAGAGGGGAACCTGACTGCGCTGGCTCTGCCACCACCCCTCAACCTGAGTGGCCTTGGGGCAGGAAGAGACCCTCTCTGTTCTCACCTGTGAAATGGAAATGATGACTGTTCCTGCTTAGTAGAGCTGCTCTAAGGACTAAGTGAGTTAATGAATTTAAAGCTCTGTGATTGTTGAATGAATATTAGGGGCTTAGTGTGGTGGCTCATGCCTATAATCTCATCACTTTAGGAGGCCGAGGTGGGAGGATTGCTTAAGCCCAGGAGTTCGAGATCAGCCTGGGCAATATAGTAAGACCCTGTTTCTTAAAAAAAAAAAAAAAAAAAAAAAAAAAAAAAAAAAAAAAAAACACAGGGCTTGTGGGCATCTAACAGTTGGATAGGGAGAGAATGCTTTAGACATATTTTGAGTTAAAGCAAGTGAGATGGAGCCTGGTCTGAGAATTGCAGCAATGTGCCCCTGAACAGCAGGGACTGGGATGGTGATGAGGCCACCTCCTCTTGCTGAGTGACCCCCTGCTTCAGAACTTTGAGACAATGGCTCTCTCTCTGTTCCCCTTCCCAGACCACAAATAACAGCACGTCGAGGCATCTGAAAGGCTGTCACCCGGTTGACTATGAGCTCACCTACTTCCTGGAAGCTGCCCTCCAGAGCGCCTATGTGAAAAACCTGAAGAAGGGGTAGGTCACTGGTAGTTGAATGAGTGTGGGAACAATTCCCCTGGGCTGAGACTTTTGACGTGGCCTTAAGGCTGCTCTCTCCCTCTTCTCTGGCCTGTGCACACATCCTCTCCCAGGAGGATCAGTGGGGACTGGCTTGTGTCACATCTTGTCAGACAGGAGTGTGCAGAGGCGTTCTCAGTGGGAAGGACCACGCTTCAGGAAGCCACGGAAGCAATAAAGCCTGTGTGTGCTCAGGGGAGACTGTCAAGAAGAGAAACAGGAATGGGCATCTCAAGAGGGTAGGGTAGAGGGCTGTTGAAAAAGCAAAGGATAGTGAGCTGGCCAGTGGATCTTGTTTTGTCCACTGTCGTCTGCGGTGTGGATGAAGTTATTTGGTTCCTCTGAGCCTCACGCTCCCCAAAAACCCAATGGGAAGGCAGATATCTGTTCATTCCAGCTTTTAAGGAGTGGTGAGGGATGAGGGAAAGTATGGTAGAGGTAAAGTTCTGGCGTCACACCAGGGCTGTGGCTGTCCCTGCTGACAAGGCAGCAGAAATGCTTGTTTTCCTGTGGGTTGTGTTGAGGTCCTTCGGAATACTGGCCTATCTGAGATCTAAGAGCCACAGTGCCTGGAATGCCTTCCGTAGGCTTTTGCTCCTGGGTCTCTTGAGTTCCCTCAGTATTTATTGATCATTACCTTTACCATCTTAGAAAAAGGGAAGTGGCAGGATAATAGGATCATCGTAGGGAGAAGGTCAGCAGTAAGACATATGAATAAAGATCTCTGTGACATGAATAAGTTTAAGGAAAAGTGCTGTGCCTTGAGACGCATATGCAGATATCTCCATAAACCTTTTTAGTGCATAAAGAGCAGCATTGCGCTAGCACATCCCACCTTCAGCCCTAAGGCGGTTTTCTCCTTTCTCAGTAAACAACATACAATCGAGTTTTACACCTCGATGCTCCATTGCCCAGGGACGGGCAGGAGACAGATGCTTTTCTCTATCTCAACTGCCAAGAGGCCTTCTTTCCTCTTATATTAATCCTCCTCAGCACAGACCCTTCACGGGTGTCAGGCTGGGGGACGATAGGTCTTTCCCTTCCCACGAGGCCATATTTCAGACTATCACACGGGGAGCAACCTTGGACAATACCTAGTTTTCCTAGGCAGAGGTCCCTGCGACCTTTGGCAGTGAACGTGTCCCTGGGTACGTGAGATTAAGAGAATAGTGATGACTTTTCACAAGCATACTGCCTTCAGGCACTTGTTTAACAAAGCACATCCTGCACAGCCCAAAATCCGTTAAACTTTGAGTCACCACAGCACATGTCTCTTGCAAGGACAAGGTTGGGAGTAGGGTCACCGATTAACAGCATCTCAAATACAGAACAAAATGGAGTGTCTTATGTCTATTTCTTTCTGTATAGACACAGTAACAGTCTGATCTCTCTTTCTTTTCGCCACAACTTGTTTAGTAGAATAAAGCAAACTTACTGTTTTCTTCTACCTGATACTCTCTCTCTTTTTTTTTTTTTAAAGACAGATCTTGCTCTGACATCCAGGCTGGAGTGCAATGGTGTGATCTCAGCTCACTGCAACTCCCGCCTTCTGGGCTCAGGTGATCTTCCCACCTTAGCCTCCTGAGTAGCTGGGACGACAGGCATGCACCATCACACCTGGCTAATTTTTTGTATTTTTTGTAGAGAGGGAGTTGCACTTTGTTGCCCAGGCTGGTCTCAAACTCTTGGACTCAAGTGATCTCCTGCCTCAGCCTCCTAAAGTGCTGGGATTACAGGCGTGAGCCACTGTGCCTGGCCCTACTTTATACTCAGTACAACACAGGTCATTTCTGTGACCAAATGTGGGGTTTTTTTCCCCCACTCACAACCAGTTCTCTGACACCAGCTGGGTTTCCTACAATTAAATTCACCTCTGATGCTTGATCTGGGCCCTGGCAGGGGCAGGGGAAATGGAAGGGGTCTGGGAGGGGCACAGAGGCTCAGTCCCTTGAGAGACTGCCTTCCATAGCAGACACCAGTCACAAGTAGCAGGTCCCCAGATTACCAGCAACTTCTGTCTGAATTGGCTACAAACAGACAGAAGTTGGTTCCATAAGTTGCAGAGGAGCTCATGGAACCCAGGAGAGCAGTTTACTTGCTAGATGACTGGTGTACAGTACCACATAAAATGGTACAGCCTAGCCAGGTGGAAGAGGTGCATAGGGTTAGGTATGCGGAAGGCATGCGGAGCATCCAGGCCCCCTCCGGATGCACCACTGCTGCATGTCCAGCAACCTGGAAGCTCTCCAAGCCCTGTGCTTTTGGGTTTTTATGGCTGCTCCATTATGTAGGCATGTTGTATTAAATCACTGGCCACTGGTGATCACCTCAACCTTCAGCCCCTCTCTGGCCCCTGACAGAAAAAATTTGCTGATCTATCCCCCAACTTTAAATAGTCACTTTTAATATTTTGATACATGTCTTTCATGTTTTTCTATGCATAGATACACAGATGTTTTTTTTTTTCAACAACCACCACAAAATAGTATCCTAGAGGACACACTGCTTGTAGCTTGCTCTTTCCACCCAGGCTTGGCTGTGAGCCTCTTTCCTTCCTGCTTATCTCCCTTCCCCACAAAGTTGCTTGATGTGGGGGTCGAGGAGGAGGTGGGCCAAGTCCACTCCTGCAGGTGGGCTCAGGGCTATGTGGGGCTGGGCACATAGTGGACTTGTGGCAGGTCAGGCTTGATCTGGGCCCTGGTGGGGACAGGGGAAATGGGAGGAGTCTGGGAGGGGCAAAGAGGGTGGGATGAGGCTGAGGATTGTAGGACAGCAGGAATCTGCAGGAGAGGGTCCATGGCCAAATAAGTTTGGGAAACAATGGATTGGAGACCTCTGAGACTCTCTAGAACTGGAGCCTGAAGGTGAGTCATGCATCTCCAGGAGGCAGCAAAGGCCTGTGAAGCTGCTGGCTGTTCGATGTGGTGCCCTTGTCTGGAATGGGTCTCCAGGTGCTCTGGGACTGCCAGGGGAGCATTCTGACCAAAGCACACAGGTCTGGCCCAGGCAGCTTTTCCATCTAGCAGGTATCCCTGCCCAACAGAGCTGAATATCAGTAACCTTAAGCTTGAGTTCTCAATTGGCTGGAAGAGAAGGAGGTGGAGTTGTTTGTCCAGAATGTGGAACAGGCCATGGTGACGTCACTTCCAGGAGGCAGTGGCTGTGATGACTGCAGTAGGCAGGTGGACCTGGGCCTTGGGGAGGCAGACCTGCCCTAGCAGGACCATTGGCCCAGGGGAGGCCTATGTCCTCTTCCTTCTCTTTCTCTCCACCCTGCCCTTGCTGTTGTGGGGGCAGGAACTGCACGTCCTTATCTTCCAAATGGAAAGATTAGGGTGGAAGGAGCCGTGAGCAGTGGCTCACATATGTAATCCCAGCACTTTGGGAGGCTGAGGCGGGAGGATCGCCTGAGTCCAGGAGTTTGAGGCCAGCCTGGGCAACATAGGGAGACTTTGTCTCTACAAAAAATAAACAAAATGGGCCAGGCTTAGTGGCATGCGCCTGTAGTCTCAGCTACTTGGGAGGCTGAGGTGGGAGGATCATCTGAGCCTGGGAGGCGGAGGTTTCCATGAGCTGTGATTGTGCCACTGCACTATAGCCTGAGTAGCAGAGTGAGACCCTGTGTCAAGAAAAAAAAAAAAAAAAAAGAATAGGTTGGAAGGGCCCCTTCCAACTGGGAAACAGGCTGCTTCTCTTTCTCTCCTCATGCCTGGCAGACAGGAGAGTAAGAAGCACAGCTGTGGAGTCAGCACCCCTGGGAGTGAATCCCAGCTCTTATGACAAGCATGTGTGTGCATGGGCAAGTCCCTTGAGCTCTCTGAACCTCTGCTTTCCTTACCTGTAAGGTGGTGGTGAGGACCATGCCTGCCTTCTCATAGCGTTGTTGTGGGGATCATATTATATGTGAACACCCACCCACCCACCCACCAGGGTGCCTGGTAGATCACAGCTGCCTAGAATTCATGCCTGTAATTCCACAGCTTTGGGAGGCCGTGGTGGGAGGATTGCTGGAGCCCACAAGTTTGAGTCCAGCCTGGACAACATAGTGAGACCGTCTCTACAAAAAAAATTATTTTTAATTAGCTGGACATCGTGGTGTGCACCTGTGGTCCTAGCTGCTCGGAAGGCTGAGATAGGAAGGTTGCTTGAGCCCAGGAGATCGAGGCTGCAGTGAGCCATGATGACGCCATTGCACTTCAGCCTGGGCAACACAGCAAGACCCTGTCTCAAAAAAAAAAAAATACAAATAAAGGAAAAGAAAAGGAAAATCAAAGCCAGTATTATCATTTGTTTTTATTATTTTTGTGTAGTCCATAGCTAGACAGGCTGCTGGCCCAAACATGAGCCACCTTTTGTTTTCTTTCTGTAATTTCTCAAGTGGTAGGCCAGGGAGGTGGTGGTGTCTCTGTTTGGAATGTGTGACTGTGGAGGCTGGGAGAGAAGGCAGTTCACCCGCAAGGGTAGGACCCACTGTGGAGTCCTGGGCTCCTTGAACCACCTGTGCCAGAGGTGGGGCTGAGGACAGCCCAGGGGCACTGAGAAGTGCAGCTTCCTTGCTCCACCTCCACCATCTGCTTTTTTGATCCTTTTTTGGTTGCTGAGCTTTGGTTTCAGAGAAACAGTGGTCCGGAGTCCTAGTTCCTGTTTTCATGGCCCGGCAGTTGAAGCTGGAGACCACCACTCCCCCACGGCTGCTACTTGGAGCCCCCTTGTCTCCTTCTGCCAGTTGTGAGCTCCCAGGGATGAGTCTGGGGGACCCGAAGAGAGGTCGTCCTCAGCTCTGCCTGCGGGAGATTTGGGAGGAGCAGGGGTCACCATTCTAACTCCTCAGTAATTTATGATGAGGACCTGGGGCAGTTGTGCCTGTAAGGCAGAGGTGGCCTGCCACCTGTTTTTTTGTAAATAAACTTCTGTTAGAACACAGCCATGCCCATTCATTTACATATAATCTCACCACAGACTTGAGTAGCCGCATTTGGGACCTTATGGGAAAGTCTGTAAAATTTGCTGTCTTTATTTGCCCTTTAGAGAAAAACAGTTTGCTGGCCCCTGCACTACAGAGGTTAAGGAGTCCTCAATTCCTCCCTCCCAAGGACCTGCATAGGCACGAAGGCCAGAGGGGCTGTTCTTATCTATGAAAGCTTCCTGGAGTGGGGAGGGTGGGGAGGGGACAGTTCTAATTTCAATACTCCATCTCCTTCATTCATCCATTTCAGGGATATTTCTTAGGATAATGCATGCCCCTTAGGAAGTGCTAAATTCACACCAGGCACCTGCATATGTGTTAGTCCTGCCAGTATTCCCTGAGGGAAACGCCATAGTTAGCATCCCTGCTTCACAGATGGGAAATCGAGGCACAGGGAACAAAAGTGACTTGTCCTCAGTAGAGCCAGGATTCTGTGCGCAGGGCCCGCCCGGCTGACTTTCTTAGCTGGCGGTCTTATCTGATAGGCTACCTACCCACAGCAGGAATTCTGTTACTGAGCCCCTGGGCCACCACCCTTGGGGTGCTGCTAACCTAGTGTGGGTTCCCCAAGGATGCTCATGCCCTGCAGGTGCTATGTCCCAGCTTCTGGTGTGAAAACTTTGGTGGGTGCTCTCGCCATCTGGAGGAAGTAAGGGTGAGGCCCCGGGGGTGGAGGCTACTCTGTGGCCCTGAACAGGTTCCCCATCTGCCCCCTGTAGTTGGCTTCCTCCCCTCTAAGTGCTTCTGTTTGTCCATGTCCCAGAGGGTGCAAGGGTCCAGTGAGAGGGAAGGAATGCAAAACACCTGGAGTATTTTCACAGCTATTAACTTCCTCTCCATTGAGAGCCCCCCCACAGCCACCTGTAGGGGTTGCCTGCTCCCCTTCCCCACAGCTGAATTTTCTGCAGGTATGACTTTAAGGTGAACATCAAGGACAGCCAGGAGGGAAAGAGGGGAGAGAGACCAGCTTCTGCTGCGGGCCTGGCTGGACCATGTGTTTGGTGTACAGTGCTCTGGGAAGGCCAGGTGACCCCATTCACTAGTGAGGGAGGCTTGGAGAGGTTGAGTCACTTGCCCGAGCTCACCCACTGGGATTCCAGCTTCGAGCCTGAGCGGCCTGAAAACTCATGCCATTTCCAAATTTGGGGGCGTGGAAGGACAGCCTGGGGAGCGCATGGGTGTGTGGGAGAAGCCAGGGCCTGGTGATGGCTGGGAGCATAGAGCCGATCCACGGTGTGCTGACTCCCACCTCTCTGGGACCCTGAATCACCATTCTCAAAGGGTGTCTCCCCTTCTTGGGGGTGGTCCCGCCCTTCCCAGAGCCTGCTTCCCCTTCTGCACTCTGTGCTGAAGCCACGGGAGGGTTGTGGGTCTGTGTGTATGCAATGCAGCAGAAGCCACGGGAGGGTTGTGGGTCTGTGTGTATGCAATGCAGCAGAAGCCACGGGAGGGTTGTGGGTCTGTGTGTATGCAATGCAGCAGAAGCCACGGGAGGGTTGTGGGTCTGTGTGTATGCAATGCAGCAGAAGCCACGGGAGTGTTGTAGGTCTGTGTGTATGCAATGCAGCAGAAGCCACGGGAGTGTTGTGGGTCTGTGTGTATGCAATGCAGCAGAAGCCACGGGAGGGTTGTGGGTCTGTGTGTATGCAATGCAGCAGAAGCCACGGGAGGGTTGTGGGTCTGTGTGTATGCAATGCAGCAGTGGGCGGAGGGGTTGACTCACCATCACCCCCCAGAACGCCCAAGCAATTTCAGTCACTTTCTGTTGCGGTAGCTCCACCCCCTCCCTTCCTCTTCTTTCTTCCTGAGGCACACATTTTGGTCCTTACAGCCAGGATCCTGGCTCCACCCCGCCCCAACCTCACCACCCTGAAGAGGGGTAGAAATTGAGTCATCATTTCTTTTCAAGGAAACAGCCC
This sequence comes from Chlorocebus sabaeus, assembly GCF_047675955.1. NCBI lineage: Eukaryota > Metazoa > Chordata > Mammalia > Primates > Cercopithecidae > Chlorocebus > Chlorocebus sabaeus. The sequence goes on from NC_132917.1 coordinate 46,777,127, forward strand.
AAACATTTGAAAGTCTTGAAAGTCTTGGCGTGTAAGTAGCAGTCCCAGGACACGTGGCCATTACTCAGCCCCTCTGTCTATTTCCTGTGGCCCATCCAGCCCAGAGGAGCTGGAGTTGCAGCCTGTGTGCCTGGCTGGGCTGTAAATAATTTCCGTGCGCCTTTCCTCATAATTGTGGCTAATATTTGTTGAATACTTACTCCATGCCAGGCTGAATGTGAATGCCTTTCTGTATAATCCTGTGAAGCAGGAACTAATAAAATCCCCATTTTACTGAAGAAAGGAGAGGTTAAGTAACTCGCCCAAAGTCGGAACTCACAAATGTAAACCCCATGAGCCTGGTGCTGAAGCTGGGTCTGTCCAGCCCACGGCACCACGGCATGTCTACATCAGTGAGCCTGTGTAGTACCACATTGTCCCTTGGGCACAGTGATATCCTCGTAGGTGAATCGTCAGTTCCAGTATTTTTTTAATATATTTGTTAGGAAGTTAAAAAATAATATAAAGATATCTTAGCCCAGGGTTGCTCAGCCTCAGCACTGTTGATATTTTGAGCCAGGTAACTTCATTGTGGGGCTCTCCTATACATTGTAGGTTTTAGCAACATCTCTGGCTTCCACCCACTAGATGCCAGGAACACCATCCCTCCACTTCCCCCACTGCCCCCACTCCCCCTGGCCAAAAGTGACACTGGAAATGGTTCCAGACATTGGCACATGCCCTGGGTGGGGGCACAGTTGCCCCCAGTTGAGAACCACTGTCTTAGCTTAAGGTGCTAGAAGCAGAATACCTGTCAGATACTGACATCAGCTCATCTGCATTAGGGCAGCTCTGAACGGTCTGTTAAAGGGCTGCGGAGTCAGGGCAGCATTTTCTGCTGGTTACATTCCATCCTGCCCGCCTGGGCTCTTGGGATGTTTGGGAAGCAGGGAGAAACCCTTCTCGGTGTTCAGGGAGCTCACTACCCCATGAGGGGAGTCAGGTTTAGGTGATGAAGCCCAGAGAAAGGCCCTCAGTTCCTGTCCCGGGTTGCCTCCGAGTGCCTGCTATGGGCCAGACGCCCGGCCCTCACTGCGGGGTTCAAGCTGTGGCCAGGAGGAGGTCCCCTCCCGTGGTGGAGTGACCATCCCAGAGGGGAGCCTGTGGTGGAAACGGTCAGGCAGTGCTCTGTGCTGGGAGGGAAAGAGCAGAGAGGTGGGGGTGCTGCCTGGGCTGGGGTGGACCCTGAAGGTGTCTGAGGAGCAGTTCACCCCAAGGGGCCAAGAGTGGAGCAGAGGTGCTGCAGTTCCTCAGGGGCCCAGGGAGAGGGAGAGATGGTGGAGCGTGCCTCCTGCTTGAGCTCATTCCCACATGGGCCTGGGTGGACCCAGCTGCCAGCGAGCCTAAGGAGACCCTGCTGAGAACAGGGTGGAGCTAGATGGCCACAGGCAGTGTCCCCCCCCAGAGTTCAGCTTATCCCTCCCATTGAGGACTTGACCTAATTTAAAGAGTGTGCTGTTGTCCACTGTGTATGGTGGGTGGCAATTGCTGGACCCCAGACGCTTTCCTTGGAGCTTCAGGAAAGCCTGAGCCTCCCCTTCTCTGGCTAAGCCTGAGACTGCTACTCAGTTCCACATCAGGATGTCTGAGGGATGTTAATTTCCTCCAGGAGCCTTGCCCTATTGATTCAGCGGCTGATTCCCCCAGATGGCTCTTGCCCCTTGCTCTGTGGCTGATGACAGGGTTCCTAATTGAGCTAGAACTGAAGGCACAGGCCTGAAAGGGCCATCAGGAATTAGGAGGCCCCAGTGCAAAGGAGCCAGCGCTGGGTGGGGGTGGAGGGCATCTCTTTCCCTTACCACCACTAGAGGGCAGCCGTGGACTCTGTTTGGAGCCTCGCCCCAGGCAGTTCGGCCACCTGGTTGCCAGGAGGGGGCACCTTTCTGACATGTTTTTTTGGGAGGTGGGCAATGGCCGCTGGGCCCAGGGCTCAAACTATAGGGGAGGCTCCAGAAATAAGCTTGGTTTTGTTTTACATGAAACTGCTCCAGGGGTGAAGCAGTGGGGGCCTGGAAGGGCAGGGGGGGACCTTTCAGTGCCAGGGAAGCTAGTTGTCCCTGTCAGTGGCTCTGACTGCACTAGGACGAGTGCCTGGGCATCTCCCAAGAACAAGAACATGAGCCGACTCTGTTCCTTTACCCAGAGTGGGCAACAGACCATTTCTCTCTGAGTTGGTTTTTCCCTTCCTTCCGCCTAGACCTGGCAGCAGCTATTCTTTGCCCTGGGCCCAGAGTGAGCTTGGTCCATGCACGTTGAACCAGGTGGGCTGTATGTTTTGTGCTTGTTCTTGTAATTTTTTTAAGTTTGTAAAGCAACATGTGCTCACTGCACCAAAATCAAACAATAGAGAAGGGAGTGGATGTGTTTTCTAAGGGAGTTCCCCAGGACTTTGGCAGGTTGTTCAGGCGTATGAAAGCACTGTCCCTTTCCGTGTGTGTGTGTGTGTGTGTGCGTGTGCGCGCTCCACCTTTCCAGCTGGATGCCAAGTTGGAGAGGCAGCAAAGGCACCTTAGAAAGCCCAGCCTGCTGTTTGCCATGACCCCCATGAGGGGTTCCATCAGTAATTTTGCCTTGTTCTAGCAGCCACCTGGTATCTGCAGGGCTAGGGGAGGACAGGAGTCAGACTGTTCTCACAAATCTGGGGTTCCGGGGCCACAGTCACCCAGCAGTGAATCCCGTTCTGAGAGCCTCCTGGTGCTCTGTGTCATGCTTTGGGGCACAGGGTAACCTCTGAGGCCCATTCCAGCCTCTCTGAATGCACAGCCTTTGTCCACTCTTAGCACCACCTCCTCAACCTTCCCCACTTCCATCCCCCACCTCACTAGAAAGGAAAGAGCCCGGCACCTGGACGACATCCTCAGTGCCACAGGAGGGAAATGTCACAGCCCTATTCTGGGCTGGGAGTGAAGAGGAATCCTCTGTTTGAAACAGAGAATTTGGGTCTGCAACAGGAGCGAACAGTTTGATGACCATTTGAACTTCACCTGACCTTGTCCCCTGATTCATCCGTTCAGCTGTTGGGATCTGCCAACTGGCTATGCTCTTCTGGGTCTTTGACCGGTAACCTTTCATACACAGTTAGCAGTACTGGCCCTGAAATGGGGACATCTGGCCAGGGCCATAGGCACTAGTATCTGTTTAGGTGCCATTCAGCCATCAGTTCCATGTAGTTTCTCATTCTCTGTTTCAGCTCAAACCCAGTCTTCCCCAAATATTTTTTCAACACTTACTGTATGGAAAACACTTGGCCAAGCTCTATTGTGAGCAGAGCTGATGACCAGGCACTTGGTAGGCAGCTGGCACTTTGTAAAGACTTGGCAAATTGAGTCCCAGGAGTTCTGGAGTTTACATGGTCAGGAAAAGAAAATGTAACCATGCTGGGTCAAGAGACAGGTGTTGTCTTTCTCAGAGGTCTCAGAGTGCAAAGAAAGGAAAATCTGAACCCCTTTGTGCCTGCCGTAAGCCTGCCTCTCCCTTTACATAAGTGACAGCCTGGAAAGGTAGGCATCTTCCAGGCTCTCTTTTTCCTGTTGGAACCTAGGGATTTATTTATTCAGTGATCATTTCTTGAGCACCTTCTATGCACCACACATTGTGCTGGTACTGGGATAATGAAGCCTACCTCCCTCACCAACCTCATGGGAAGCTGCACGGACTGAGTGAGGCAAAGGAAGGGCTCTGTGAAACGTGCAGCACTGCCTGCTGCCGCCTAGGGGCCTGGGGAGCTTGCCAGCCCCTTGCACATCCCACCTAGAGGCTCCCCTAAGGTGAGCCGTGTCCTTGACCCATCATCACACCCACATCTCTCTTTCTGTTACTGGCCAACCAGGCTTTCCTTGACTTGGAATAAATGGCTTCCTGGCTTCTCCCCACGCAGGCTGTTTCTGGGCCAGGGTTTGTTTGAGGCCCTGTTTGGATATTGTTAAAAGTGGGCAGCTTTGCTCAGAAAGGTCAGCATGAGAGACGAGAACAAAGAGATCTTTCAAGCTGGCCTCTGGCAGGGCAGCCAGGAATGGCTCGGAAAAGCCCCAGCTCCACCTGGCACTGGCAGCTTCAGAGCTGTGACGTGATTGCTCAGGCTCATGGCCATCTGCAGAGCCCTGGAGAAGCCCCATCGTGTGCCTTCTCATTTCTCAGAGGGGTAAGCTGAGGCAGAGGGGCATTCCCAGGTCAGTGTTAGCTGGGACCCCGGATCTCTCCCTGTACAGCCCTGGACACTGGGATCTCTGTAATTTTTTTTTTTTTTTCTTGAAGGGCATTCAATAAAAATTGGGATTTACCCAAAACATCCCTGAAGGTGATTATTTGGTTTGCTAAAGAATTCCTGGGAGCTTGTATACCAGAATCCCTTACAGATTTGAAAGTAGTAAAAAGACACAACTTTTAGACACAGAATCCTAAAATGCATAAGATGCAATGCTGATGTGCGGATTCCTTGAGAGAGAGAGAGTGTGTGTGTGTGTGTGTGTGTGTGTGTGTGTGTGTGTGTGTGTTTTGGAGGGGAGTCTGCGTTTCTCCCAAGCTTCCAGGTAATGCCAGTCTGCTGGTGCAAGAGCGTTGATGATGTAAAGGCTAAAGGCTGAGCTCATTCGGCAATGCAGAGAGAGGACAGTCCTTGCGGTGGAGTGGGAAGAAGGGGCCACAGTCATTCTTGGCTTTGGCCTCTTGGTAGCAGGTCCCAGGACCTGCCAGCCTCCTCTGGGCCACAGGGCCCTAGGCAGCCCGGGAGTCCAGCCCTCTTCAGCCTGCTGCTGTTGGGCCCAGCTGCCAGGGTTGTCTTAGACTGATATCCCAGAATCAGCCAGTTCTTTTCTCTTCCGGGAGCTCATGAGGTCTGTCTTTTTACTCAGTTTACTGCAGTCTGTCTTTTCCCTGTCTTCTGTTGGTGGCTGGTGCTGGGCTGTCCCCTAAGCTGGCCTGGCCTATGGGACCCTTCAGCTTTGTGACCACCTTCCTCCTACCAGCCCCCAGCCCCACAGAGGACAGAAGAACAGGCTTCCTGGTAGATAAACCAGGCCCAAGGACAGGCCCGGGCCCCCCACAGGAAGCTTCTTTGGTTCCACTGGGGCCTCTGTCTCGGGAAATAACCCAGAGCTGGGGAGCAGGCCATAGGCCCAGAGGTTGGGACTACAGGCACGGGCACCACCACAACCCAGCTAATTTTTGTAGTTTTAGTAGAGATGGGGTTTTTACCATGTTGGCCAGGCTTGTCTCGAACTACTGACCTCAAGTGATCTGCCAGCCTCAGCCTCCCAAAGTGCTGGGATTATAGGCGTGAGCCATCACACCTGGCCCACCCCAGAGTCCTTAATTCAGCAGGTCTGGGTGGGGGTCTCAGAATTTGCATTTCTAACAAGTCCCTGGGATACCGATGCTACTAGTCCAAGTACCACATTTTGAGGCTCTCTTGTCTGAATTATCATTTCTGTCCAGGTGTGGTAGTGGCTCATGCCTGTAATCCCAGCACTTTGGGAGGCTGAAGTGGGAGGATCACTTTAGTCCAGGAGTTCAAGACCAGGCTGGGCAACATAGCGAGACCTCATCTCTGCAAATAAATAAAATAAATTATCATTTCTTGGAGTGTGGGACGAGTACTTCTAGTGACATACAATGTGGTTTTAAGTGATGTGCACACTAACTTTTAAAAAATACTTCTGTTATTATTAAGGGAAGGTGAGTTATCTACTCACCTTAAAAGAAGAAGAAAGATATAAGGAAAAGTATGACATAAATAATAGTACTGGTGATAGGCAGCTAGTAGTAAACATGGTGAATGAGGTATGCAGTCTACAGAAGTCTGGGAGACACTGAGCTAAGTGAAGTCCTCATTTTACAGACCGTACCCAGACTTGATGGTCTCTAAGGAGGCTGAGGTTCCCTGTCCTGCTTGCCACTCCCAGGTCTTCAGAGCACTTGGCAGGCTAGGGAAGGTCATCGTGACTCTGATCCTACCCCAAGAGTCTCCATTCTCAACTCTGAAGACAAGGGTCTGTGTTGGTAATGTTGGTAGTTTGCATGGTTTTTGCTTGCATGTCCTGAGGCCAGAGCTTTCCAGAAGGCGAGGGACTTGATCTGCAAATGTGTCCTTTCATGGCTGCCAGGCCCCAAAGCCCCCAGGAGCCTGTTTTGTGCATGAAATTGAAGCAAGGGCTTATGTAACTTTCCTGGCTGCCAGTTTGGGCTGTTCACCCTCTGTAATCTTAATTTTTCTAAATTCGCTGCCCAGCACCCTCTGCTTTCCCTTGTGTGGTGTGATCCAGGGAACCCCCTGAGCGGATAAGCAGGGCAGCCCTCGCACTTTCCTGAGCATGTGCTATGTGGCAGGAGCTGCTGGGCGGAGCTTTAGGAACGTGGGAGTGATGTGCCTGGCCCTCAGGAGGCCACAGTGTGCAGTGGTCAGACCTGCAGGTGGAAAATGACCTTGAGAGGTTTTACTTGCTTCACAAGAGGAATTAACAGGCAGGGCAACATGGGGAGGGGTCTGGGGAGGCTTCGTGGAGGAGGTGACGTTGGAACTTGCTTTTGAAGGATGAAGTGGGGAAAGGCTGTGTAAGGCAGTGGAAGAAGCCAGTGCCGAGACTTGATATAGGGGATTGCGGTCGTTCAGACAGGACTTGCCCGAGTGCTGGGGGCTGAGGTGGGAGAAAGGTGAGGGGCAGACCCTACAGCCTCAGACGCTATGCTGAGGACCTAGACTGGATTCTGTGAGCCCTGGGACCACTATAGGGCTGGATTTGAGAGAATCCAGGTGACCTTCCTGCATCCACTAAACCCCCAAGGCGCAGTGGGAGCAGTTTTTCACATTGCAGGCCACAACCTGTTAGTGGGAATGCAAGATCTATTTAGTGGGCTGCAGCCAGCATGTTACAAAACGGAGGTAGAGGGAGAAGGAAAATGGAAAACCTCAGTGTTGATTGCACATCGGAGAGATGGGTATTGTGTCGAGAAACTTCGGTTTTATGTCAGGGAAGTGTGTGTGGATACTGGGTTGCAATGTGAGATGTATTTCTCACTATGGCTCACACTTTTAAAAGCTTTAAAACTATTGCAAGGCACAGAAGGCTGACTGGAAGTGGTGAGACTGGCTGGTGTGGTCATCAAGGCTCAAGGTGAGGCAGGCCAGCCTGGGGTCATGGTACTAGGGACAGAGAGGGGAGGATGGAATCCAGCATTGACCAGATACAGCAAGTGAAGCTGGAAAATTTGAGGCTGACTCAGGTCAGAAAGTCACCAGCCCAAGGCTCCTGGGCCAAGGTCACACCTTGTTTGAGATACTCAATCTTGGTACCCCTTTGGTGGTAAACTGGAAGCCCAAGTTGCTGGGGGGAAAGAGGGGAAGGGACTAGGGGAAAAGGGATCCTCCTTCCTTTTTGTTGATGTCCTGGGCCTCTAAAGTCCTGGTGTTACAACTCTAACTTTTTACTCCAGTTATCGAATGTGTTCAAATAAAACTCTAGCAGGCAGCTCCTCCTGGGATCTGCTGGTATGCTGAGAGCATCCTTCTTTGCGAGCTAGGCTGGTAACAACTCTACTTCTGCCATCCTCCCACCAGGAACATCGTGAAGGGCATGAGAGAGCTCCGGGAGGTGCTGCGGACTGTGGAGACCAAAGCAACTCAGAACTTCAAAGTGGTAATGTGGGGTGCCGGCGGTGCTGGCTTATTCAGGAGTCAGTTTTGGTGGGAGACAACAGAAGTCCTTGCAGGGAACCTCTGAAGCAGGGGTGGCAGTAGGTCTCCTGCCTGCTCATGGCAGAGGTTGGTAATCAATCTCAGCATCCTTTCCCACGCAGCCAGGGAGGTGCAGCCTCCTTCTCCCTGTAGCACCGCAGATAGCCCCTCATGTTAAATCAGATTTCAGATCTACTGCCAGCCCTTCCCTGGGCAAACTGTGTTGACAAACTTGCTACCACCACTAGCAAGGCGCTATGTGAACTTTTAGGGATTTGTTTGCGATCCTAATAAATAACAGTGACCCTGCTTGCCTACCCCAACACAGGCCTGCCCTCCTAGGCCTTAGTTCGTCCAAACCAGAGCCACAGCTGCTTCTCATGCTCTAATTCTCAGTCAAATAATCAGAAGGGCACCTGGGAGAGAGAGCTGCTGTGCCTGTGGCATTATGCTTTTCCCAACACTGCAAGGGCCTGCTGATTACTCAGAGTGGGGCTGGGCTCCAAGGGGTCAGGAGAGGGAGAAAATACTCCTCTTGTCTAGGAGAGGAGAGAAGAGAAAAGATGAGGTAGGAGCCGTCTGAGGCCAGCAGAGGGGTGGGAGCCCCAGTGTTGGAGGGACTGAAGGAGCAAGAGAGCTCCCTTGGGAGTGGGGTTTGGGGCCTACCCAAAGGGCCGCACATTGCAAGGGGAGCAGATTTAGCTGGGTGATGGGCAGAGGGCATTCTAGGTCATGCTGGGGTAGAGCTGACCACTGTGTCTGGGTCTGAGTGCTTCCCTCTCTGCCAGATGGCGGCCAAGCACCTGGCGGGGGTCCTGCTGCACTCCCTGAGTGAGGAGTGCTACTGGAGCCCCCTGTCCCACCCTCTGCCCGAATTCATGGGCAAGGAGGAGAATTCTTTCGCCACGCAGGCCCTGCGGAAACCTCACCTCTATGAAGGAGACAAGTAAGTTCTGCCTGCCCTGCTGCACCTCACCAGTCTCACATCTCGCGCAGGGTTCTGTCCCCACTGGTGGCTTTCTCTTCGCCCCATGCTCTCCTCCAGTCTCCACTCAGCACACTGCCAGGCAGCCTCCTCAGTCTCAGCAGGAGCCAGATCAGCTAGAGAAGGCAGGTGTTGGGCTCCAGGTTGTGGAGATAATCCTATAAGGCACTCGGAGGCCAAAGAAATCATTTGGAGGTGACCTGTCTTCCCAGTAGTCCTGTCTGGTACACCTGTCTCACTTATGCCGTTCCTCCAAGGTGGGGTCGCTCGTTGCCCCAGCCATTCCCTGCGGTGCTGGTGCAGGGAGGAAAGTTTCCTCCCCAGGAGCGTCCGTACTATTCCAGCCCAGCGGCCACCGCCCGCTGCGGCCTTTCAGATCCAAAACTCTGAGGCATATGGTATCTGGTGCCCATGAATTATGCAGGAAGGGGTCACCTTACCGGGCTGGTGCTGACTCCAGGGCAGAAGGCTGGCATGGTGGGTCAGTGGTGCTGTCTGGTGAGGTGCGTGCTCTAGCCAGGCCTGTCATTGGTGTCTTTCAGCCTCTACTGCCCCAAGGACAACATCGAGGAAGCCCTCCTGCTCCTCCTCATCAGCGAGTCCATGGTAAGCTCCAGGATGTCCTTCAGCGGCCTCTGGCCCTCTGACCCTGTGGGGAAGGGCTGTGGGGTCCAGGTACAGGCCAGCCGTAACCTACCCAAACTCTGTTGCCCAGGGATACTCCTAAAGTAGATGCTTCTTGGCCCTGGGCCCCCATACGGCAAGTCTTGCTCATTAGGTTTGGGACTGGCTATAGAAGGCTTCATTTGGAGGCCTGCATTCTGCCGCCGAACAAGTAGAGACTGAGTACCTGGAGCCACACCTACCTCTTTTGGGATTAAAAAAATGATCATCAGCAAGGTCACAGTAAAATGTTACATAGCTGTGTGCTGGGTGCTGTGACAGACATGAGAACATGGCAGGTAGGGAATGGAAGGAATGTGCACTTTGGAGTCAGAAAGCCTAGAATCAGGTTCCAGTTCTGCATGTTAGCTGAGGGCTGGGGCACATCACTTATTTTCTCTGAGCCTCCGTTTTCTCCCCTGTAAGATAACAGTACTCACAAAGGTAAGCATGCCTATGGAAGGAGTTCATTTATTCACGCAACAGCTATTTATTGAGCATCTACTTTGTGCCTACTCTAGATGCCAGAGACACCGCAGCAAACAAATGGAGAAAAGTCGTTTCACTCATGAGCTTACATTCTAGTGAAGAGAAGCAGGCAGTAAATTAATCAAAAACTACAATATGCAGGGTGTCCACGCATGAGTGCTAAGGGAAAAGAACACAGAGCAGAAAACGAATTGTGCTAGACAAAGCACACATGAAGTTGGCTGTTTAGACTTTTCTATAGGACCCATTGCTCATGTCCTAGGCAGGAAGATGAGGCAAACGCACGCATGTGGATGCACGCACACACTCATGCATGCGCACATATGGTGGCCATGGTACCAAGGAATGTTTGCCCAGGGCTAAGCACTTTGGAGGCTCAGCATAAGGAGAGTGCAGTGTGGCTGTGTGGTTGAGAAGGTGGTAAGATGAAGGATGGACTGGACTCATCCAAAGAGGCCACAGGAAGAGTGGGACAGGAGCAGCAGAAGCCAAGCACAGAGAAGTCGTCTACATGGTCAGGTCCAAGTCCTCCAACCAAGGGGCCCATCAGAGCTGGTGAGCTGGGAACCACCGGGTTGAGAAATTGGTTTTTAAAAAAACAATGCATCTGAGAGCAGTGTATGGATGCAGAGGTTGAGAAACCAAGACCCCATGAGCAGGATCCCTGAACAGCCAGAAATGAATGTTCCCTTGGATGTCTGGGACCTTGCGATGCCAGGGCTTGCTTAGATAGTGTTGGTAATCAGATTACCTCTGGTGCCTCAGGCCTCCCAGCAAATAGGAGCAGGCACTGGGCTGTGGGACAGGGGGATTGCATCCTGCCTCAGCTGGGGCTGGTCCGTGTTGGATCTGAGAGTTTCTGTGTAGGGTGTGGATATTTGGATGGGAATGCCAGCTGGCCAGGGTGTTGTCCTAAAATGTTTGCCTGTGAGGTGGGTAAGTGGTTGCCCAGGAGAGGGGCCATCTCACTGGTTAGCAGCTGTGGAGATAAGAGGCACCATGTGCCACATCTGATTTTCATGGGAGAACAGTGTGCTTTTTACTTTTAAAAATGGGCCCTTACTCTGACCACAGACTGAATCCTGTACAGACCAGTACTCCCATCCCCTCTCCACCATTTTACCACATCCACCCTCCAGTGAGACTGCACTGGAATCACCTGTCTGGAAACATGGGTTTTTTTATGGTTTTGTTTTGTTTTGTTTTGTTTTGTTTTGAGACAGTCTCCCTCTGTTGTTTAGGCTGGAGTGCAGTGGAGCAATCCTGGCTCACTGCAACCTCTGCCTCCCAGGTTCAAGTGATTCTTCTGTCTCAGCCTCCAGAGTAGCTTGGATTACAGGTGTTCGCCACCACTCCTGGCTGATTTTTATGTTTTTAGTAGAGACGGGGTTTCACCATGTTGACCAGGCCGGTCTCGATCTCTTGACCTCAGGTGATCCACTCGCCTCAGCTCCCAAAGTACTGGGATTACAGGCGTGAGCCACTGCACCCAGCCTAAACACCGGTTATTTTGTAGCCTTTGTGTACTGAGGCTTCCAGTGCAGTTTACAGGTAGGTGGTGAAAGGCTGAAAACAGGGTCATCTGTTAGGTCCTTTCTCAGCCAGGGAGGTTCCAAGCTGATTAGGTGAGCATTATGTTCACCTAATTGAAATTGCCTAATTTTCAATTGTTTATGACCTACAAAAACAACAGTTTCATAAAAGTTCACTCTAATACTATATGTTCCCATCTTACAGATGACAAAAGTGAGGTCCAGGACAGGTATGGCTGTTAGTCAAGGTCGTATACTAATAAGCCTTGAAGCCATGACTCGAACATGTCCTTCTCCCTCAGCAGTTTCCAGGCCCCAGGATGCAGGGCTCCTGGACTTCCATCCTGGTGCTTCCCTTGCCCACTACTCTGATCCTTGGTCTTCTCAAGTGTAAGGCCAGGGAGGTGACTGTGGGGATCAGAGGGCTTTGTAAAAGGGACAAGCCTGTCAGGGTAAGGATGGTCATAATTTTTCTCCTGGTAGGGAGTGAGGCTGGGCTCTGTCTTCCCAAGTCATTTTCTATAGCCTCTGCTTGATCGAAGTCCTCAGGACAGAGTTCAGATGCCTTTCAGTTAAGGCTGTCCACCCACTCCCAAACCCTCCAAGCAGAGAATGGCCTTTCACAGAAACATGGCCCATGCTTGGAGCCAGGTGGGTTTTCCTGAGTATGCGTTCTCTTTCAAGCAGCTCTTTCCCTTTTGCAAGACAGTGTGGCTGGCAGCCTGCCTCAGAGACTAGGGGTTAGGGGGTGGGTGAGTCTTGGTTGGCTGGCCAGGCGGTGTCCTGGGAGATTCCCTGTGGCGCAGGAAACAGGCACTGCCCAGACACTGTTTGCACTGAGGCTGGGAGGAGGCGCCTCTTGTGGGGCTGGCTGGTTTGTTTCCCCTTATACCCAGCCTGTTAGACATTCAGAAACTTGAGGGATTTGGGGGAGAGTGTTGGCAATGTACTTAGCTTTAGTGTTTCGTCTGCGGTGACCTTTTACCCGGGTGCTGGATCTGGCCTGTGGCCGGGAATGGTTTCTCCAAGTGGCCAGACCTGCCATTTCTCCTGCCTTTGTTTTAAATTCTCCCTCCCTCCAGTCTCATTCTTGAACAGTGAGAGGACTAGGGTATGGGTTCCACTCTACCACCTTCCCGAGCTCCTGCCCTGATACCACTCAGCTGAACACCAAGCCTCCATGTACCTGTAGGGTTTTCCTCATCCCCCTTTGATGTTGGCTGGGTTTGGCTGCAAATGATGGGCTTGGAGAGAAACCTCTAGAACAGCAGCTGTTGGCCTTGGCTGCTATTTAGGTTCTCCTATTACCTGCAGAATGTGTTATGCTGCAGTGAAAGCTTTTCCCGCAGAGCCAACCCAGGAGGCATCATCATCATTGCTTCCACCTCCAGGACATCCAGAGCAGCTGCTGCAGGAAACAGTGTTTGCAGGCTTCCTTATTTTGTGGTCTGGAACTCAGAGGAGTGGCTGTGTGGTATGGGGCTGCTACCTTGGATATAGTTTTTATTACAAGCTGACTATGTGCGATCAGAATGAATGAGGGAGACCTTGTCTTTCCAGAGGTAAATAGAAACCTTACTAATGCTTTCACAGGAATGGAAGGAGGATATGAAATATAACTGGTTGAAGATGATTTGTGTTTTAGACCTAGTTTTGAGTCTTTGGGGCCAAAATGGCATTTAAAAATCCACCTACTTATCATTGATTCATTCATATATCCATTATCTACCCACTTTCCCATTTATGCTTCTGGCCATCTACCCTCCCATCATTTCTCCATCCACCCATCCTCCTACCCACCATTCATTCATCCACTTATTAATCCATTCATCTATCATCCATCCATCCACCCATTAATCCATTCATCCACCATCCATCCATCCACCCATTCATTCATCCATCTACCCACCCACCACCAACCATGCATCCCCCTACCCATTCATCCATGTATCCATCCACCTCCCATTCATCCAACCACCCTTTCATCCATCCATCTACCCACCATTCATGTATCCACCTATTCATCCACCTATCATTCATCCATCCACCCATCTTTCCATCCATCCCCCATTCATCCATCCAGCCACCTACCAACCCTGCATCCACCTACCATTCATCTGTCTATCCATCCACCATGTATCCATCCATTCATTTACTCATCTATCCATCCACCTACCATCCATCCATCTAATCTAGTTCGAGCAGCTACAGCATGCAGGACCATGCTCAGCATTGTAAAGACAATGATTAATAGTTCAATCATAGTTCCTGTCCCAAATGGACTCCCATCTACTGCAGTTTGTTCCCAAGGATGTGGAGGAAATCCTGGTCCCCAAATCAGAAGGAATGATCCCAGTCTGCTGAACCTCAAATGTAAATTCTTGTTTTTGAAAGAACAGTGTATCAAACCAGCCTGATTTTCTGAAACAGTTGGGGAACTAGGAGATACAGGAATCTTTATTATTTCTAAAATACTGATCTGGGACATAAAAATATGTGCTAAAGTAAACTGAACCCTTGGAGCCCTGTTTCTTTTCGCTAGCGAACAAGTTGCTGCTCTTAGAAATGGAAAGGGTACAGAGCCCTGGTGTTGAGAGAGTGGGGTGGACAGGTAAGACTCTGAGTCCTGGGACTCTGCAGATTAACAGACTTTGTGCCATGCCCAATGCTGGACATCTGGTAAATCTTGAATTTACCATTCACAATCTATGTGGCCTGGGTGAGCTTCTTACCACCCTGAGCCTCGGTTTTCTCATCTGTAAAATGGAGCTAATAAGGTCTCTCTTGTATGACTTTGGTGGATTAAATAAGAAAATGAACGTGAAGGTGCCTGGTACATTTTGGTTCTTCAATATGTGCTCATTTTGTCCTGATAAATACTTGATTCTGACTTAGTCATTTTTGAAAACATTTATGTTCAGGTCTGATTGGGAGATAAATTGGATGCCATTCAGTTAAAAAAACAAAACAAAACAAAAAGTGCTTCCTGGGCTTGATTCCATCAGGGATTCAGCAGATGAGCACAGATTGTTTCAGCTTTTGGGATCTGGTTTGCTCCAACACAAGGCCCTGCTCTGCTAAAGGCTGAAGCAGTGAAGGGTTTGATAACACTGCCAGCTTAGAGCCCTTGGTTCAGTGGAGGTGGGAGAGCCTCTCTCTAACTGGCGGAAAGAGCCTTTTTTTTCTGCTGTAGGAGCCTGATGCAGCAGGAGCTTGGAGGCTGGCATGGGCCTGGCCTGGGTCGCTGGGTGGATGGGACATGTCACAGAGCATGTTATTTCTTGGCTCTGTGGACTGGCAGCTCAAGAGCCAGTGGTAATTATGTCTGCTGATGGGGACGACAGCACGGGGGGAGCATGACAGTGTCCTCCAGGGAGAGGGCGGGTGCTGGGTACACATGCTGCCAGGAGGCTTGTGCCCGGGGTAATTTTGCGGTAGGTGGGGGTGGCAGCAGCAGGCCCTGAGCCTTGTCCCTTGGCCAATGGAGAGCCTGTTTTTGAGAATGGGGTTGATCAGGGCCTTGGACTTGTTGCCCAAGGAGCATGTTCTTTGCAGAGAAGCAGCACCCAGGGCCTGATAGGGGAAGCCTGACCTTGTGTTTTGCTTCAGTTCTTTCATAAGCAGAGCCAGCCCAGGGTCTCTTACGGCATGGATGAGGCTATTGGACACTTCCTTGGAGGTACCTGGAGGCAGGGAAGGAGCCAGAAGTGAAGTCAGAATGTCTAGGCTGTAATTTAGGTCCCAACCCCCTGTCTTGTGTGCATTGGAAAGCTTGCCTGGCCTCCTATCTGTAAAGTCTTCCCACCTGTAGAATAGGCTGAGAGTACACAGAAGATTGTTGTGAGCATTTTGAGATGCCGTACAGCGGTACAGAGCGTGCTCCACATGGTAGTTCCCTTTCCTTCTCTTAGACTGGAGCCCTGTTTATGACCAGGGTTAGAGAGGAGAAACGGGGCTGGGCAGAAGGAGAGGTTAGTGCTGCCTGTGGTCCTACAGCCACCAAAGGATCAGGACTGGTCTTGTATCTTACCAGGTTGGAAAAAGCTGGCAGAGGAGCCCCAGGCGTCTAGAGCTCAGGCAAGCCGCAGCGTTCCCAAACTGGCCGACTGAGGGAACGGGGGGTGGTTCAGCCTCAGCTACCTGGGACCTTGCGCAAGGTAGTTCACCTTCTGGGGCTCAGTGTCCTTATCTGCAGAGGGTGGGGGGCAGTCGGTGATTTCATCCCTGCCCCACCATGGGGTTACTGTGAGGCCAGATGAGATGGTAGATGTGACAATTCAGCTTCTAAAAGAGTAATGTGGGCCGGGAGCAGTGGCTCAAGCCTGTAATCCCAGCACTTTGGGAGGCCGATGAGGGCGGATCACTTGAGGTCAGGAGTTCAAGACCAACCTGGCCAACATAGTGAAGCCCTGTCTCTACTAGAAATAGAAAAAAATTAGCCAGGCATGGTGGCGGGTGCCTGTAATCCCAACTACTCGGGAGGCTGAGGCAGGAAAATCGCTTGAACCCGGGAGGCGGAGGTTGCAGTGAGCCGAGACCCAGCCACTGTACTCCAGCCTGGGCAACAAAAGTGAGACTGTCTCAAAAAAAAAAAAAAAAAAAAAAAGGTAAGGCGTGTCACACACATAGGGCTGGCTGTTTGACCAAGAGTAGTCCCTGCCTTAGGTTTCTCATGGACCAGCCTGCCTGAGGCCTTTCCCTAAGGTCCCGTATTTGCTTCATGGATACTTGGTCAAAGACCAGAAATGTGTTATGCTCGCAGTGCTGAGCTGTTGGGTGATGGGTGTATGGGGACTAGCGTGGTTTCTTTGGCTTCTCCTCTTCTGACCTGCCAGAGGGTTTGCAGTGAATGTCCTTTAGTCTAGGAGGGGCTACCCTAGGAGAACAGCCAGAAGGACAAAGGCTAGGAGCAGGACAACTACACAAGCGCTAGATTTAAATCCTGGGATTAAATGCATGGATTAAACAGAGCAGTGCATCCCCAGCACCGGGCAGCCTTGGGGTGGGTGTGGGGATTATGGCAGTGCACACTAGGCAGGGAGAAACCAGAGGAGAATATTCTGCCGTATTCTAAGAACAGTGAGAAAGAGACGGTGAGAAGATTTAGTGTTCATGTATTACTTTAAAGGTCACAAGTGCATTCACATCTGTTACTGCATTTGATCTAGAGGATATTCTAATGAAAGCAGGTCTGAGGCCACCTCAATGGTGGAAGGGAAAGAATGTAGCTGGGACTAGGTCAGAGCTACTGCCAGAGCATGGCGGTACACCATGTGGCCTCAGGGCAGTGAGCCAGGGAGGAGGGAGCAGGACAGCTGGGGGTGCTGGGAGGGCACTGATGCTCCCATAGTGTCTGAGGCCCTGGCCCCTGAGCTGCACATGAATTTTATTCTGCTGTGGCTTACCCACCAGCCCCCATGCCTGCCTTTTCTCTGTCCCATTTCCCCCTATCCCGCCCTGTTGCCATGGTTACACACACAGGCACTGCCCAGCAACCACCAGGAATATTTCACTTTGGCCCTGCCCCAAAGCCATAGTAACCACTCAGCCCACTTCCACTTCTGGCTGGGGAATCACAGCCCTCTCTTGCACAGGCCCCAGTTCGCACAAGTCCCTAGGACCCCCAAGGAGCCTTCCTGGCTGTCTGCCTATTGAGGGCCTATCACCAGCCTGAGGATTTGTGCTGCTGCTGCTGCCGCTACTGCTAGACTGATCCTCTCTTCTGTTCCTATTCTTCTGACCTAATTAACGCCCAGTTCTGAAAATTCACCCCTCCCTCTGCCAGACACAAATTCAGACACTGTTCTCTTAAAGGTCAAGGTCTAGGGTGGACAGGGGGAGGTTTCCACTCCAGGCCCAGAATCTTTCTCTCCTGAGTGTCACACCCTGCGAAGGCAGGTTGAGTCAAGTTCTGTGTGTGCGGCTGTGCCTGGGGCCAGGAGTCTAGCCGTGAGCAAGAACTGGTGAACCAGATGGGGGCGTATGGGCTGAGGTATGGGCTGGGTGGGGGGAGGACAGGAGAGGCCTGACCTCTCCTGGTGAGATGAGTCAGGGATGGTGCTGTAAGAAGGTGGTCCTAAATGGAGTTTTGAGGAGCTAGAAGGTGTCCAGGTTGACAGAGGGAACTGCAGCATGACTGAAGATGGGCTGTGGTGACTATAGGGACCAGCAAGGGGTTCCATGTCACTGGAGAGAAGCTGGCCAGTTAGGCAGCCCCAGAAAGGAGTTTAGACTTTATCCCGATGGCCATAGTGATGGCTCGCGGCCCACTATCCCCTGAACAAGACGGGTCTGCACGAACAGGCAGGCGGGTCCCCAGACCCTGGATATGTCCAGCCAAGCTGCTTCCCACCCCTGCAGACTGCCTGTCCCCACTCCCTCCCATTATAACCTCTCACTCCCACCAGAATTCCAGGTCAGCTTCCACTCGGGGATGTGCATTCTGTACTGCTGCTCCTTCCTGTTCTCCCCACAGACAGAGCCTCTGTGCCCCATCCTCTCACTCCTGAGCCACTCCTGCCTGGTGGAGGCCGCCCCTGTGGGTCCCCACCCGGGATGGCCAGAGCTGGGGAGCTACTGGAGGTGACAAAGTGGGGCGGTACATTGCCAGGGATAGAACAAGGGCTGTATTCCTAGTTGGCTCAGGGGACTAGCTCCTGCCAACCCTCTCCCTAGAATTTCTTCTCTCTTCCTGTTGGTGGCTGTGTGGGTGGACTTCACTGGGAAGGAGGGGGATTTCTTGGCACCTTCTTTCTCCACTCCTCTCCTTCAACCCTTTGGAGCTCCTGAGTGGCTCCTGTTCCGCAGGCTGACTCCAGAACTCAGCCTTGCCGGGATTTCCGGGCATCCCGGCACCCTCTCCTGGGCCATCTGAGTCCGTGGGGACATGGGCAGCACTCACCAACTGTGGCAACGGGGCAGCCATCAGAACCCCTGACCACCAGTCTCTCAGTGACCAAGCGGTCCCCAGAGTGTGTCACCTCCTTGGGTCTTGGAGGTGTCTTGGCTTCCAGAGGCCTCTAGGAGGACACACTCCAGCCCTGCACTGCGGGACACACCCAGAGCCTGTGGTCTGGAGGCCTCAGGGGCTTGGGCTTCTGCCTCTAGCCCCTCACCTGGAGGAGGGGAGAGCAGTCCTGCTCAAGGGAAGCTATGAGGCCCACTTGCTGCACAGGAGGGATGGGGTGGCTCTGATGAGGGAGATCTGGGTTTTTAGGGCTGGCAGCTCCTTTTTATTCTGTTCGGAAGGCTGAGTTCTTGGTCTTGAGGTCCTGTGTATGGAAGCAGAGGAGGGCAAGTCCCATTGCACAGAAGGAGACTCAGGCAGAGGGAGGGAGATGCAGGAGAGAGCCCCATTTGGCAGAGGGGAATGGGCAGGAGAAGGGAGAATGCTGGGGGCAGCCAGCAGCAGCATCTGCCCAGAGCACAGCTCTGCCCAGCTCCCGCACAGCCCTTGGAGTGGGGATGGGGATGTGACTGTTTCTGGCCCCAGAGTGTCCTCTGCCTAAATCCCTGCCCTGTGGCTGCTTGGAGGCGCCCATGACCCCTGCAGTGGGGGAGCCTCTCCCCTTCCACCCTGTCTCTTTTGCCCCCAGCCTGCGTGTTGTCCCCAGGGTATAGAGGTGGGCAGAGGGGTGGGACCACGTGCACAGACCAAAGAACAAAAGAGTCCCACATCCTTGATGGGGGGCTTCAGGCTTGGTGATGAGGAGCTCCCCTCTTGGAATTAGGCAGAATTTCCCACTCATACAGCACATTTCCCTCTCCTACCCCCACCCCCAGCAGCCATCTGGCAACTCTGTGAGCTACTGAAATCCTCAGCGCTGGATGCCAAGAGCGGAGTTCTTGAGTGTGGGGAAGCTCTCCCTGGGGAGGGATGGAGGAGAGTTTCCATGGTTGGAAGGAGCCTGGAGAGGGTCCAGGCTGGACACAGAGGGGAAGGGAAGGGGGGCTCTGGGAATGTCCTTGTCAAAGCTACTTGAAAGACTGAAGAGGAAGAGAAGAGGGCACTGGGGGCCACAGCCCAACCTCCCCACCAAGCGTCAAGCAGCAGAGCCACCTACCCGATCCAGGCACTTTCACATCTTAGCCGAAACTCTTACTGTAATTGTGAGAATTGCAAACACACCAGGGACTGTTCCATAAAATGACTGGCCTGTGCTCCTCAAAAATGCCAGTGTCATGAGAGAAAGGTGGAGGGCCTCTTCCAGATGCAAGGAGATTAAAGAGACATGGCACCCAAATACAAGATATGATCCTGGACTGGATCCTGGAATGAGAAAAAGTAACTGACTATAAAGGGCAATAATAATTCTATAGAGAGAGGAACATTGAGGAAGGGTTTTCGGTTATGAGACTATTCTTGCAACTTTTCTGTAGGCTTGAAATTTTGTAGAATAACAAATTTAATACCAGAAGCTTGACCCCTCAGAACTGCTCCCTCACCCAACCTGGGCTGAAGGTGGAGGATTTTCTCTCTTGGAGAGGGCCTTTGTGGAGATGAGAAAAGGCCGTTTCTGAGAGCGTGGCCATCTTTGTCAGTGGCAAAAAGGTGATAGTGTCTGGGCCAGCAAGGTGGGGGCCCCTCGAAGATGGACACCTACTTATCTGCTGTCCTCACTCTTAACCAAACAATGTCCCACCCACAGGCCACTCGAGACGTGGTGCTGAGCCGGGTGCCAGAGCAGGAGGAGGACCGGGCAGTGAGCTTGCAGAATGCTGCAGCCATCTATGACCTCCTGAGCATCACGTTGGGCAGAAGGGGACAGTATGTCATGCTCTCTGAGGTACGGCCGGCCATGCAGCCCATCCCACTCCCCAGAGTCAGGCAGTCTGTAAAGGAAATCAGACGGAGCCGTTTGTCCCTTCACCTGTCCCTCCCCTGCCAGGCTGCTCTGCCGCTTTGACCTTGGCAAGTTGTACAAGTCTCGGCTTCCTCACTGGTGAAATATGGGCAGTTAGAGAACCCACCTCACAAGGTTGTTGGGGAGAGTGCATGTGAAAGACTGAGAACAGCGCCATGCACAGTAATAATAAATGTTCCCTGCTATTTTTATTGCATGTCTATGTTTTGAAAGCACTTTCACAAATCTTACTCCATTTGCTCTTTGGTATCACCCTGTGAGATCATTCACATGTTAAGGAGGTGAACTGAGAGGGTGGGAGACTTGAGCAGGGTCACACAGCATGCCAGAGGCAGGAACTGGGTTTCTGCAGGGTGTCTCACAGGAGCCAAGTGCGGGCCTCCTGCAGCCTCCCAAAGGCAGTGACTTGGACAGTGACTACCCTGGAAGGGTGTGGGTGGCTGGGGTGTGAGGACCCCTGGTGAGTAAGTGCTGACTATCTCCCCTCCCCAGTGCCTGGAACGAGCCATGAAGTTTGCGTTTGGAGAATTTCACCTTTGGTACCAGGTGGCCCTCTCCATGGTGGCTTGTGGGAAGGTAAGGTCCAGGGGGTGCTAGGGGTTGTACACTCACCCTCAGGGAGCTCTGCTGAGGTGGACGGAGGGGTTTTCTGGCCAGGGGAGAGGGTGGGGACTATCCTGCAGCTGGTTTGAACCTCCAGGAGAGTGAGGGGTGTGGGGTGGGCTACACAGACACCTTGTGTGAATTCCTGTCCACGTGTGAGCTATGAGTGTGCCGGTGTGAGTCTCTGGATGCTTTTCTCTGAGCGTGCGTACGTGCACGGGAGCACTGTAACCTCTGTGCTGAAGAGCTGATAATGTGACTGCATGTGGCGGATATGAGGTGTATGGAGGGGAGGGAACGTTGTTCCATGTGGGCTGTAGCTCTCATCCTGTCCACTGAGCATGGCGTCAGGAAATGACCTGCCTGTGGACTAGAGACTTGCCTCAGAGGGGAAGCTTAAAGGGTGGAGCAGAGCAGCAGCACCCACAAGGGAGTTTGGAGGGAGTACTGCATGACGCATGGGGCCAGGAGCACCTGTATGGGAACAGGGCCTGGCGGGATGCTGCCCAGAGCAAGGAGCAGCGGGCATGAGTTCGCGCTCTATCAACCAAGCTCCGGTGCCGTCACCCCTGCTTTCTGCTCCGATCAGAATTATACTTACATAAGCCTCTATTTTAAGCAGTGACATGAAAGGAAAACCTTTCTGGAGTTGAGTTCTGAGGGTGTTGGGGCTGAGGATGCTATGAATGCAGGAAATAAGGTGGCATGAGCTTGCAGATTGTTCCAGGAGCTGTAAATATCCAGAGCCCTTTCATGGGGCTGAGGGAATTCCTCGCCCCCCTGGCCCATCTGTGCCATGTTCCATTTCTGGCCCCGCAGCCGTCTCTCAGGAGGGCCCTCCCAGCTTGCCAGTGCCTCCTCCACGCACAAAGGGTGTGCCAGCCAGCTCGGGGCCTCAGCAGCCGAGGCAGGCCAGGTCCTGGCAGGGAGGGGAAAGAGGAGCAGGTGCTGCAGCCTGACTGTGGGGAGAGGCTTTCTGGGGAGCCTTCCCTGTCCCCATCTGCTGGGCACGTGTCTTCCCAAACCTCTGTACTCTCCCCCATCACATCGGACACCTCGCAGAACATCTTGAAGTCACAGCATGATCTCCTTGGCTTTGTGCTTAACAGGGTCTTGTTGAGGCTCGGGGAGAATTCAGAACACTGGGCAAGGCCCTGGCCCTTCAAGGGTTAGGGAGTGAGAGAAACCCTCCTACAGAACTGCAGGCAAAGGAGACAACGTGGGCAGTGGTGGAGGGGGTGGAAAAGATGAACCGGCAGTGGGGATGGGGACAGGAAGGTATTGAAGGCAGCGGTCAGTCTGGGGTAGTAGGGACAGGGCTGGGAGGAGGTGGGGCTGGAGCTTCCATGGAGCCTGGGCAGACAGCTCACAGTGGCATGGGCCTGTTCTTCCTACCTCTGGGAAACACAGAAAACCCATCTAATCTTGGCACAGTGAGTACAGGTGGGAGAGGCCTAGGGCCAGAGCAGTGATTCGAACCCTTCTGTGGGTCATGGACCCCTTTCAGGAGGTAAGGGAAGCTGAGGACTTCTGCTCAGAAAAATTGACTGCACATGCAAGTTAGCTTTAAATCCGAGAGAGGCTCCTAGAAGCTCTCCAGTCAGTCAAAGGTGTCGTGATAGCCTGGGAGGTAAGGAGTCTTCTGCCTCTGACTAGCTGGACTCAGAGAGATCCAGACACAGCCTGGCACCATCCCAGCATCTAGGGAGCTGGTTTCATGACTTGGCTCCTTCCCAGACCAGCAAGGTGGTCCCGGGAGTGGGCTTGCATCAGGGAGTTGAGATTGGCCAGTTCCTCATGCATGAGGCTCCATGGGCTGGAGACACTGCGTTCGGTGTAGCAGGCGATTGTTCTGGAGAGCATTCTCCGCCCGCCTTGGGAACCCTGCCCACCAAATCAGTCTGCCTGATTGTCCCAGGCAGCCCTCAGGAGTGGCCAGACCTTGCCTTTGCTGAAAGCGTAAGGTGGAATCAAGGGCCTGTATCTGTGATTGTGCCCGAAAGGCCTTCCAGAAGGTGAGTCTGGGCAGTTGAACCTGCAGGAATAATGGATGAGTTCCGTGGCGTGATTTAGGTCGTTCCTTCTCTTGGTCTCTGTGCGGCAGTTGCATTGGCTGTGTTGCTAGGTAACCAGCATGACAAAAAAAAAGCTGCTGCTCCGGCTGCTGAGTCCTCAGATGGCTCCTTAAATAGCAGCGTTTTTTGGTGTACGTGGGGGTGGGGTGGAAGGGGGTGGAATGCAGAGGGTCAGGGTTAGAGAACCCTGTATGGCAAGGATCCAGAGTTTAGCAGCCATGAGAAGGAGGCTGAGAACCCTGAGGCTTGCTAGGGTGTGGATGGAGGGTCTGGGGAGGGACTTGGAGTGATGTTCCCAGGGCAGGGTCTCAGGAGGAGGTAGATAGCCTGACAGTGCCTTCAAGCCCCTCATACCCGCTGGCACCCGCCCACACTGGGCACGCTGTGGAGTCTCCCAGCCTGCAGGAGCCGGTCACCTGCTAACACCCTTTTGTGCTTGGCCTCCTACCCTCTTGTTTCCAGAGAGAGCCATGGGGGTGGTGGCCTTTGTTGTCTCTCCCACCCTTTCTGTGGGGTCCTTTGAGGAAAGAGCCATGGCCTCATCCCCTTTCCTGAGTGACCCCACAACCCCTAGCCCAGTACTGGATTCAGAGCATACCCTTGGCAAAGACACCTGCAATTGACCTAATAAGTCTGAGTCAAAGCCCGGGGAAATCTATCACGTCTAGGTTGAGAAAAGCTCTTCCTTAGATGGCGGGGAAAATGGGAGGCCAGCTGGAGGGAGGCGGGGTGTCCAGGGTGGACACAGACCATTCAGATCCTAGCTGTGCACCTGCCAGTTGCTCATAGCCTGCTGTGGACAGGGGAGCCTCCCAGAGCCTCCATTTCCTTCTGTACCTCCAGAGCTGGGGGGATATGAGAGCTAATTAATGGGGGATTGCTTGGCCCACAGTAGGGCCCAGTACCTGGGAATTGTCACAGTTACGCACAGGTGCCTGCAAACCTGGAGGTCACACAGGTACAGAGGTGTACACTCTCAGAGGATTACTGCTGAGTTTCCTGGAAAAGGTTCCAGCCCAGAGAGAGAGAGAGAGAGAGAGAGAGTGTGTGTGTGTGTGTGTGTGTGTGTGTGTGTGTTTGGGGTGGGGGGACAGTGGGCAGGGAAACAGGAAACAGGCCTCCTTTCTGGCCACGGTGGTCATCATAGAGGCAGTGTAGGGTAGTGGTTAGAGCCAGGCTACATTCAAACCTCAGCTCAGCCATTCATAGGCTGTGTGACTTTGAACAAGCTACCTAACTTTGCATTTCAGTTTTCCCACCTGTACCAAGTAAAGTCAAGAGTATCTACATCATAAGACTGCGTAAAAATTAAATCACTTGGTATTTAAAATGCACTTAGAACAGGGGTCTCCAACCTCTTTTCTGTAATGGGTCAGATAGTAGACGGTTTTGACTCTGCGGGCCCAACAGTCTTTTGCAACTATTCCACTCTGCTACCGTATCAGGAAAACAGCCATAGACAGTATGTAAATGAATGCACATGGCTGTGTTCCAGTAAAACTTTATTTACAAAAATAGAGTGCCAGATTTGGCCTGTTAACTGTGTTTTGTCAACCCCAGACTTAGGACAATGCCTGCATATCCCAAGATCTGGATAAGTGTTTGCTGCTGCTGTTCTTCTCATTACTGTTATTGGTAACATCCCTGTCTGGCCGTGGCTGCCCACCACCTCAGCCCTCCTTCACACTTGGCTGTCCTCAGCAGGTCCAGTCTGAGCCCTGAAGCCTGGGGGGATCCTCAGATTCCTGTCTGGAGGTTCTCTCGGGCTCTGCCAGTTTAGAATATCTCCGCTTCTCCGCCAGCCTTTATACGACCCCCAACCCCTGCCATTGGCCATGCCTCCGGAGTCCTTATTTTTTATTATTATTATTATTTTATTATTATTATTTTTTGAGACACAGTCTCACTGTGTCACCCAGGCTAGAGTGCAGTGGCACAATCTCGGCTCACTGCAACTTCCACCTCTTGGGTTCAAGCAATTCTCATGTCTCAGCCTCCCGAGTAGCTGGGTGTGGACACATGCCTCCACAGCCGACTGATTTTTGTATTTTTAGTAGAGATAGGGTTTCACCATGTTGGCCAGGCTGGTCTCAAATCCTGAGCTCAAGTGATCAGCCTGCCTCAGTCTCCCAAAGTGCTGGGATTGCAGGTGTGAGCCTCTGTGCCCAGCCCTCATTTAGAGAGCCCCTTTCTACCTCTAAAATTTCTGTGCTTGAAATTTGAATTCCTTTTGGAGAGCTTCCATTTGTTGTCATGTTAGCGGTCATCATGTTACCTAAGGAGCAAGGGTGACAGCTTCTAATCTTCAGATGAGGAAACTGAGGCCCAGGGAGGGATTTCTCTGCCCTGGCCCTCTTCCTGGCTCTGGAGAGCAAAGGGATACAGAGCAAGGCTTGGTTGTTTGGGGAGATTGCCCCACTGTGGGCCCTTGAGATCCAGGGCTGTGAGTGACAGTGTTTCCTGCTATTTTTTCTGCAGTCAGCCTACGCCGTGTCCCTGCTGCGGGAGTGTGTGAAGTTGAGGCCCTCGGACCCCACTGTGCCCCTGATGGCCGCGAAGGTCTGCATCGGGTCCCTTCACTGGGTGAGTGAGCTGTGAGGGCAGGGCCCAGAGGCCTCCTGTGGGGAGGGCGGCAGCAGCTGACTGTGAGTGGGGTGTGCACGTCTTGGCATGTATGTGAGGGTGCATGTGGAAGGTGGAGAGGATGGGAGCTATCAGGCAGATGGGCCTGGGCAGGGAGAAAGTCTCTGAGAAGCCACCAGCCTCCATCTCCAAGGCAGGGTCCCCTGACTCAGGATGGTGTCTGGTTTGCGGTTCAGCCTTGAACTGTGGCCTCCAGAGAGTGAAATATAGGGAAGTAGAGGTGCCCCCCACCTGCCCAGCAGCAGGGTAGTAGGTAAGACCTTGAGTTACCTGGACCAGCCCCATCATTTCTGAGGCTTCAGATGATCTTAGCATCTAATCTCCAAGGGGTGCAAGGCACAATTCTTGGGGCAGAGCTGCTCTTAGCGACATGGGAAGGTGGTCTTTTCTGTCAGCCCCTCTCCTTCCTCTTGGCTCTAGCCCTCCAGGGCCCTGCCCTGTGCTCCACTGCTTGCTTACTGCTCTCTGCAGAAGCAGCTGAATTGTTAGGAGGCTATGGCTCCAGGTATGCCCACTCCCCAGTTGGAGGCCTTTACTGCAGGCACCTAAAGACCCCCATGAGATCAGCAGCTTGAAGCAGTGAAGGAGAACAGGGCCAGGAGCCCAGGTCCCCCGCCTTGCTGTGGTCCTCCTGCCCCGGGTCTGCTCAGAGGCTGCTCCAGGCCTATGGGGGCTCTTGGGCCATGGCACTGGGCCCCAGCAGTGGGGCCTCCGCGCAGGTATCTGTTCCAACTGGGGGCTCACTTCTGGACAATCTTTTTTCTTCAGTCCCAGTCAGCTTGCTGATTTCAGCCTCCTATTTCTACCCTATCAAGCAACACAGAGCAAGTGCATCCTCCCTCCCACACGGTGGCTATCAGGCCCTTCCGCACCCTCATGTCCCCAGTTCTTTCATCTGCTCTCTGGGCCCAGGGTCTCCTAAAGTGGGCACTTCCCCTGGAGATAGCCTCCCTGTCTTCCTGTTGGCCTGACACCTTCAGCCACCCCCTCACCGTTGTGTGCCCAGCTTGTTCTAAGGCAGCAGGGGCCAGGCTCTGGGTGCATACAGCAGGTGCTTCATAATTAGCAACCTTTACAACTCTTCTTGCCACTTTCCCTCCTGTACACAAACAAATCATGGTTTCTGGGGAGGGAGGCAATGAGCCTTCCACAAATTCCATGTTCCAACCTTTCTTCCCTAGGATTGGAAAGTGGCCCCATCCCTCTGCTGGGTCCCCTCCTCGTCATTGCAACAGGGCTCGCCTTCTCTCTGCTCCAGGGAGTCAGTCCTCCCAAGCACAAAGAAGCTGGGTGAAAAGAGCACCTGTCCCCTTTTCCACCTGGTTCTCAAATCTCTGTGTCTGCAGTGCCCCATCCCCTCTGGCTGATCAGGAGGAGGGGAAAGTGTGGCATCCGGCTCGTGTTCTTTATGCTGTCGTTTAGGTTGGGGAGAATTACATGAGATCAATCCTGTAATAGGCTCTGGGCTTTTGGAAGGAGCAGTGTAATGAGGTAGTTAAGAGTTTCACTGTCCACCCACTGGGTACCCTAGAGTAAGGCACCTAACCTCACTGTGCCTCAGTTTTCCCATCTGTAAAATGGAAACAGTAAGTCATAAGTCTCCTCAGGTGGGACATAAATGACCAAGTAGGGAGAGGACTGGACAGGTCAGGGAGGCATCATGGAGGAGGCAGCCTCAGACTGGACTCAGAGGGCAAGGGAGGATACAGGAGGGCCAGAGCCAGGCCTTTGCTTTCCCCCGCCTCAGGAGTATCAGGGAACCCTTGGTTCCCAGGTCTTTTGGGGAAGACAGTTGACACCCAGAGGTAGGGAGACCTTGTGAGCAAGCACTTTAGATGCGGGTGGCCCATGGGTGCTGAGCACATGCAGCAGAGGATGGAGATACGAGCCAGAGTGTGCAGAGCGGGTGGGGATGGAGATACGAGCCAGAGTGTGCAGAGCGGGTGGGCTCCCCGACCCCAACTCAGGCCGCTGCTTGCTCCCTGGGCTTCTGAGAGGGGCCTCAAGCTCATCTCTGAGATGAAGCCCAAAATACCCATCTCTGAGGGGGTGTTGCAGGGGAGGGCATCTGTGCCCCTCAAGGCTGCCAGCTCTGAGGTAGCTGTGGGTCCACCCAGCCAACGGCCGCCCTTGCCAGGAAGCCCTAAATTTAGGTCTTCCCACCATGCAGGAGCTGTTTCCCTCAGCAGCATAATTACAGTAATTATGTGCATTCAGATTACATGGTAATAAAATTAGGATCAAATCAGTCCAAATTGAAATCAGATGAGTTAGGAGCAAAGTAATCAATGACAACATAAATAGAAAAGCCCAAAAGGAAACTTAAACATGCAGACTTGTCATCAGAATCGAGGAGAAGGAAGGGTGAGCTATTTAACTTTGGCTGGGCAGCATATTTGGGTTTAGGGGCTAGTTTGAGCCAGGGTTTAAATCAGGCACAGGCTAGAGTGATGTCCCACGGATGGCCTGGGGGTGGACTCCTGGCAACCTTCCCTGATCTGGAAGCTTCACCCCCTGCACTTCCTACCTGTCTTGGATACAGATCACGTCATGTTGTGATCATCTGTGTTTCTTGAGTGCAGGAATTATCTGTCTTTTCTTTGAAACCCCAGCCCAGGGTTCAGTGCCTGGTGCTCGCTGGATGGATCCTTCTTGCCAATGGACACATTCATTTGGCAATGAATTCTGTCGTATGTGGGGCATGACTTCCCAACTAGATGGGGAACTTGCTCACTTGCCATGTCTTGCACTCTGACCCCCTCTCCCCGACAGGAAGCCTTCATATAGTAGGTGCTATACTAGTAACTGACCAAGCGACACACACCTCAACTGGCCAGGAAGGGATGGGATGAGGGATCTGTATTCGGTTTGGGGGTTCTCCCAGCACTCTGCAGCTAATTCTTGCTCCCTAGGTGGCACTGTAAAGAGAGCAGGCTGTGGGGTATCCAAGGGTTCTGAGAAGGGTGGCAACAAGCTCCCCACAAATTTCGTGTTTGAGCCCCTTCTTCTCAAGGACTGGAAACTGGCCCCATCCTTCTGCTGGATTCCTGCCTCACCATCCCTAGTTTTACAAAGAGGGTCAGCCCTGTACTCTCTG
The DNA here is from genome assembly GCF_047675955.1 of Chlorocebus sabaeus. Lineage (NCBI taxonomy): Eukaryota > Metazoa > Chordata > Mammalia > Primates > Cercopithecidae > Chlorocebus > Chlorocebus sabaeus. The sequence continues at coordinate 46,805,786 of NC_132917.1, forward strand.
TTCCCGAGGCCCAGAGTGAAAAGAATGGGTCTGCCTGGCAGGCAGGGGGTGTTTGTGCATGAGACGGGGCACAGATCCCAAAAGGCGGCTCACACCCCCTTCGTCTCCTGCCTTCGCAGTTATTCTGGCTCACATCAGCCCCCAGCAGGCCCAGCCAAGCCCCATGAGCAGGGGACAGAAATCTGGGGGTGGACAATTTGGCCTGGGTTGCAGGAAGGGAGGCTGAAACTAGGACATTTGAAAAACGAGTTGTGCTGGGTGAAGCTGGACTGGGTGGCCACGTGCCCAGAGGCGGAGCACCTGCTGTTCCCACGTCCTGTCCTCATGCCCAGAGCCACTGTTGGATACCCCACACCCGGTCTGGGTCTGAGAGCAAGGTTGTCTCTTGGAGATTGTGGCAGGCAGAGAGACGTGCATGGTCACGTGCTGGCTGGCTGCTTCGGGGGTTTACACCAGGGTGGGAGTAGCTGAACAGGGTTGAGTTTGGAATGGGAGAGCACTGACCCTGGGGCTTAGCCTGAAGCTCCCCTTGGTGAGGGAGGGCTTCCCAGGCTCTGACTCAGTGACGCCAAAACTGAAATCAGAGAGGCCTGCATAGCAGCCTCCTGCCGGGGTCCCTATATTTGCAGCAGAAGGAAAGAGAGATGTAAATATTTTTTTGTATCTGAATTCATTTAACTTAAAAAGTTGAAACCTTTACAGGAGACAAAGAGGATAGGCTATGCATGTGTGGTGTCACACAGACAGGAGAGGAGTTGCAAAATGGAAACAGGGCATGCTCATCATTGGAAGGGTCTCTGATGCCATCTCTCACCTCCTTCCTGAGGAAGGCAGCAGGGGGTAGTGGAAAAGTGCATAGGCTTTGGAGGCAGAGATGGTAGAGTTCAAATCTCTGCCTACCCATGTACTCCCACTTACTAACTGTGTGACTTTGAGGGAATAATTTACCCTGTCTGTGCTTCAGTTTCCTCATCTGTAGCCTGGAAACAATCATGTCCACCGTTATAGGGTAGCTGTGAGTATCAGAGATGACATGAAGAGTGCCCCCACTTAGCACGCTGCGGGTACCTGAATGGTAGCTATCACTATTGTAGCCCCTTGAAAATAGCAGGCACACAGAAAGGATGCGCCTTTATGTTTTTGACTTCATTTTTCGAATTCAGGGGTGGGTAGAGCCAGGAAGATGGATTAAGTGTTGATGAGGCAGGGGAGAGAGAATGCCAGCCCTCCTGCCACCAGCTTGTAGAAATTGGAAGAGTGCCTACTCCTCCCAGGGAGAAAAAAAGGGGATTTTTCACCAGAGCAGCTAACAGCAGGTTCCGGGCTCTGTGGGAAGGAGCTAAGGAGAAACTGGAGGTGCTCTTAAAAACTCTGCAGGCTCAGAAATAAACTTTCTCTAGTTCCCAGAAAGAGAGGAACGAGGGTGAAGATTTCCAGGGTAAACCTCTTCGGCTCACTGCAAGGTGAGGGAACCCTTGAAATGGAAGGCAGTCCTGTGAATTAGCAGAGTGTGTGAGCAAGAAGCCAGTCTGTGTAGGGACCAAATTCAAGACACTGGAGAGACAGAGAAACTTTAAAGTCACAGGAAATTTTCCCTTACTTATGTAACACAAAAACAAAGGAGCAAAACATTATGTCCTTCGATGCATCCTTTTTCCAAAGGGTCAGAGAGGAGAAACATGAAAACCTACAGAGGGCTGTGAATCAGCATCGGGAGACTGGGGTTGGAAACACAGTTCTGCTACTTCCTAGACAGGTGACCTTGGGTAGGTCGTTTCAGCTCAGCTCCCTGTGCCTCCACGCCTTCTGCTGTGAAACACCGATGCCATCAGGTAGCTGTGGTGCTGTGAAAATGCCAGGGGAGGCCTTCATCACTGTAGAATTGCAGAAGAGGAGGCAGGGAAAGATCTTCACCTGGGTTTTAATGGCGAGGTTCCATGGCTGCCCTAGATAAAGAAGTCATTCAGGAGCAGTGTATCATTGGGAGAAGGAAGGTTGAAGAGAACTCTGGAAACTCCTCACCCTAGAAGTATTTTGATGAGCAAGGAGGGCCTGGTACTGTAACCTGAGCTTGCTGCAGAAGCAGCAGCCTGGACTACAGAGCCACCAGCTGTTAACTTGGAGGCCACAAGGAGGAAGTGTCTGGAGAAAGGGCACATGAGTTGCTAGGCAGGGAGGAAGACGACTGGAGTAGAGCAGAAGGGCCGGTGCTGGACCGCTCCGCAGCCATCTGATTAGAGCAATGTTTCTGGATCGCAGGTGGAGCCCATTCGTGGGTTGTGAAATAGAACTCTTAAAAAAAAAAGAGAGAATTTGAGGCCAGGTGAGGTGGTTCACACCTGTAATCCCAGCACTTTGGGAGGCCGAGGTGGGTGGATCGCCTGAGGTCAGGAGTTTTAACATGGCAAAACCCCATCTCTACTAAAAATAACAAAAATTAGCCAGGCGTGGTGGCAGGCACCTGTAATCCCAGTGACTCGGAAAGCTGAGGCAGGAGAATCACTTCAACCCAGGAGTCGGAAGTTGCAGTGAGCCGAGATCGTGCCACTGCTCCCCAGCCTGGGCAACAAGAGCGACACTGTCTCAAAAAAAAAAAGAAAAGAAAAAAAATGTTTGAGACTGGTGTGGTAGCTCATGCCTATCATCTCAACATTTTGGGAGGCCAAGCAGGGAGGATCGCTTGAGCCCAGGAGTTCCAGACCAGCCTGGACCACATAGTGAGACCCACCCTGCCCCCTCTCTACAAAAAATAAAAATAACAAAATAAAAATTAAAAAGTTAAAAATCAGCCTGGTGTGATGGTGCAGCCTCCCAGCTACTTGGGAGGCTGAGGTGGGAGGATCACTTGAGCTCAGGAGGTCAAGGCTGCAGTGAGCCATGACCATGCCACTGCACTCCAACCTGGGCTACAGAGCGAGACCCCATCTCAAAAATAAAACCTTGAAATAAACTATAGATTATCAGAGAATAAGACAGGAAATACTCCAGTGTATTACCCAGGGGGGTGAGTGGACCCTGGATAGGGGATGGAAAGCTCGACCAGCTCAGTATAGTGGACTGTGCGGGGCTGCAGAGGTGCCAGCTTATCCACATGTAGAGTCACTCCTTCTCGGTGGCTGAGGATCTGGCTGAGAGACAAAAGGCAGGCAGTAATGTCTACTCTCTGGATTCCAGAGGGTCTTTGATGCCACTTCCCAATTTGTCAGATCATGTAGCTATGAGGAACCAAGACTATACTCAGATGACACTTGCCATCTGAGATTTAGGCTGAGATTTAAAACCCTGAAAGATTAAACAAATTGTATAATACATATACAAAATATGTGTGTGTATATATATATAAGTATATATGAGTATTGTAATTGATATACATATATATGTGTATCTATATCTATATCTCTATCTATCTATCTATCTATCTATCTATGAGCCTGGCTAGGTGCCGTGGCTCACTCCTGTAATCCTAGCACTTTGGGAGGCCAAGGCAGGTGGATCACTTGAGGTCAGGAGTTCGAGACCAGCCTGGCCAACATGGCGAAACCCAATCTCTACAAACAGTACAAAAATTAGGTGGGCATGGTGGCACACACCAGTAATCCCAGCTACTCAGGAAGCTGAGACACAAGAATCACTTGAACCTGGGAGGCAGAGGTTGCATTGAGCCGAGATCACACCACTGTACTCCAGCCTACTGGGTGACAGAGTGAGAGTCTGTCTCAAAAAAAAAAAAAAAAAAAAAAAAGCTGACCGGGCGCGTTGACTCATGCTTGTAATCCCAGCACTTTTGGAGACCAATGCAGGTGGATCACCTGAGCTCAGAAGTTCGAGACCACCCAGGAAAACATGGTGAAACCTTGTCTCTACTAAAAATACAAAAAAATTAACCGGTATGGTGGTGTGTGCCTCTAGTTCCAGCTACTTGGGAGGCTGAGGCAGGAGAACCACTTGAACCCCAGAGGCGAAGGTTGCAGTGAGCCAAGATTGCACCACTGCACTCCAGTTTGGGCTACAGAGTGAGACTCCATCTCAAAAAAAAAAGCTTATATTATTATATTAAAGCTTATATATATATAAGAAAGTATAGAGATATCATATGAAATATACAGTTATATATCTACATATGTAAATATAAAGATACATGAATTACAACTATTAATAATAGTTAATATTTTTTTAAGCACTGCTGTGAGCCTTGCCCTGTCTTATCTCATCCTGTCCTCCCAGCACCTCATCCAGGGAGAGACACTGTTGTTAGCCCCGAGTTACAGAAGAGAGGCAAGCACAACAAAACAAAGTGACTTGCCCAAGGTTAGCAAGTGACCAGCCAGGATTTGGACCAGGGTAGTTGGCCCCAGAGCTTGTGTTCTTAGCCACTAGGCTGCCCTGCCTCTTTGCATGAAGCACCTACTCATGGATGTGGGGCTGATTCCAGAGTTGGGTGGGATTATAGTATCTCAAAACAGAGGTGGCAGAGTCAAATTCTCAAGGGCTTTTGGATTTCCACTCTTGTGACATTATTCTTCCCTTTTGCCAGCTACAGTACCCATGTATATTAATACTGTATGCTATTGTGTTATATATTGTCATACTTAAAGGAATTGATCATACTTTTTTTCCTTTCTAATCACTGCTGTGACTCTGCATGCAAAAAGCCTGCCTTGTGGTATGGTAATAGAAATCAAAATTGTGGCCAGATGTGGTGGGTCACACCTGTAATCCTAGCACTTTAGGAGGCCGAGGCAGGAGGATTGCTTGATCCCAGGAGTTCAAGACCAGCCTGGGCAACATAGTAAGACACCATTTTCTATTTAAAAAAAAAAAAAGAAATTAAATTACGTTGGCCATATAGGGAGATGGTACATTAAGCCTTGGGATTTTGATTTGAGGCAAATGCTGACACCATGCTTAGAGACAGTTTTAAACTACGTGGACAATGCTGGCAAGTACTAGAGAAGGAATGCTACTAATCTCGGGGTCAGAGTGGATCACAAATTGGACACACTAAGGATGTATGTCTTCACTTTGTAAAGCTAAAGGGTGATGAGCTCTTTTAATCCAGAATATGATGTATATGAACTGGAGAACAGATACTTTGCCAGTATTTGCTGAGCCGTGTTCCTGGTACCCTTGCTGCATGGGTTGCAGGAGATGAAGCTGGCATTTGCTGAGCAGAAGGACATGGCCATGGGAAGAATATGTATTCATGGAGTGCAGCAGGTGTCTGGATTCTTTTTATAACTTGTGCTTGGTGTTTATAAGAAAGCTTGTTCTGTTTGAATGGAGCCTCATAATGCCTGAGATAGTGTGTGAGATGAGCCTCATCAGCCAGGGGTATATTAGGAAAGAAAGAGGGTGCTATTTGCTTACTTTCCCCTCCCTTGTTGCCTCCTGTTCTACCTCTGCCACCTCCTGGGGTAACTACAGCCATGTGATAAGCTCTTGGAGTTCCAACAGCCCTACGTCAGCACCACACAGTGGGGCCTTAACTAGGGGCCACCTGGTCCTGCCAGCTCCTCAACCAGGCTTAGCACAGGGCCTGGTGCTACAGAAGCCTCAGTGGAGGGCTCTGGGTAGGAGGGAGGAGCAGGGGTCCAACCTGCCATTCTGCAGATGAGGACCTTGAGACACAGAAACTGAGTGTGTTCTTCAAGCCCCACAGCTGTCAAGTGCTGAGCCAGGACTGGAGCCTGTCTGGGGCTTGTCTTCCAGTGCTCTTCTCACCATGTGGCTCTGGCTTCAGGCCCCAGCAGCCCTCCTGAGTCCTGCTGCCGCGTGGCCCAGGAGACAGATCTTAGCATCTATAGCCTTGGGTCCACCCGGCCAGCTGAGGCTGAGCTGTAGACAGCTGTGGGGTTTCCCCAACTATGGCCTTCCATGAACCCTGGTTTCTCGGGCCTATTGGTGCCAAAGGCAGAAACCCAGCTCCCCAGACATCTTCATCCTTCCAGTGGCCAACACAGCAATCTGGAAGCAGCCCACTGCCCAGGCTGGCAGCTTGAGCTCGCCCACGAGGTGGCTGGAGGGCTGCTGTGGTCAGCTGAGTCGGGCATGGTGGGCAGACAGCCTCTCCTGCCATCTCCCTGCAGGCCATCGTGCAGCTTCCTCGGCTTCTCTGTGCCTTGGTGGTGTTTTCTCCCCTGTGCTCTTCCAGTTTGCACATAGCTCACCCTGGCTAATAGCCTCTGTCTCATGATCTCAGTTCCTAACTCCAGGGAGAGAGAATCCACTGCCCCTCTTCTAGCTGTGGCCAGTGGTCAGGTGCCAAGATACCCAGAGCTGCCCATCTCCTGCTAGGGGGATGGGCCTGAGCAGGGATGGGGGCCAGGCAGGGGCAGCGCTGGCTTTGGGGCCAGGAGCCAACTTGGGTTTGAATCTCATTCCCTGGTCTCATGACTCTGTGAGCCTCTGGCCAGAAGAGATGCCCATGGCTGGGGGCTTTGATGTCTGGGTGGCCCTGAAGGGTTTGCATATGGCATTCAGTCCCTTGCTGTGGGTCAGCACCAGTCTTAGTGACAGAGGAAGCATCCCTGCCCTCTGGAAACTGGCGTTTTCAGTGACATGAACGTGGGCACACTACTGTACCAGGCATGCCATTTCCTGGGTGGGATGGGAGGAAGGGGGCCTTTTTTGAAGGCATGTGTGCCATGAGTGGGCATGACCAAGGCCCTGGCTTTCCCCTACCCCCTAAACCGGCCTGACTCCTGTGGGGACCCAGAGTGTCCCCAGGCCCGCCTTGTGTGTGCCCCTCTCTTTGTGTCCCATGTCATGTGTGATGATGTGTGCACATGTGACCCATACCGGTTGGTCCATTTCCAACTGGAACAGTCCCTCCTGCTCCCAGGACAAAAACAGCCCCAGGCCTTTTTCCCCTGAAAGTTTGAGCTCCTTGTCTCAGAGCGGGAGCGAGCTCATGGACGGGGCCATAGTGGCTGCCTGCCTGCTCCATGGGGCTGGTGACATCCAGCAAGACATGTGTTCCTGAGGCCCAGCCCCAGACCCCTGCCTGCCCCCGCCCTGGCTTCCCTCTCTGCCGAGCAGGACAGGCACAGACACAGGCCCCTACAGAGTCCATGGGAGGAAAGGAGCTGGCCCAGACTGGCCTGGTCTTGGGTTCATGCTCTCAGCAGAACAAGCTCTGGGGAGCTGGGATCTCTGGGGCAAGGGAAGCTTCTCCCTGTGAGATACCTCACTTCCTAACTCCAGGGAGAGACAATCCACTGCCCCTCTTCGAGCTGTGACCAGTGGTCAGGCGCTGTGACCTTGAGCACAAGCTTCTGTTTCGGGAACAGCTCCAGGGAGTCACTCACCGGTAGAGGAAACTCCAACCCCACCCCCATGACCTCTGTTTCTCCTCTTTGCAGCTGGAGGAAGCAGAGCGCTTTGCCATGATGGTGATCAGCCTCGGAGAGGAAGCCGGGGAGTTCCTCCCCAAGGGCTACCTGGCGCTGGGTCTCACCTATAGCCTGCAGGCCACCGACGGTGAGTGCCAGGCCCCAGGAGGCTTCTGCTTGGGGATGGCTCAGGCTTCCTAACTGCCTCGGAGGTATCTTGTCCTACCAGCGCCCATCCCCTCAGGCCATGCCTCCATAGGCACCCTGCACTCCTCTGGGACAGATGCCCATGTGTGTACACACACACACACGCATACACACACTCACGCCCCTCCGACCCATTTCCACTGTTTCGCCCGGACTGTCGCCACCCTCAAACATGCCTTCCTCTCCCCTCTTCATGGACCCAGTTCCTCCCACCCCTCAAGGCCCAGCCCCAGCTCCAGCAAAGCCCATACTGATCTTCTCTGTGGAACTCCTGCTTCCCGTCTGTAATGCGCCATCAGCCTTCCCACCACACAATGTCTCCATTCTGGTTCTCATAAGCCTGCCCTTACCTTCAGCACTGCTATGACCTTCTGGAGCCTTTTAAATCCTCCTCAATACGTGGCATAGGGCTGGGTACACAGCAGGTGCTTAATAACTACTTGTGCTCGGCTAATGGATTCTGCTCCTTCCTGCCCCACACCTGGCCTTCTCTCGCCAACCCTGCCAGCTCAGCCATGTGTCTCACCCCGTCTATCAGGCAGCCACCTACTTTCATCTCCTGGTAGCTTGCTTGAGGGATGGGGAGTGACGGGCCCCCACCCAGACCAAACCTGGAATAGTCATCAGCCCATGCCCACCTCCCCCAAACGCCAGTCGCTGGGAGCGGCAGTCATGGTGACATCAGGTATAAATGAGCCCTACATAAGGAACACCTGGGTCTGCACATGCTGGTCAAGTGAGGGAGTCATCAGCCCCTTTGTCAAAGTCTACTTTGAGCAAGAACCCTCCTTGTGCCTTTAACTCTACAAATAGTGGTTGTTGTCTAAGCTTTCGAATCTGGGGAGCTCTGACAACTGTCAATGCTTGGTCCTCGCCAGTGGGATTCTGATCAGGTTTGGGAGGGGCCTGGATACAGTCATGTTAAAGCTTCCTAGGTAGTGAGTTAAGTATGCAGCCAAGGCTAAGAACACCTGCCCTGCTGCATTTAAAATAGGATGCAGTTTACCAGAAAGGTGCCTGGTTTGGGTTCAAGCTTCCTAGTGGGTCAGGAAGCCTAGAAAGGTATGTGGCCAGGCAGAAGTGGTAGCCTCTCTCTCAAGATTTGGGCCTCCTGAGTGGGATGCCCATGTCGTGGAATGCTTGTAGGCATCGGCCTTTGAAAGGGTTAAGGTGGTTCAGGTGGTGGAGAATGCAATGCAGTAGAAGCAACTGGCATGCCAAGGAATGTGCTAGAGGCCAGGGCATTGGCCCAGGCTGCCAGAGTTTGAGGTTTGCCAGATGGGGCCCTGGTGGGGCCTTTATCTGCAGAGCTGTGTGCTTTGAGGATGGTGCAGGGCTGGGCCGGCACCCTTCAGTGACCCCTGTTGGCTCAGTCTCTGTCCTGTCCCCTGCAGCCACCCTGAAGTCCAAGCAAGATGAATTGCACCGGAAGGCACTGCAGACACTGGAGAGGTGAGTAGGCTCCCACCTGCAGCAGAGACCCCTCTTGCCTTTGGTGGCACATTCACAAGCTTTACCTCATTGGACGCTCTGATCTGGGCAGAACAAACATTTCTATCTACATTTTACAGATGAGGAAACTGCACACAGCAAGCAGGGATATTTGTTTGGGGTTGGGCAGGCAGCCAAGCCCTGCCCTCAGCTCTGGGGGGGCTCCAGCAGCCACCAGGCTCAGTTCCTGCTCTCCCAGGGCTCAGGGGTCTAAAATGGGAATAGTAACCCATTGCTGTTGTATTAATTACAGGAGATAAAGCAGGAAAAGCACCTTGCACAGTATCCTATATGTAACAGGGGCTCAAAAATGGCATTCGCCTCCCTCTAGCTCCTCCCCAGTCACCCCTCCCACCACCCCGAGCCCTTACAGGGATTTCCTGGCAGATGCTCAGAGCAGCGGGGCCAGCTTCTCTGCCCTGGTGCCTGACTTGTCACTCCCTCTCTGCCCATGGGATGTCTATTCATCCCATCGTCTTTCTCCTTTGGGGTCTGTCACCCCAGATGGCCCCTACCTCAGCGAGTGCCAGCCCCCTCAGGCACACCGTCCCTGCCTTGGGCTGCCTGTGGGCTGTCTGCTTTGGTCTTCATCTGCTAGCTGGACACCCGTCTGAGACAGAGCCTGGCAGAATCCCCCACTATTGCCTCATAGTGCCCAGCACAGGGCTCGCATGCTGGAGGCCTGAGTCACACGTTGGTCACTCAACCCCTGGTGCCTGACTTGTCACTCCCTCTCCCCATACAGGGCTCAGCAGCTGGCGCCCGGTGACCCCCAGGTCATCCTCTATGTCTCACTGCAGCTGGCCCTCGTCCGACAGGTAGGTTGTCCGTGTTCCTAACCCCCGGGTCCCCAGGGACTGCTGATCTTCTCCTGGAAACCCAGCTTACCATCTGTGTGACCCTCTGCAAGTGACTTCACCTCCCTGAGCTTGTTTCCTTATCTGTCATGTAAGCCCTTTGAGCCCTCATCAGAAGGGTCCCAGTGAGGATGAGGTCAGGTAATGTGGGTAAAGCCGTGGCAGATACACAGGAAGGGCGTGTTCTCCGCCTTCACTCCCCCTACGACATTTCAGTGGCCTGAGATGCTGATGAGTGACCACGTGTCACTCATTTGTTTGTATCCTCGCCTTCCACTGCCTTTTCCCCAAGGGTCTTGGGGATAAAGTGGTGGGCTCATGGAGCTGTTGCAGGATGGGCTTTCTCTATGACCCCCAAGCTACTCCTTCACTGTGTGGACACCACCATCAGGCCTTGGCCTCTGGGGCCCCATAGGGGCCTCCTGTCTGCTCACTGCCTTAGCCCCAGGACCACCCCCACTGTGACTCTGCAGGCAGACCCGCCTTTTCCCCAAGGGTGCTGAGAGAATGTTGGTGTGTCCAGGGCTCCCTACCTCAGGTCCTTCAGAGCCTCCTTTACTTTCCCATGGCATCTCAGCCTGCAGGCCGGTACTCTGGGCGCACACACACAGCCTCTAAAGCAGGACCTCTCAGGTGACTTGACCCTGATGCCTACTGATGCCCCCCACCTGAGTGCCCGGGGATTACAGACAAGCCTTTGGCTCCCACAGTGCGGTCTTCTCGCCTGCGTCACCCAGGAAGTGGGCTGAGCTCCAGGCTGGTGGAGGGAAGCCCACAGAAGCCCATGTACTTGCTGTCAGGTGGAGGGCAGCCCTGCCTGTTGGGGGTGCTGCTGTGTCCCCCATACCAGCCTGGGGAAGCCCTACCTTCTGAGGAGGCAGGCCACAGCAGTCCCATTTTTTACCTGAGGACACCACTGAGGCCAAGCCAGCATAGAACCCAGGCCTCTGATCCACAGCCCACGGGGTCTAGGTACCCGGCTCCCCTGACCCTTTTGGAGATGGAGCCCTGGGAGCGTGCTCACCGGCTGGGGCTTAGTCTTATGGTCAGCTTGGTGAGCTGTATTTCTCCTGCCTCTGGGGCAAGCTAGGCTGTGCCCTGCGTCAGCCTGACTCCTCCTCTCATCACAGTTACTCTCAGTGCTGGGACCCCCACCCTGTCACCCTATGCTTAGACCCTTATTCCGGCACCTGTGTCTGTCCTGACCTGAATTGTCACTGTTTCTGAGGCATTCTGTCTCCCTCTCCAGGTCCTTCTGTCTCAATCATTTTCTCCCCAACAGCCCTGATGCCATTCCGGCTGTTGTTTCCGCTGTCGTTGGCAGCTTCGCTCCCTTCCTCTTGCACCACTCCTCCCCCGTGACTCCCTCCATCCTCCTCCACCTCTAGGCTGCGCCCCCACCCTGTCCCCACTCCTCATTCCTGACCCCAGGTCCTGGACAGGCACAGGGCACCTCTGTGCCCCTCCGGGAGCATCGCTCCACTCCCAGGAACACCAACAGAAAGACACCTGACACCACTTTATTTTTAGTTCTCTGTAAAAGAACCAGTGCTTTTGTTGCTAACCAAGGGAATGATAAACCTTTGGTGATGCATTTTTTGACCTGTTCAATTACTCACCCCCCTCTAATGAATAGCATCCATCCTTTTAGAGAGATGGCGGGCCAGGCCAGTGGAGCCTAGCGCCCAGTTTCCTTGGAGACCTCATTTTGGCAGCCTCAGAGAGTTGAGAACTCAAGAACTCCCTGAATGGACAGTCCTAGCCTGCCTGGGTCTCTGAGGCCCCCAGCCGGCCTATCCTGCCCAAAGCACGTCTGGCTGGCCGGCACAGTGATGGCTATGGATTTGGATACGTAGCCCAGGATAATCGGGTCTGCCCTGGCAGAGTCAGCAGCACAGGAGCAGCCTTAGGGCCACCAACAAGCCGAGCCAGTGGCCCCAGTGATCTTAGCGTCCTCCTCATATGCTCCATGACCTATCCACAAAGTAAGGTGCCCAAAGGAGAACTCTGGGCCTGGCACTGGTGCCCACAGCCTGCACAGAGGCCAGGCTGGAGACCAACACAAAAGCCAGGCAGACTGGGGACCCAAGGCACCAACCAGAAGGGTGGAAGGCTGGGTTTGAGGTTTGGCAAGAAGCAGGACTCTTAAAAAGAGACTCATGAGATTCCTGCAGGGATGGAGCCCTGACATGGAGAGAGTCACAGGAGCTAACGCAGCTCCCAGGCCTGAGAGCACGGAGGAACAAGTGCCTTCAGGCTGGAAGGAAGGGTCTTTCCTCTTCCTTAGTTTTCTGACTTTGGGGCTTGAAGAGGGAAACTCACACTTCAAAAGTGTTTGTTCCGCCAGTACTTTGCAAGGCATTTTTTATAGTGTCTCATCTTCATGGACACTGAAATAGGTTTAACCATTATCCTCATTTTGTAGCAGAGAAACTGCAGCTTAGAGAGGTGAGTCCTCTTGCCCTAAGATGCCAGCTGGGAAGTGGCAGAGCTGGGAGCTACACCCCAACCTGACCCCAGAGCCTCAGAGCAGGAGGGGGTGTTTATCTGTCAGCCACACATCAGGTTCTTTCCACATCACCGCGTGAACATGTTCAGAGGGGAGGGCCTCATCAGCCCTGGGTATGTAGCTGGCAGATTCTCTATCCCAGGGCCAGGCCTTCCTGGCCCTCCACCTTCCAGCCTGCTGCAAGTTTCTCTCCCAAACCTCTCTCTCCAGACCTGGTCACAGCCTTTCTAAAGGGTGCAGAGCCTCAAGCTAAGGGCGCTGCTCAGTGAAACAGCAGTATGTGGGGGAGAGGATTCCCTGCATTCTGGGGAGTCAGGCCAGGTTGAAAGTACTAGGAATCAGAGATGAGGAGGAGATGGCCAGCTGGGCCCTGCCATGCCCCTGGACCCGCAGCACAAGGAGGGCTGGCCTTGACCTGGGACAGCTTTGAGGCCAGGCCCGTCACTCACCGAACACAGGCTTAGCAGCCTGCATAGCTCACACAAGAACACTTGGCCTGGAGTCAGGACCCCCATCTGAGAGTGCCTGCTCTGCTGCTAACTCGCTGAGCTGCTAACTTGCTCTGCTGTGTGAAAAGAATGGAAGGGATAGACGACAGCATTTTTGCACGTACATTAGCTCTTTGTACCCTTCTGTGGAAAAGCATATGCCTAATTTGCAGATAAGGGAACTGAATTCAGAGAGAACCAGGGACAAAGGCGAGTGAGTGGCAGCGCCAACTCTAGAACCCAGCTCTTGTGTATTCACAAATACAGGACCCCTCCACTGGCCAAAATGAGCAGGATCAATCAGCTCAGATGACAGGCAGCAGGTGGGGGCTGCCCCAGGCAGGGCATGGCACAGGGGTGCCCAGCAGGGTGCAGGGGCCAGGGACTGTGGGGTGTTTTGTAGAGAACGAGATGACATAAGGGGGACAGTGGGCCACCTCAGAGGTCAAATGGGACTGTGTAAGGGGCTGCTGCAGTCACCAGGACTGGCCAACCTCTTTTGAAGAAGAGAATTTATGTTGGTAACTGCCAGAATTCTTTTTTCTCCTTAATGCTTGTGGAAACATTCCCCAGACCCTGTCAGGGATGCACAGGCCAGGGCCCATGGGGCGGGGAGCTTTTTCTCTGAGGGTCGTAACCTCCACAGCTGAATGTAGATGGGTCTGGGGAGGTAGAATAAGAGGCAAGGAGAGGGGCCTCAGGTGTCTCTTGCATCCAGGGGACTCTTAGGGCCCATCCTGGGGATGTTGTGTTATGCTGAGAATGGTCTCTTCAGGAAAGGGCTCCTTGAACCTTCCACATCCTCCCATAAGTCCAGCTATGGGCAGAGACCCATCCTGGCAAGGTGGCAGGCAGCCAAGCAGGTGTGTGGTCTCAGCCCTGAAATAGTCCCCATAGGATGTACTGGGGCACCGACTGACCCCGTAACCCTGTTACCACTTGCAGGTGGGGCCCTGGCCACAGCTGCAAATCATCCATGCCCTCTGCAGCCAGATCCAGTAGAACATTGGAGTCCTGCCTGCAGGGTTGGCGGGAGCAGTAGAAGGTGCCCTTCCATGCTGCACCAGCCCCTCCTGGGCTCACTGACTGGGCTACTGGAGCAGCTGGGGCCTGCCCTCTTTCATGCAGTGCTTAGAGAAGGGAGGCAGCAAACTCAAGCCAGTGAAAGTTGGGACCTGTGGTGACCCCTGGTCTCCCCACCACATGAAGGAAAGGCTTTCCTGAGGCCACATCGAAATCCAGACCCTTCGAGTATGGCTCTCCTGACCCTGCATAATCTGGCCTCATCCCACCTGTCCAGAACTGGGCTTAATAAATATTTGTTGAATTGAAAATAAAACACAAGACTAGAATCTGGATTCTAGTCCCAGATTCCCACTGTGCCCATGTTAGAGGCCAGTCTCCCTGTCTTCTAGGCACTTGCCTCTGCATACTTCCCTTCCTGTGGTCAAGCTGCACCCCCTACCTGGAGCACCCCGTTTGCATCATCTCCTCCTGGAAAGCAGGGTCTCCTGACACATCAGTAGAACTCCAGGGTGACGTTTCCACACGTGGCTGCCTTGCCCTGTGGCTCCCACTCCTCCCATTTAGGAAGTACTTCCTGGTGGCTACCCTGGTCCTTTGTGCCACACCACAAACCTGCTCCTCTTTATTCCTGAGTGTGACAGCAGACCCCTCCTCGCCAGGCCATCTGGGGCAGGTGTTTTCTCACAGCAGCATCCCTGCCCCCAGTGCCTGGGGCCCCCTTGAGTTGAGTGTGGGTGCCTTTGTTGACTGGCACCTGGCTTCTGAGTCCCAGGGCAGCATGTGCCTGGGGAAGGGCACTAAGCTGGTGGGTTCCTTCGACAGATCTCCAGCGCCATGGAGCAGCTGCAGGAGGCCCTGAAGGTATGCAAGGATGATGCCCACGCCCTCCATCTGCTGGCACTGCTCTTCTCCGCCCAGAAGCACCACCAGCATGCCCTGGATGTTGTCAACATGGCCATCACCGAGCACCCTGAGAACTTCAAGTAAGTGCCCTGAGAACACTCTGGCAGTGGGGGAGCTGGCTGGCCTCTGTAGCAGGTGCCCATGCACACCTGCCCTGCCATGGTGCCAGCCAATACACATGGGGTAAGCACCTGCTGCATGCACAATCCCTGGTGGAGAGACTGGGGGGTGAGGACAGATGGGGTCAGCAGATAGCTGTGGCGCTCTGCACCAGGAGGTGCCTGGTGGGGAATAGGGTGTACGTGCTGCTCCTTAGCCCCCATGAGGTGGGGTCTGCATGGGCCACAAGGGAGACTGCTTGAATGCACATGTTTGGGCTGCTTCTGCCTGCCCTGGGCTCTGCATGAGCCTCAGAATGAAACTAACTTGTGTAAGTTAATCATAGCCCTAACACAGCCAGCCAAGGATGGGATTCTAACACCAGCTAGGCTGGCAGCTGGAGACAGGGGTTACGGCCCTCCAAGGTGATCCTGCTCCTTCATATCTCCCCACCTCCCTCATTTACTGCATCAGCCAGATGCCCCACTTCTTGGAGCAAGGTTTAAGTTGCACTTGGCCTAAGTGGTGGTGGGACACAGAGGACCTGCTGCCACCCAGCCAGGACACTGGGAACAAGGCCGTGCTGGGCCAACTGAGGCGGGAGGATGTGTTGCTCTGTCGGGGGAGCAAGGGGGAGTCATCTTTTGATTTCTGCCTTCTGCCCCTAAGGGCAGGTGACACTGAGTGTAACAGGCTTTGTTTCTCAGAGTCCTTTGATCCCAGATAAGGGACCTCTGAGTAACCCACTTCCCGCTGTTCCACCTTAGGGCCTGAAGGAAGGTGATTTAGAACCAGCCCAAGGCTGTCCCCTGCAGACAGCAAGGAAGAAGCTAGAGTCCTGGCTGCCCTGATAGGTGACTCATGCTGTGTAAATAGGTTCACAAAGGATTAGGAAAAAATTGCTGGGTGATGAAGGGAAGCTTCAGTGGTCCCAGCCTAGGGAGGTTCCCGTCACTGGGCTTTCACCTCTGTCCATCCCCAGCCCATCAGAGGCAGGGCTGACCACAGGGGTGGGTTCAGGTTTTCCTGCACCCTTGGCCTCCTTCAGATGACAGCAGATAGTTCTGCTCGTGGCCTTTGCCAGCATGCCGAGCACTGCTGTTGGTGGCTTCCTCCTCCCCAAAGCTAAAGAAAGGTGGTTTGGGAGTGGCAGTGTTTCCTAAATATAAACCCCATAATGTGCCTCCCTGAAGAGGGGAGCCCCAGTGACCAAGGCCAAGGACAGGTGTTTATCCTGCTGGTCAGCCTAGTCTGCAGCCCCAAGACCCCTGAGCCTTGTCCTGCTTGCCCTGCTTCCCCTAGTCCACACTGACCCCTGCCCCGCCCATTCCCCCTCCATCCTGGCCTAGGCAGGTCCCCGCTGCTCACAGCCAGGTGTCAACAGAATGGCCAACTCGACACAGCCTGTCTTTTGTGTTCGTGGCTGGCCCTGATTCTGAGCCTTGCCCCAGCAGCATTCAAGAGACTACTAAAGGCCAGGCACAGTGGCTCACGCCTGTAATCCCAGCACTTCGGGAGGCCGAAGCAGGTGGATCACCTGAGGTCAGGAGTTCAAGACCAACCTGGCCAACATGGTGAAACCCTATCTCTAATAAAAATACAAAAATTAGCTGGGCGTGATGGCAGGTGCCTGTAATCCCACCTACTCAGGAGGCTGAGGCAGTAGAATCACTTGAACCCGGGAAGCGGAGGTTGCAGTGAGCTGAGATCGTACCACTGCACTCTAGCCTGGGCCACAGAGCGAGACTCCGTCTCAAAAAAAAAAAAAAAGAGACTACTAAAATTCCAGTCACTTCACCCCCAAAGGCCGGTAGCTTAGGAAATCCTAACACAGAGAAAACTGTGTGTGGACAAGGGATTAGTTACCCTGTCTCATTAATCACAAGTACAATACAGTAATATGAGGTAAGAACATTTTATTTTTAATGAGAATGCACAAAAGATGTAAGTTCCCCACTCCTAGTGCCAGTGCCTTACTTTGATCCCAGCTCCATCCTTGCACCTCTCTGGCAGGGTCTGACCCACTGCCGCTGGCCTGCATGCCTGTGTGTGTTTCCGCTTCAGTTAGGCTTCATCGGAAACTGAAATGGCCAAGCAGAAAGACTTAGAATCCTAGGCTGGGGAAAGGAAAGGGCTCCTCGTCCACCCTGGGTCTGTGGAGCACAGGAGAAGCAAGAGGCCTGGCTCAGCTCAGCATCAGAATTTCCTAATGAAATCTTACTTGGAAACTGAGACTGTGATGCAGGTGGGAGCACCGCTGCTCTGATGGAGCCAAAGAAGGTGATTCACACCTGCCCAGTTCCAGCTGAGGGGGCCCCTCCATCCCAGCACCTGGCATCTCACCACTCAGCATCTCTTGCTGACTTCTGAACTGATTGCTTTCTACCAGGCTAAAGCAGCTCCCCTGGCCTGCTGTGGGGAGGCTAACTCCCTTTTTTGGAAATCTGGCTGCAGCCCAGGCTGTGTGAGGTATGGCAGAAAATGGGGTCTGCCCAGTGTGGGGGACCCACCCTTGTCTCCCCATCAGCTTCCTTGACCGTCACCCCAAGAGTGCCTCCTGCCTTCATCTTCCCAGGCTCTTGGACTGGGCTAGGAAGCTGTCCATTGCCCTGTGGGCAGTATGTGTGCCCCGGCTGCTGCCCTGCCTTGACACACGCACTTTCCACCCTTCCCTTCCTCCCACGCTCACTCAGGTGCTGACTCCTTCCCCAGGAAGTGTGCCACTCACTGACAGTGTCCTTGGTCAGGGGTTGCCTTGAGGTTGGTGACTGCCCCCAGGTGGCCCAAGGGTGGACATCTGGGTCTCCAAGAACCCCTGGACCTGAACTATGACATTTTGTGCATGCGAGTCTGAGTCCGTGGAAATGGCTTTCAGCAGATTCTCAAAGGGGGCCCGACCTCAAAAAAGGTTGAGGAGCACTGGTACAGACTGCTGTTTGTCAACGTGCAGGGTAACTGTACCCCTGTCTCTCGTGCTTCCCCAAGGCTTGCAGAGAGCTTCCTGGAGAGCAGTGTTTGCAGGCAGGAACCTCTGCCTTGGGAACAACTCACCCATGCAGACATCACAGAGCAACTGCAAGGGCTTCAGGAGCTGTGGAGGGTGGGGCCTAGGAGCCACAGGAGGGAGTCAGCTCTGAGGTCAGAGGAAAGTTCCATGCCCTGAGGGATTCTGAAGGTTCTTCTGCAACCTGTGCTCTACTGTCACTCACAGTAGAGTACTGTGCTGTGGAGCATTTGGGGATCTGCAGGCCCCGCCCCCAGTAGTGCCTCACTTTCCTCAATCTGCTTGTGCAGGGCTGTGGGGCTGGGGGGAAGCAGCAATAGGTTCTTCGTCTTGAGCCACCATGAGCTCCTCACCTCCAGGATCCCGAGGAGCTCTGTTTTGATCCAGCTGGCCCTAAAAGGCTGCAAAACTAATTGGGGGAAAAAAAATTACAGGGACTTTTGGCCTCCAGAATTGTAAGAAAATAAATCTCTGTTGTTTTAAGAAAAAAAAAATTGTGTCTCTATATACCATTTATAGAGACATAATACTATCTGTACGGCTGGGGTAGGGCCGAGAAATCCACCCACCGCCAAACTATGGTGAGTGACCACAGGGTATGACCATTGTCTCTTTGTAAGTAAATCAATACTGTTCGCCACAGATGAAACCTCAGAGCATAGAAACTCATGGATTAGCAGGAAATGTCACTGAGTCCATTACAGGTCAGGGATCACTGAAAAATGTCATTGCTCTTCGATTGACACTGCACCCTGCTTCCTCAGCTGCTCTCTGCATTTGAGGAGAAGCCATTTGTGGTTCCAGCTATTGCCAAGGCAGTTAATTAAACAGCCGGTCTGGTAAATATCACTGCGGCAAAACAACAAAAACCAAGCTCCCTTTGTCCTGACCTCATCGTCCCCAGCAAGGTCTGTATCCACAGGACGCTTAAAGGCACCTTATAGAGGGCTGTCCCAGTGCCTGAAGCCTATTAGAGGCGTCTCCTTTCAGCCGTCAGTGTTAGAGGCCATCCGTGCATGGGATCCCAGAACCTGCTTCAGGAATGGCAGAAGCTGGCTCGTGCTGGGCATGGGCTTTGCCTGTTTCACCACTTTCAGAGAGGCCTGCCACAGGGGAGGAAACTGGTGGGGGAATGGACCCCTGTCCATGTGAGCTGGTCCTTGTGTGAGAGCCACAGTGAGGTCCCAGCCCTTGAGTCATGTCTGTCACTGGCCTGTGCCACCTGCAGCAACTCACTCCTCTTCCCCTTGCCTCTGTTTGCTCATCTGCCAAAAGACGGACACCTACTCTGTCTTCCTTGGCTTGTGAGGTTTATTGTGAGACTCAGGAGAGGGCACACAGTCGATGGACAGCCGTGTTTGAAAGGTGGCAGTATGGAGGGGAGAGGAGGCTGCCCACCAACAGCATCAGGCTGTATCCTGGGTCCCAAGGGTGGCAGTGCCTGGGGAAGGCCAGATAGGCCAGGAGGTGCAGGCAGCCGAGGCTGGGCCCTGACAGAGGCTGGAAAGGAAGCTCTGGGGAAAAGTTAGTGAGCTCCTTGACTGCACAAGAAGTCACCACTCCCATATAGGCAGACTCTAGGCTCCCAGAGAAAACCCAGCTTTTGTGGAGTCGAACTTTTGAAAAGCTTTCTGACTTCAGGTTAGAAAGCAAAGCGAAGAGGATCTTGATTTCTGTGCTGTGGGATGACCTTTAGTTAGTGGAGCTTGGGTTTAAAAAGGCAAAAAACGTGATGAGGCAGAGACAGCCCCACAGGGACAGCATAAACCTCGCACGGTGGGAACCAGACACCCCAAGCAGCTTCCTGAAATCCTGTGGGCTTCTGACTAAGCCTTGGACACATGTGCCGGCTGGGCTGTCCCCGGCCAAGAGGCCAGGCCCGCAGGGGGCCTCAGGGGGCAGCAGCTCCCTATCCAGGCCTGGGTTCCGGGCCAAGCCACGGAATGCGAAAGGTCCCGTGCATGCTTGGAGATGCCTGTGCAAGTCCTTTCTTCTCGTTTTGGGTATGAGAGGCAGCTGGGAGGCCCTACCAGGGAGGGGCAGGAATATGGGGTGAAGGGGAACGGGCCACTGATAAGCGTCCTTTCTGAAGCCATGGGCTCGGTGGGGCGATGGTTTTAGGTAACAAATTCCTTGGGCTTTAGTCAGGCCGCTTGTAGTGAAGGTCACCATAGTAACCAAACAAAATTCCTCGGCTCATGATGGGAGCTTTCCAATAACCAGCCTGTCAGTCACAGCTCCCGTCCCAGGTCTGGCAGTCTGCCAGGCTGGTTTTGAAAGCCCAGGCCGTACATAGGTCAAGGGAAGAACAAACAATTTCCCCTTCCCCTCTCCACAGTGGGCAAGGCCACCTCCTCCCACCCCCCAAACCTCCATTGGTGGTGGTAGGTCAGCTTGGGAGTTTCTGCTGACCCAGTACCGGTCTTAGGGGACTTGGAAAGTCCTGGGGGAAGCTTTCAGAGCCTGGGAGACCCTCCCCAGTACGGGAACAATATGGGCCTCCCAACAAGCCAGAGCATGTGCCTGTAAACAAATGGAACCCCACAGCCTTCTGCTCAGGAAACCTAGACTGTTTGGAAACTGTTAGAGCTGATAACCGGGCGTTAGCTGGAGCCATACCTTGGCTGACTCTAGCTAAGGCTAACGTTGGAGCTCAAGGGCACCCCTGGGATCTACCTGGCGTACCTCATGTTTTTTTCAGGTGGTGCGTGTGATATATTTCTCATGGTCCATTCCACTGAGCAGGGGGATGAGTCCCAGGGCTTCTGTTAACATTTCTGACTTAAACCCAGCATATTTATTTGATTGTTCTTATTAAGGCCTTGTGGTATATCAAAAGGATGCTTAGCATACCAACACTCCAGTGAGGGGCTGGAATCAAAGGTATTAACACAAACGTAGTTTATCACTTTGCTGGGTTCATTAAACACGTTTGGCTGCCACAGCCCCTGAGGAGGACACCAGCCATGGGGGAGCCTTGCAGGCCATGTGGCAGAGGGAAGTGTTAAGCCGGTCATCATCACTGGCAGCACCGGATCCTTCCCCAAAGGTCAGTTCCTCATTAGGTAAGCTGAGTTGACATTCACATTTCCCTTCGTGGGTTGGCCCGTGAGAACCTCTGTGACCTCGCTCTGTGTGACATGTATAGGTGAAAGATAATGGTCATCATTCTCCAGTTAGTGGTCTGCCTGCATTCAGACTTCTAGCGTAGATGACGCAGGTTGTTTTGTTTGTCTGGGGAAGAGAGGAAAGAAAGGAAAAAGGAAGGAACATAGATATTTTCAGGCTTTGTTTTCAAAAGTGGTGGTAACCCTTTCCTTCTGGTACTTGTTGCTTTCCCTGCTTGCAGCAGGGGCTGGAGGCAGGAATTGTGGCCCAGGGCACATGGTTCTCTGTACTAGGAGAGGCTCAGCCCCAAGACAAAGCCTTTTTGCCCCTGGGAGAAGGCCCATGCCCACAAAGCAGAGCTGACCTCCCCTTTGCAGTGGGAGATCTTTAGGTCCCTGGAGGTCTGACACAGGGCAGAGAGACCGAGGCATTTGCTTCTTTGTGTCTCAGCCCTGGCTGGGAACCTGCCTTTGTTCCTAAGGTAAGAAGACCTAAGGGTCTTCTTTTGGGAAGTTCTTCCACCCCTGAATGGCCATGAAAAGGCTCTGTGTGGTTTACATTTAAGTCTTTCAAGATCAAGAATTTGTGTTTGGGGATCCTCTCAGGGTAGCTGGAGATAGCTGCAGGGAGGGAAGCCGAGACCTGAAGACCAGTTGTGTCAGCCCAGAAACAGATAAGAATGCCGTGTAACCCTGCGGCCAGCTGCAGGGTGGGGGCAGGCTGCTCTCAGAGCAGCCCTGGGGTCCTTCACCAGGTCAGGGGCAGTCTTTGAAGTAAGGAGGCGCTAACTTCAGGAAACCAAAGCTTTTGAGGCTGTTGATTTTTAAAGCTTCAAAGTGAGATCAGGTTAAATGAATTCATTAAGAGGTGGAAGATCATCATGAGCCATATAAGATTAGAGGACATGGGTCAGTCTAATCCTCTAGACCCAAGGAAAAATAAATAGTTTTAGGGTTAAGAAGAGCTGCTAAAAAATGTCCCTTCTGTGTTAGGGATTAGTCTCTGGGAAGGTAATAAAACCGGGGCTGACTGTGGCCCGCCCCCTTTCAGGGAGGGTAAGACCTGTTAGAGTCCTTTAAAAAATCATACCTTCTAGGCTGGGCGCAGTGGCTTTGGGAGGCCAAGGCAGGAAGATCACTTGAAGCTAGGAGTTTGAGAACAACCCTGGCAACATAGCAAGACCTCGTCTGTACAAAAAATTTTAAAAATTAGCCAGGTGTGGTGGCACACACCTGTAGTCCCAACTACTTGGGAGGCTGGGGTGAGAGGATCAGTTGAGCCTAGGAAGTTGAGGCTGCAGTGAGCTGTGATCACACCACTACACTCCAGCTTGGGTGACAGAACTGTCTCTTTAAAAAGGTCCTGAACATGTGTTGGATTTAACATGGGTGAGAGACCATGTGTCTGGGAGACCTAGATCACTCAGCACATCCCCCCGCATCCTGGCCAGGGTCTGAGTGATCACACCTGAATGGGGGTGAGGGGCAGGCTGGCCCCTCTCTCCCACTACAGGCCTTTGTTTCTGCCCTTCCTGCCCATCTTCAGAGGACCCCCTCAGGTCCACTTTGTCCCCGGAGCCCCTGTACTTCAAAGCTGAACCCCTCAATTGAGTACCAGATTCTGTTCTTCTTGTGTTTCCTAATGCGTTGGATGTCTTGTCTGAGTTTAGAAGTACCTTTGGGGCAGAGACTGGCCTCTCCTCTGCCTGCTACCCCCATGGTAGGGAAACCCCCACTAAGCACAAAACACACTCCAGTGGACCCTCCAGCTGCTAGACAGTGGGAGCTGTTTCGTTTTTTGGAAGGAAGAGAACCATGTAGGGGATTTGGGGATCTCACAGCCAGAGTGCTGTCACACCCCTCACCCAGTTTGGTTGTTTTGGTTTGGTTGCTTTGTTTTTTGGTCTTTACAGCACCCCTGTTTTGAAGATGAAGAAACTAATGTGAAAGTTAGATGATAGCTCAAGATCATGTTGCTGATGAAGGGTGGAGCAGAGGCTAGAACCCATACCGGCTGATTGACAGGATCGCCCTGGTATACTTGAACTCCAAGAGCTTCAATAACAATGATGCACCCAGTGCTGGCTCCTGCCGGGCACTGCTGTGAACACCTTGCTGCATTAGCTCTGTAATCCTCTCAGCACCCTAGGAAGGGTAGAAACTGTCATGATTCCCATTTTATGGATAAGGAAACAGAGGACTTAAGTAAGCACCTGCATGTAATGGGGGCTGGGGGACTGAGAATGAAAGTTTGGGCAAACTTGGATTGAACCCTTTCTGAAGTGCCAGCCCCTGCTGGGCCTTTTATGTGCATGATGTCCTGCAGCAGTCCTCGGGGTAAATAGATGCTGTCATTCTCATTTTACAGATAAGAAACTGAAACTCTAGGCTTGGCGCTGTTGCTCATGCCTATAATCCCAGCACTTTAGGATGCCGAGGCGGGCGGATCATTTGAGATCAGGAGTTTGGACCAGCGTGACCAACATAGTGAAACCCCGTCTGTACTAAAAATAAATTTTAAAAAAATTAGCGGGGCGTGATGGCGCATGCCGGTTGTCCCAGCTACTCAGGAGGCTGAGGCAGGAGAATCGCTTGAACCCAGGAGGTGGAGATTGCAGTGAGCCGAGATCATGCCACTGCACTCCAGCTTGGGCGACAGAGCGAGACTCCATCTCAAAAAAAAAAAATAAAAGGGAAGGAAGGAAGAAAGGGGAAGGGGAAGAAGGAAGGAAGAAAGGAAGGAAAGAAACTGAGGATCTGTGACTTGCCCAAGGTCACATGGCTTCAAGGAGGGACACTTTGGTCATCAGACTTGGACCCTGCTTGTCACCACTGAGTCCAACTTGGTGCAGCCCGGGCTGGGGCCCATTTACTATACAGGCTCTGGCCTCCTGGCCAAGGAATTAGACTTTCCAGAGGCATGGCCTCCTGACTCAGAGAATAGCCTGCTTTTTCACTCAATTATGTGTTTTCTATAAAAATAGAACTCTTCATTAAAACAGCTCAGCACAGCCATCAGCTGCAATTACTAATTACTGTCCTTTTAAGAGATAATACCCCTTTCTATGCATTCACCACACCTGCTGCCACTTCCCGCCCACCCCCCCACCCCCTCTACACCCACCCCCGACACACAGAGGGTTCCCAGAATGGCCAGGAGCCAAAGGGATCCGAAAGAGCTGCCTAGGGCCCAGTGAACACACACGGGACCAGTAGGACCCAGAAGAATGGAGAGTTTCAGGGACACCCTGCAGCTTTACTTCCTTGGAGCTGCTTGGATCCTGGGAACACCCACAGTGCTCCAGGCCTTGGTGAGCCCTTGTGACTCAACTTTCCTCTTCCGTTCTTCAACAATTTGTTGAGAGCAGGCACCAAGGATACAAAGATAAGAAAGACCTAGTCCCCGCCCACATGAAGGAAGAATCTCGCAGGAAGACAGGTCTGACAACAGCAAAGATTACTGAGAATGACAGCTAACCTCTCTTGAGGGGTGACATGCGCCAGGCACAGGCTCTCTTTCCTTTAGTCCTCCCAGCAACCCTCCTGGGCAGTACCATGACTGTCCTGCCTTGCAAATGAATAGGTACCATCAGAGGTGAAGGCACTTCTAGGAAGCAACAGGGCCTGGAAGTATACCCACATCATCTGATGCTAAAGGCCATGTCTCAACGGGGAAATGGCTCCCTCGTGTACATGGTGGTTACTGTGTTCAAGTGTTCATTGCAGGTGCTGAGTAACTACAGGGAGTTACTTTCAGGAACATGAAAGTAAAAATGTGGACCCGTCGTGCTTGCTGCCCACACAGCCTGTGTGTTTCCCTGCAGCCAGCTCTGCTCTGCCAACTTCCCCTCCCACCAAGAGTGGTGTGCTGGGGTGAGCAGCCAGGGCCACAGGAAGGGTGAGGATTGGTGCCCCCAGGTAAGGCGATGGAGAAGACCCAGGACTATGCTTTGCTTAGCCAGAGACACCACAAAAATATCCCCTATTTACAGGATAACTATTTTTTTTTTTTTTCGTTTTTGGAAAAGCCATTCTAAGGGTCTCACCCTCAGATCTCTTTATAGCGGTGGGAAGAAATTGTTTGTCTTTGCCTCACATGGGAACAACTCCAAGTCTTAATCCTTCCAACAAATAATTAGCAGTGTGATCCTGCCCTAGGAGTGCAGGCGAGGTGCGGCTAGGAAGAGAAGAAGAGGAGGCAGATGCCAACATTCTCCTGGGAACCTCCATCATCAGCCCACGCTGGAGCGATTGGGGAGATTGGCAAAGCTGGCGGCCTATGGCACAGCCATTTTCTAATGGGGAACAGAGACACCAGCCTCACTGGTCTCGGTCTTCCTCCACAGAATCAGGGCTGCCCTCGACATACAGACCCCGTGGGCTGAGATGTCCCATGGTTCAGCAGGGGCTGGCTCTGTCAGGTCACCTGAGTGCCTTTCTGTGCCCCTGGATGCTGCATCACACTTGCAGATGACATGGGAGTCGGCAGGTCCCAGCGGTTAGGATGGTGGGTGAGGGAGCACTGAGCCTGGGTGTGGGGTGGCTGGTGTGGCCTACTGAAGTCTCTGGCAGCATCCTGATGAGGGCGTAAGCACATAAAGAGAGGGCTTATGTCTGCACTGGGCTCCCCACCCCGACCAGGGCCTGTGTGCCGCATGGCTTGGATGGGCCTGCAGAGAGTACGGGGAATGGGTCACATCTCAGGACCCAGCCATCCTTCCCTAGCCCCAGCAGTGTGACCAAGCACTTGGAGTGTTTACACTGACCCACGCTCCTTCCCCTTTTCCAGAGAGAACACTCACTTTCACATCATCCTTCGATGCCAATGGCATGGCAAGGGCGTTTGGCCTTAAAAGACCTCAGTGTTTGCTTCACATGGGCTTCTACAGCTTAAACAGGAAAATGCTTGCAAGAGGGGTCACAGCGAGGATGCTTTGTCCAGAGCCCAGTTCCTGTAGCTTTATGCATCTCCTTTCATCCTCTTCCTGTCATAAGCCTGTCTTAGGTCCTAGGAGTGAAGGGCCTAGTTGAGCAGGCCAAGAAGCTCGGGGCTTTCTAGGAGCCTTCAGAGGCACCTGGCCTGGAGACTTGTTTCTTGGGAACTGGCCGGCCTGCAGCTTCAAAGCAGGAGTCCCTTCCCTGTGTGCTGGAGAGCTGAATGCAGCTGCTGCTGAGAGGTCATCACAGTTCAGCCTGGTGGGAGTTCGTGGGACAGGTGACTTTACTCCTATTGTACAGGTGGGGGACCTGTGACATGCCCAGCTGGGTGACCACAGAGCTGGGACTTTGGCCTGGGTTTCTGATTCCTGGGCCAGTGTGTATTCACTTTGAGTAACGACACCGTGTGGGGCTTGAGGACAGTACTGTGACCGTTGCTCTTCTGGAATGGCTCTTATTGGAGGGCATAAATGTTGAAAGCTGCTGGATTTCAGTATTCAGGCATTTCGATCACAGACTCTCCTCAGTGATACTCTTTGGCCTTGCCCAGTGACTGTCTCCTGGGATGGAGGCCCTCCACCCCCACCCCAGTCAGGAGGAGCCAGAAGCTTCCACATCTGGAGCCCACTGTTCCTCCCCAGGTCCTACTTTCACAGGGAGGAAAACTTTGCTTCTGGACAGTTTGGAATGGAATTGGCCAGCGCTCTGCTTGTCAGCTGTGGGAGTCCGGCCCACACTGCAGCTATGGGGAAGCAAGTAACAGGCTCCAGGACTAGGCAGATACTGTGTGCTCAGCACTGCGCCAGGCGCTGGGGAAGGGCAGCGGGGCCCTGCCTGCAGGCACTTGCAGAGCAGTTGGGGACGCACGATGAGGCACAGGACAAGATAAACGGCGGTTTCACCATCTATAGGCCAGGCTGGCTGCACACTGATTCTAGAATGTCTGACATTAAAAATGCTTGAAATGCCAGGTGCGGTGGCTCACACCTGTAATCCCAGCACTTTGGGAGGCCAAGGTGGGTGGATCACCTGAGGTCGGGAGTTCAAGAATAGCCTGACCAACATGCAGAAACTCCATCTCTACTAAAATACAAAAAATTAGCCACGCCTGGTGGCACATGCCTGTAATCTCAGCTGCACAAAAAAAGCTTGATAATGAGTTTATTATTAAACTCTTAAGCCTAGGTGGCAAAAAAAAAAAAGATTATATACATAGTAGGGGAATGGAAAATGGTTTCCCTCCACCCTTCTAGGGAGGAGGGCTTTGGGCTATGAATTAAATTGACATGACAGATTAACGGGAGAAAAAAATGTATTTAATTATATACATATACACGGAAGTCCCACTGAATATGAGATTCGAAGAAAGACCAGATGATTGAAGCTTAATAGCATCTGGAGCTACAGAAAGGAAAAGGGGGTTGGGGTTCCTACGGGTGGTAGGGACAAGTTATAGGAGGGTGACAGAGAGGAGATGATGAATAAAGGTTCTCTTATTATGCAGATAAAAATCTCTCAGGTGATAGAAGTTGTCAGGAGCAGCCCTCTTCTTTATAGATACTTTCACTAATGTGGATTTCCCTGAGAGATGGAAGTTTCTAGGCCAGGCAGTGTGGCTCATGTCTGTAATCCCAGTGCTTTGGGAGGTTGAGACAGGAGAATCATTTGAGCCCAGGAGTTTGAGACCATCCTAGGCAACATAGTGAGACCCCGTCTTACAAAAAATTAAAAAATTAGCTGGGTGTGGTGGCCCATGCCTGTTAGTCCTAACTACTCAGGAGGCTGAGGCAGGAAGATTGCTTGAGCCCAGGAGATCGAGGCTGCAATGAGCTATGATCATGTCACTGCACTCTGCCTGGGCAGCAGAGCCAGACTCTGTCTCTTTAACAAAAAAAAAAAAAAAAAAAAAAAAAAAGGAAATTTGTTTTATAAAAGGGCAGCTTTTCAGAGCTACTTCTGTGTCTGCAGTTTCTTGGAATAACTAACTCAAAATATGCCAAAGTATATTTTGGGGTGGCATATTCTGGTCTCAGTCATATTTTAGGGTGGTGTGTCCTGAGCCCCAAGTGTATATATATGTATAATGTAATTAAGTGCTAATGGAACACAGTGCCAGACATTCAGAGAAGGACAGCGTGATTACATAGGGACATCTTGGAGGAGGGCTGGAGCCGTGGGATTGAAATAGTTTTTTTAGTCTCAGAATCCTTTATTTAAGTGGTGTTTTAGGCTCACTTGGTTTATAAGACAGATAAGCAAGGGGAAGGGGAGCCCAGGCTTGCCTACTCTATCCCCAGCCCCAACTGCCAGCAGCCTTCCCTCAGCTTCGCGCAGGAGTCACAGCGCTCTGATGAGGCTGTGGCCACAGCTTCGATTCCTCCTGGCTGTGAGGGCCCCAGAATGTCACCCACCAGCCCTGACGGCATGCCAGGTCTCCGCCAGGCTTCCTGCTTCCTGAAGACATGGGCTAGGCATTGATAGGTGGGTGAGTGGGCAGCAGCTACCTGTTGCAGTGGACAGGATGGAGAGGGGCCTGTGCTCCTTAGAAGAGCAGCTGAGTTGCTCCTTCTGAGGGAGTGGAGTTGTTTGCTGATCCCTGTTGGGAGTGGGAGAAAGTTCTGCAGTGAACTAGAGGCAAGCCAGCAGAGGCGCAGATAACCACATCCTGACATCAGGATGGGGGTGTGCACAGCCCCCATGGGGACACAGAAAGCCAGAGGGTGACATCTGGTTAGGAGCTGGCTGGGTATCAGAGGGGGAAGGGTGATCTCAGCAGAGGCTACAGCACAAGCACAGCACGACGAGTCCAGGAGCCTATTCCGAGGCTCAGGGAGCTGCTAATACCCATGTGATCAGTGTACCAGCACCCAAGGTCATGGGGAGGATGGCAGGAAGGGAGGGTAGAGCCAGAGCAGGAAGGCTGTGAAGGCCACACAGAGGCACAGAAGGCGAGGACCACGGGGCAGGGCTCTTTGTGGAGGAAAATCCCTCTGGCAGCGCTCACCTGCCAGCCCGAGGAAATCTCAGGAACAAATCTGGATCCTCCCAGGATCCTGGAGTGAAAGATCAGACCAGAGTGACTGGTGGAGCACTTGCCCCAGCCCAGAAAGGATGCGGTTGGGTTGAGAAAATCCGCTCTGGGCCACTCATGTTAATGGAATGTCAGCAGCTGCGAAGGTACAGCCTGCCTTTGGTAGAACTTACTGTGATGCCAGCTCAGTTTTCAGCCACTTCTTTGCCAGGCACATGGTGTGGTCGGGTCTGCCCTAGACCCATTCCGGCCCTCAAAGATGAAGAAAGTGAGAAGGGAGCTCTGGCAGAGAGAAGCGTGCTGAAGAGGCAATGCCTGCAGAGGGCCCAGGGAATGCAGCAGGGCTGGCCTGCCCAGGGAGCTGTCCCCAGGAGTCAGCCCAGCCCAGGGGACTTGGCTGTCTGAGGGAGGGGCTTTCCCACCTCACTGACACCTACTGCTCCAACCAGCTGCCCCACCTTCCACACCCCAGCCTCTTCTCTCTCCCCAGCTCCCAGCCGAATCCCGCTCCACCCTGCTTTTCACCAAACACCAGCTCCAGTAAGATCCCTTTCCTGTTTCTTCCCCTGCACTGAGTCTGATCCAAAAATACAGCCCTTGATTCTCTGGTCAATGTGTCATTTATAGTGCTCTAATTGTCTCGAAGGCAGCCATTGTGTTTTCTTCTTCATATTCCTGAAAGCAGAGGCCCCTGGTACTTGTGGAGTGTTGGATCCTTTGCAAACCTGGGGAAGGAGAGTACAGTGGCCGGACCATTTGTCCCCAGCAGTTGCCCACTGGGGTCATTCCTACTCAGGGCTGTGTCCTGTGCTGACTGCGCACTCGGGTCTGTGCAGTCCATGCTAGAGGCATCCCAGTTTCTGCCCTTGGGACCTGATAGGCAAGCCAGGTGGTCATTAGTTATGTTCCAAGACGGGTGCAGGGCATCCTAAGAATTGAGAGAGGTGGGATTTAAAGCCAGGCTTGGGATGGATGAAAATGAAGAGAAGAGGTGGTATCTGAGGGGCAACCTGTGTGCAGGGTCAGGAAAGGCATTTGGGGGATGCAGTGAGGAAGAAAAATTCTTGTCTAGAAATCCCCTCTTCTGAAGATCCTGGGGCAAATTCCACCCTCTTCATTCTCTACCAAGTTGCAATCTAAGAGACAAAGTGTGGAAAGACAGGCAGAGAATAAGGACATCAGAGGGCTTTATGAAGCTGGAAGCCCAGGTCTCAGGGCAGAGGCCCAACTGAGAGAGATCAGAGGAGCAGCTGCCAGGGCCAGGCCTGGCCTCGCCAGGTGGCGCCTGCAGCCTTCGCAGTCTGGGTGGGGACCCTCCGATGGAGCAGGCCTGTGTGCTACCCTCAGGTGGGCTGGTAGAACCACCGGGCAGTGTTCAAGTGCAGGGCCTGACAGTCCCGTGGTCTTGCTCCTCAGCGGTGTTGAGAAGAAAGGGCCTCACTACTCAGCCACTGGTGAGAAGCGGGAGGTGCTGCTGTCTGGCCCTCGGTGGTTCAAACTCTCCGCAGGCTGCCCAGGCAGCTGGTGTGTGTTGGTACTGCTGGCAGTACCAAGGTGAAAATATGGCTGAACTTCCAATTTTTGCTATATAACCACTGCCTGGACCCCTCCAGAACCCCCAGACCTCCCCAGCATCTGAAGGGCCAACACCAGACACAGCAGGGCCTCCAGGGCTCCACCCCAGCTCTTGATGAGCGAGTGTCGTGACTGGCCTGTGAGAAGCATTCTGGCTGTGCCTGCTGTGTCCAGGGCAGAGGGAGGGAGCCAGCCACCCCTCCTGGGATCCTGCCTCCAGGTGGGACCATCTCTTCTTCTCAGCCATTCTAAGGGCCACTCCCCACACTGGTCTTACCTCAGAGGACTTCAGGTTTTCAGGTCGAAAGAAATTCTGAAGTTGCTTGCTCTCATTGCACAGTAACTGTCCCTAAATGGTGATTGAAAAGGATTTCACGTCACTTTAATCCTATCGATTATATAAGGGGAGCTGGCTATTTTGGGAAATCCAAGAAAGAATCCTTTGATAAAGCATAACACCGCCTTCTTTGTGTATCTCCAGGGTCAGGAAGCAAACTTTGCAGTTCCACTTAGGAGGTGTTGCTTGGGCACCTATACTATTGTGGCTGGCAAGGTGGGAAGTGGAGCTCTGTCCTTAGGGGACCTCCTTGCCAGTTCCTTGCTCTACCTTCACTCACGGATTCTAAGTCACTGTCTGGACGGGTCTCTTATCCAAGGTCCCAGGCTGGGCCCTGTGGGGAATGTGAGTGTAAGCCTGGTCCCACGTTCAGTAGGCACCGGGCGTTGCTTAGTGGAGGATGTGGGTAGGAAGAGCAAACCGAACAGGACCTCACAGGGCAGTGCATCAGAGATGGGCAGGATGGCACGTGGTCAGGGGACACAGGGCATCAGCAATGTGGGCACTGACAATGCTTCATGGGGTGCTTCATGCTTTGGCAGCCAAGATGGGGAGAAAGTGAGGCACAGAGAGAAAGCAAGTGGTCCAGGGGCCTGGCAGAGGCTGCCGCCCTCATGGCACTCTGCC
This sequence comes from Chlorocebus sabaeus, assembly GCF_047675955.1. NCBI lineage: Eukaryota > Metazoa > Chordata > Mammalia > Primates > Cercopithecidae > Chlorocebus > Chlorocebus sabaeus. Next base: position 46,837,316 of record NC_132917.1, read on the forward strand.
TTCTGCGAGCTGGGGAGCTGGGCATGTGGGGCCGTCCTGGTGGGGCAGGATCCTCAGGTGAAAGTGGGCCCTCGCTGGGGTGTGCTGATGGCCGCTCCCTCCCCACAGCCTGATGTTCACCAAGGTGAAGCTGGAGCAGGCGCTGAAAGGCCCAGAGGAAGCCCTCGTGACCTGCAGACAAATGCTGCAGCTGTGGCAGACCCTGTACAGCTTCTCCCAGCTGGGGTGAGTGGCCATCGTTATCTCTTGGGTTGCCAGAGGGTGGTTGACAGGGCATCAATCCACATCTGGGTGACCACCATGCCTGCCAAGATGGGGAGGAGAGGGAGGCTGTTGAATGAAAGCATGGAACTTCTTGCCCACGGAGCTTTTCACATCCGTAGTCCAATTTGAACCTCCTGACAGTCCTCTATGAAGTACATAGAGACCCTGGGTAGGACATTGAGGTTCAGGAGTGGTAAGAAGGAAGAGAAATCATTCTTGAGCGCTGGAGCTGGGTGCTGGGCTTGTTCCTTTATCTTATACCTCAGCTGCTTATAGCTTATGCATTATCAGATTTTATTCCCAGCCCAGTGAGGAAACTCAGACACAGAGACTTTGTATATAGCTTACCAGAATCACTCGCCTGGTAAGTGGTAGTGCTGGGCTTGAACCTGTGTCTCCTGAGTTCCAGCCCGTGGAGGCTGTCACTTCTTTCCTCATTCCATTTGGAGGCTAGAAGAGGAGCAGGAGGTGGAGTCCTGAAGGGCCACCCCTTCTTCCCTAATCACCCACGCTCTTCATACCTCCTGTCTCCTGCCGGAGACCCTGGCCTGGGATCTGGATCTTTCATGGGCCAGAGCAGGGCAGTCTTGTCCAGGCTGAATCTGCAGAAAGTCTTTGCTCAAACCCAGAGACTCCTAGGCTTAGACTATGTGGCCCAAAGGGAAAGAGGGCCTCCTGCAGGTCAGGGGCCCTGCCTCTTCCTGATCCTCTTGTCCTTCTTTGAGATAGCTGACTGTGTCATCTCCCCGAGGCCTCAGGGGATACCTGCCTGGTGTGTATTTGTGTTTTCACAGAGACTTGGGAGCCCAGAAGGCTTCCAGACTCCCCAGAGGAATGTCTGTAACAGTGAAATTTACAGAGGAGGGTAATCTGATGGAGTAAAAACACCTTGGGCAGAGTCAGCCCTCACTTTGCAGGCCTGGGAGACCAGGGCAGAGCAGGACCAGTGGGTGGAAGCTGCCAGAAGGACACTCTGGGGTTGAAGGACTTTTCAGAATGGGAATGTGAAGCCACCTGGCAACTGGATGCATGAGGCCAAGGGCCACACTCTGGGTAAAGGGACCTGCATTCCGATGACCTTTTTCTCCTGCTCACTGGCTGTGGCCACACAAGCAGGTGCACAACCCAGCTCCCCTCCTGCAAGGGGGTTGCCCCGGAGCTGGCAGCTCTGTTCCTGCATCCTTATCTGGATGGCTGCTTGTCTCTTCCTCCAAGTGGTCAGTCGTGGTGGGACCCCTCTGAGCTGCAGCCTTGTCTCCCGGCATTGAAGGCCTGGCCTGTGCCTCCATTGGAGCAGCAGAACTGCAGGCCTGGGGCTTGTCACAACAGGAAGCCCCTAAGTACCTCTCCTTGGCTGCCCCAAACTAGATTTTACAAGCCCCGGTTTCTGATCTGTGGCCCCAAGTTCAGAAAAGAATCCTCCCTATCTCCTGGGAAAGCCAGGAGGATATTGGATCCAGGCTTCTGGTCCAGATAGCCCTGCCCTACACTGGGGGTAAAATCAGTTTGGGGTAGCCAAGGTTTAAGACCACAGCCTGCAGGTCTGGCCTAGCAGACCTTCACTATCAGCCACACCGTCCACTGCTTTGCCTGGGCCAGCCCCACACTGCTGGTCTCATGTTCTAATTGTCCCTCAGGCCCTGTCCAGATACCCCTCCTTCATGGAGCCACCGACCACCCAGCTTCTAAAATGTTTCATTCAACCCTCTCATGTGGGTTTTTGCTGATTGCTCAACTTGAACTGTCCCTTCTCCCCACCTGGGCTGTAAGGTTCCTCAAGGTAGGGACCATGCTGTATGTTGGCCTAGAACCAAGTGTAGTCCTGGAGATGGACTCTTTCTGGAGCCCTAGGAAAGCCCCCTTCACAGGATGGGAGAAAGAGTAGGATGGGAAGCTGCACCCAGCCCTGCTTCACGCCAGCCTTGCACCAGATCTGCCCACATTGTCTCATTTACTCCCCATGACCACTTTGTGTGATGGACATTCTCATGATCATTTTCAAGATGAGAAACCTAAGACTTAGAAAGGTCAAGTAGCATTGCCAAGGGTCACAAAGCTGAGAAGGGTGGCCCATGATTCCAACCTAGTGTTTCTGGCTTTTTTTTGTTTTGTATTGTTTTTGTTTTTCTGAGACAGGGTCTCGCCCTGTTGTCCAGGCTGGAGTGCAGTGGCATGATCACAGCTCAGTGCAGCCTCTATCGCCTGGGCTTAAGCAATCCTCCTGCCTCAGCCTCCCAAATAGCTGGAACTACAGGCACTCACCACCATGTCTGGTTAATTTAAACATTTTTTGTAGAGATGGGGTCACACTGTGGTTTTCAAGCTGTTGTTGAACTGTTGCCCTCAGGTGATCCTCCTGCCTCAGCCTCCCAAAGTCCTGGGATTACGGGCATGAGCCACCATGCCTGGCCTGTCTCTGGCTTTTTTGCACCACACTTTGTGCCTCCTGGGAATGGGAAGGGGTGGGAGAGGAAGGGAACCAGCCCAGAGCCATTGTGGTTTTACAGATGGTTTCCTCTGATGCCCACTAAAATTCCCAGGCCCAAGTTGAAGCCAATGTGAGCCTGAGTTAGGATGGCAAGGACACCCCTGGTATTCTTTGTGGGATCATCATCTTGGTGCTTCTCTGAAGGAAAGAAACCTTCTTGCCCTGCCTCCTCCTCTCCTGTGCCTTCTGCTTCTCTAAGTTTCCCCAGTTGACAGGGTCAAAGGTTGTGGGCTTCCTCGGCAGTGGGAATGTGCTGGCTGGGACTGCTTGTGCCCCGGGATGGCCACGGCAGGCTTAAGCTGGAGGCTATTTCCTGGTTCCCCCCAGCCCCCACTCTGTGAAAAGAGGAACCCCTCCCCCCGCCAGCAATATAGCAGCAGGGATCTGGGAAATTGGGGACAGGGGTTGGGGGACAAGATGGGATCTCCATGACTGTTTAATCTGCCACCCCAGGGGCCTCTGCTGGCTCCTCTGGGGACACCCTGGCAGCCCAAGGAATGGAAGCCTGAGGCAGGGGGTGGCATCTGGGCCCTTTTTCCACAGGGGTTTGGGGGTTGCAGCACTTCTGGTGCCCTGTCAAGACCAAGCTTTCCTTGGCAGTCAGTCCACAGTCCCCACTCTCTGCCTGACACTCTGCTGGATGTTGCTCCCCCTGGCCTGGGGAGCTTCTGACCTTACCCACTTCAGAGAAGACAGTAGGGAGGGTGGGAGAGTTTCCAGGCCTCAGCCTGTGTGGCATGCTACCTATGTTGATCCCTTCTGCCTCTCTGGTGATATTGGTGACTTCAGCTCTGTCTTTGGGACTGAACCCACAGCCCCAGAGCCTGCCTAGAGCCAGGCTGTCCCATTCTCCCTGTCAGTCCCCGTGACGCTAGCCCTCTACCTTACCGGACCCTGGCCCTCTTTTGCCTTCTAGAGGCCTGGAAAAGGATGGTAGCCTCGGTGAGAGCCTCACCATGAAGAAGCAGAGTGGCATGCACCTGACTTTGCCTGATGCCCATGATGCCGACTCTGGTAAGAATGAACTCTTTGGGCAGCTGTGTGCATGGACCCACAGCTCACGCTCCCAGCTTGAGAGCACCAACATGGAGAGGGGCACCTCCTGGCCGGGCCAAGCCCACCACTGGCTCCTTGCCAGCTGCTGCCCAGGTGCTAAGGAGCTACCCTTGGGCAACTTCTAGGGCTGATCTTGGCTCTGGGTAGGGGCTGGCTGCTGGTCCCACAGCGGGCGGTGGGCAGGGGAGGAACCCTGCCTCCTGCATGGGGGTGAAGAAAGAGGAGCCTGACTGGAAAGGTGGCTGTGGAGCACAGAAACCATTTCCCCTTAGGCTCAAGCCAGAGGCCACAGTCCACCTAATGTCCTCGGCAGATCAAGTCAAATATAAAGGAATGAACTGAGCTTTTTACAATTCTAAGCTGAAAGCAGACTCTTTGCTGGAAAAACTCATCCTGAAACCCATGGCTTGTGAAATTGAAATGAGTTCAGGAACTGCAGACTTACATTTTTCAACTGAGGACCTGCTTAAAGCAGAACACCTTCATCAAAAACACAAGAATTAGTCATGGGAAAGAAAGTGTGAGTGGAGTTGTATTCAGTGGAATTGCTCGTTTTTTTTCACTTCTGTGGACATGAGCCAAGTTGCACCTTTGTTGTCAAGTGACAGAGTTGATTTCAGAAGCCAAACCTAGCACCCGATTTTAGAGGCACATCTCAGGGGTGTATGGCTGTATGCAGAGCTTCTGTCTCCCAGGAGGGAATGGTTAAGGTAGGGGGGAATGGTAGCTCCCTTGCAATTAAAGAGGGAAGAATCATGAACAAAGTTATTAGGACTCCACGTACACTTGTCTCATGAACTGAAGTCATCCATGGTTTGCCCTGAGGTCTCCTGAGTTTATTGGAGCCTTTATTGCCTCTGTGACAGAGAGAGAGAAAGTGCTCACATTTCACCTGCATGGGAATTATAAATGTCAACAGCTTATGTATCCTGAACCGGAGCCCATGTCACCCAGAACTGCCACTGGGAGAGGTTTTCCAGAGGGCAGTATTCTGACTTGAGCTGCTATCCAAGGGTCCTTCTCAGCACAGCCTTGAATGGGGACCTTTCTACAAACAAATGAGAATATGCACTTGTGAAAACAGAGTGAAAATAGCCAGCGGAAGAAAAGAAAAATCACTCCTAATTTCACCACTTAGACCTTAATAAATGACCTTTCAGACTTTTTTCCATGCCCATATTTCTTTTTTATAAAAATGTGGTCCTGTTGTTTTGTAACTTGCTTGTTTTCACCTAACTATATAGTGCAAACATCTTTCTACATTGATATCTGTATTTGTACTTTGTTATTTTAATGACCGCAGAGTCTGGGATGATTATACCCCCACTTATTTTTAATCAGTCCCTATTGTTGGACACTGAGGTCATTTCTGTTGTGTTCACGTAAAGAGCATCTTTGTCGACATTATTGTTTTCCTAGGAATAGATTCCTAGTGAGATCTCTGCCTTATTGTCCTCCAAAGAGCTCCCCTCCCCAGCTGTGGGTGAGAGGACATAGTGGACCCTCCCTAGTAGGTCTGTGAGCTGCTTTCTGGCTACCCAGCCACACCACCCTGTTTCGGGGTACCCTGTCTCCCCATGGTGCTGGGCAATGACTGCTCCTGGAGCCTGCAACATGTGGACCTCTGACCACTGCTCAGCTCGTGCCCTCTTGCTCTGCAGGCTCCCGGCGGGCTTCATCCATCGCAGCCTCCCGGCTGGAGGAGGCCATGTCAGAGCTGACTATGCCCTCTTCGGTCCTGAAGCAGGGCCCCATGCAGCTATGGACCACGCTGGAACAGATCTGGCTGCAGGCTGGTGAGTGCCCTAGTCCCAGTGACACACACAGCCTGTCTGCAGGCTACCCATGCTCTCGGAACCCTGTCCTGGAGAAGGGAGTGTGGGGAGGTGGGGACTCCTTGCTAGGCCCACACGGGTTACGGAGTCCTTGCCTCTGGCAGTGCGTCTCCTTCTCTGCCCAGTGGAGATGGTGTCTACCTCCCTGCCTGGGAGAGCTTCCCTGGCAGCAAACCCAAACATGAGAGGATCGGAGGTCCTGAGAGGCCACATAGATGGACAGTTGTCTCGGTCTCAAAAACGGGCTTCAAACCCTAGAGAGCTCAGAGAGGGGAGGTGTGGAGGCCCCAAGAAAGAGAGGGCTGGGGTTAGAATTCATTGAAGGTGGAGGAAAGACTGGTAACTTTGAGGTTGCCATTCAGGTGACAGTCCCTCTTGGTAACTAAGTGGTACCATTGCCACCAGGAGTCAGTCTGAAGGCCAGCCAGTGTTGAGGAGGCAGGCTGCAGGAAGCCTGGCTCCAGAGTCCCACAGACCTGGGTTCTGAAGGTGGCCCACAACTGGCTAGCCCTGATCTGAAACGAGCCAATGTGTGACACAGTCAGGGTGGCCATTACAAGTGCTCGGCGAAAGGTGTTTGGCTTGTGTCTCGTCCATGGCAGTCATGGTGGAGGAAGAGGCAGTATGGCCCCATGGACAGCGAGTGTCCTAACACCAGCTGATGAATGCCCGGGAGGGACTCGCTGCCAAGAGTTTTGAAAATTTACCCTGACAGTGGTGTGAGAGGTGGATCAGAGTGGAAAGAGAGAGAACCAAGGCCAAAGATGACAAGTACCTGAATGAAATAAAATGGCAGCAGAAGAGAGAGGAGGAGGATAGGCTAAATGGACCCCTAAAGTACCCCAGGCCAACACACCCCCTTGGCCTAGAGCTGCCCAAGCGAAGTTCTGGGCCCAGGAGCACCTCTTGCATTTTCTCTGATTACCCTCCTCTCTGCTCCTTCCCCATCATGGGGGTGCGCTGTTGTCCCTAGGGGGATTTGGAGAAGAAACCGAAATGATGGTCTGTTACTGGGACATGGGGATTTGGTAAGTCAGAGTCAGAATGTGCTTGTTAGCTGAGAATCTAAGGTTTCCCACTGCATGTTCCTCACATACGGACACATTAGTATGCAGTACGCCCCCACTCTCCCCACTGTAGGTTCTGAATCTGCAAAAAACACTGGACAGGATTCACAGGAAGGCTAGACATGGGAGCAGTTTAACAATGCAGAAACTGCCCAGTTAGCAGCTCAGGGTGCCCTCGGAGGCTGCACTTGCTCCACAGTCAGCTTGTTGGGTCTTAAGTAGGAAGAGGGATGTTGAAAAATCCAGAGGAATAGTAAACAAGGCCTTGCCTTAAGCAAAGATTCCCGTCTTCTTCTAAGACTTCTAATGACTTCTAAGACCTCTATGACATCTTCGACCTCTATGACATCTTCTAAGACTTCTAAGACTAAAATAATGACTTCCAACTTCCAAGAGGCTGCATGGAGCCCCAGCCCCCCCAAGATTCGCATCCATGCTGGGGGCTTCACCAGCTTTAAGGAATGCAGCATAACACAGTGATCAGATTCTGCAGTTGTGGGTTTCCTGTGCCGGAGCTCCCAGGCCTTTTGTTTGAATTACTTGCCTTGGTTTTTTTTTTTTTTTTTGCTGGGGGGGTTGGTGTTTTTTTGTTTGTTTGGTTGGTTGGCTGGCTGACTGGTTGGTTGGTTGGTTGGTTGGTTGGTTGGTTGGTTGGTTGGTTGGCTGGCTGGCTGGTTGGTTTTTTGAGTCAGAATCTCACTCTGTGGCCCAGGCTGGAGTGCAGTGGTGCAATCTCAGCTCACTGCAACCTCCACCTCCCAGGTTCAAGTGATTCTCCCACCTCAGCCTCCTGAGTGCTGGGACTACAGGTGTGCGCCACCGTGCCTGGCTAATTTTTTGTGTATTTTTAGTAGAGACAGGGTTTCACCATGTTGGCCACACTGGTTTGGAACTCCTCACCTCAAGTGATCCACCCACCTTGGCCTCCCGAAGTGCTGGGATTACAGGCATGAGCCACCGCGCCTGGCCTGATTTGTTTTGTTTGTTTACTACCATCATCACAAGCTTGCTTGCAGTTTTCAGACTGTGTATTGCTGTATACTAGGGATACTAGCATGTTCTGGTAACTCCAAGTAAGGTTAAAGGCCCTCCTGAAGCCTGTAATTAGACTTGGGAATGTCAGTAGAAACACACGCCCTTCAATCATTCGCATATGAGGCTTTCTTTTCTGGTCGTTTATCTTAGGTATTCACTGCACAGGAGAGAACTCCGAGAACAGCATCTGAGTGCTTTGAAAGTGGCGCCGCGTCAGGGTCAGGCAGTGTAGTATTAGGAGACCAGTGTGGGTGCATGTAAGAACAGATCCAAAATAGCAGTGTCTTGCACAAGGTGGATGCTTATTTCTTTCTCATGTAACAGTTTAGAGATGACAGCCTTGACTGGGACAGAAGCGACTCTTCTGTCCCTAGGGTATCACTGTCGTCCGTGTGGTCCAGGATGGCTCTCTGCCACATTCACATTCCAAGGCAAACGATTAACAAGGAAGAAAGGCACCCCCTTCCCTATAAGGACATGTCCTGGAATTGGCACACATCACCTCCCCTTATGATCCATTGGCCAGAACTTAGTTATTTGACTGCCTCTAACTGCAGAGGGCTCTGGCAGATGTCATTATTCCGGGTGTCCCATTAAAAGTCAGGGCATCAGGCTGGGCACAGTGGCTCATGCCTGTAATCCAAGCACTTTGGGAAGCCGAGGCAGGCAGATGGCTTGAGCCCAGAAGTTCAAGACCAACCCAGGCAACATGGTAAAACCCCATCTCTACTGAAAATACAAAAAAAATTATCTGGGCATGGTGGTGCGTGCCTGTAGTCCCAGCTACTCTGGAGGCTGAGGTGGGAGGATCACTTGAGCCTGGGAAGTTGAGGCTGCAGTGAACTGAGACTGTGCCACTGCATGCCAGCCTGGGCAATGGGAGTGAGACCCTGTCTCAAAAAAAAAGCGGGGGGGATCTATCTTGCTAGAAGAAGGGGAGAATAGACTGGTGACTGGTACATAGCCGCCACAGCCAGGAAACGAACATGAGAAGGTATCCTGGCTCTTTCATTCTGAGCATGAGAGAATTCCAGGGTAATTTGCACCCCCTGAGCCGTCTCCCCTCCCCTGGCTGCCATCATCACTAGCAAGCATCTACCAAGCACCTGTTGAATGGAGGGCTGCCAGGACCAGATCACCAGGGCAATGATCTCCCTAAACCGCCTCCCGAACCTGACCCAGGCTAAGAATACGATCAGCATCCCCACCCCCTCCCACCCACCCAATGACTCCACCAGCTGCAGCAAATTTGCAGGAAGGGAAAAAGATGTCTTGATCATTTTGGAAGGAGCTAATCCCCCTGGTTTGGTTCAAGATAAATTGCATCCCAATCTGTTTGGCAGTAAGTTCCATCATGAATTCACTCTTTAGTTGAATTCAAAGGGACTGTCGTAGACTTCCTCTCTCATCTCTTGCCCTCCTCCCCTCCCTTCTTCAAGCCTCCTTCCAGTTCCAGTCCAGTATGAGAAGCTGATGAATGGTACCCACTTGAGAGACGGGCTGCAGGGCAGTGCCTCTTGGGCAGCGGGTCTGTGTGAAAGTGAGAGAGGCACAGAGTCCCATAGACGCTCTAAGATCTGAGTGTTGGGGGAGGTGCTTTCCCTAAAAGCAAGAACCACCCCTTCATCCCCCATGACCCCCCATGATCTCAGGTCATGGCTCTGGGAGCTCACAGTGCACCAGAGCGGGAGACACATGTAGGGAGAGTTCCCCTGTCCTGGAGGTCCAGGGGCTCATGGGCAGCTCTGGGCTTTCTCTAGGTTTAGGGGAAGCTGGCCTGAGTCTCAGCTCCCCGATGCCAGACTCCTGTGGTCTAGTGCTGGTGTCCTGGCCTGCAGTTGGAGGCCACCCCAGGTGTCTCCTGGGAAGAGTTGGGGGGCTGGGGTGAGGTGGCCAGCACTGTGGCTGAAGCAGGTGTTTATGATGAAGCCATAGTCCAGGGAGAAGCTGGCGCTCGTCCTTGGTCCTGCCTGCTCCTCTACTCTTTGTCATCCTTCCCGCCCCCTCCTGTCTTCATTCAGTGCCTTCTTCCCACATCCTCCTCTTCCCTAGCTCCAGCTTTTTCTTCACTCCTCCCAGCTTCCCGAGTCAGTGAGGCCACTCAGAACAGACCCATGTAGCCCCTGACTGCCTTGTGCCCTTACTAACCTGAGAACTCCCTGCAGACCTTTGGATTCTCTGTGTTGGCCTGGGCATTCTCCATTCTAGCCCCCTTGGTCTTCACTCTCCTTCCTCCCTTGCCCGCTCCCCACCTTCCTTTTCCTGGGCATTCATATGCTGTGAGCAACTGATGCTTATTTCCTTTGGGTCACTGAAACGGCCCCCACTGAGGATCAAGGCTAGCCACAGTGAATTCCTTTGGGGGGCCTAACCTATTTTTCTACTGCCCTGTGGCTCACCTCTCTGAAGTCAGGGGGAGGGTCTCTGTAGGAAGCACACTCACCTGGGGAGGCCCTAAGAGGCCTTAGGGGTGGGCCCAGGCTCTCTGTACCCTGCTCATCAGCACAGGGCCAGCCTGTGGGCAAGGCCCTCCCTGCAAAGAGGGTATGGAAATAGCCCATGGAAAGTGGGCCCATCTCCCTGCCTGGGGTGGGAGAGCCTTGGCTTTGCTAGGAAGGACTGGAATCAGCTCTGGGTGCAGGATTAGACCAGGATGCCTCAAAAATAATAATAATAATAAAAGGGCCTCTTGCAAAGCTCCAGGGAACAGATGTTTTCCATTTGTAGCCTGCCGAGAGAAAGCACAGAGGGGAGGGGGGTGGAGAGAGATGTAGGGAAGAGGAAGAAAACCGGGGACAGACAAGCAAGAGAAGAGGTCAGGGGGTAGGCAGGAGGACGATGAGAGCAGAGAGAAAATCAGAAAGGGGAAGAGAGAGTGAAGGAACGGAGGGGCCCCTTGACGCTAAGGGTGCAGCAAGGTCCTGTGTGCTGGGCTGATGACCTCGACAATGAAAATTCAAGGAAAATGTGGTGCCCTGGCCAGAGGATGCTGGAATGGGTGTGGGCACCACTGGGAACCGGCAGCCAGGGCCGGGCTGGGAAGGATCAGGGCCGTGGGTGGATGCGGTGCCCCAGGGCTCCTGCAGCCGTCTGACCATGGCTGGCAAAGCATCGAGCAGGAGCCGAAGGCATCTGCTCAGGGACACTGAGACTAGCAAGGGGTGGTGCACTGTCACCCCAGACCTTTGGGCCTGTCTGCAGGTCAGAGGCCTACCCTGGAGGCTGGCCCTGCTGGGCACTCTCTGCCAGGCCGCCAGAAGCCTGCAGGAGGTCTCCCTGGGCTCTGGTCTGTGTCTTCTGGTTTCCTGTCTAACTGGGGATGGAGCCCGTCAGTGGAACAGCCCTACGGTTCTTCAGGACGTGTTCTCTGGTGTGTGGCCAGCCCAGCAAGGCCCAGGCCTCTGGAATACCCAGGGCCCCGAGGCAAGACGGATTGGGATTGGCTGGGGTGCCCTTTAATTAAAATCTCTTGATGTGAATGCACTATGAGGGGTCCCCAAGGGAGGGACCAGGGGCAGCCTCTGGAGACAGGGCAGCAAGTTGTAAACAGCTTAATGAGCTGTACCAGGGCCAAGTGGTCCAGGGGAGTGGGGAGCTTGACCCCTGGGCCCTCAGCTAAACTGAGCTTCTGGCGATGGAGGAAGCAGCCACCCTGCAGAAGTGACACCCACACACTTCCTTCTGCTTCTCCTCTCTCGTGACCCTGGGGGATTCTGCCACAGTGGAGCCCAGCCCACCTTCCTTGACCTCTTAGTCCAAAGGCCTCTGCAGCCTTCAGGCCCCAGCTCCGATGCCACCTCCCTCAGGAAGACTTCCCTGACCACACCAGCAGCACCGACCTGGCACCTCTTGAGTACCCATAACACTCAGATGTGGCACTTGTCATTCTACTGCCCTGGTCTCTCAAGTGGTTTAGTGGTTCAGCTGCTCCCACCCCTGCCCCCACTCTTTCTCCTCCTCATGGGGAGACCAGGCACATAGTCAGTACTTAATAGTTGTATGTTAAGCACTCTGTTCAGACGCCCCAGCAGCAGCTCAACAGTAAAGCAGAGAGGGAGAGCTGAGGCTGAGATAGCCAAATCTCTGACCCCTCCCCCCACCAGCCATCTGCCCCTGGGTTCAAAGCCCCCATTTCCTGTGCTCTCTGCCTTGGGAATCTCCATTTCAGGCTGTCCCCAGGGACTAGAGCCCGCATTTCTCTCCCATATCCGGAAAGCCTGGCTTCTCTGTGTTTAATTCTCTGATCCTCCCAAGTTATCATCTCCACTAGAGAAAAAGAGTCCTCTCACTCAAAAAGCGTTGTATTTTAGGATATGGCAGGCTACTCTACTCGGGTTGCACAATGAACCTTAGGCAATGCTCGTGCTAAGTACCCCAGTGCCTGTGTTGCAGTCAAGGCCTTAGTTAGGCCTCTCCTGCTGCCTATTGGGACAGGAAGAGAGAATGTCTGGGCCTGGTTTCTCCACCTCTTTCTGGGAGATTCCCTTGGGCATATCTGTTCTCTCTCCACCCCAGACATAATCTGAACTAGGGTAACCTCAGCTGTCAGCTTTTGCTAGGCAGAGTTCTTGGCAAAACCACAAGTCAGACTCTGCTGGCCCTTCTGCGTTCCCCATCTGTGTCTTGATCCTTCTGTGCCTTCAGCATAGGCTAGGCCCCAGGAGTGGGCCACCAAGCCTGGGGGCTGCTTTGGACAAAGGCTGAGTGCCCAGTGAGGCTGAAGAGCCGCGTCTCCTAAAGTGCCTGGTGTGGGGTGTGCCCGTGGGTCTGAAATGTGTGTGTGTGTGGGCTGTCCTGGATTGGAGAAAGTGCCTCATTCCCTACTCCTCTAGTTCCAGGACAGATCCTCTCCTGCCTGCTGGCCCAAAGGGGTGTGTGTCTGCTTTGGAGGGAGGCCACGGAACTGCTGGGGAGTCCAGCCCTGGCTTTGCCCTTTCTCAGTGAGGGAATGGGGCGGGGTCCTCACCTCCTAAGCCTGCTTTTTTTTTTTTTTTTTTTTTTTTTGAGATGGAGTCTGGCTTTGTCACCCAGGCTAGAGCACAGTGGCGCTATCTCAGTTCACCACAACCTCCACCTCCCAGATTCAATGAACTCTCTGCCTCAGCCTCCCGAGTACTGGGATCACAGGCACCCGCCACCATGCCCAGCTAATTTTTTTTGTATTTTTAGTAGATACAGGGTTTCACCATCCTGGCCAGGCTGGTCTTGAACTCCTGACCTCGTGATCTGCCCGCCTTGGCCTCCCAAAGTGGTGGGACTACAGGCGTGAGCCACGGCGCCCAGGCACCTGCATTTATTTAAGTAAGAATTATGCCTCCTTCCAAGACTTGCTGTCAGGATTAATGAGAAAATGTTTCCCAAACCCGGGCTTGGCCCATCAGCTCTCCATCAACACAGGGGAGGTTTCTGTAGCTGTTACCAACAATGCTTGGTTTGTGCCCTCCTTTGCCCCTGAGCCTCTTCTCCCTCATCCTCCCACCCTATCTTTGGCAGGGTCATTTGGTTCTCCCTGGCTCTGAGCACATACCCACCTTCCGTCAGCCCCTGCCTGGGAGACCAAGGGACCCAAAGAGAGTTCCGTGGTCTGCTTCCATCCCCTTCTCCCTGGACGTGCAATGAACAAAGGAAGTGAAGGAACACTGAAAAAGAGGCTGCAGTCACCTGAGCAAGCTTTTAGCTCAGGGGACGCCATGTCCCCTCACCAGGTTCTGAAGTCAAACAGCCCAATGCAAACCCTGGCTTCACCACTTACTCCCTCCCACTGTGGCCTTAGTCCAATGCCTTGACCCCTCTGTGCCCAGTTTTTGCCCCTCTAAAGTGGGGTAATAAAAGTACTTGTGCAGGGTGCGGTTTCTCATGCCTATTATCTCAGCACTTTGAGAGGCTGAAATGGGAGGATCTCTTGAGCCCAGGAGTTCAAGACCAGCCTGGGCAACATGGCAAAAGCCTATCTCTACAAAAAATACAAAACTTATCTGGGCATGTTGGCACATGTCTGTAGTCCCAGCTACTCAGGAGACTGAGGTGGGAGGATTGCTTGAGCCCAAGAGGTCAAGGCTGCAGTGAGGCCAAGCACAGTGGCTCACGCTTGCAATCCTAGCACTTTGGGAGGCTAAGGTGGGCAGATCACTTGAGGCCAGGAGTTCGAGACCAGCCTGAGCCCCTCTACCAAAAATACAAAAATTAGCCAGGCATGGTGGTGCATGCCTGTAATCCCAGCTACTGGGGAGGCTAAGACAGGAAAATCACTTGAACCCAGGGGGCAGAGGTTACAGTGAGCTGAGATCGTGCCATTGCACTGCAGCCTGGACAACAGAGGGAGACTCTGTCTCTAAATAAATAAATTAATTTTTTTTTAGAAAAGGCTGCAGTGAGCCATGGTCACATCAGTGCACTCCAGCCTGGTTGACAAAGGAGACCCTGTCTCAAAAAAAAAAAAAAAAAAAAAAAAAGCTTGTTCTACAGGATTTTTGTGAGCATTAACTGGGACGATCTTGGTGCCATTGACTGGCACTTAGCAAGGTGCCTGACACAGAGGAGGCTCTCAGAAACTGTTACCTAGTGTTCGCACTACATCCCATAGTCAGTGTGCCCCGTGCTGTGACTCGGTGGGATAGTGTTCGTCACCTAAGACCGGTTCCCCAGCTCTGAGGATGCAGGGAGGGGGTCAGGATGCCTCTGACTCCCCACAACTCACACCTCCCACTGCCCTTCTGGTTTTGCAGCTGAGCTGTTCATGGAGCAGCAGCACCTCAAGGAAGCAGGTTTCTGCATCCAGGAGGCAGCAAGCCTCTTCCCCACTTCTCACTCAGTACTATATATGCGGGGCCGGCTGGCCGAGGTGAAGGGCAGCCTGGAGGAAGCCAAGCAGCTGTACAAGGAGGCGCTCACGGTGAACCCAGATGGCGTGCGCATCATGCACAGCCTGGTGAGTCAGACCCCGCCCCCCTCCATCCGCACTCCCGCCACCTCCTCCCACAGCCTCAGGGCCCTTATCCCCCTTTGTCCCTCCTTTCCCCATACTCCACTGCCTGCCTGTGCCTTGCTACTGCTGTTCCCTGGTGTCTGGGGGAGGGGACTTCCCTCCTGCTCTGTTGGAAGAGACAGTTCTTGGGATACCTAGCCTTCTCTTGTAGACACAGGCCATTTCCCTTCAATCAGGGTCTGTGTTGATGACAAAATCTAGAAGGTTTGGTTGATACTCTTTGTGACTTCCTTTTGCTGTAAGTTTCTACAAAGAGATCTAGCCCCAAAAGGCTCTCATTGTTACCCATCAGACCCTTGCCCTGAAGGCTAATCCAGACTCTAGGCGGTTACCAAAATGCTTTTCTTTCTGGGAGTCCCCAGACCCTCCCTGCCTTCTCCATTTCCAAGGAGAAGGTGGAATTCAGGGAGTTTTCTGGGTGGGATTCCGGGGGTTTTCTGGGATGAGCTGTCATGTCAGACCTGACTCAAGCACACATTGAGAATGGTCCCTGGGGTGCTAAGAGGATCTAGTAGTCCCTGGTCCTCATTCATAGGCTCAGGACTTGGGTGTCCAGGGCACAGTGGCCTCCCTGTGGGAAGCAAAGAGGCTGGGGAGCCGGATGCTGATACTCTTGTCCTCTACCTGGTGATCATGGGTAAGTCAGCCACCCTTAGTTTTAATCATCTTTCCGGTGGGTATCCTCTGGTCCAGGCAACATTTATTGAGCACCAGCTCTGACAGGTGATATTCTGGACCCTATAGATTATCATTTTTTCCCTGCTTTCCTTTGCTGCTTCCAGAGAACAGGTATCCAGATAAATGTAGTGATCTGGAAGCTTGCAAGCCTGCATCTGTACAAGTGAACAAGTGATTTTTCAAGGATGATCTAGGAGCCCACAGTTAGCAACAATCTTTCCCTCTTAGTGTCTGGGTTCCACCTAAGATGTCTCCATGTGAGAGCGCGTTGAGGGGAACAGCCATTAGGGTATCCCTGACGTCTGGCACAGAGAGAGCACAGAGGCATCAGGAGCATGGCTCCAGATGGCTGAAGGGTTGGCATTGCCAAAAGGGGGCTGATTTGTCTGTGAGTAGAAGCTACAGGGAGTTAGATTTCAGCCATGTCAGGGAAAACATTATAACTCTTAGCATAGTCTAGTCACATACTCAGTAATCATCTGGTGAGAGTGTTGCCAAGAGAATGCAGCGTCACATGGGGAGGAGCCAGACCAGGCCATCTTCATAAGGTCCTTTCCAACCTGACAGTCCTTGAAAAGGAAATAGAACAGGAATTCCCAGCTCAGCTATTATTCCTGCTGCCTGATTTCTGTAGATTTCTAACTTAGGTCTGTGTGAATGTTCAGCCTCGGATGAAGAAAGCTCGTGCAGCCACCATACACCCTTGTCCATGTTCCCTCCCACATGGCTGCATTGCCTTCCAGTCAACTCAACAAATGTTTGCTTTCTGCAAGAGGCTTCCTCCTTCCTCCCTCAATTTAGACATCAGCTTCTCTGATAAATGCCTCGCCAGAGGTCACATCCAGAAACTTGATGAGGGCAATGGAAGGGAGGGTGTGGGCTATATCATTAGGCCTGCAGCCAGGCAGAGATGTCTGCCTTCCACTGTGTTCACAGATATGAGCCTGCAGGCTCAGCCCTGAAAACCCAACAAAATCCAATAACAAGTACAATTTTGAAGTAACAGTGTACCATTTTTCATTTATGCTTATTATTGTTTGTAGCTATTTTCCTGAAATTGAAGCAGTTTCCAAGGGTAGGTTTCCATGGTAACTGAATAGCCATCCAGAGTGGCTCCCTGCAGATGTTTCTGAAGTGGTCCCTTTTTCCTTCCTGGGGTGCCTTGCTGATTTGATGAAATTGGAGCAAGTTGGAGCCAGGCCTGCTCTCTTTTAAAGTTACAAGCAACCAGAGGGGCATTCGGCTTCTGCGTGGGCAGCCCATCCTGTCTACAGGCTCTGTTCCTGCCAGCATCCCACACATACGCATAAAGAATAGCAAATGTTCAGCCTGGGGAAGATTTGCTAAGCACTCATTTTCTAAAGACATTTGAATGCTTTAGTGAGTCGATCTCAAGTGTTCCCAGATCTAAGTGTCTTCCCTGTGCTGGCCTGAGACTCGGGACATCTGGGGTCTAATCCTGGCTCTGGCCCTGATCCACTTGGGGGACTTAGGAAAAGACACGCTTAACTTGCATGCTCCTGGTGTCCCCTTTTGTAGATAACGATCCTCATTGTTCCTGGGCCATAGTGTTGTTCTAATCAAATGAAGTGATACATGTGAAAGTGTAAACGTCTGCAGTGCAATCCCAGAGATAGCAAAGCATAGCGCGGAGGATCCCACTCCCCTTCAGTCCCTCACCAGTGTCAGACATTGCTAAGCAATCACAGCACCTTTTTCCCACTGAGCAAAGATGTGATCTTGGAATCTTTTTCAATGTGATACAACATGATAGGAATGACTAGCTGTCATTCTAAGTCAGTTTCACATTTTTGTAAGGGATTCATTGTAAAAATTGTAGAGGAAAGAGACACATCAGTCATCTGAGCCTTTGTGAACTCTGGAGGTTGGTACAGCCTTGGAGAATTATCAAGAGAGGAACGTGGAAGGGAGGTGGTATCCCTGCTGTGGAGCCAAGGCAGGCTTCCAGGGAGGACACTCTGGCCTTACCATGCCACTGTGACTTTATGAGGACATTGTTCTCTAATCAGTACAAGGAGAAGGAGAGCCTCCCCTCCCCTAAGGGCACAGCCACCCACAGGCCTGGGCTAGAGGAGCTTAGAGCCCCCAGCGAGCCCTCTGAGGTCGTGGGTGGGTCCTGCTCCCTGAGGTCTGGAAAGTGGTCGGTGAAGATATTCTTACTGTGCTGTGTGGGTGCTGGGTTTGGCCCTCTAGTCCTTAGAATGGGGTTGGCAAGTGCCAAGAGGCTAAAGAAAGCCCACTGGGAGTTGAAGACTTTGCTCTTAGGGGCCAGGGGCCCCATGTCTCTAAGAATATAGGCTTTGGCCAAGAGCCGATTCTCTACTCTCCCTGTCCCCCTGTCCCTGCCCCTGTTTCTGTGGTTCTAGCCCTGATCTGGGTTCGACTCAGGGTTTTCTACCCAGACCAGGCAGGAAGGAGATGCCACCTTGGCAGTTCTCTGCTGGGCAAGAGAACCAGCACAGTTTGTCCCAAGTTTGTCCATCAGGCTCTGGTCCTGCTGGCTGCTATCTGCACCAGGCTCAAGGATGGCCAGGGGCCTCTGGGAAACTGGCAAGTGTAGAAAGAAAAAGCAGTGTGCTCTCTGCAGTGGAAATCAAATCACAGGAGCAGGTCCTGACAGTCTGCTAGCGTGGTCCCAGACTTCTCTCCAGGTAGCTGGAAATCCCACTCGGCTGGGGTATTCAGAACCGAATTCACTGGCAGAAAATTTTAGCCAAGAAGGGGAAGGCTGAACTTTGCCTGCCTGCCTGAAACGTGAGAAGGAAGGCAGAGGCCTCCCAGGATGCATAGGCGTCGCCGGTTGATGCTGCTCTTCAGAGAGAGCTTCAAGGCTTGGCCAGGAAGGGACCCCTAGCAGCCTGCACTTCTCTTGGAGCTTATCTCTGCCCTGCCACCTCCCCGGATCCCCTCTGCACCAGGCACTTCCAAGGGCAGAATAGGTACCTGAGGAAACCAGGGAGCTCCAACAGTGACTGGTAGACTGGTTGGGTCATTAAGAGCCCTCCCAGGGGGGGTTCCTTTGAGGTCACCTGACTTTCATGATGGGAGGGTGGTTGGTCATGAAGCTAAGATTAGAGCACCTCATGGAATGAGTGGCTTGACTTGGTTTCCCAGTGTAGGGAAGGAAAAAACCATTTTCTCTCTACCTTTCTGAGTTCTTAGCTCGGACCCTGGTAATAGAAGACAGATTAACAAGGAAAAACAAACAGAACTTTATTAACATGTATAAAATGTTCTCATGGGAGATCCTCAGGAAAAATGAGAAAAGCTTAAAGAGGTAGCTTAGAGGTCTGGCACGGTGGCTCACACCTGTAATCCCAGCACTTTGGGAGGCCAAGGCGGGTGGATCACAAGGTCAGGAGATCTAGACCATCCTGTGAAACCCTCTCTCTACTAAAAATACAAACAATTAGCCAGGTGTGGTAGCGGGCACCTGTGTAGTCCCAGCTACTTAGGAGGCTGAGGCAGGAGAATGACGTGAACCCGGGAGGCGGAGCTTGCAGTGAGCCGAGATCACGCCACTGCACTCCAGCCTGGGCGACAGAGAGAGAGTTCTCTCAAAACAAACAAACAAACAAACAAAAGAGGTAGCTTAGAACTCTGGCTTACATAGCATTTTCAACCAAGAGCATACAATTTAAAAGAAGCAAGAGACAAAGAAAAAGGACTTGGAGTCTCTGGGGATGGAAAATTGTGGGGAGACAAATCAATGGGAAACTAATGATAGATAAAGGCTAGTTAGCAGAACTTGTTATGTAGATTCCTTTGTGCCATCTCCAGGCTGATAAGGTTTTAACATTGTCTTCTGTGATCAGCCTTTGTCCTTCCTGGTTGAGGGGGAGGAGGGACACCCTTATAAATGTATATATCCAGCTTTTAGGCAAATAGGGGGAGGGCAGAGAGCTTTTCTTGTCTCTGCTGCTTCTCAGTTGCCTTCAGCTGAAAACAATCCTTATGCCCAAGTGACATATTTTGGGGTGGCATGTTCTGCTACCCTTCAGCAGCCCCTGAAGAAGGTCCTAGCCCTAGCCACAGAGCCACCAACTCTCCCTGCCCTCAGCTTGGCTAAGGAGAGTGTGGACACTTTGGTGCAGCTTGTCTGTACTGCAAGAGACAACTTGACACCCTCAGGCATGAGTGGGCAAGCAAGGTGTCTGGGTGGCACTCTGCCCTCTTTTCCCAGGGGCAGACTCTGGAGAGGGGGAGTGTCCTGGTCCCTCCCATACCCCAGCCCCTCCCCTCCTCATGCTTTCTTCTTGGTGAGGGAGTTCCAGGCTCTCCAGAACCTCTCCCTGTCAGGCACCCCTGCAGGAGTGGGGAGATGGCTCTGCATGAGCTTTGGCTCTAGTAATGTAATTCCTGGGATGCAGTTTCTGAAGCATTCCTGGCATGTGACCCAGCTTCTCTCTCCAAATGCCCCTGGAGAGACAGGAAGACAGTGTTGTTATCTGCAGTCCTCTTGATGACAGAGTGACGATGAATGATTTTCCTTAATTGGTTCCCTCTTGCTGCCAGTGTATAGCAGGCCACCTCATTCTTTAAGTGGGTTTGCGGGATCAAGAGCGTGGGGATGGCCTCAGAGCCTCTCATCTCTCACCCCAGGCTGTGGCATGAAGGGGCACATCTTAAGTCCCCAGAAGCTCCCTACCACTACCCCTGGTACCTCCCAAGGAGGGACCTGAGTCACTGAGGTCCAGAGCTCTGCCCATCCAAGCCCTGAGGCTCTGGGCTGGGCCTTTTTAGGTGCTCTGGGACTCCAACAAGAAGGCTCTGGTCTCTAAGGCCAAAAGGATGAACTGTGGCCGCACAGAGCTTCATCCGTCACTCCCTCCCCCTGCTGGCTGGCCCCCTCCCCCATCATGGAGGGTTGGACCAGACACGAGAGGTGACCAACCTAAGACAACCCGCCCTGCGTTATGGGGGCACTTGAGGGTTACTTTCCTCGCCAGGTGTCTCAGTCCATTTTGTGTTGCTATAACAGAATATCTGAGACTGGGTAATTTATTATTATTTTATTTTGTTTCTATTTTTTGTAAAGACAAGGTCTCACTATGTTGCCCAAGTTAGTCTTGAACTCCTGGGCTCAAGGAATCCTCCCACCTCAACCTCCAAAAGTTCTGGGATTACAGACATGAGCCACCATGCGTGGCCTTTTTAAAATATATATTTTTAATAGTAATTTACAATAAGCAGAAACTTATTTGCTCACAATTCGGAGGCTGAGAAGTTGAAGATCGAGGGCCACATCTGGCGAGGGCCTTCTTGCTGCCTCATCCCATGGTAGAAGGTGGAGGGGCAAGAGAGTGTGAGAGAAGGGGAAGCTGAACTCATCCTTTTATCAGGAACCTGCTCCCGAGATAACAGCATCAGTCCATTTAGGAGGGCAAAGTCTGCCGGACCTCATCACTTCTGAAAGGTCTCACACTTCAATTCTGCTGATTGAGGCTTCAGTTTCTTTTTTTTTATTTATTTATTTTTTTGAGACAGAGTCTTGCTCTGTCGCCCAGGCTGGAGTGCAGTGGCCGGATCTCAGCTCACTGCAAGCTCCGCCTCCCGGGTTTACGCCATTCTCCTGCCTCAGCCTCCCGAGTAGCTGGGACTACAGGCGCCCACCACCACGCCCGGCTAATTTTTTGTATTTTTTAGTAGAGACGGGGTTTCACCATGTTAGCCAGGATGGTCTCGATCTCCTGACCTCATGATCCGCCCGTCTCGGCCTCCCAAAGTGCTGGGATTACAGGCTTGAGCCACCGCGCCCAGCCTGAGGCTTCAGTTTCTAACACGTGAATTTTGGGGGACACATTCAAACCATAGCACTTGGTCAGTTTTTTCTCCTGTCAAATTGAGATGATAATTTAGACTCTCTTGTGACTTCAAGGAGTAGTTTTAGAGCTCAGGTGAACTGAAAGCTGTGAAAAGATAAGTCAACATTGGGCATTTTTATCACTATATTCACATAGATGACTTGGTGGCATGTGGCCTGAGCCTGAGCCCCACCTTGGCTGGTTTCTGTTGGACCATACTTACTGTGGGATGAGGGTCTTTGGCCCACATTTCCTTGTGATGCCAGCAGGGTGCTAAGAAGACAGGGAGGGAGTGCCTGGCAGGGACAGGGACCTCCAAGCTGCCTTTGAGGTTCTCCTAGGGTTGGTTGGCTGGGATGGTTTTTAAAATGAGTATCAGAGCTGGCTCTGGAGGAGGCACCTGCAGGTTGGAGCAGGGCCTTCAAGTTCATCTGACCTGGACCTGAGTCCCACTTTGCCTTCACTCACTGACAAGTTCCATAGCCTCTCAGAACTTCAGTATTCTCATCTGTAAAATGAGCCTTGCTATACCAAGCACCTAGGGAATTTAGAATTAGGCACCTTTAGAATTAGGTTAAATAATTCCATAAGTTAATGGTCCAGTCATTAGGGTTATTTTTACATTTTTCACTTTGAAGCTTAGCTGCCAGGCCATGTTCAGATGCTCTTGGTTCTCGGTGGGGAGTGGAAACCTGGTGCCAAGCCCCAGAGACTCATTGCAGTAAAGCCACCCCATCCCCACTGAGTCCACAGGGGAGTCTGGCCAAGGTGACAGACCCTAGCTGCCCTGTGGATAGGACAAGAGTGCACACAGTGCAAGGCCCAGGCTGACCTTAGCTACGGGGAGGGCAGCCTGCTTTGTGGGGAAGAATGAGTTGAGGGACGAGGGAGAGACCTTGGGTAATCTGCACCCGTTGGGGCGGAGGCTCTGCGGTGGCAGGCTCAGGGGAGGCCCTGGCCCACCGTCATGCCAGTTCAGCATCTGGTTCAGCATCTGTTTTCTGAGTTGAAGGAGGAAGGATGTTCTGAGCAGCTGAGGAGTGACACTCAGTGCCTAGCATTTTGGAGGCGCCCTGACACGGGGTGGGGCTCAGTGCACAAACAGCAGGGTCCTGGGTTCCTGGGGACAGTGGCCTCTGCCGCCTATGCCCCATGTCTCAGGGTCCAGGACGCACCACCGGCTCTAGCTTCTTTCTCCATGTTCATTTCCTGAGCTGTGGCAGGCGGCTTAGAGGCGTCTAGGCCATGAAAGGACATGGAATCTTGCTTCTTCTGGGCAGGGAAGTTCAATAGGAGCATCTTGGCTGTGTGACCTCTGATGAGGTGATTTTATTGTGAGTGCTCTCTTCACCCCTCACCAGTACTGCCTGAGGTCACACTCCCTGATGGGAAAGTGGAAGAGATGAAAGTAAAGGGTTCTGCAGGCCCACGGTGTAGGGGGTGCGAGGGTGTGTCCCCCAGCACCTGCTTAATGGGGATCAGAGGCCCCTCCATACCCACCTTATCCCTGGGCTGGCACAACCCCATACACACACCCTGAGCCCTGGATCAGGACTTTGGGAAAACCTTAAGCTGATGTAGGCTCCTGAAGTCCATCACCAACTCTGATGAGGAAGCCTGTCATAGATTCAGATCTGAATGATACTTGAGCACTGCTGGCTTCATCAAGCTCCAGAATCCATTTTTTCAGAAAGCGTTAGAAAGACTCACCCTACATGGAAAGAGAAGGTGACATGGTCCTTTTTCCCTGTCCAGCAGCCCCTTCCCCAAACTGACCTTCACTGTGCCTTAGGCTGTACCTCCTGCCCAGAGAGGGGAGCTTCTGTGACTGGGCCCCTTCTCACTCCCCATCACGGGGACTCACTTCTAGAACCAGGGATCCAGAGGCCTAGCTACAGCCTCTTGACTGACCTGGAGGGCTGGGCCAGGCAGTGCTCCAGGATAGGCAAAGGCCCTTATAGACCTAGAACCTGATACCAGCCCAGGAAGGGGAGGAGAAAAGGCCCAGCCCCTGCCCAGAGGAGATGGCTGACAAGGAAGTCCATTTCCTGGTGGCTTGTCAGGCTCTAGAGTGCCCCAGGGTGTGACCCATCTGGCCCCTGGCCGCTGGCCCCTGCCCCTCTGAAAACAGACAACCCTTAGCCCCAGCTGAAGAGGCCTGCTGGTGTTCTTCAACATCTCACTTGTAAAGGACCCCAAAAGAGAAAGGGACAGGCACCCACTACCCCAGGAGACCCCCACCTAGGTTGGGCTCCATGTGAGTCTGGGCTCTTCTCAGCAGGAGCCTCTTCCTTTGAGGCCCAGGGGGCTCTGGGGTGAACACATCCCACCCCAGCACTGGGTGGAGCTGGAAGGGTTTGCTCCCCTTCCCACATCAGGGAAGTGGGACCCTGTGGCTTTGGAGCTGCCCTGGCTCCAGGAAGGCGGTGGTGATGGGAGTGGGAGGTTCTCAGCCTGGAGAGGTGCCTCCCTCCTTCCCGTTCCAGGTCTGGTTGGACAGGTTGAGGCTGACACACCTGAGAGAACCCAGAATGCCAGAGAGCCCGGAGCTGGGCTGGAATGCGGGCCTCCCTGGAAGGGTGTGTCCATGTTCCAGGGTGGCGAGAGGGAGGGCCCTTCCTGTAGAGCAGGCTCCTCCCAGCAGCCCTGGTGTCCCCAAAGGCAGGCTCCAGGGACCAGAAGGCTCCTGCAGCTTCCAGCTGATTCCTGGCTTCCCAGCTGGAAAGGCTGTTACAGAATCCCAGGAATGTGCTTTGAGCTCAGAGAGAAAATTCCCAAAATAACTTCTATAAATACTTGAGGGCAGGGGTGGGGAAGGAGGGCTCAGCCTGGCCCACAGCTGGCCTAGCGCCAAGGCTGCTTCCCAGGGCAGGCCCCCCTCAAAAGAAGAAGAGGCATGCGCACCCCTAGACCTCTGTACTGCTCCGCCCTTGGTGGGCATCATCAGGCACTGAACTTACGGGGTGGGATGGTGTGCACTGGATTCTGAAAAGGCAAGGCCCTTTCCCTCGTCCACTCCCAGGCCACAGCCCCTGGCCACACACTGCCTCTGCAAAGGACCTGGGTCCCACAGGGAGGCTCCTCACTGAGTGTGAGCCCAGACCAGCAAGACCCTGGGCCCCTTAGGTTCTGCACCTTCGTGGCCGTAAGAGGTAAGGCTTGCCAAGCTCCATGTGGGCAGCATCCCTGGTCGGAGGCCCACATCTGTAAGTGTGGGGTGCCTCTGGGTTCCCTGGCTCTGTGTTTGGGCTACATCCTGAGCTCTGAGCCCTGTTGAGCTGCTGTCCTTTGGGGAATAACAAAGCAGGCAGGAGGCAGGGGCTCTATCCCTCTCAGCCTCGGGAGGGGCAGGACAGGGATCGCATCCATGAGCTCCACAGTAACTAAGCATGACGTTGAGGCGGTTGTGTGGTCAGGAGGAACTCCGTCCTCAGGGAAGGCTTCCTGGGAGAGCAGGGTCTCGAGCACTTGAGATGTGGCCACACATCCCCACTCCCTGAGATCAGGAAGGGAGAGAAGAAGGAGGGTCCTGAGGTGGGAATTTCTGGGGACTTCCCCCAGAGCCCTGCACCTCCCTGGAACCATGTTTGTGGCTATAACCAGCCCAAAGCGCCCCCTTGGAGTTATGGTGTCTGATCACCATAAACAACTTTCAAATCCCTGTGGGCTGCCAGCACAGCTATGGCATCTCCCAAGGGAAGGTCAAAACTGGGAGCCTCTCAGCAGATCTGGTCTCCTCTCTCAGCGTGGGGCACCCCCTCACCAGGATGGGGGATGGGGGATGGGGGATTCACTTGGGACATTTGCATGCAATTGAGATGCCAGTTCTTGTTCCTACCATCTCTCTGGAGGCCTGTTCTCTGGGAGGGTCGAGGTGCCAAGAGGATTGTCTGCAGGCCCTAGATGCAGCGCTGGGCTCAGGGCAGAGTCGGTGAGACCTCGCATCATCCTGGGGCTGTCTTGCCCAGTTGTCAGGCAGCAAACAGCGCTGAGTTGCTACCAAACATGAACTCGGCTGGTGTCAGGGGCAGGTGGCAGAAGATCCTGTTACAGGCCCTGGGCCTCTGGGCCCCAGCCTGACCCCAGCCCGGTGTCTCCTTTCAGGCTCTAAAGTCAACACCCCAGGGTGGGGGGACATGAGCCAACCCACCCTAGCCTACAGTCCTCCCCCACAGAGAGCCATGCCCTCTCCCAGCTTCTAAAGAGATCAGCCATCCACCTGCTCCCCGCCCAGAAGGACCCTCTGCTCATCTTGGAGGTGCTGCTGTTTGCTGTCTGCCCCTGCGGTGATTTTTCCAACTCATCATTGCAGACTCCTCACAAGAGCCCCACGAGGAGGGACTGTTCATTGCTTGTTTTACAGATGAGGAAACCACAACTCAGAGAAAGCTGGCCATTTGTCCACGGTCACAGCGCTTGTCAGTGGCAGAGCCGGGATTCCAACCTGGCCAGGGCTTCCGGCCACCAAGCCCTGAGCTTTTTCCTCTCTACAGACACACAGAGGAAGTTACTGCAAACCTCCCAAACTGAGAATAAAATACACATACACACACACACCAGCCTGCAGACACATCTGGCCCCTTCCCAGACACCCACATACTTCTTGATATCAGGGGTTTTCAAACCTGTTTTTAGCAGTTGAGCCCTTTTTTCAAACAAAATCCCATGTGGAAGCTTAATACAGAAAACTTAACGTGTGGAAGCCGCTCCGGGCCTGCCCCTCCCTGAGAGGCCTGCTGGCCTTTCCCTTCTGTCCTGTGTTGCTCCCTCCTGGGCAGAACTCACAGGGCTCAAACCCTTCATTTTTGGTGCTCAATTTTGTGTCTGGCAGCCGTCGGCTGGCCTTCCTTCCCTCCTCCCTGTGGGCCCTGTTCCATTGTGAGCTGCTGGGGTCTGGCCCTTGGGCCGTGTGGGCAGAACAGCTAGGCCCGGTGCCCTGCTGGCCAGCCTGGCCACTACCCTTGGTCCCAGGCAGCCCTGAGTCAGCACCACTCCCATCTGGCGAGAGCGGAAGACCCTGCCTGAGGCTCCACCCCGCCCGCAGCCACCCTGTCCTCCCCTGGCCTCTGCACGCCTCATCCATGTGTGTGGTTCCTTGGTACGGCGTTGCCCAGGGCTAACAGAGGCTCTGTGAGGACAGCCTCTTCCTCCCCCGCCCCCTGGCCACAAGATCTCCAGCCAGCACCTATGGAGAGGGAGAGGCTTTTCCTAGGGCTTCCTGAGCGCCATCTTTCACTCCCGCCGAATTGGTTGTGTTCCAAGCTCTCTGAGGACTTGATGAAACCAGGCATGCGCATCTTCCCCAGCGCGTCTCCATAGCAACAGAGGGCCTACTCTGGGGAGCTCGCTGAGGAGGAAAATGTTCCAGCTAAAAATGTACATGGCCATCAGTGGGCGGGCACTGGAGAGGGGGCTCCAGGCACATAGAAGGCAGCTCCCCACCCCCACTGCGGCCCCCACCTGTCCAGGAAGTCGGTGGTGGGTTTTACCTCCAGTCTTTTAACAAGAGAACGGTCCCCCCGAGGGACCATCTCATGCCACCCTCAGGGCTGAAACAGGGATCAGTGGGACGGCGCGAAGCAGCCTTTCTGCTGAAAGGGGGCCCTGCCCCTCTGCCTCCGCTCACTACCCTGTCCTCGCTACCCACTTCCCAGCGTGGGTAAAAGAGGATGTAGAGGGGACAGGGTGCCAGTTTCACTTCCCAGCCTCTTATGACGATTCCTGTTAGTTCCTCTATCTCTTTGGTAACAGGGTTGTTTGAGCCAAACAGCAGGGCCAGGCTTCCCTGCGCCTGACCCAGACCCCCCAGGGCCTTTCATCTTTCAGCCAATCCAGCCTGTTCACCCAGTGCCCCATTCACCCAGCACCCTGTCCCCCGCCATCTGACTCTCCTCCTGTGACCCTCTCCTGAGGAGCCACCACACACGCACACATGCTTGAGCTTTTCCTCCCCGGTGACAGTGATGAAGCCCCGTAATGCGTCCTCCTCAGTCTCTGTGCATCCCTGGGGTGAAGGGCAGCTCCGGGCCGCAGGAAGGACTGAGAGGCATAGTCCCACTGAGTAGAACACACTCCTGCCAGACACTTCTCAGAGCTTTACACCTCCTGACTCCTTTCAGCCTCACCCCGCCCTCGAGAGAGATGCTGTGATTTTCCCATTTACAGATGAGGAAACTGAGGGCCAGAGAGCTGGGATTTGCCCAGGATCCCCCAAACGAGGTGACACAGCCAGGTCTGGTGACTTGAAAGCCAATTCCTCGGGACCGGCAGGAACAGAGCTCCTGCAGTGGGTTTCCCAGGAGGCTGGGGTTAAAGCAGGGGTTGGGCAGGGGCAGGTAGGATTTACATGGGGAAAGGCACAGTCACTTGACTGCCGAAGCCAGAGACGCAGGGAGCCTCTCGAACTGATGGCTGCTGCCACCCGTGCACCTGTGCTTGGCCCAGTTGCCAAGATGCCTGTGCCATGGGACACCCCTACTCACCCTGCCCTGTACTTGGTCCACAGGGTCTGATGCTGAGTCGGCTTGGCCACAAGAGCCTGGCCCAGAAGGTGCTTCGAGATGCCGTGGAGAGGCAGAGCACGTGCCACGAGGCGTGGCAGGGCCTGGGTGAGGTGCTGCAGGCCCAGGGCCAGAACGAGGCCGCCGTCGACTGCTTCCTCACTGCCCTGGAGCTGGAGGCCAGCAGCCCTGTGCTCCCCTTCTCCATCATCCCCAGAGAGCTGTGATGACACTGCAGCCACAGGGAGGGAGGGCCGGCCAGAGGGAGAGGCAGCAGTCAGTGTGGGGCGACAGTGGCATCAGGTGCGGGGCCTCAGGGAAATCCATCTTTAGTGAACGCCTCCGCAGCTGCAGCCCTCGTTCTCCTGGCTCGGCCAAGAGGGTCTTCCTGGATTTCTTTGTTGGTGCCTTGGGAAACAGTCTGACTTGAACCCTAAGTGCCTTTTTGCAGAGTTTTGTGGTGACCAGACTTGCACCCCAAGAGCTGGGCAGGGGGGAGCCTCACAATTGTCCTTCACCCTCACCCATGCCTCTGGTTGGGGGTCTGGGGATCTCACTCCCCACTCTCAGCACAGCACAGACTTCTGGATCCCTCTCAGGTCTTGCCCAGGGCAGTCACGACGTGAAGAAACTGGGCAAGTGGGAAGACGATGGGATTTCTGGGTTCCCTTCCCAGACTTGGAGTTAGCAGATGATGCCCACGTTGCCCCTCTTTGCCCCCTGAGACCAGCTGGGCCCCACTGTGCTCTTTCCCTCTGCTACCAAGTGCCTTTGGGGCCTCTGGGGTCTAGCCAGGGGGTACTGAGCACTGGCCCTTACGCTTCCATTTCCACCCACCCCATCTCCCTGGAAATGTGTTCCAGCCCAAGCAGCCTCCGTCGGCTTTAGATCCTGTGGTTGCTAGATCCAGTCCTTTCTAATACCCTGAGTCAACACATTACTCCTGCAGGTCTTACGCTACCATGCAGGTCCCTCCAGGGCCAATAACATGGAGGCGGGCAATTTCTAGGACTGTCCCCAGTACCTCTCACCACCCACAGCCCTTTTTTGCCTTGATTTGAGCCTCACCCTAGCCTTTTGGGTTGCCCTGCCTGAGGGAGACCTGAGGAGGGGACAGAGCCCAGCCTTTCTCCTGTGACTGAGCAGGCCTCTGTGTCCATGACACCTTTTTCCGGGCCTGGGGGCTGTGGGTGTATGTCCTCCCTGCTGGCTCCCCCGGCCCCTGCTGCATGACGCTCTTGGAACTCTTCCCCAAGGAGTCAGTCCCCCAGGCTTATCAGGGAATCCTTTTGTATCTGCACTTTGGGTTTTAGTTTCAAAGCTCCATCAGGTACAGCTTACATTTCAGGATGTGTAGAAAGCTCAGGTGAGGGCTGCCCTGGTTTGTCATAGCTCCACCTTCCTCGGAGGGAGAGGGCTGTTGGAGACCCCCCATCCATGGCACACTAGCTCAGCACTGCATGTCCCGAGATGATTCCCAAGACAGCTGGTGCCTCCTGGCTTTCCTGCGGCAGGCCAAGGGGCACCCCAGAGGACGCTGGATCCTTTGCCTCTTCATGGTTGAAGGATCTCTATGTATGTGTGTATATAAATATAGTTTTTATATATATATATATAAAAAAAAAATAGAGATCTATTTTTTTCTGGAATTATGTTAGAAAAGTAAAGAAAAAGCAAATGCTGTTGATTTATCTCAGGGTGCCCAAAGAGTTATAGTCAATTTTTGGTACTAGGAAAGGCACCCAATGCATTTCCTGACTTTTAAGCAGTTCCTTGTTGGAAGCAGCAGAGGGCCAAGCCAAGTTGCTGACAGTGACTTTACAGGTTAAATAAAGAGACCCTCGGAGGGGAAGCAGGCTTGTCTGAAGCAGCATGTTTATTCACTGGGCATGTAGCTCCCGCACCAGCCTTGAGCCAGGCCCTGGAGAGGAGGGGCTGTTGCAGGAGGAGGGAGGCCAGAGAAGTCATTGAAGCCAAGACCTGGGCCCAGCTGAGGAGGGATGTGGGGAAGGAAGGATGGGAGGGAGGACCCTCTGGGAAAATGTGGGTTTGAGCTGGTGAGAGTGTTGCCAGTTGAGGCTGGACTAAAGCCTGGAGGGGGTAGGAGGAAGCAAGAGGGGTCCAGGCAGGGTTGATCCTGGCCTTTGACTTGTCCAGGGGGCCACCCCGGAAGCCCCTGCTGCCTCTGGGCATTGCTGGGAGAGGCCAAGGCAGTACTCATATCTGAACAGAGAGCCCCTCGGGCATTGCTGATGGGCCACCTTCAGCTGCCGGGAAGAAGACTACGAGAGGAGGCATGGGAGAGACCTGGGCCTTGTTCAGATTGGCCACCTCTGCTGAGAAGTCCATTCCAGTACACCCCTAATAAGTTATGCCACATACCAACGTACTGTGGATATTATAATCTGCATCAACATAATTCTACACAATGCTGCTCATTTACACAGAAGCTCTGTTTCTTCATGTAATCCAGGGGACCACCATGGCACCCCAAAGCTGCAGCCACCTCCTTTTGAAGACAGCTGTCCTGAAGCTTCCCCTTAAACCCAGGGCTGTTCTCGGCCATCTGGACTCCTCTCTTGCCACTCCTCCCTGTGGCCTGGCTTCCCCCAATGCCCACCCTCCACGCCACGCTCAGCCAGACATTGCTGTCCCCGTAAGGAAGGGCTTTGCTTGCAGCCTTTGGGTGCCCAGCTTCTCTTGCTGTGGCCTTATTTTAAGGTAACACATTTACAGACTTGAGTGATTGAACACTTGGTATCAAATTACTTGTCATGTACCCTAACCCCCAGCTCATGGCCTCCTTGGGCGAGAAGTACAGGCCACCTTAGGTGGCAGGGAGTGTCTGCCAGCCTGGGGGAAGAGGCTTAGAAACTCATCCTGCAGGGAGGGGAATAGAGGGAATGTGGAAGGAGGGAAGGCTCTGCCTTCCTCTTCTGATGGGAACAGGGTTTCCCAAGCTGACCTTAAATTGGTCGAATGTTGGAGAGTCACGCAGCGGTGGAGACCTGCTGAGGGCCGCAGGCACTGCCTTACCCCAGTTGCCCATCTGCAGGCCCTGTGCTTGCACAGGAACCCTCACTGGAGAGAGAGGCACCTGGCTCCTGTGTCTAAACCCATCATGCTGGGACCAGGGTTAGAGTCTGGGGACAGACCTCAGACTGCCTGTCACCCCCTCGGACTTCCACCCACGTGCCACTTTCCGGGACACAGCTCCCACTTGTGCACTTTCATATTAATAGTGCTTCCTGCAGGCACAAATATGAATGGCATTTCAGCCGCCACCACCCAGACTCCTTTCTGGTACCAAAGTGCTCATTGTTGCATCCTATCCCCCACCCAGCACTCAGATGTCGTCACTGTGCAAATATTTCTTGGGCTTGGGAAGCCTCTGACTAAGCAAACCTCCCCATCCGCCTAGACTTTGATGATGACCCACGGGCAGGGAACCTCATGCCTAAGTGACCTGTGAAACCGACCCATGAGGTACTGATCCAAAGGGTCCTGAGAGGTCAGGGAGGTCCTGATTTGAAAAGATCTCACCATCCCCTGCCAGAAACTGAATTTTCATCAAGCTCTTTCAGTTGCAAAGAACAGAGACACCCTGAAGGTAACTCAAGAGACAAAAGGGAGCTCGCTGGAACCCTAGGGCAGGAACTGCAGTGCCCAGGCCTGGGGCCAAAGCAGCCACACACCATGAAGGAGGCAGCAGGGTGACACTGCAGTCACCAGTCTGAGC
This sequence comes from Chlorocebus sabaeus, assembly GCF_047675955.1. Taxonomy (NCBI): domain Eukaryota; kingdom Metazoa; phylum Chordata; class Mammalia; order Primates; family Cercopithecidae; genus Chlorocebus; species Chlorocebus sabaeus. Next base: position 46,868,788 of record NC_132917.1, read on the forward strand.
TTGAAGGGGCAGCCCTACCACTACAAGCTGTGTGGCCTTCAGCAAGTTTCTTAATCTCTCTATAGCTGTTCCTTCATCTGTACAATAAGAATGGTGGAATAGTGCCTGCTCTGTGGATTATGATGAAGTGATCCTAGAATAGTGCCTGGCCCATAGTAATCAATACACGTGAGCAATTATCATCATCTCTGCCTTTGCCTACTCCGCCCTCCTCTCCCCGCTACTGACAGTTCACGGAGAGGTGCTGCTCCCCTAGAACTATATTCAGCACTGCCCTGGCCCTCCAGCCCCACCCCTGACTGACCACCTGCAGCACTGTGACCACTCCCCTCCTAATGGCTGAATCGAACAAGAGGATCTAATTAGTCCCACTCATTTTTCCATGGGTCAGTAGGCAGCCCGTAGACTGATTTTCCCTGGATAGGCGCCTTCTCTTGATCCAATCGGCTATGACCAGGAGGCATGGGCCTCAGGACACATACAGCTGCTTTTGCAGCTGGAGTGCTAAGTGGGCAATGCCCTGGGCCCTTCCGGTCCCCTGTGTCAGCCCATCATGCCATGCCGTGTCCTTTCTGGGAATGGGTACAATGCAGGTCCCTCTAGAGAGGGCAGACAACAGAACACACCCCCTTAAACACCCTCCTTTCTCCTTTGCATCATCACCTGAAGGTCCATCCATGGAGGGGCTCCTGTCCTGGTTGTGGTCTTGGAATGAAGATGGCAATGGGAATACTGACGTGCCTCCTGCACTGTACTGCTAATACGATGCTTCACTTATCAATGAACTCTCTCCCAGTCACTCCTCTGATTGGGAACCTCTCCAGTCAACAACCTTGGGAGGTGGGTTTTGTTCCCAAGAAAGGTGAAGAGATCACGGGGCCTCCACTCTCAGTGACTTGGCACAGGGCGGGGCCTGGGAGCGCACGGCCTTGCCCTCGGAAGACACTGCGTAGTGCCGGCTCACCCATTCTGGGCAGAGGCAGGAGCCTCCCCGAATCGCCGCAGCAGCAGGACCCTCTGGATCCATGGAAACTTGCATGACCAGGAGTCCTCTACAGGAGTGCCCAGGGGAGGAAGATACATGGGTCGAGGGGCCTCTTGGGTGCCCAGAACCCCCACTTGCCAGCCCCGCCCCACCACCAGCTTTGCCCCACTGGCTGCAGAGGAATGCCAGTGCTCTGTGATGCCTGCCACCCCAGCTCCTCTGCAGCGAGAGTAGAGGCCCCTTAAGCAGCGGCCGGACATTGCCTCAGATAGAGTGTTCAGAAGATGCCCGAAAGCATGGGCAGCCACGGGAACTGTGTTGGGTCGTGGGACTCCACAATCCTGACCACTCACTGACGGCATCGTGGCTGGGTTCCAGAGCCAGTGTGTTCCCCATGGGCTGGCCCACAGCTCAGAGATGCCAACACACCAATGTAGTGGTCCCCAACACAGGTGGGGGCTGTCATTGTTCTCTTGTTCTTGTTCCCGCTCACCCTCAGTCTCTCACTCTCTTAACTGTCTCTGGAATTTGGCAAGAAGTCCTTGTGGACTTCTTTAAAAACATGTATCATTGTTTCTTGAACCATTTGGTAACAGGTTGCATAAATGGTGCCCCGTTCCCCTTAATACTTCAGTATGTGTTTACCAAGAACAAAGGTCATCCCTGTATCTAACCACAGCGGAGTTAACAAATAGGACATTCAACACTGCCGCTGTGCTCTTATCTAATCCACCGCCCCATTTCAGGTTAGGCACTAGTTTTCCTTAGAGTATTCTTCTCCAGCCCAGGATCACACCCTCCACTTTACAGCCAGCTCCTTCAGCTCCTCTAATCTGGAAGAGCTACTCCTCTCCCTTTGCCTTTTGTGATGCTGGCATTGCCGAAGGCTGTAGCGGCCTGGCCTCTGCAGGTAGGCAGAGGGAAGCGGGAGGCGGGGCAGGGGTGGCCAGGGGGGACAGAGGCTAGAAAGCAGCCGAAGCCAAGGGGCTGAGAGAATGGAGAACCGTTGATTGGTAGGAGCTGGAAGATAAAAGCAAAACTGAAGGGCAGGTGAATCTCTGTGCAGGCAGAGCTTTGGAAACAAAAGAAATGGCCACCTACTTGCAAGGCGCATGGAGATGATGGAAGCACTGGAGCTCCATTCCGTCCTGAATAAGCTTTCCAACACCTGCAGCCTAACTGCAGGCAAGAGTCCCACCTGCCTCCTCTCCTTACACCGTGGCCCCCATGAAGACCTGAGGGACCCTGAGTGTGTGTCTATTCCTGGCAGCCCTGCACATCCCTAGAGATAGATAGGCTCACTCTGCTTCCCTGCACCATCAGACAAGCGGAAGCAGGACATGTTCCAGAACTTCACCCATTGCTTTGGTCTGTGGCACGCACGCCCACTCAGAGAGCACATGTGCCAAGCTGGGAATGGCGCAGGCATGGAAGACTTCCTGAAGAGCAGCAGGTCTGACCCCTGAGGTGGGGCCCATCCCCACATAAAGGTCAGGAGCACAGACGGTCTCCCCCAGGGTGCACACAGCTGGGCAGTCTCCCGCCACCCTGACTGATCTCTCATTTCAGCCTGGGCCCAGAAGAAAGAGGCCACAGCAAGCTTCCTCTCTCCTGTCTGTGCCAGGCCTGAGCCATCTCAGGAGCCCACAGCTCACTCCCCAGCCGCCACGCAAGGCCCAGGGCTCAGTGGCTACAGTGGTGGCATCCTGCCCAGCACACACTCTCCACCCCTGAGAACACCCACGCCAAGGGTATGGGGCCCTTACACAGCCTGGCCTGGTGCAATCTGGGCTGAGGCCACAGAGGCCCCTGTCCTGGGGAAGGTAGGGGAAGCTGGGTGCTCTCCCCCATGCAGAGAACTTTCTGAGCTGGGAGCCCCACCCTCCTAAGTGCTTGTCTTCTTTCCTTTCTCCTCTTCTTTCTTTTCTTTCTTTCTTTCCTTCTTTCTTTCTTCCTTTTTCTTTCTTTCTTTCTTTCTTTCTTTCTTTCCTTCTTTTTCTTTCCTTTCTTTCTTTCTTTCTTTTTCTTTCTTTCTTTTCTTTCTTTTTCTTCCTTCCTCCCTTCTTTCTTTTCTTTCTTTCCTTCTTTTTTCTTTTCTCTATCTCTCTTTTTCTTTCTTTCTTTCTTTTTTTTTTTTTGAGACAGAGCCCAGGCTGGAGTGCAGTGGCACGATCTTGGCTCACTGCAACCTCCACCTCCCAGGTTCAAGTGATTCTCCTGCCTCCGCCTCCTGAGTAGCTGGGAGCCACCAGCCACCATGCCTGACTAATTTTTTATATTTTTAGTAGAGACAGGGTTTCGCTATATTGACCAGGCTGGTCTTGAACTCCTGACCTCAAGTGACCCGCCCACCTCGGCCTCCCAAAGTGCTGAGATTACAGGCATGAGCCATCACACCCAGCCTCTCCTCTTTTCTTTTCCGGTCCATCAGGCCTCCTGTGGCCTCAAAGAGCCATGCCTCCCATGCCCACCCCACACCCTGCAAAATGCCTTTCCAGAATGCCCAAGGAGACTCACTCCTTGTTTGTGCCTTGTCCTTTAAGATCCTTCCCACGCCTTCTAGAAGTCCCGTGCCAGCTGCCTCCCACCTTACAGGGCCCTTGTGCTTTGGCAGAACACCCAGGCTAGACAGTCCTGTGGGTTCTGCTTCTTGAGTCGGACCCCCACATTCCACATACCCAGGCTCAGCCACACCTGTGGGTGCCCCCATGAATGGAACACCAAGTTGGGTCCAGGGAGGCGCCCCTGCGGCTGGAAGGCTTGCGGTACAAATGTGGAGTGAGGCCGCCATGTCCCCACCCACAGGCTAACCTTGGCCGCCTCTCTCTGGGCAGATGGACTTGCCCAAGCCATGCACCATCCCAGCTCTGTACCCTGGTGGTGTCTGGGAGGACTTTACACAGGCACAGCCCTCCTGAGCCTATTGTGGCTGCTCAAAGGCCTGTAATTGGTCCCAAAGTCGTTATATTTTCTTAATGAAGTTACACATATGTTTAATCCTATTCTATAAATTAAATTACTTTAGAAATATGTATCTTTACATTAGGATCTTCTGGGACACACGGGCCATTGAACACAATTTTCAGAACCTTCATATTCATGTCTATGAAGGTATTTCAGATAAAGCACTTTACAAATCCTTGAATAATGTGGCCACCAGAGATTTTATCTGGAGCCATAAATACCATTTGTAAAACATTAGGAGAGTTCTTCCCATCCCTGACCCCGTTCTCCATAATGCAACTTTTAACTAGATTGCTTTTTAAGTGATCTACAGAGAGCTTGTTGATAACATCTAACATGAGCAACTATAAAATCAAAACTCTGGGGATGATTTCTAAATCAGTTCTAAATTTCTTTACTACTTTTTTTAAAAAAATTATTTCATCAGATGATTTCCATCAGCATCCAACACCAGCAATGACTGAGGTTATTCAGGCCAAGAGATCTTCCCTAAATTGTATTTTGTGACTCAAAATAATCCAAGGAGGCTCCCCACACTTCAAGGTGACTTTCTACAAGGCTTCTATTTCCTGATAGATCATTGTGAGGGGGGACGCCCTCACTTTATCTTGGAGCACATATAGTATTCATTGAGCATATACTATATGCTGGTGTGTTAAGCACTGGGAAATTTATCAATGCCCCAGTAGGTCCCAACTCGATGATAAGGGAACCTACAATCCATCACTGGCCTCAGGCAAGTCTGTGAGCTGGAGCACTTAGAAAGGCACCAACCAGCCTGGGAAGACACCAAGGATGCTTGGAGGGAGCACACGAAGGGCCAGGGGTGCAGGTGAGTATTTCAGGCAGAAGGGTACCTCGATCCCCAGCCCAGAGAAAAGTTAGAAAGGTGGTGTGGTAGGTTGAAATGTCCCCCAAAAAGTGTCCATGTTCTAATCCCCAGAACCTGTTAACTATGTTACCTTACAGGGTAAAAGGGATTTGAACATGTGATTGAATTAAGAATCTTGAGATGAGGCCGGGGGAGGTGGCTCATGCCTGTAATCCCAGCACTTTGGAAGGCCGAGGTGGGCGGATCACTTGAGGTCAGGCATTCAAGACCAGCCTGGCCAACATGGTGAAACCCCATTTCTACTAAAAATACAAAAAATCAGCTGGGCGTGGTGGTGCCCACCTGTAATCCCAGTGATTCAGGAAGCTGAGGCAGGAGAATCACTTGAACCTGGGAGGCAGAGGTTGCAGTGAGCCGAGATCACGCCACTGCACTCCAGCCTGGGTGACAAGAGCGAGACTCCATCTCCTAAATAAACAAATAAATAAGACTCTTGAGATGAGGAGGTTATCCTGGATTATCCAGTGGGCCCAATATAAGTACAACAGTCCTTATATAAGGCAGGCAGGAGAGTCAGAGTCAACAGGAGGAGATGTGATGATGGAAACCAGAGTGGAGTGATTGGAGGAAGGGCTGCGAGGAAAGAAACGCAAGTGATCTGTAGAAGCAGAAGACGACAAGGAAGCCAACTCTCAGAGCTTCTAGAAGGAACTAGCCCTGTCAAAACCCTCGCTTTGGCCAAATAAGAATGATTTTGGATTTCTGACCTCTAGACCTGTAAGGTAATAAAATTGTGTTGTTTTGAGCAACAAAGTCTGTGGTCATTTGTTACAGCAGTCACAAGAAATTCATACAGAGAGTTGAGTGAATGAGCTACCCCAGCACAGATGGGCACAAGGGCTCAGGGAGGCCTTTGTGAACCTGCACTTTGGGGTATTCTGCAGTCCAGCTCCCACACGCACAGCCCAGGAGGGGCTGAGGATTAGCAGCCTGAATAGGCGTGATCCTGCTTGGTATATTTCCAAGTGTCCATTCTGATGCTGTTGAATCGGGAAAGCTCTAGCAACTTCCCTCCTTCTTGATGGCCCTTAGCGACCATGCAGGGCCTTGGAGCCCTGGAACTTCAGAGCAGGGATGAGGGGGCATGGCCAGCCTTCATCAAGCCCTGCACTCCACCTGTGACCAGCATGGCTCCCAGCACATTGCCTTGCTGTCCCCCACTGCCTTCTCCCAGGCTGCTAGGCTGCAGTGGGTTAGGTGAATAGAATGCTTGTCAGTGCCTGCCTCTGCCCCCACCCAGCCCACTCTGGTGACCAAAGATGCAGTGTCATAGCCTGAGTTACCTTCCTGCAGTCACCCTGTCTGCCTACAGTTTTCAGGAACTAAAGCACACTCCCACCAAAGCAGTCACGGCGCTACCTTGCTCCCATGCTAGTTAGGCTCCTTGGAGCCCCTACAACTGTCTACAAGGATGGCACCTTTTTCTGGCCTCAAATATGGGCAAGGGTGTCGTTAACAAGACAATGAGGGGCGTGTACTGGGAGGCCTCCCCCTACACATCCACCCCCAGGAGCCCCTTCTCTTGCCACTTCGTCCTTCCTCGTCCGGTCACCCATCTCCTGTTCCTTCCTTACTCACACCCCCACCACCTCTCAGCCTTCCATGGTTCCAGCCTTGGTCCCTCCTGCTCTCCAGAGTTGCCTTTTCTCTGAGGAGGCTGCAAATAAGCCCAGCCAGGGTCTGGGGCTTGGGCACTGGCCCCCAAAGCTCACCCGGCCCTGCTAAGAGGGTGGGATGGGCAGACCATGAGGCCCTGAATCCAGAGCCCAACCCCTTCCCTTTGAGCCTGGCAGGTTCTACGTGCCTGCAGCCCTGCCCTTGGCCAAAACCAAGGGGTCTGTAGGGACCCCAGCCAAGAATCAGGCCAGCAAAAGTGCATGGGTTCAGGCCCTTCCTTGTCCTTCTCCCCAGAACAACTGTGGCTTGGTCATGGTCAGGCATTAGCTTTCCCCAGAAAATCACGTAGGAGTGCAGCATGGCCAGCACCCCAGGGATCAGGAGGCTGAGATCAGCAGAGGAGAAGGAGGAAGGTCAGGGGCAAGGAACCCTATCTGGGCAAAAGCCCAGAGCAGGAAGAAACATCTGCTAGGGGAAACAGAGGCAGCCCAGATGGTCCTGCAGAATCTTCTCCATTGGTTCTACCTCCAGGGGAAGTCTCTGCAGGCCCCCACCCCCTTCCTGCAAGCTTGTGTAAACGCTCTCCCCTTACGATTCCGACAGGGTCCTCATTCTCTCCTGGGACGCCAGGGAGCTGCCCTCCACCCCAGTTACACGCACCTCACATGGGCCCCCACAGCCGTGCCTGCAGCAAAGGTCTGGGCCCTTCTGACCACAGCTCGTGGCCCAGGCGCAGACCCCTGACCCAAGGTGGCCAACTGGATTCTCTCTCCTAGGAATTGGAGACTTAAACCAAAGAGGTGCCGGTTCTATTCTTTTAGAATGCTGACTCAGAAAATATGAGGTCGCCACATTTGATCCTCTACACATAAAGAGGCAGTGAAAGCCAGCCTCCAGAGGGAGAAAAAAGCAGGCCTAAGAGAGGCGGAGGGGAGACCATGAGGCCTGAGAGAGAGGCAGAGGGGAGACCATGAGGCCTGAGAGAGGTGAGGGGAGACCAGGAGGCCTGAGAGAGAGGAGGAGGGGAGACCATGAGGCCTGAGAGAGGAGGAGGGGAGACCATGAGGCCTGAGAGAGAGGTGGAGGGGAGGCCATGAGGCCTGAGAAAGAGGTGGAGGGGAGGCCATGAGGCCTGAAAGAGGTGAGGGGAGACCATGAGCCCTGAGAGAGAGGTGGAGGGGAGACCATGAGGCCTGAGAGAGAGGTGGAGGGGAGGCCATGAGGCCTGAAAGAGGTGAGGGGAGACCATGAGCCCTGAGAGAGAGGCGGAGGGGAGGCCATGAGGCCTGAGAGAGAGGCAGAGGGGAGGCCATGAGGCCTGAGAGAGGTGAGGGGAGACCATGAGGCCTGAGAGAGAGGCGGAGGGGAGGCCATGAGGCCTGAGAGAGAGGCAGAGGGGAGGCCATGAGGCCTGAGAGAGAGGTGGAGGGGAGGCCATGAGGCCTGAGAGGGTGAGAGCAAGAACACACACACACACACACACACACACACACAGACACAGAGAGAGAGAGAGAGAGACCTGAGAGAGGCAGAGGGGAGACCATGAGGCCTGAGATATCAGAGGGAGACCATGAGGCCTGAGAGAGGTGGAGGAGGGACCATGAGGCCTGAGAAACATGGAGGGCAGATCATGAGGCCTGAGAGAAGCGGAGGGTAGACCATGAGGCCTGAGAGAGGAGGGGAGACCATGAAGCCTGAGAGGGTGAGAGAGAGCAAGAACATACACACAGAGAGAGAGACAGAAAGGGGGGGGAGGCCTGAGAGAGGCAGAGGGGAGACCATGAGGCCTGAGAGAGGCAGAGGGGAGACCATGAGGCCTGAGAGAGGCAGAGGGGAGACCATGAGGCCTGAGAGAGGCAGACGGCAGACCATGAGGCCTGAGAGACAAGAGGGAGACCATGAGGCCTGAGAGAGTGAGAGCAAGACACACACACACACACACACACACACACACACACAGAGTGAGAATGAGAGAGAGATAAAGAGAGAGAGATGGTTCTTGCCAGACCCTGGTTTACACTTTTGTCGTGAGATGCCTCTAAGTCCTTACAATCTGACCCCCTTCTTCCCCTTGCTAGTTTGAGGGGTTTCTCTAACCTTTCCATCACTGAGAGAGGCAGAGGGGAGGCCATGAGGCCTGAGAGTGATGAGGGGAGACCATGGCTAAGACACACATGGCCATCTCCCGCCTCTATCTCATTCTAGAACGGCATCTGAGTGCCAGATGCTGCCCGAGATGCTGCTTCGTAGAGAAAACACCCTCCATCAGAATGACCAGCCATTACTTTCTGATCATGCAGGGGACTTTAGCCCACTTGGAGAATAAAATTGGAAACTATCTTCCCTGCAGTCATCTTCTCATCAAAGTGGGACAAGAGACACTATCCTGAGACATCAGTCTGATCTTCCAAGTGTCTGTTTTCTGCTCCAAAGGAATGTAATGCAGGGCGTTTATTCCACAAATGTGAACACATTCCAGGAGATGATGGCCTTCCCTTTCGCCCCTCAACAACCATTTTACAAGGGTCTCTAAGTCTAGGGCTTTGCTGCAGCCAAGAAGAGACATTCCCTTTGGTTGGAATCCAATTCGGAGGGCAGTTGTGGAAGGCGGGTAATGTGTGTGTGGGAGGAACAGAGGGATTCTCAGGGGAACCAAAGCAGGGATCTAGAAAAGCCAGCATCATAGCAGTTAATGGGGAGGGGCTGGGCTATTGACTAAAATATAACAAAATGTAAGCACTGTATTAGCTCTTCACTGTATTAGCTTTTTAAAAAGACCCTTGCAATTATTTATTAACCACTCTGGAATCTCCCTAGCCTTTGCTGAGACACCACTGTCATGCCTAGGATCCAACTGGCTAGAGCCCCTTGGGCAGAAAGCATGTGGTCCCAGCCTTCTGAGGACCCTCTTCCCCTCCCAGGGGACCCCCCCCCCCACTTGCACCCTCCACTGCCATTGGTCCAGGCTGCCTCCGTTCCCCTCCTGCAAATGTTTATTCCTGCCCTGAGCCTTTGCCCAGATAGGCTTCCTCGCCCCTGACTCTTTCCTCTCCTGATCACAGCCTCCTGATCCCTGGGGTGCCGGCCAATCTACCTTCCGCCGTGCGGGCCACCCCTCACCTCCCAGGCTCAGGCCACACTGCCTTCTCCTTCCTCTGAATGCCTGCGGCCTTCCTTGTCACAATGGCTCCTCTGTGCACCTGGTGCAATGATTTGGCAGCGTCCTGAAACTACAGCTCGTTTTCCTGTTGGAATTGCCATCCGCGTGAGGGCAGCCCCTGAGATCCAAACACAGGGCAACTGGCAGGAAAGTCTTGGCACAACGTGTACAGCCCTCCCCCAACCGGCACTACCCCACACTCCATTTCCGGCACAACCCTCCCCGAACTCAGTCACATGCCTCATTCATCTTTGTTTCAAGACTCCACTCTCCAACCCCAGCTCAGCACCTTGCACATAGCAGATACTCAAAATGTTGTTGACTTGAAAACACAAATATTCATCAGGTTGAATCAATATTGTTCTTTTCAGGGGGTTCGAAGAGAGAAAGAACCAGCTTTGGGGATGCTGTGATGCGCAGCTTGGCCTCTGTTTAATGCTGGACACCCACGGAAGTCTTCAAGGGGCCATGAGGCCTTATAACCCTGATGCAGTTGAGTTCCAGCTAGAGAGAACACAGCCACACAGAGCAGAGACCAGACATCTCAGGGCCTGTCCGAGAGCAGCCCGGGGCACAGTCTGTCCGAATCTGCTCTTTGGTAATAAGCACAGTGAACATATAATTTATCGCTCAGACCAGGACACTTTTGAGAGAGAACTGGTAATTATGCTGGGACTATCCCAGATAAGCAAGCAGGATGGTCACCTCAATCAATCAATCATGTTCTGTGGCCAAACCCCTCCAAGGAAAAGACAAAATACAGTTTTCTAAACATAAGAACGTGCTAAACCTCAAAGTAGAGCTTGGTGCCAAGATTGCTTTATTTTAAAAGCCAATTGTGTTGTTGAAGAAAAGGCTATGTTCTCGGCCCATTTTGGCTATGGTCGGAGACTGCTTAGGGAATTGTCTTAAAGTTGTATATGCTCCCGGGCCTGGGGTTTTCTGAAAACAGAGCAGAAAACAGGGACTGATGAGACAGTGAAACCAAAACCCTGAGGCTCCTGTGCCTGGCTGCTGGCTTGGATGTGGTGGACAAATTCCCCAAGGATGAAGACCAGGGCCACACCAGCCTGGGCTGAAGCCTGGCAGACCCTCTAATTAGAACATGTCCTTGGAGCAGAGGCTGCTCCTATTAGGGGCTCACCATGAGGCTGGAGGGGGGCTGAGGGGCCAGGCCAAGCCAGGGGCTACCTAGAACCTGCTGGGAGAGGCGGGGTCACATGCCACCTGCACCTCAAGGCACACCTTCTCCCAAAGAGCACTTGGCCCAAGCAACTCCTATCCCAAGGAATAACATCATCCTTCCCCCGGTGACCTCGGCCTAGCAAGAAGTGAGTGAAGAGAATGAGTTCTGAACCTGGCTGGTCTAACTCAAAAGCCCAAACTGCCTCTCAAACTCGGGTTGTGTCTTAGTTATTGACCCAGAGTTATTAAAGTAAGGTGTTTGTCAACCAGGGTCCACGGACCCCAGGGTCAGAAGTATTCTCAAGGGATCCACAAGTTCTAATTTTTGAAAGTGATGTTATTGTTTTTATAAAATGCTTGAACAAATATTATTATTATTTATTCATTATTATTATTATTTTTTTTTTTTTTGAGAGAGAGTCTCTCTCTGTCACCAGGCTGGAGTATAGTGGGCGTGATCTCAGCTTACAGCAATCTCTGCCTCCCAGGTTTAAGCTATTCTCCTGCCTCAGCCTCCCAAGTAGCTGGGATTACAGGTGCCACCACCACACCTGGCTAATTTTTTTTGTATTTTTAGTAGAGACGGGGTTTTGCCATGTTGTCCAGGTTGGTCTCAGTCTCCTGACCTTGTGATCCGCCCACCTCCGCCTCCCAAAGTGTTGGGATTACAGGCATGAGCGACCGCATGCAGCTGGGGTTTTGTTTGTTTGTTTTTGTTTGTTTTTTTTTTTTTTGAGATAGGGTCTCACTCTGTCACCCAGTCTGGAGTGCAGTGGCACAATCTCAGCTCACTGCAACCTCCACCTCCTGGGCTTAAGCAATTCTCATGCCTCAGCCTCCTGAGTAGCTGGGATTACAGGGGTGCACCACCACACCTGACCCTATTTTGCCAATTATTTAAACAAAGCTTCTCTAGTGATAAAATACAAATAAATGCCATTTTTACAGACTAAGACTTCAATTTCTTTTTTTTTTTTTTTTTTTTTTTTTTTTTTGAGACAGAGTCTCGCTCAGTTGCCTAGGCTGGAGCGCAGTGGCACGATCTTGGCTCACTGAAAGCTCCGCCTCCCGGGTTCGTGCCATTCTCCTGCCTCAGCCTCCCAAGTAGCTGGGACTACAAGTGCCCGCTGCCATGCCCATCTAATTTTTGGCATTTTTAGTAGAGACGGGGTGTCACCATGTTAGCCAGGCTGGTCTCGATCTCCTGACCTCGTGATCTGCCCGCCTCGGCCTCCCAAAGTGCTGGGATTACAGGCGTGAGCCACCGCGCCCGGCCAAAGACTTCAATTTCTGAGGTCGATGTCTCCCATGCTGGGGGCACATGCACATATTCTTGAAGGCATTCGAGACACCAGTGTAATGGTTAAGATCAAGAGTTTTAGAGCCCAACAAGCCTGAGTTCCAGTCCTAGTCCCACCACCAACGGCTCAGTGGGACCCTGGGCATGGGCTTCCCAAACCTTGCCCATCAAAGAGCATAGAGTACCTGCCTCTAAGGGGCTATGAGGCTCACTGGCGCCTCTCTAAGACAAAGAGACTTGGACAGGCCAGCAGTTAGCTACCACCACTATTATTCTCTACTATTATCACCTACTTGTCATTTCTACCCTGCCCTGCAGTTTCTTATCTCTTCAGGAGACAGTGAGAGTGGAGCAGAGCAGTCAGTCCAGAGCACATGAGATCAGCTGCCTGCAGAAACCGCTTTAAATGACAGGATGTTTCCCTTGCCAAAAGCAGAGGAGCAGCCTGGAAATCTAATCAAGTCCTGGCCAAACGTCAAAGGAAGCTGAAGCCTTTATTAGTGCTATTAATGAGGGTGCAACATGCATGTGGAGTCCTGGGAGGCCAGGGCAGAGAACAGAAGGTTCAGGGGGCCTGCACCCCATAAGGCCGCCCCTTGGGAGGCCGTTGGTTGGGGTTCAGCCACCTTGAGAACATCAAGCTCAGTTCCCCTCCCCTGATTTCACTGCCACCAACAACCTTCTGGTTGTCTTCAGCTTCCATGAAAATTTTCTATAAGGGAGAGACTCCACCAATCAGTGCTCCAGTCACCAGGCCCGTATGGTGAATGCTTAGAAGTTAACACTACCTCTTCTGGCTTCTTGCTCAGTTGCCTGGGAGTTTGGTTAGCATGACTCAGTGTTCCTGAGAATGCCCGATCCCCTGGGCTCTGACAAACATGTTTCTGGATCACGGTGATGCCACTAAGGTGTGTGGATCCCCCAGCCCCCAGCCTCCTGCTGTCGGTCTGTCTACAATTTCACTGGCAGGGCCTCCCCATTATCAATCTAGATAAAGGCTGTGCTACCTTACTCTGCTGCCCAGCAGCTCTGGGGCAGAGATTCTGATGGCCATGGCCTGGGACATGGGCTAGGTAGGGCTAGGGGAGGTGATTTGCAGCCCAGGCAGTGGCAGCACTAGTCCTCTCCTACCCACCACTCCAACTTCTCCTCCTAGTCCCTTGACTCCCCCTGGGTGGGCCCGTTTTCTTACAGGCAGAATTTGTATTTCTGTCTCCCCAGCCACCTCAAATGAGTCTACATACCAGCAAGTCTTGGGCACTTTCAGACCGAGTTGCAGACTGAAAGCAACAAAGCTATGGGAATTAAAACTCTTTTGACATTAAAAAAAAATCCACTGTTGGTAAACTTCACATTATGCTTTTACAATCTTTCCTGGTCTTCTCTAGGTTTGGAGTCGTCCTGCACGCTCCCAGGATCCACGTTCTTTGTATCTCTCCATGGACCTGAGCCTCTTCCCTGTCTGTCCTGAGTCTTTGGGGATTGGGTGATTGCTAATGCCTTAATGGTCCCATTCGGTTCAATAAAAATGTTTCAGCTTCAAATTTTGCTTCCTTGGGCTCCCAGAAGCCACACACACACAGAACAGCCATTCTGGTTGGCAGGAGGCAGCCACTGTAGGCACCCCCAACAAAGCATCTAGCTGGTAACATTGATGGCTGATTAATGTGCTGCTTCCAAGTGGCCCCATAATTCAGCCACAGATTTGGGGCCTGGAGTCACTCTGAATCCGAAGTTGGTTGAGAACGTCCAGGTATTTGAGCATTTCACTTCTGATTGCCTTGACAGGCAACTGTATGTACCAGAACTGTATACACATGATCATTCCCCCATCTCACCACCAGCCCGCACCTCCCACACACATAGGAACAGAAAACCTACCACCATAACCATGCCCCTGGGGGCGGGGGGTGGTCTGTCTTTCCGAATACTTACTGAACGGCTGGGCACGAATCGAGGGACTCTGGATTGAAAACAAGAAGTGATAGAGCTTGTTGGAGGTATTTTCACATTATAATCACCTGGACCAGGGCCTTCATGCTATTGAACATTTAAAAAATTGCTTCATTATTATTATACTAATATTTGATATATTTTAATGCTTTATTTGCCTTCTACAAATAAACATATGAATCAATATGATATAGTAGAAAAATCCCATGTTTGGTCTCAAGAGATCTCATTCAGGGTGTGAGCTGGGACAAGTCGCTGTGAAGCGGGAGTAACTCCTGCCTCGCCTCCCTTGTGCACGACGGTGAGGAGTGAAGGAGGGTTAGGTGAGCGGCACCTGCCTCCCTTGTCCCTGACAGCGTCCCTGATGCCCCTGGGCTCCCAGCCCACACTCAGGTCCCCCCGTCCCCTCACAGCAGCATGCATGCCTCATGCCATACTTGTTCCTCTGACTGTTAAAGGTGACTTGCTGCTCTAAGCTGTTAGCTTTATAAAAATGCTTATTCTTTCATATAAATGTCATATGTTATCTTAGTCCAAAAAAGATTCATAGCAATTCACTGATACAAGCACAATGCTATGAGATTAACATAAATAGGTGAACACAATTTAAAAAAGACAATCACTCCAGTAGGAAAATTAGCAACAGCCAATTCATAAAGAGGATATACAAACGTTTAATGAGCAAACTTCGAGGAAGGAGGGCTTTCACCTCATTTATAACCACATACATTCTAATATAAAAAGCAAACTTCCTTTTTTTTTCCCCCTACAGAGTGAGGAGAAGCGGTTCTAAAAATTAAAAAGAGGTTAACAAAGAAGAGAGAGAGAGGAAGGAAGAAAGGGAGGGAGAAAAGGAAGGAAAGAAGGAAGGGAAGAAGGAAGGGAAGGGAGGGAGGGAGGAAGGAAGGCGAGAGGGAAAGAAGGAAGCCAAAGCTTTAACAACCAGCACGAGCACTCCTTATGATGCTGGCAGAAGCATGAATTCACTCAGCCTTTCCAGAGTGCAATCTGGGAAGATATGAAACAGCTTAAAAACATATACGCCTATCCAGAGAGAGAGAAAGAAGATAGGAGAATGGTTACTGGTTGTTGCAGGAAACCAGGGAGACAAATGATGAGTCTTGAGTCTAGAATGTGGCAGGGAAAATGGGAATAGCCCAAACACCACACTGGATAATGCTAACATGATGTTCATCTTTTTTTTCCCCCTAGTAATTCACTTTTTCTTCCCCCTCCATTTTCAAATAGCTAATGTTCCTTGCCTCCGGGGTGGGACAGGGCAAAAAAACAGAAATAAGTGTTTTTCTAGCATGATGTCTTAGATCTGTTTCTAAATAATGCAGGAGTTAGGGGAAGCGGGTGGGAGTAGTACCCCAAAACACTGGCCTAAAGCTGAACATTGTGGAATTGTTGACTAGGTATATGAGGTTTCAATACAGTATTCTAAGTTACATATATTTTTCAAATTTTCACAAAATGGAGTTTAAGACAACGTATATTTATTATTTTGACCTAGCAATTCCAGTTGTAGGCATTCACCCTAAGAAAACAATTGAGAATGCATGCAAATATTTAGCCACAAAGACTGTAACATTGTTTCCAAAAGTGAAAACTGGGAAATAAACTAAATCATGGATGATGTGTGCCTGGTTAAATAAATTACAATGCTTCCATCCAGCAGTCCAATGTTGATGAGTTTTTATAGACATAACCACTACTCCCAAATGTCATTAAGTCAAAAATGCAAGCTGAACGAATGTGCATAAAAATACTTGGAATGAAATTATCTCAGAATGTTCATAAACAGTAGCTTTCTTGGGGTAGTGGTGTGTTGAATAAAAAGGAAACAAAAATCTTTTTTTGCTTATATGCATTTTCTAATTTTTCTACAATGAACACGAGTACTCCTGAAACAAGAAAAAAAGATAATGTACAGATAAATGACTATGGAAATTAGGTAAAGAAAAAAAGAGGCCAGGCATGGTGGCTCATGCCTGTAATCCCAGCACTTTGGGAGGCCAAAGCTGGTGGATCACTTGAGGTGAGGAGTTCAAGACCAGCCTGGGCAACATGGTGAGACCTTGTCTGTAAAAAATATAAAAATTAGCCAGTCGTGGTGGTGTGTTCCTGTGGTCCCAGCTACTTGGGAGGCTGAGGTGAGAGGGTCACCTGAGCCGCAGAGGTCAAGGCTGCAGTGAGCCATGATCACGCCACTGCACTCCAGCCTGGGAAACAAAATGAAGCCCAAGAAAAGAAAAAAGAAAAGAAAGAAAGAAAAGGGGAGGGAAAGGAGGAGGGGAGGGAATAGGGAAGGGAGGGGAGGGGAGAGGAGAGGAGAGAGCCAGCAGTAAGGTCATAACAGGGACATGTATCTGTAAGATCCTTATAACAGGTAAGGATGGCCACGAATGAGCGCCTCAGATTTTGCAGAACAGGCACTGCGCTGCAGACCCTCCACAGTTGTTGTTGTTGTTTGTTGTTGTTGTTGTTGTTGTTGTTGTTTTGAGACAGTCTCACTCTGTCACCCAGGCTGGAGTGCAGTCATGCCATCTCAGCTCACTGCAAGCTCCGCTTCCCGGGTTCAAGCGATTCTTCTGCTTCAGCCTCTCAAGTAGCTGGGACTACAGGTGTGCGCCACCAAGCCTGGCTAATGTTTATATTTTTAGTAGAGACAGGGTTTCATCATATTGGCCAGGCTGGTCTCAAACTCCTGACCTCATGATCTGCCCACCTCGGCCTCTCAAAGTTCTGGGATTACAGGCCACTGTGAGCCACTGCGCCCGGCCCTTCCACAGGATTTAAACCAAGACTTTCCCATTCTTTCTGGCAGGTGGCACAGCCATGTAATCAGGGCTCCATTCTCAATTACTCCACCATGAATGGAGTCTGTTATTATCAGCCAAGCACACATCTGATCATCAAGGGATAGATGCACCTCATCATTTTACAACTCATGGCAGAGAGATGACAACAGTCGTATTTTCAAACTGATGTATATATGTGTGACAGAGGTTGCTGTCAGGGTGAGGCTCTCTGTTTGGTGTGAATTCTGCACTCACATTGAATAAATCTAAGCCATAAGAAACACAAAGAAGCAAAATGCCAAGAATATCTGCACAGGAACAGTTTGTGCAGGAGCCTCTCAGTTTGGCTATAATAACACAGTGCTCTGAAGTCAGATGAGTAGCTGAGGCAAGAGATGATGCTGGGTGTGCTACCACTGATTCCACACCTATGGCGGCCATCTGCAGAATGGCTAAGAAAGGAGCGACCTGCCCGTTTTCCCCAGGCCTAATGCGGCTTTGCTTTCTAAAGCTTCCTAGTCTCAAGCTGCCTGAGAGTCCAGGCATGAAGCCTGATGAAGCGTGATGCATTGCCATCCCATCCAGCAGTTTCCTTGCGTGGACTTGGTCATCTGAATCAAAGGGACTAAGATATGTTGCAGAAAGAAGTTACCGAACGCTATTCCACATGTGCGAGATGGGATCTTTAAGAGGGAGCATTAGGGAAGTGGATATAAGCCCAAGTTCATATTCCAAAGCCACAGGCATGTTGCGGCAAAGCCGTGACCATTCTGAGACTGCTCATGGCTGGGCCCTGCAATGGCCAGGAAACAACTCTAGCAGAGTCCCCACTGCTGCCCCATCTGAGGACAGCTTGAGTGGATAGATGGTTCGGGATGTGCCATCTCTGAACCCAGTTCAATGGGAGGGTGTTTAAAACAAGAGGGACATTTGAACCATGTCCTCTTCCTTAAAGCTGAGGACTCTGCTCTCTCCTTTACTGGGGATCCTCAAGTGTGATCTAGACCTTGGGTCTCACATTGTGTATGATGCGTGTGCAAAGGGAGGCCTCGGGTTCACCAAGCAGCACTAAGCACCTCTTCCACAAATCAAATGGGCCGTTTCTTAAACCTTGCTTTTGTCAGGGTCATGCTTTGGCAACTGTGGGTTTCCCAAAGCTAAACCTTTCGAATACCACTGACAAAAATTCTGTCTCCACGGGACAGCAGAATAGTCACCTTCCTAGAGTCGTAGAACTTGATGTCAAAAGAAACAACAGGGAAGCTTTATAGTATCTATTCCTCAGCTCTGGTACATGATTACATCTCAACCCTCCTGATGAGAATATCATTCTCTTCCCTTAGAAAATGCCCTGTTTAATTGTGCTTTTACTTGAGGGCAACTTTAACCAATAGGAGCTGTAAGGATTATTACACAGATGAATAAAATACTCTCTTTGGCCTCCGAGGAGTTTGGAGTCCAGTGAGGGATACAGGCAGGACCAAACAGAAACACCACAAAAGAACAAATGGAGGTAGGAGGGGCTGGAGTGGTACTGAGCAAGAGCTGAGCTATCTGCCTGGCTTTCAGACACCAAACTAGGCTCTGGTGTAACGGGGCTGTCTTGTTAAGTGTGATCCCAGTGGGTTGCGGGATGTCGCCAAGGCCAGGAGCTTTCATCTCGCTGCAGAAGACTCAGACTTTCCTGGAGAGCTCTTGGGTCTCTGTCACACCACAAAGAAGCCTGGCTTATTCAGTTCCAACTTCTGATGGATCATCATGCTGTGGAACATTCCAGGCCTTTGGTAAGCCTGACATGCCCTGCCTGCACACACTCCTCCCCAGGGCTGAGAGGCTGGGACTGGGAAATCTATATAATGACTACACTCCTCTGGAGTGAAGACGTGTGTCACTCTGGGGCAGCCCAGAACAGCCAAATGCCAGATGCCTCCTAGAGAATGGGCGAGTAGATGAAGCTGTCCCAAGTTGTTAGGTATTGAATTCTATACCCCCCAATCATAAGCCCTGTGAATTTCCATTGTGTTGATGTGGCTTCCAGGCTGAATGCTGTCTCTCCCCAGTTTTTAAGGACTTATGAATTTGGAATTCCCAGTACTTCAGCATGTGACCTGATTTGGAAATAGGGTTGTTGCAGATGTAATTATTTAAGCTGAAGTCATTAGGGTGGGGCCTCATCCAATATGGCTGGTGTCCTTTATTAAAAGGGGAAATTTGGATACAGAGACAGGCTCACAGGGAAAACACTATGTGAAAACAAAGGCATGGAACTCTAAACCCAGGAAGACCAAGGAATGCCAGGAAGCCACCACGAGCTGCGAACGAGGCATGAACAGATTGTCCCTCACAGCACTCACACTGCCAACACCTTGGGCTGGGACTTCCAGTCTCCAGAACTGTGAGACAACACATTTCTGTTGTACCGGGCACAACAAATACCCAGTTTGTGGTACTTTGTTACGGCAGCCCTAGCACATGAATACATCAGTGTTCAGCTCATGTCTTTATTCAGCCAATATACATTGTTCCAGGCTGTAGGCTGAAAGCTGGGAATACAGTGGTATGTGACTGTCTCCTAATAGCTATTCTCTCCTCATTGCTTAGTGTTAGAACAATTTTTAACTGGGCTCGTGTCTACTCAGAATAAGGATTCACTTTCCCAGCCTCCCTGGCAGCTAGGTGTGGCCGCATGACCAATCTTGGGGATATAGGATGGAGGTGGAAAAGGTGCATGCAAATTCCAAGGGGAAGTCTTCAGGAGAGCGCATATTGTGTTTCTTCCCCACACTCCTTCCTGCCCGCTGGGCCCCTGTTCCCTACTCTCTGGGACCACGAGGATGGAAGCCATGCTCAGCAAAACAGCCCATAGGAGGAGTCTGATGCGGTGGAGTTGCCACACCAGCCCTAAACTGCCTACTGCAGAGACTGTATACAAGAGAGAAATCAATTCCTATCTTGCTCATAACATTGTTATTTAGGGTCTCTGTTACTGGCAGCAGAACTTAGTCCTCATCGACCCAGGTAGGCATGGATTTCCTATGCTCATGAGGCTCACAGTCTAGCAAGGAAGGCACACCTTACCAAAAATAAATAAATCACAAATGTGGGGAGTATCACACAAAGGGATGTACAGGATGCTACGGAGAGCACACCAGAGAGTAAACCCATCTGGTTCAAGGGGTCTGAGGAGCTCCTCAAGGAAGTACCTGTGAGGATGGTGGAAGGGTTTGTGGGAAGCTGGGTTGAGAAAGCTAGGCCAAAATAGGCAGGGCCTTGAGGACAAGCCTAGAGAGAAGGATGTTATTCATTTTAACCTTGCTGGGACAAATTCACTGCATTGCAAAAACAAAATAAAAAGTGTTAACTGGACTGTGCTGATTTAATTAGTAGAAAAGACCAAAGAACAGATGATTAGTGGTCGCCGGGATATCTTAATCCATGTGCAAGTTAACAGTAGGAATTCTCTTCCGTTCAACTTTCTGAACCATGAATGTCTCAGGCGGTTAGGGACTGCCGCTGGGTTGAATGTGGCAAACCTCATTAAAACAAAGCTTAAAATGTCAAATCCACACATATTCACTGAAACCTGCTGTGTGCAAGGTATTTAGGCCAGGGATTCTGGCAGATGTTAAAGACATTTTGTCTAGGATTATTGACTTCAGGGTGCCTGCAACCTAGTTGTGAAGACAAGGACAAAAATCTAGTGAAAATCACAATATACACATTAAGGAACCACCATTACCACAACAACAACAAAAAAGCAAACTGTCGCAGAATAGATTTAAATATGAAATGAGTGAGTATACCAACTTGGAGGGCTTATGATGAGGGGAGGCCACAGGGAGAGGCAAGTGGTATGAGGAGGCTCCAGGAACAGGGGTCTGGAGTAACACCTTGAAGATAGGGAGGACACAGGTGGACAGGGAGGGAGAGAGATGAGGGCAAGGGAACGGGGCAAGCAGGTAGAGACTGGTGGAGTGCACTCAGATTCATGTGCAAAAGGGATTTTTAATCATTAGTATGTTACGACACTTGATCTTAAGTTGTTAAGACAAATGAGATCATGTAAACTCATGAGGAAAATAAACCATGGAGCAAATCCTTTAATATGAGATGAATGACTCAACCTTACTCCACAGTAACCAACTTGAATTTGCTAAACTTACTTTTAAAAAATCATCTTTCTCCAGAAAGCACACACATTCTGTTTCCCAGGTGAAGAATCTCTGTGCACTGCTATGGTCTGGATGTTGATGTCCCCCCAAAATTCTTATGTTAGAACCTAATGGCACCTGTGATAGTGTTAAGATGTGGGGCCTTTGGGAGGTGATTAGGTCATTAGGGCTTCTTCCTCATGAATGGGACTCCTGTGCTTATAAAAGAGGCCTGAGGAAGCTTGTCTGCCTTCCTCAGACAGGAAGGATGCTGCTTTCTAGCTGCATCCTCTTATAGCGCAAGCTTCTGCCCTTCGCCACGTGTGGATGCAGCTAGAAGTGCCATCTATGAGGAAAGGGGCCCTCATCAGACACCAACCTTGATCTTGGACTTCCTGGCCTCCAGAACTGTGAACAATAAATTTCTATGATCTATAAATTACCCAGTCTAAGGTATTTTGTTATAGCAGCAGGAATGGACTAAGTGGACCAAGAAACATGAGGTGTGTATTCATAGATGCCTGTATAGGCTCCTGTCAAAAAATGCATGGAGGGGCTGGATGCGGTGGCTCACGCCTGTAATGCCAACATTTTTGGTGGCCCAGGTGGGTAGATCTCTTGAGGCCAGGAGTTTGAGACCAGCCTGGCCAACATGGTGAAACCCCATTTCTAAAACAAACAAACAAACAAAAAAAATGCACTCAGGGACTTGAAATTCAACTTTCTCAAGTTAAACCTTTTTGCTTTTCACGTGTATGAACATGAGAATGGTTTTTACAGTTTGATGGCAGATGTAAACATCTAAATGTCACCATGTATTTCCAGTTTCTGCAAGCCTTCATTCTGAATTCTCGTTTACAGACCGGGGCAGGTTAAAGCCCTTTGGGTGCTGGTCTTCCAGGCCTCCTCTCTACCCTGACCCAAAATGGGTTCAGCGGGCAGGCTTCACTGCTGCTCAGTGACAGCTCCCCACAGACCAGAGAGCCAGAGGGCTGCCCCTCCCTGCGGCCATCTCTACTTCACAGCATTCTTTCACACACCTACTTTCATTTAATCCTCATGCCAGCCTGATGCAGGAGGTGCTAATATCTCTATTTAACAGTTGAGAAAGTGAGGCTCAGCGGGGTTAGAAACCAGTGATTTAGAGTTTCAGCAGTGGGAGCCAGAGCCGGTTACTGGCCTTGCTTCTCAGTGCTGGAAAGTATCAGTACTTAGTTCCAAGCTGTTTTTCTTTAAAATCGCAAAGCTAAAGGGAATCTAGAAAGAGCACATAATCCACTCCCATTTATCTTAGCACAAACAACTTTCAGTTGATATACTGAAAAGAGAACGGGTCAGAAAACAATGATGACCCTAAATATCTAATATATATCCATGCATTAAATACAACTAATAAGCAGCATAAACTGAAATTACTACATGGGGTGGTAAAAATGATCTCCCCAAATTTGGTGTGTGTGATAGGTGGGAACACACTGCTCAAAAAAGAAAAGAAAAAAAAAAAAGCCCCTCAGCAAGGCGGACAGAAAATCCTGTGTCGAGGTGGGTACAGAGAAAAACTACAGCCACCTCTCTGAGGCACTCAAGAGGAGGTGTGTGGCAGGGCCTATGCAACTCAGGAAATTCTAGAATTCTGTAAACACTGGTCTACAGGTTCCCAAGAGAAGGAGGACATACACGCTGGTGGATGGGGTAGAAGCAAACCTGTTAGGGGCCAAAACTTATTCACATTTGCAAAATTAGTAATTGACGATACCTCTGAAGTCTACCTTGGTACTGTTTATTTCTGCAAAGAGAGAAAATGTGACGGTCTGGGTTTCTAGTTAGGCTGCCGCATGGGAGGGGCAACACCAAGTGATCACAAACCCGCCCCACCTCAAGGTGCAGCTTTCACAGAACACACATGCCAACGGATGCCCAGGTAATTCAGACTGGCTGTAGGTGTTCACTGCCTCATCCTCTGTTTTCTTAGGAGGCCACAGGAGCAGAAGGCAACCCACAGTGGTTTGAAATCTGAGGCAGTTCTGACCTCAAACTTGGACAGGGCTGACAACTGCCCTGAACCCTCTCCTCCCACTTCCCCAAGCTGCTGCCCCAGGTGTGAGAGCTGCCCTGACAACGCAAACAGCTAAAGCCTCAGCACCGGCAGGAGCAGGACTGGAAACTTCTTCTCTTACATCTCCCAGATGCTTTGCTAACAGTAGGAGAAGCAACTTCAGACAAGTGAAGCACCAAAGGAATGAAGAGCATTGAGAAGAATGGAAATCTGGAAGGCCACCTTTCTATTTTCATGCCTCTGGCTCCTGGAGATTCCTTTCACTCAAGATAGCAAGAGCACCCTCTTTTTGCAGTCCAGGTAGTAGGTAGGTGTTGCCCCGCTTCCTGACATTCTTTCTCTAGTTTCTGGATAACTAAGGTCACTCCCTCAGCGTGGGCAGGGCAGAGCACCTCACGCCACACATAGAGATGGGTAGGGGACCTAGACGTACCAGAGGATCCTCTGTTCTTGATCACAGTGATTGGCCCAGGGGCAGGCACATGACCCTAACTGGCCAATCAGAGGAGCCTGCCTTTTCACCTTCCTTGCTAAACCGGCAGGGTGTGGCCCTGGGGCGGCCATCTTGCCTAGCTCAAGGGATAGCTTGTGCAAAACTAACGTGCCAAGGTTATAGGCACCAGTACATTCTACCCCACCTTTATGTTTTTATTTTTTGCTTAAGCTAATTTGTAAGGTTTCTGTCAATTACAACTGAAAAAATTCTACCCAATACATTCACTCTCCTGTTCCCAGTCAACACATTGTTATAAGAAAGTGCAGGAAATTCTTCACTCTCACAACTGGACGGCGATACATGACTCGGCTGATGTTAACTCTGTTGGAAAAGCAGCACAGATTTTTTAAGAAGAAAAATTGCCAGGATAAACGTCATTTTCTTAGAAATTCTAGCACAGGCCAGGCACGATGTCTCACGCCTGTAATCCCAGCACTTCGGGAGGCAGAGGTGAGCAGATCACCTGAACTCAGGAGTTCGAGACCAGACTGGCCAACATGGTGAAAACCCGTCTCTACTAAAAATACAAAAATTAGCTGGGCATGGTGGCGGGCACCTGTAATCCCAGCTACTGGGGAGGCTGAGTCAGGAGAATCGCTTGAACCTGGGAAGGGGAGATTGCAGTCAGCCGAGATCCTGCCACTCAAATCCAGCCTGGGTGATAAGAGTGAGACTCTGTATCAAAAAAAAAAAAAAAAAAAAATCTAGCACATCTATAAGCTATATTTGAAATGTTATATTTTTCCCAAAATGTTACCCACAAGTAAAACTTATCTTTGAGGAAGTTGAGACTGGGACCTACTTTAATCATCTTGGCTTCCAAATTCCATTCAAGCAGAAATCAATTTTCTGGTTTACTCAACCAGACTGTGTTTATTAATTCTTTTTCTGCTCCCCTAGGAATTTCAAACTATCAGCTTAGTTTTTAATTGAACTAATTCCTTAAATGCTAAAACAGTTGGAATGATTCCAGTGTTTCACAATGCTGGTTTGAGGGCATAGTCTATGCCACAGGTCTGATACTTTCGAACTTTTAAAGGTGACTGAAACAGGCAGATCATGTAACAATCATTTGTATCTGTACAGACTCCTGTTTGTCTAATCCTTTCCTTATTCTTTATAGGCCTGTCAGGTTTTAAGAAATACAGAAACGACCAGGCGCGGTGGCTCACACCTGTAATCCCACCACTTGGAGAGGCCAAGGTGGGTGGATCACAAGGTCAGGAGGTCAAGACCTTCCTGCCTAACACGGTGAAACCCCGTCTCTACTGAAAATACAAAAAAATTAGCCGGGCATGGTGGTGGGCGCCTGTAGTCCCAGCTACTCAGAAGGCTGAGGCAGGAGAATGGTGTGAACCCAGGAGGCGGAGCTTGCAGTAAGCCAAGATGTCGCCACTGCATTCCAGCCTTGGCAACACAGTGAGACTCCATCTCAAAAAAAAAAAAGAAATACAGAAATACCCCAAAATATTTCTGATATCAAAGAAACCCACTTTTTTTGTTCCCACTATCAGGAAAGATATGTGTGTCTCATTTTTTCACTATATATACAACTAAGAGAAACAATAACTGCAAAGAATCTGCTTAGTAAATCACTACAGACCCCAAACATACGAAATGACTGAGTCCCCAAACATCATACGAATGACTTGAGTCCTAATTAAGTAGCAGAAAGTGGGACTATTTTTATTTAATAACAAAGTGTTTTCATCTTAACCATATTGATGGCTCTTTTCCTCAAACATTGCCTGTTTTCCGCTTTTAAAAATTATATTTTGGGCTGGGCACGGTGGCTCATGCCTATAATCCCAGTACGTTGGGAGGCCAAGGCGGGCGGATCACTTGAGGTCAGGAGTTTGAGACCAGCCTGGCCAACATGGCAAAATCCTGTCTCCACTAAACATACAAAAATTAGCCAGGCCTGGTGGCGGGCAACTGTAATCCCAGCTACTTGGGAGGCTGAGGCAGAAGAATTGCTTGAACCCGGGATGCAGAGATTGCAGTGAGCTGAGATCACACCACTGCACTCCAGCCTGGGCAACACTGTGAGATTCCATCACAAACAAAATTATATTTTGAAATACTGTGAAACCAATGGAAGAGAAAGAAATATAAGCAATCACCCTTAGTCACTGTGTCTCAGCATAGCCGTTAAAAAAATTTAATGCATTTCCTATTTTTCATACACATGATTTTTCTGACATTAATCATAATACACATCGCAATTTGATCCTGCATTTTTCACTACACATTAGATCATAAAGATTTCTGGTGTATTTTAATAATTTTCACAATCATTGTTTAAACGGCTGCCAAATATTTTTTGAGTGGATACATAATATTCTTTTAAAATGATTTCCCCTCTGCTATTAAATTGTTGCTACTGTTATCTTGCTATTACAAATTATACCTTTTAAAAAATTAAAACTCATAACCACATTTGAACAAATTATCCCTTGATCATATTTTTGTATAGATGAATATTTCTGTATTTAAGATAATTAGTTTTGGAGGGTTTTCTCAAAGTAGAATTTGTGAGTGAAAAGGCAGTTTTTTATACCTTAATACATACTACCAAACTCCTTTCAAAGAGTTGTATGAATGTATACTCCCACCAGCAATAGACAAGAAAAGCACTGAGTCTCTATAGTCTCAATGCCGAGTAGATGGTGGTGGTGGTGGGGAGGGATGGTCTTTAGAGAAATAAAATCTTCCTCACTCTTCTTTATTCTAATGGGATTAATAAGTAGTCATCAAAAAGTAGCCCCTGTATGTTCAAAGAAGTAGTGCAGAATATCTGATATCCTTAATGCCCACATTTTGAAACACATTCACGAGGAAATAAAATCATGCAGTTTTTGGTAGATCAAGAGACTTACTTAGGTCACTTACGAAAGCAGTAAAAATCAATTAAAGGGGAGGAGTGAGGGGAGGAGAAACTACAAATGAAAGTTTTCTTTTGTCCCGTTCTCTTGGATGAAAATGATTAGGATTTGTTGCTCTTAAAACCATGCTGGTGTGAGTGAACCGCACATTTTGGTCTTGGGATTTGTGAGGCTTGGTCCTTACCAAGGAGCTAAAAGTGAATGGTGTCTGGTAGAAGTTTTCAACACAATGTTTTTCTGTTGGTAAAAAAAATGGCCCTTTTTACTTATGGTAGAACATGTCCTCTGGCGTCTACCCCAAAAGGCACATGTAGATACTCTCCTCATAGACTTTCCCATGGACAGAAAAATGATGCTCATCCATCACCAATGATTCAGTTATTTCAAAAATAACTGAAATCACCAATAAGTATACAACTTTACACTGGTAATGTGAAGATTAAAAATCATTTTCCAACCAAATTCCTTACCAGTTGTTTCTCCTGATAGCCGCCTACACTTGGGGACAAAATGTAATTCACCTGAATCCCTGACACAAAGAAGGCTGCATGTTTTGTTTTGTTTTTAACAAGTGAGAATAGCTCCTCTATATCAAGTGGACTTTGGGCACATACGATCCTAGAGCATTTTTAAATTCAAGCTTAATGTACTTTTGATAACTAAAAAACTAAGTAGTAATCTGCTATGCCTTCATATTGTCATTATTCATTTTTTCATAGGTTAACCTTTGAGATTTTGTTGTTGTTGTTTTGTGGTTTGTTTTTGAGACGGAGTCTTGCTCTGTCACCCAGGCTGGAGTGCAGTGGCATGATCTCCGCTCACTGCAACCTCTGACTCTCAGGTTCAAGCTATTCTTGGGCTTCAGCCTCCCAAGTAGCTGGGATTATGGGTGTGTACCACCAAGTCCAGCTAATTTTTGTATTTTTAGTAGAGATGTGGTTTCACCACGTTGGCCAAGATGGTCTCAAACTCCTGACCTCAAGTGAGCTGCCCACCTCAGCCTCCCAAAGGGCTGGGATTACAGTCATGAGCCACTGTGCCTGGCCTAACCTTTGAGATTTTAGGTATAACTGACTAAAATATTTCAGTGAGCTCATTTTCACTGATCATGTTAAGAAAGGAAAAATGGGTGCCTGTATGTATCTTTTATAACTAGCCTCATTCTCAAAAGCGTTTGAAAAGACTAGATAAATGTCTATGGGTCTCTACTGTATTGCACCAGATCTACAGGTCAGATTTCTGGTGATGGTAGGTTTCATATATATCAACGATGAGGCAGCCTATCCTAAGTCAACAGGGCTCAAATGACACCACAACCTTAAAATGCAAAACACATTTCAGAAGAATTAGAGTTAAAACTTTTTTGCAAATCAAAAGTACCAGCGTACCAGCCTGGACAACATAGTGAGATCCTGTCTCTACCAAAAAAAATTAGCCAGGCATGTTGACACACACCTGTTAGTTACTCAGGAGGCTGAGGAGGGAGGATTGCTTGAGCCCAGGAGGTGGAGCCTGCAGTGAGCCGAGATTGTGTCACTGTACTCCAGCCTGGGCAACAGAGCAAGACTATCTCAAAAAAAAAAAAAAGGAAAAAAATCAAAAGTAAAAATTAGAAGAAATTAAAGTGAATATGTCTCTGGAGGGAATTTTTTAAGTAGTGGAAGAAGTAAGTAAGGGAAAGATACATAGATCTCATTCATTAATTCAACACATTTTTTTCAGCACTATATGAGGTAGTGGGCATTGATAAATAAGGCAGACACAGTCCCTTCTTTCATGGGACTTACATTCCAGAAGATGATGACAAACTACCTAATTTGATGACACAGACATTTTACATTTTAAACTTCTGTATAAATAAAATACAAGCAAAAGGAAAAATCCCTGAAAAACTTCAACAAATGTAAGTGCTAATATCTCTTAACTATATAGAGTTTATACAAATCAACAGAAAAGAATACTAAAACTCTACCCAATAGATAACTGGGCAAAGACTGTAACCAGAGTGTACAGGAAGGGCCACAAGTAACTAGTTAATAAACACTAATTAGAATGCATAGCCATAAATCAATCAAACATATTAAATTAAAACAACTAGATACCATCTTAAACTATCAAATTAATGAATATTTTAAAAATAATAAATAAGACATACAAATTTGGTGAAATGAGTATGCTCCTGATTGCTGAAGGTCTGTCAAAATTTATCAACAACATGTATATAATCTCTAGTAAATCCCATTTGTGACAATCCATAGAAAGTAATGCCCAAATTTAGAAAAGACTATGCA
Source organism: Chlorocebus sabaeus (assembly GCF_047675955.1). Taxonomy (NCBI): domain Eukaryota; kingdom Metazoa; phylum Chordata; class Mammalia; order Primates; family Cercopithecidae; genus Chlorocebus; species Chlorocebus sabaeus. The sequence goes on from NC_132917.1 coordinate 46,897,527, forward strand.
TTGAGCTGAGTGTAGTGGCTCATGCCTGTAATCTTAGCACTTAGGGAGGCAGAGGCAGGAGGATAGCTTAAGTCCAGGAGTTCAAGACCTGTTTGGATAACATAGCAAGACCCCATTTTCAAAAATAAAAATAAAAATAAGCCAGGTGTGGTGGCTCATACCTGTAATCCCAGCACTTTGGGAGGCTGAGGTGGGCAGATCACTTGAGGTCCGGAGTTCGAGAACAGCCTGGCCAGCATGGTGAAATCCCATCCCTACTGAAAATACAAAAAATTAGCCAGGCATGGTGGTAGGCACCTATAATCCCAGCTACTCGGGAGGTTGAGGCAAGATAATAACTTGAATGCAGGAGGCAGAGGTTGCAGTGAGCCGAGATCACACGATGGCACTCCAGCCTGGGTGACAGAGGAAGACTCTGTCTCAAAAATAAAATAAAATAAATAAAAATAATAAAAATAAAAGACTGTGCATCATCTTATTACAGCATTTGTTTTTTATCTCAGTATTGAGTACCAATGTTCTTGCATGACAAAGTTGTATATATAATCAAAAGTTATCATAACACAAATTATCCAATGAACTGACCACTTATAAAATTACATGCTATTCAAATATCCCTCCCTGCAGACAGGTTCATGTCTTTGTGAGTCAGTATCACTCCCTCATTCTTTTTTTTTTTTTTTTTGAGACAGAGTCTCGCTCTGTTGCCCAGGCTGGAGTGCAGTGGCGCGATCTTGGCTCACTGCAAGCTCCGCCTCCCGGGTTCACGCCATTCTCCTGCCTCAGCCTCCTAGTAGCTGGGACTACAGGCGCCCGCCACCGTGCCCGGCTAGTTTTTTGTATTTTTAGTAGAGATGGGGTTTCACCATGTTAGCCAGGATGGTCTCGATCTCCTGACCTCGTGATCCACCGGCCTCGGCCCCCCAAAGTGCTGGGATTATAGGCTTGAGCCACTGTGCCCGGCCACACTCCCTCATTCTTAAACGATCATCCAACAATACAAAATTTTTTTTTTTTGACAGAGTCTTGCTTTGTCACCCAGGCTGGAGTGCAGTGGTACGATCTTGGCTCACTGACACCTCCACCTTCTGGGTTCAAGTGATTCTCCTACCATTTTGGAGGGGACGCATTCAAACCATAGCATAGGCCAGTCTTTTTCCTAGGGTTCCCTAAGTGTTAGGATATAGTGTTCTTTCCTCTGGTTTCACTGAGTTTTTCCAGAGGATAAACTCCACCAATCTTTTGCCCAAGGGGCCCATGCCCAGTGGCTGGCCTATGCTATGGTTTGAATGCCTCCCCTCCAAAATTCAGGCATTGTCAACGTGATAGTATTCAGAGATGTGGCCTTTAAGAGGTGATTAGGTCCCTAGGGCTCCCTGCAGATCTAAGGAATAGAAGGATATTCAAATTGCACAAAATAACGGTTTATCCCACATAAGCAGGAACTCCACTTATTTAACATTCATTGTTGTAGAGCTTCTCTGAAACTATTCTATTTCACATTTATGTCAAAATTGCTCATCTTATAAGAATCAACAGACTTAGGTATTTTACAAGTTAAACATCTGTGAAAATTCCCAACATAGCAACTCTGTAAATTTTGTTTTATTTTGTAGAAGGTTTTACGGAATTCTCTTAAGGCTACTGTCTAAAAGCATAGCACACATGTTCCATGCACTGAAAGAACAGTTAATAATGACATAAGTGGGACACTTTCTCACATTTCTCCCTCTTTTCGATTCCTTTTCTTTCTCTCAGATACCCTAATTCTTGTCTCGTTTATGTTCCTGGGAGCATGGCGGAGAAGGGGAGAGAATCTGATAGGTCACTAATGCCTTAGTTTGAACTTGATCAGTATTTTCCTCCTTTTGGGAGCTTTTGCATTTAGAAGAGGACATGTGAAAAGACAAAATCCTCCACAAAACATTTCTCAACAGTTAAATCAAGGTTGATACCTGTCAGCTCTTGGGCTCTCATGCCAAAATCCTTACCTGTGGGGTTTCAGGCATTGCTGCAGTGAGTAAGATATAAATACAAATTTTCCTTCCTGGGCCCCTCAACTAATGAATACCTTATGGAAAGGCTCTTTGACCCAAAAGCTGAGAGGACACCTAGCACTTTGGTTTATTTGATTTTTGCTTAGGATATGGGCTCCGAGAAATGGATATGGGTGTCCCTTGCCTTAACCAAGCTTTCTCTTCACCCATGCCCTCTTCTCCTTCCTCTGCCTAGGGTCGGGAACTTGCTGGGAAGCTTATCAAGCAAATGCATTGGAAAGTTTTGGAGGTGGCTGTTGGAAGAAAGAAGATGCATGTGCTTCTATTAACAGATAATGTTTTTTGTTTTGTTTTGTTTTGTTTTGAGAAGGACTTTTGCTCTTGTTGCCCAGGCCGGAGTGCAATGGCATGATCTCAGCTCACTGCAGCCTCCTCCTCCTGGGTTCAAGCGATTCTCCTGCCTCAGTCTCCCAGGTAGCTGGGATTACAGGCATGCGCCACCATGCCCAGCTAATTTTGTATTTTTAGTAGAGACAGGGTTTCTCCATGTTGGTCAGGCTGGTCGTGAACTCCCGACCTCAGGTGATCTGCCTGCCTCGGCCTCCTAAAGTGCTGGGATAACAGGCGTGAGCCACCACGCCTGGCCCAACAGATAATGTTAAATTGAGTCATCAGTATCTAATTTGGGGCACCATGTTTCAAGTTCTGCATGTTAACCCATGTGTTCCCACATTAGCCAGACACACGCCTTGTGAATCACAGACTCTCATTTAATATGTGTAAGTTTGTGTGTGCTTGCGTGTATACACATTGGTTGGATAACTGACTTTATCAGTTATCCTGCCCTGTTGAAGCACAAAGACAGCATTGATAAAATGTCTCACTTGCCTTTGTATCAACAATGCCTACTTGGCATAGGGTGTCACACACATAAGCATCCAAAATGATTTTTGCAATAGATGAAAGAACTTGTATATGAACTCATTCTGCTGCAAAGGGGTCCAGTGGGGGAACCTGGCCTCATGACCAAGCCTCTATTATCAGGGGGAAGTTGTCACTTTAGAGATAGCACAACATATATATTTATTTATTTAAAATAGAGATGAGGTCTTGCTATGTTGCCCAGGCTGGTCTTGAACTCCTGGTCTCAAGGGGTCCTCCTGCCTTGGCCTCCCAGCATGTTGGGATTACAGGGTTGAGCCACTGCACCTGGTCTGACAGCACAATATTGACTACTTGGCTTTAAGCGAGTTGCTTAAGTCAGGGGTCCCCAACCCCCAGGCTTCATAGCAGGAGGTGAGGGGTGGGCAAGCAAGGGAGTGAAGCTTCATCTGTATTTACAGCCACTCCCTATCACTCACATTACTGCCTGAGCTCTGGCTCCTATCAGATCAGCGGCAGCATTAGATTCTCATTCGAGGGGGAACCCTATTGTGAACTGCACATGCAAGGGATCTAGGTTGTGCCTTCCTTATGATTATCTAATGCCTGATGATCTATCGCTGTCTCTCATCACCCCCAAATGCGACTATCTAGTTGCAAGAAAACAAGCTCAGGGCTCACGCTGATTCTACATTATGGTGAGTTGTATAATTATTTCACTATCTATTACAATGTAATAATAATAGAAATAAGGTGCACAATAATGTAACACGCTTGAATCATCCCGAAACCATTCCCCACCCCAACCCCGGTCCATGGAAAAATTGTCTTCTGTGAAACCAGTCCCTGGTGCCAAAAAGGTTGCAGACTGCTGCACTAAGTGGTAAGACAGCTCAAAACCCAGGTTTTGAGGTCACCAAAAAACTCTTTCTCTAACCCTGACTCTATCTCTTAATAATTGTGTGACTTTGAGCAATTAATGGCCACTCTATCAAATAGAGATGATAAATTAATACCATCTCCCCAAGTTATGAGGATTACATGAGACAGTCTATGTCAGTCACTGAACACTGCACCTGGCACCAGAAGACACTAAATGGACGGTAGTCAAGATCATTATCAAAGTTCACCCTAATAGATGCTGTAGTTGATTTATAAAGTTTCTTCCAGTTCTAACAATCCTTCACACTTCCATAACTATGATGTTAATTTTTAGAACAATTAAACTGAATGACAAAATCAACCAAATGAGTTTTCGTATAAAAGCTGAATGGCACATTATGATGGCCTAAGTATTGAAGCATTTATCACAAGAAGGTCTGAGACATTGTTCTCTTGGCAAACACTGCTTCTTTACCACACCCACGCTGCACGCCACCATCTCCCACTGCTGGGATCAAAAGAGTTTCCTCTCTGCAGTTCACAAGTTTATGGATCTAAACCAGATGCACAAGTCGGCTCTGGGAATGCATGTTTAAGACAGACATGAATCACAGTCCTGGGCTGTTTCTTTGCCTTGGAACATTTTCCATAAAAGTATTCTTTTTACTTTTTCAAAGGGCAGGATGTTCCAAATCAGTGAATCACTTTTATTTGTAAGATGGAATGGATGAGGTGATATCAGTAAAAGTGGCAGAGTAAGCATCTCACAAAATCTCCTCCATAAAAGCAATAGAACATTAGGCAGAAATTGTCAGAATCGACTACCTTCTGCTATTTCACATACCAAGTAGATTGTCCTGCCTGAATTATTTTTCAGTTGCTCTGTACTAACAGTAAACAAATCATTATTAACTCACAGTCTTCATTTAAAGCATGCATTTCAAAGGAAATACAATATCATGCAGTGGAGAAAAAACTTGGTGTCCTAACTGCTCGCTGCCAAAGCCAACTGAACACAAGCATTTATCTCCATTCTTTTCCCATCAAATAAAAAAGATGTAACTATTGTTATAGAACAGACTGGGGGCTGCTCACCCAGTGTAGTAAGACCAGATACCTCAAGTGAGGTTTGTAGTGGTAGAAAGGAAGGCATTTATTTGCAGGGTACCAAGCAAGGAGGACCAGGCAACTAATGTTTAAGTCCTGACCTCCGCAGTGGCTTGCAGGTAAGAAGTTTTAATCGTAGGGCTAAATGTGAGGAAAGGGTAGGGCTAAATGTTACAGGCAAAATTATAAATTATATATGGAAGTTATACATTGGTTTTATTTAGCCTAAAAGGGTGAGATTTCTTGAAGCAAGGGCTTACAGGTCATAGGTACATTTAAATATTTTCTGATTTGCAGTTGGATAAAAAAGAGAGGCTTGATTTAAAAATTTGGGGCCAGGCCAGGGGCAGTGGCTCATGCCTGTAATCCCAGCACTTTAGGAGGTTAAGGTGGGTGGATCACTTGAGGTCAGGAGGTCAAGATCAGCTTGGGCAATGTGGTGAAACCCCTTCTCTACTAAAAATACAAAAATTAGCTGGGCGTGGTGGCCTACACCTGTAATCACAGCTACTAGAGAGGCTGAGGCAGTAGAATCGCTTGAACCTGGGAGGTGGAGGTTGCAGTGAGCCGAGTTCGTGCCACTGCACTCCAACCTGGGCAACAGAGAGACTCTGTCTCAAAACAAAAAACAAACAAAAAAACTGGGGGCCAGCAGAAAAGAATGTTAGCTCTGGCTTGTGGGTGTGACTTTTTCCAGGTCACACCTGGAAGAAATTTAGAATAAGAATGTGGTTAGAGTTTAGTCCCAGTTCCCCCTCATTTGACATCTATGGACTGGGCATATCCATTTGGTGGGGGTCCGGGTTTCAGTCATACATTAAGATGTCATCTTTATTTCCTATAGGGGTAATAAACATCCTGTGATTTTAGTGTTCTTGGCTATGGTTTTTGGCTACTGTTATCTTTTTGTTATTGTTTATTTACTTCTCAGAGCTAGTTATTAATAGGTATCTGAAATTTTTTTGAAGGAATTTAAAATATAAAAAACATTTATGTTTGGGGGGCATCCAGGTCCCTAAGAGGGGGTTCCTGTTCTATCTCACCCTACCCTACAACACACACCTATACATACACATACACAGAGAGCCAAGAGAAGACACAACAGTCAACATGAGATGATGACATATTTTTGGAAGATGTGAAGCAATTTGGAGGAATAGTAGCTGACCTGGCAGGGTAGAGAAGGCAGAAGCCTAAATCCTTGCAGAGGACTTGCCAAGGAGAAGCAAGCTGATTTGCTCCACGGAACACAAGAAAAGCTGGGGAATTTAAGGCAACAGGCACCTGTGAGGTGGGGGTGGGGGTAGATCTGAAAGCAGAAGGTCTGGTTGAATATTTTTACTTCAGGGCCCTGTCTCCCCTCACCCCAAGCTGTCAGGCAACCCCCCTTCCCACATCCCTACAGGAGACAGGGAGTTTAGTTCTGATGAGACTGCAGCAGAGATCTGAACTCAGGAACCCCAAGCACTGTGAGGATGTGGGCCTTTACTGAAAACTGTAATTAAGTGAACTTCTACACACTGCATGATGAGACCACCAGCCCCTCCCTCCACTCAGCTCCCAGAACACTGACAACTGGCTTAAACCCCAGGCAGGAAGCTGATGAGTCGTTTTGAATCAACTGATGTATCCTAGAAAAAAGACCTACAGATACGGATATTTATGGGCTATCAAAGGAAAAGTCAGGTCCTTATCCCACCCATCCAGTATGAAACCCACCTGGAGATAATCCCCACCTGTATTCATTCACTATGGCTGCTATAACAAATTACTACAAATTTGGTGTCTTAAACAAACAGAAATTTATTCTCTCATAGTTCTAGGGTCTGAAGTCTGAATTAGTTTCACTGGGCTAAAATTACGTGTCAGCAGGGCCATGCTCCCTCCAGAGGCTCTGAGGGAGAAGCTGTTCCTTGCCTCTTTTAGCTTCTAGTGGCTGCCAGCATTTCTTGACTTGTGGCTGCACCACTGCAATCTTTGCTTCTATATGTATTACCCTCTCCTCGTGTGTGTGTGTGTGTGTGTGTGTGTAATCTGATTCTGCCCCCACCCTGGAGTACAGGATAATCTCCCCATCCCAAAATCCTTAACCACATCTGTAAAATCTCCGCCATATAAGGTAACATCCATAGATTCCAGGCATTAGGACACAGACATATCTTTGGGGGCTATAATTTAGCCTTCTGTACCACCCACGTACAGAGAGCTTTCAATCAGCCTTTTAGTCTCTCACACTTAAATGTTAGTGAGATCAAAAGATTTTTCACCTTTACTGGATATCTGAATTTCTTATTTATGAATTGTCTATTTATGTCCTTTATCTGTTTTACTTTTCTGTTGTTTTTCCTATAGATTGTTATGATAATTTTATAGATAATGCTATTAATCCTTTATCTGCTAGGGATGTTGAAAATACTTTTCCTAGATTACATTTGCCTATTAACTTTGTTTGCAGTTTGTTTTCTGATACACAAAAAGTTTTTAATGTTATATAATCAAATCCAGTATTTCTTTTCCTTTGAAATTTCTTCCATTGCTATTATCTCAGAAAGTTTGCTTATCCTTAGATATATACTAATATATTTTTCTCGTGGTTTAATGGCTTCAAAAGTATCTAATTCTTTAATCAACATGAAATTTATTTTAATGTGTGCTATGAAGTGAGAATCTAATACCTTTTCCAAGTTATTTAATAATAAGTTATCTAACATATCTTTTCCTTTCCCTACTGACTTGTCATACTATCTTTATCAAATGTAAAAATCTTATATTAATATATTCTAGGATCTGTTTCTGAGCTCTGTTCAGTTATCTCAATTTTTTTTTTTTTTTTGCAGATGTTTGCTATGTGGTCTTTTTTGATCCTGAGTTTGTAACTACAAATAAATAAATAATTATAGTGCATCAAACTATCCCAAAACAATTTTATATTTTCTTTCTGTTATTTTTTTATGTTTTTATTTTTTTGAGTCTGAGTCTCACTCTATTGCCCAGGCTGGAGTGCAGTGGTGTGATCTTGGCTCACTGCAACCTCTGCCTCCTGGGTTCAAGTGATTCTCCTGCTTCAGCCTTCTGAGTAGCTGGGATTACAGGCGGAAGCCACCATGCCCAGCTAATTTTTGTATTTTTAGTAGAGACGGGGTTTCACCATGTTGGCCAGGCTGGTCTCGAACTCCTGATCTCAAATGATCCACCTGCCTCAGCCTCCCAAAGTGCTGGGATTACAGGCGTGAGTCACTGTGGCCCGGCCAATTTTATATTTTCTTATTCTTTCAGATGATTTATATAATTATTTATTTTTTTGACATCCTACTGACAAGCTACTTATCTAAAAGAGTTCATTTTTTAAAAAATCATAACTCATGGTCATGCATTTGGAGATATTTAGAAATAGAAAAGCATTTTCATATCTTTAAAAGGAAAGAAAGAGATATGCTTCCTTTTTGTTAATACCATGATCTATTGAATATCTCTAGCAATTTAATTAATTGATTCACCAAATACTATGTGCCCGTCACTTGCCTAGGTGCTAGGTAGACAGGAAAGAAATCCCGGCCTTCATAAGCTTACATTCTAGTGAGGGGGAAAGATAAAAACAGGGTAGATACATTTTAAAAGGTATTGTGTCTTGACAGTGATGAATGCTATGAAGTAAACAATAAACCAAGGAAGGGGACAGCAAGTTTGAATAGGTGACTTGGGAAGACCTTCCTGAGAAAGTGGTATTTTAGTCAAGACCTAAAGAAAGTAAAGGAGCCGAACATTTTCTTCTACAACTTGCCACAAATTGGTTACTAATTTCTCGTATATCTTCAGATATACTTAATGTATATATTAAATCAATAGCATTAATCATTCAGAACTTATCTACTATGATGAGCAAAATGTGAATCTTACTATAGCAAAAGGATTCATAGTATATTTTATTTTGAAAAAATTTTATGGCTACATAGTAGGTATATATATTTATGGAGTACATGAGATATTTTGATATAAGCATACAGTGTGTCATAATCACGTCAGGATAAATGGGGTATCCATCACCTCAAGCATTTATCATTTCTTTATGTTACAAACATGCCAATTATACTTTTATTTTTATTTAATTTATTAATGTATTTTTTGAGACGGAGTCTCACTCTGTTGCCCAAGCTAGAGTGCAGTGGCACGATCTCAGCTCACTGCAACCTCTGCCTCCCAGGTTCAAGCGATTCTCCTGCCTCAGCCTCCTGAGTAGCTGGGATTACAGGTGCATGCCACCACACCTGGCTGATTTTTGTATTTTTAGTAGAGATGGGGTTTCACCATGTTGGCCAGGCTGGTAGGCTGGTCTTGAACTCCTGGCCTCAAGTGATCCGCCTGCTTTGGCCTCCCAAAGTGCTGGGATTACAGGTACGAACCACCGTGCCCAGCCAATTTTTAAATGTACAATAAATTATTGTTGACTGTAATCACCCTGTTGTGCTATCAAATACTAGATCTCATTCAATCTAACTATATCTTTGTACCCATTAACCAACTCCACTTCCCCTTTCCCCTTCCTCCACTACCCTTCTTAGTCTCTGGTATCCATCCTTCTACTCTCCATCTGCATGAGTTTGACTCTTTTATTAATAATTTTTAGCTCCTACAAATACATGAGAACATGCAAAGTTTGCCTTTCTGTGCATGGCTTATTTCACTTAACATAATAACCTCCAGTTCTGTCCATGTTATTGCAAATAGCAGGACCTCATTATTTTTTATGGCTGTGTAGTATTTTGTTGTGTATATGTACCACATTTTCTCTATCCATTCATCTGCTAATATACACTAAGTTTGCTTCCAAATCTTGGTTATTGTGAACAGTGTCCTGCAGAAAACATGGGAGCGCAGATACCTCTTCAATATACTGATTTCTTTTCTTTTGGGTATACACCCAGCAGTGAGATTGCTGGATCATATAGTCGCTCTATGTTTACTCTCTTGATGGATCTATGTACTGTTCTTCATGGTGGCTTTACTAATTTACATTCCCACCAACAGTGTACAAGGGTTCCCTTTTCTCCACATCCTTGCCAGCATTCGCTATTGCCTGTAATTTGGATATAAGTCATTTAAACTGGGATGCAATGATATCTCATTGTAGTTTTGATTTGCATTTCTCTGATGATTAATGATGTTGAGCACCATTTTATACACCTGTTGGTCATTTGTATGTCTTCTTTTGAGAAATGTCTATTCAGATCTTTTGCCTATTTTTTAAAACAGATTATCAGATTTTTTCCTATTAAGGTTGGGCACAGTGGCTTATGCCTGTAATTCCACCACTTTGGGAGGCCAAGGTGGGCAGATCGCTTGAGCTCAGGAGTTCAAGACCAGCCTGGGCAACATGGCAAGACCCCATTTCTAAAAAAAATACAAAAATTTGCTGGGTGTGGTGGCATGCACCTGTAATCCCAGCTACTTGGGGGACTGAGGGGAAGGATTGCTTGCTCCAGGGAGGTCGAGGCTGCAGTGAGCTGTGTTTGCATCACCGCACTTCAGCCTTGGTGAAAAAGCAAGACCTTGTCTCAAATAAAAAGACCTTTTTCCTACTGAGTTTTTTGAGCTCCTTATATATTCTGGTTATTAATCCTTTGTCAGATGGATAGTTTGCAAATATTGTCCCCCATTATGTGGGTCATCTCTTCACTTTGTTGACTGTTTCCTTGGTTGTGCAGAAACTTTTTAACTTGATGTGATCCCATTTATCCATTTTTGCTTTGGTTGCCTGTGCTTGTGGGGTGTAGCTCAAGAAATCTTTGCCCAGACCAATGTCTTGGAGTTTCCTCAATGTTTTGTTTTGATAGTTTCATAGTTTGAGGTCTTAGATTTATGTTTTGTTTTTGTTTTTTTTAAACTAGAGACAGGGTCTCCTATGTTGCCCAGGCTGGTCTCGAATTCCTGGGCTCAAGGGATCCTCCTGCCTTTGCCTCCCAAAGTGCTAGGATTACACGCATGAGCCACCACATCCAGCCAGATTTAAGTCTTTAATCCATTTTGATTTGATTTTTGTAAAATGGCAAGAGATAGGGTTCTAGTTTCATTCTTCTTCATATGGATATCCACATTTCCCTGCACCATTTATTGAAGAGACTGTCCTTTCCCCAATGTGTATTCTTGGCACCTGTGTCAAAAATGAATTCACTGTAGATATATGGATTTATTTCTGCGTTCTCTATTCTGTTCCATTGGTCTATGTGTCTGTTTTTATGCTACCATACTGTTTTTGCTACAATAGCTCTGCAGTATAATTTGAAGTCAGGTAATATGATTCTTTCAGTTTTGTTCATTTTGCTCAGGATGACTTTGGCTATTCTGGGTCTTTTGTGGTTCCATGTAAAGTTTTAGGTTTCTTTCTTCTTTCTTTCCTTCCTCTTCTTCCTCCTCTTCCTCCTCTTCTTCTTCTTCCTCTTCTTCTTCTTCTTTCTTCTTTCTCTCCTTCTCCTTTTTCTTCTTCAGACACCGTCTTGTTCTGCTGCCCAGGCTGGGCTGCAGTGGCACACACATGGCTCACTGCAGCCTCAACCTCCTGGGCTCAAGTGATCTTCCCACCTCAGCCTACCTGAGTAGCTGGGACCACAGGTGCATGTCATCATGCCCAGCTAATTTTTAAAATTTTTTGTAGAGATGGAGTCTCTCTATGTTGCCTAGGCTGGTCTTGAACTCCTGGACTCAAGCAATCCTCCTGCCTCAGTCTCCCAAAGTGCTGATATTGCAGGCATGAGCCACTGCACCTGGCCTCAGATTATTTCTTGTTGCTCATTAATGTCCTTTCCTTTCAGAATTTGAAGAACTCCCTTTAGCGTTTCTTGTAGGACAGGTCTGGTGTTGAAATGCCTTAGCTTTGGTTGTCTGGGAAAGTATCCTTCACATTTTAAGGATTTTTACTGACTATACTATTCCAGGATAAGTTTTTTTCTTTCGGCACTTTAAATATGTCATGTCACTCACTCCTGGGCTGTAAGGTTTCCACTGAGAAGTCCGCTGCCAGATGTATAGGTGCTCCATTCTATGTTATTTTCTTCTTTCCTCTTGTGCTTTAGGATTCTTTCTTTGTCCTTGACTTTTGGGAGTTTGATTATTAAATGTCTTGAGGTGGTCTTATTTGGGTTAAATATGCTTAGTGTTCTATAACCTTCTTGTACTTCAATATTTCTATCTTTCTCTAGGTTTGGAATGGTCCCTGTTATTATCCCTTTGAATAAACTTTCTACTTCAATCTCTCTCTTTAAGGCCAGTAACTCTTAGATTTGCCCTTTTGAGGCTATTTTATAGATTCTGTAAGCATTCTTCATTCTTTTTTCTTTTGTCTCCTCTGACTGTGTTTTCAAATAACTTGTCTTCAAGCTCACTAATTCTTTTTGTTTTGTTTTGTTTTGTTTTTTTGAGACAGAGTCTCACTCTGTCGCCCAGGCTGGAGTGCAGTGGCACAATCTTGCCTCACTGCAACCTCCACCTCCCAGGTTCAAGCGATTCTCATACCTCAGCCTCTCAAGTAGCTGGGATTACAGGTGTGCACCACCACACCCAGATAATTTTTGTATTTTTAGTAGAGACGAGCTTTTGCCATGTTGGCCAGACTGGTCTTGAAGTCCTGGCCTCAAGCCATCTGCCGCCTCAGCCTCCCAAAGTGCTGGAATTACAGACATGAGCCACTGTACCCCATCCAAGCTCACAAATTTTTTCTTCTGTGTGATCAGTTCTGCTATTGGGAGACTTTGGTGTATTCTTCAGTATATCAATTGAATTTTTCAGCTCCAGGGTATCTGCTTGATTTTTTAAAATTATTTTGATTTGTTTGCTAAATTTATCTGATAGAATTCTGAATTCTTTCTCTGTGTCATCTTAAATTTTGTTGCACTTTGTCAAAACAGCTATTTTGAGGTCTCTGTCTGAAAGGTCACATATCTCTGTCACTCTGGGATTGGTCACTGGTGCTTTATTTAGTTCAACTGGTGAGGTTGTGTTTCACTAGATGGTCTTGATACTTGTATGCTTGCCAATGTCTGGGCATTGTAGAGTTAGGTGTTTATTGTAGTCTTCGCAGCTGGTCTTGTTTGTACCTGTCCTTCTTGGGAAGGCTTTCCAAGTATTCAAAGGGAATTAAGCACTGTAATCTGTCTTTGGTCACTGTAGCTGCATCTGCATTAGAGGGCACCCCAAGCCTAGTAATTGCTGTGATTCTGGTAGACTTGTAGAGGTACTGCCTTGGTTGTCTTGGATAAGATCTGAGAGAGTTCTCTGGATTACCAGGCAGAGACTCTGGTTCTCTTCCCTTCCCTTCCCCCAAACAAACGAAGTCTCTCTTTGTACTGAGATGGCTAAAGCTGAGGGAGGGGTGACACAAGCACCTCTATGGCTAATATCCCTGGGACTGTGCTGGGTCAGAGCCAAAGCCAGCATGGTACTGGGTCTTACCCAAGGCCTGCAGTAACTACTGCCTAGCTACTGCCCATGTTCACTCAAGGCCCAAACAAAAGCTCTTCCCTTCAAGGCAGCATGCTGCCCCCTGGGCCCAGTGCAGACCAGAAATGCCATCTGGGAGCCAGGCCCTGGAGTCAGGAAACTTAGGAATTTGTTTGGTACTCTATTCTACTGCAGCTGAGCTGGCACCCAAGCCAGAAGACACAGTTCTTCCCACTCTTCCCTCACCTCTCCTCAAGCAGGAGTCTCTCTATGGACACAACCACCCAGGCCTGTAGCAAGTACTGGCTGGATACCACTAATGTTCACTCAAGGCTCTTCAGTCAGCTTGTGGGGAATGCTGCCAGGCCTAGGTCTCTCCCTTCAGGGCAATGGGCTCCCCTCTGGCCCAGTGGGAGTCCAGAAATGCCATCAAGGAGCCAAGGCCTGGAATTGGGAACCCCGGAAGCCTGCTTGGTGCTCTACTTCACTGTGGCTGAACTGGTACCCAAGCAGCAAGACAAAATCCCCTTTGCTCCTCCCTCTCCTTTCCTCAAGCAGTAGTCTCTCCCTGTGACCACTGTAGCTGGGAATGTGCTGGGTCACACCTGAAGCAGCACAGCACTGTCTGGCTAAGGCCTGCAGTGAGTGTTGTCTGGCCACTGCTGGTGTTTATTCAAAGCCCAAGGGCTCTTTAGTCAGTAAGTTATGAATCTTGCCAGAACTGGGTCCTTCTCTTTAAGGCAGTGGATTCTCTTCTGGCCAGAGATGTGTCTAGAAATGTCTGGGAGCTAGGGCCTGGAATGGGGGCCTCGGGACTCTGCGTGAGGTGCCCTGTTCTGCTGTGGCTGAGCTGGTATCCAGATTGCAAGACAAGTCCTCTTTACTCTCCCCTCTCCTCCTCTCAAGCGAAAGGAAGGCGTCTCTCTTGAAGCTGCAAGCTGTGCTGCCTGGGGCTGGGGGATGGCTGCTACAAGCACTCCCTTGGCTGCCCCAGCTGGTGTCTCACTAGGTCTTATGTACCCGAAGTCCACTGCCCCTGAGCCCAGCACAGCACCAGAACTTGCCCAGGAATTGCAGTCCTTGTGGCCTAGACTGCCTTTCAAGCTTATTTAGGACCTCAGAGCACTTCAGCCCACAGTGGTAGAGAGAGCTAGAACTCAGTATCAAACGGCTGGGATGGGCTAGGGCTGGTCTAAATGCTCCCTCCATGGGCACCAACTGAATTCTGTCCTGTGTTGCTTTCCCTGTGACAGCCAGCACTGTGTTCCTGTGCAAAGTCCCACCATCACAGCATTCCCTCTTCCCCAAGGGCAGATTCTCTCTTCATGCCACATGGCTGCTGCCAGGGGATGGGGGAGGGTGGTGTTGGCAATTCAAGACTGTCTTTTCTACCCTACCCTCTTCAGTGCCTCTTTCCTTGACACAAAGTTAAAAACTGGTATTGCGATCCCACACCTGCTGTTTGGTTCTTATAGAGGTGTTTTCTTGTGTGAATAATTGTTCAGTTTAGTGTTCCTGCTAGGGAAAACGCTCATAGGAGGGTTCTATTTGGCCATCTTGCTCCACTCCAGAAAGCACAGCATATTTTAAACATCAAATTCATCATGAGTTAACTTCTACATTATACTTACAGGAATAAAATAAGTTGTTGGGAATCTTTGAACCGTTGAGCGAAATACACAGCTCCTATATTAAAAAAAAAAAAAAAAAAGAAAAATGATTTTCTAAGTCTATTTTTTAAAGATCTTTGTTAACTGGGCCGGGCGCGGTGGCTCAAGCCTGTAATCCCAGCACTTTGGGAGGCCGAGACGGTGGATCACGAGGTCAGGAGATCGAGACCATCCTGGCAAACACAGTGAAACCCCGTCTCTACTAAAAAACTACAAAAAGCTAGCCGGGCGAGGTGGCGGGCGCCTGTAGTCCCAGCTACTCGGGAGGCTGAGGCAGGAGAATGGCGTAAACCCGGGAGGCGGAGCTGCAGTGAGCTGAGATCCAGCCACTGCACTCCAGCCTGGGTGACAGAGCGAGACTCCGTCTCAAAAAAAAAAAAAAAAAAAAAAAAGATCTTTGTTAACTTATTCCCTATCTTTCATTAAATATTTTAAAATGTTAATCTGCATATGAGGTGCATAAATGAGGTTTAAAAGCCATGAGGATTGGCATGTAGGTATGTAAACAGAAAGGCGGCTTATTTAGTAAGTATATAATTACCTGGAAGCATATTTGGGAACCGGTGCAGGAAGCACATTGTATTGTCCCGGAGACAGCTGAAGTGACTGCACAGAATGGACAAGGACACCAATAGATTAATAGAGGTTGTAAACTCACTTCACTATCTGTCATTCATAATCTTTTATTTTATGACCATACAACATTGAATAATTCCTTCTTTACTTTAATAGTGGAAAAGGAAAAGGTACATTTCCAAAGGTGAAGCTTCAAAACATTTAACATATATTCGGTCTTCATGGTGAATTTTATAGACAACATGCCTGATATGCTGCATAGGAAAATGTCAAATTGATCACATTTTTTTCTTTTTATTTTTTTGAGATAGAGTCTCACTCTGTCACCCAGGCTGGAGTGCAGTGGCATGATTTCGGCTCACTGCAGCCTCTGCCTTCCCGGTTCAAGCAATTCTCTGCCTCATCCTCCCGAGTAGCTGGGATTACAGGTATGCACCACCACGCCCAGCTAATTTTTATATTTTTAGTAGAGATAGGCTTTCACCATGTTGGCCAGGCTGGTCTTGAACTCCTGGCCTTGAGTGATCCACCTGCCTCAGCCTCCCAAAGTGCTGGGATTACAGGCATGAACCATGGTACCCAGCCACATTTTTTTTTTTTTCTTTTTTTGAGGTAGGTTCTCTGTTATACAGGCTGGAGTGCAATGGCATGAACATAATTCACTGCAGCCTCAAACTCCTGGACTCAAGTGATCCTCCCACCTCCACATCCCAAGTAGCTGAGACTATAGGTGTGTGTCACTGCACCCAGCTACTTCTTTATTTTTTATAGAGACAGGATCTCACTATGTCGCCCAGGCTGGTCTTGAACTCCTGGGCTCAAGCAATCCTCCTGCCTCAGCCTCCCAAAGTGCTGGGATTACAGATGTGAGCCACTGTACCTGGCCTGATCACATCTTATTTTTATTTATTTATTTAGAGACAAAGTCTCACTCTGTTGCCCAGAGTGGAGTGCAATGGCGTGATCACAGCTCACTGAAGCCTCGACGTCCCAGGCTCAAGTGATCCCCCCACCTCAGCCTCCCAAATAGCTGGGACCACAGATGCGTACCACCATACCTGGCTAATTTTCTTGGTTTTAATAGAGATAAAGTCTCGCTATGTTGCCCAGGCTGGTCTCAAACACCTGAGCTCAAGCAATCCACCCACTTTGGCCTCCCAAAGTGCTGGGATTACAGATGTGAGCCACTATGTCCAGCAGTGATCACATTTTAAATATTCTGGATTCAACAAATCAATTCAGCCATTTAGTGAGCCTGCTCTGGGGTAAAGCGCAGCACTAGTAGTAGGGAATACAGTGGTTAAGAGAGCTACGGTCCCTGACCAGCAGGAGTGAGAGGCACCTACAGATACAATCCTAACATAAACCACTGTCATCAGTGCTAAAAGACAGATAGAAGATATGGGAGTAGAAAGAGATTAAATCCAACTAGGTGACCTCAAGATGACAAACATGATGAGATTTGAGGGAGGCTTTTAAGAAGGGCAGGACTTCCTCAAGGAGCTCAAGCAAGGGTCTTCCAAGAAAGAGGGGCCTCACATCTAATACTATTTCCATCAGGAAATTGTTGCAAACAACCTGGGTGGCTCCATTGCCCCTGGGTCTAGGGACATTAGCCCAAAGGTATGATACAAGAATGTCAGGAACTGGTTAAAATAGACAGGAGAGGTCGGGTGCAGTGGCTTAATGCCTGTAATCCCAACACTTTGGGAGGCCAAGGCAGGTGGATTGCTTGAGGTCAGAAGTTCAAGACCAGCCTGACCAACATGGCAAAACCCTGTCTCTACTAAAAATACAACAATTAGCCAGAGGTGGTGGTGGGTGCCTGTAACCCCAGCTACTCAGGAAGCTGAGGCACGAGAATCACTTGAACCCAGGAGGCGGGGGTTGCAGTGAGCCAAGATCGTGTCACTGGACTCCCGCCTGGGCAACAGAGCAAGACTCAGTCTAAAAAAGAAAAAAAAAAAAAAAAATAGGAGGTATGTGAAGGAAGGGAGGGAGAGAAAGAAGGAGAATGAGAAGCCAGGAGGAGATCACCCAGACCTCCAGAGCTGGCGGGGAGGAGGGGAGGAGTTATATTATAAAATCCTAGGACCTGAAGTGAATAATCCCCTCCACCCCCTATTATTTTTACATCAGATTTTAAGAAACAATACCGCTTTTGTTAAAAAGGCATCTACCTCCTAGCACTACCTGGCACATGGAAGTTTACTACTATATTTCGCTCCGCAGCTGTCTTTCCCGTATTAGTATACAACTTTGATTGCAGAAGCAGCTTTTTGTGGATAGAGTGATGATAACAAGTAAATACAAATTTTATGGTGAAATATATGCATTTTCCTGATGCACCTGTGCTTGTTGAGTGCTCACTTGACATCACAAACACCAAGGAAACAAGGGCATTCTTGTGTCATTCTTGTGTCTTATAGAAGCACAGAAACACAACTTAAACGGGGCATTCTTGGGGGCCAGCAATGTCCTATCTCCTGATTTTGATGACAATTACATGGATGTTTGCTTTCTGTTTTTAAAATGTACATATTTGCTTTATGCTTCTCTCTCTCTCTCTCTCACACATACACAGATATAAACAGAAGGCAAAAAAAAAAAAAAAAGAAAACTGAAAAGAGGAAAAATACTCTTAAAGCAGTCATTTATTTATCTATACTCAGCAATCCATGTAAGATTTCCATAATGAAGTGCTCTTGGAAAAACTCTTAGCATTATTCTGGAAAGGAATATTGGTTACCTGTAACATATGTATTTGTCCTACTACACTTAGCATTTACCATTCTTTGCTATTTAACATAGTTGAAAGGGGGCTTTTTTTCCATAGTCTTGATTAAGTCAGTTGCTTTATGTAGGAGACTGTTTTCCTGTGTATTACTAAACTTGGTTCCATTTTCCTTGGGTCTAATGGTATATATATATTTCTAATTCCAACATATGCTTCTCAGTTTTTTTGTTTTTTTGTTTTTTTGGAGACAGGGTCTTGCTTTGTCACCCAGGCTGGAATGCAGTGGTGCAACCATAGCTCACTGTACTTCAACCTCCCAGGCTCAAGCCATCTTCCTGCCTCAGCCTTCTGACTACTTGAGACTATAGGCATGTGCAACCACACCTAGCTATTTTTTAAAATTACTGTAGAGTTGAGATCTCACTATGTTGTCAGGGCTGGTGTCAAACTCTTGGGCTCAAGCGACCCTCCCACCACAGCTTCCCTAAGTGCTGAGATTATAGGTGTGAGCCAATATGCCTGTCCAGGTCTTCATTTTTAAGGCTTAGAGAATCTAGACAAGATGCCGGTAAAAATGCCTGATTCTCACTAATTAATGTTTCAATCCATGCTGATTAGGCACTCAAACCCTTTTTTTTTTTTTTTTTTTTGAGACTGAGTTTGGCTCTTGTTGCAACCTACACCTCCCGGGTTCAAGTGATTCTCCTGCCTCAGCCTCCCGAGTAGATGGGATTACAGGCATGCGCCACTATGCCCGACTAATTTTGTATTTTTAGTAGAGATGGGGCTTCTCCATGTTGGTCAGGCTGGTCTCAAACTCCAGACCTCAAGTGATCCACTTGTCTTGGCCTCCCAAAGTGCTGAGATTATAGACATGAGACACCGCACCCAGCCAGGCACTCAAATCTTATAAGAGCTTGAATGTGGCAGGATGATATTAGTGTGGATATATAATTCAGTTATGTTGCACCAAACACCATCAACGTCAGAAAACTGAAATAATGTGAAAAAAGCCAACCCTACTTACTAGGCTCTTGGTGTGACTACATATACATATATATTTACACGTACATATACATGACTTTCTTTAGAACAGATTTAGGGTCATAGCAAAATTGCAAGGAAAAAGATTTCCATATACCCTTTGCTCCCACACATGCATAACCTCCATTATCATCATCCCACACTAAAAATGTACACTTGTTACAACTGATGAACCTACACTGACACATCATTATCACTCAAAGTCCATATGTTACATTAGACCTCACTCTTGGTGTTGTACATTCAAGGGTTTTGACGAATGTGCAATGACATATATCCATTATTATAGTATCACAGAGTGGTTTCACTGCCCTAAAAATCCTGTGTTCTCCCTATTTATCCCTCCCTCCCCTCAAGCCCTGGCAACCACTGATCTTTTTATAGTCTCCATAGTTTTGCCTTTTCCAGAATGTCATATAGGTGGAATCACACCATATGTAGCCTTTTCTTTCACTTAGTGATATGCATTTATGTTTCCTCTATGTCTTGTTATGGCTTCATAGCTCATTTCTTTTTAGTGCTGAATAATATTCCATTGTCTGGATGTACCACAGTTTATTTATCCATTCATCTACTGAGCAACATCTTGGTTGCTTCCAAAGGTGGGCAATTATGAATAAAGCTGCTCTAAACATCCATGTGCAGGCTTTTGTGTGGGTGTAAGCTTTCAAGTCCTGTGGGTAAATACTATGGAACACAACTGCTGGATCTTATGTAAGAGTATGTTTAGTTTTTTAAAAAATGGCCAAACTGTCTTCCAAAGTGGCTATACCATTTTGCATTCTCACTAGCAATGAATGAGAGTTCCTGTTGCTCCACATCCTTGCCAGCTTTGATGTTGTCAGTGTTCTGGATTGGGGCCATTTCTTATTTGTGTAGTATCTCATTGTCTTAATTTGCACTTCCCTGATGACATATGATGTGAAACAATTTTTCATATGCTTTTTTGACATCTGTATGTCTTCTTTGTATATTAAGGAGTTTGGCCAATTTTTTAATTGAGTTATTTTCTTATTGCTGGGTTTTCAGAGTTCTTTGTATATTTTCTTCTTTATCAGATATATCTTTTGCAAATATTTTCTCAGTCAGTGGCTTGTCTTTTCATTCTCTTCAGGCTGGTCTCAAACTCCTGACCTCAGGTGATGCACCCGCCTCAGCCTCCCAAAGTGTTGGGATTACAGACATGAGCCACTGCGCCCGGCCAAGTTCTTTGATTTCTTTCATCAGTTTGTTTTCCTCATATAGATCTTGTACATATTTTGTTAGATTTATACCTAAGTACGTCATCTTTCAACATCCTAATGTGAAGGCATTATATATGTGTGTTTGACCTTACCAGTAATATTTTATTTCATAATGCAAATAATCCTTCTATCATTATGAGTTCTGACACACGTAGTTTGAGAAGGAAGAGAAGTAAATTCATTTCATCTAATCTTACAACTTCTAGCCAAATGTTTGGTCAATGGAAGAGAGAAAAAGGCATGCTTTTTGAAAGGTACTGTGTTTTAAAATTCAAATCCCAGCTGGGCGCGGTGGCTCAAGCCTGTAATCCCAGCACTTTGGGAGGCTGAGACGGGCGGATCCCGAGGTCAGGAGATGGAGACCATCCTGGCTAATACGGTGAAACCCCGTCTCTACTAAAAAATACAAAAAAAAAAAAAACTAGCCGGGCGAGGTGGCGGGCGCCTGTAGTCCCAGCTACTCGGGAGGCTGAGGCAGGAGAATGGCATAAACCCGGGAGGCGGAGCTTGCAGTGAGCTGAGATCCGGCCACTGCACTCCAGCCTGGGTGACAGAGCAAGACTCCGTCTCAAAAAAAAAAAAAAAAAAAAATTCAAATCCCCTTTTTCATTGCTGGTATATAGGAAAGTAATCGACTTTTGTGTATTACCCTTTATCCTGCAAACATGCTATAATTTGTTATTAGTTTCAGGAATTTTTTGTTGATTCTTTTGGATTTTCTACATAGCCAATCATGTTATCTGTGAACAAGGGCAGTTTTATTTCTTCCTTCCCAATCAGTATACCTTTTATTTCCTTCTGTTGTCTTGTTTCATTAGCTAGAACTTCCACTACAATGTTAAAAAGGAATGGTGAGAGAGGACATTCTTGCCATTTTCCTGATCTTAGTGGGAAAGCTTCTAATTTCTCACCATTAAGTATGATGCTAGCTTAGGTTTTTTGTAGATACTCTTTATCAAATTGAGGAAGTTCCTCTGTATTTCTAGTTTACTGAGAATTATTTTCATAAATGCATGTTAAATATTCTCAAATGTTTTTTCTGCATCTATTGACATGATTATGTGACTTTTCTTTTTTAGCTGTTGATGTGATCAATTATTTGATTTTTAAAATATTGAGCCAGCATTGCATACCTGGGATAAATCTCACTTGGTTGCAATGTTATAATTTTTAATACATTGTTAGACTTAATTTACTATCATTTTGTTGAGGATTTTTACACCTATGTTCATGAGACATATTGGTCTGTAGTTTTCGTTTCTTGTAATGTCTTTGTCTGGTTTTAATATTATGATGACGCTGGCCTAATAGAATGAGTTAGGAGGTGTGTCCTCTGCCCTCTATCTTCTGAAAGGGATTAGTAAAGAATTGGCATAATTCTTTCCTTAAATGTTTGATAGAATTCACCTGTGAATGCATCTGGGCCTGGCAATGTCTATTTTGAAAGGTTATAATTACTGATTCAATTTAATAGATATAGGCCTATTGAGAGTCTATTTCTTTTCATGTGAGTTTTGGAAAATTCTATCTTTTAAGTAATTGGTTCATTTTATCTAGGTAATCAAATTTGTGAAATACGGTTATTCAGAATATTCCTTTACTATCCTTTTTAATGTCCATAGGATCTGTAGTGATGCCTCTTTTGTGTCTGATATTAGTCATTTGTGTTTTCTCTCTTTTTTGTTAGTTAGCCTAGATAGAGGCTTATCAATTTCATTATCTTTTCAAAGAACCAGTTTTGAGTTCCTTGATTTTCTCTATTGATTTTCTGTTTTCAATTTCAACAACTTCTGCTCTAATTTTTATTATTTCTTTTCTTTCACTTACTTTGGATTTAATTTACTCTTCTTTTTCTGGCTTCCTAAGGTGCAGACTTAGATGATTAATTTTTGGTCTTTCTTCTTTTCTAATACATGCATTAAATACTACAAATTTTCTTCTAAGCATTGCTTTTGCTACATCCCACAAATTTCGTTTTCACTTCCATTTAGTTCAAAGTATTTTAACATTTCTCTTCAGAGTTTTTCTAATAACACGGATCCATGTGTTATTTAGAGGTGTGTTGTTTAATCTCCACATATTTTGGGGTTTTCTAGTTATCTCTGTGTTCTTGATTTGTAGTTTAATCCTATTGTGGTCTGAGAGCAGACATTGTATAATTTCTACTCCTTTAAATTTGTTAAGGTTTTTTTTTTTTTTGGATATGGAGTCTTACTCTGTCACCCAGGCTGGAGTGCAGTGGTGTGATCTCAGCTCACTGCAACCTCCGCCTCCTGGGTTCAAGTGAGTCTCCTGCCTCAACCTCCCAAGTAGCTGAGATTACAAGCACTCACCACCATGCCTGGCTAATTTGTTTTTTTTGATGGAGTCTTGCTCTGTTACCAGGCTGGAGTGTAGTGGCACAATCTCAGCTCACTGCAACCTCCGACTCCCTGGTTCAAGAGATTCTCCTGTCTTGGCTTCCCCAGTAGCTGGGATTATAGGCACGTGCCACCATACCTAGCTAATTTTTGTATTTTTAGGAGAGACAGGGTTTCCCTATGTTGGCCAGGATGGTCTCGATCTCCTGACCTGTGATCTGCCTGCCTAGGCTTCCCAAAGTGCTGGGATTACAGGCATGAGCCACTGCACCTGGCCAATTATTTTGTATTTTTAGTAGAGATGGGGTTTCACCATGTTGACCATGCTGGTCTTAAACTCCTGACCTCAAGTGATTCACCTGCCTTGGCCTCCCAACGTGCTGGGATTACAGGCGTGAGCCACTGCTGCTAGCCCTGTTATGCTTTATGGCTCAGAATGTGATCTCTCTTGGTGAATGTTCCATGTGAGCTTGAAGAAATGTGTATTTTGCTGTTTTTGGATGAGGCAGTCTATAGATATAAATTATATCCTGTTGATTAAATGGTGCTGTTGAGTTCAACTATGTACTGACTGATTTTCTGCCTGCTGCATTTGTCCATTTCTGACAGAGGGGTATTTATATTGAAGCCATCTATTTCTCCTTGCAGTTCTATCAGTTATCGCCTCACATATTTTGATGATCTGTTGTTAGGCACATACACATTGCCAAATATAATTATATCTTCTTGTAGAGTTGACCCCTTTATTATGTAATGCCCCTTTTCATCCCTGATAACACTTCTTGCTTTGATGTCTGCTCTGTTTGAAACTAATATAGCTACTCCTGCTTTATTTTTTTTTTTCAATTTGAGAGCAGGTACTGTTTGTTTATTAACTGACCAGATTAGAAAAATAATCATGGTAGACACTTTCGTTCGTTCTTCTAATAAGCCTGTTGATCTGGTCCCCCCGTTGCCAGCATCTCCACTTCTACAAAATGGGTGGTCTTTTTCTTCATTCCGTCTTGTGGAGAGGATAATTTGAAGGGTCACAAGAAGTTATTTGCTTCTTTGAAGAATTTTCCAACAGTATAGATCTCATGAATCAGATCCTCCATGCAGATGATGCCATGTTTACCAAGAGATTGAGCAATCAAAGCATTATCTGTTAAAGCAATTTGCTTCTTACTGATTTTGCTATAACCATGCTTGTAGATTAATTCATTTACTGACTTCAGATTTGGGTACTCCTATGTGATATATGGTTATACAATCCTCAGCATGTTAACTGAAGCCTTGTTGAGCTCCACAAATGTTCCACTGAAGATTTGATGAAGGCAAAGAAGCTGCAACACCTTTTGGACCTTTGGGCTCACATCATTGATACCTCTGATCCTGATGACAAACGCCAATTTGGGTTCTGCAAGTACACAGGGGTTGCCAGCTTTTCTTGCCATTCTAACCATTTGAATTTCAGCTCTGTCCATCTGCCTATATTCCTTGTGATAGTGCTTTGCTTTTTCATAGATAAGCTTTCTCCTCACCTTTAAAAGTATCTTTTGGGCAAACTTCTTTCTCAGGTGCTTGACCTTCAGCTCTGTGAAATTCCTTCACTTTTTCTTAAGGGTTTCTGGCACAGCAGGAAACTTCTTCTCTTTGACACCCTCCATGGTTCCAGTCAGAAAAGAGGCTCCTGCTTCTTTTGATTAGCATTTGCGTAGTATATCTTTCTCCACACCCATTTACTTCTAATCTATATGTGTCTTTACTTTTTTTTTTTTTTTTTTTTTTTAATAGTGAATCACTCTGTTGCCCAGGCTGGAGTGCAGTGGTGCAATAGTGGCTCATTGCAGCCTCAAACTCCTGGGATCTAGCTATTCTCCCAGCTAAGTCTCCCAAGTAGCTGAGATTACAGGTGTGCCACCATGCCTGGCTAATTTTTAAGTATTTTGTGGAGACTGCGTCTTACTATGTTGCCCAGGCTGGTCTTGAATGCCTGGCCTCAAGGGATCCTCCTGCCTCAGCCTTCTGAAGTGCTAGGATTACAAGCATGAACTACCTCATCTGGTCGCTATGTGTCTTTACATTTAAAGTGGGTTTCTTGTAGACAGCATACAAGATTATGCTCTGACAATTTTGATTAACTCTGACAATCTGTCTTTTAATTGGTGGTTAGAACAATTAGCATTTGTGTAGTGTATCTTTCTCTACCCATTTACTTCTAAATCGCAGCCCACTGCACGCTCCACGTCCCGGGTTCAAGCAATTCTCCTGCCTCAGACTCCTGAGTAGCTGGGACTACAGGTGCCCACCATCAAGCCAGGCTAATTTTTGTATTTTTAGTAGAGATGGGGTTTCACTATGTTGGCCAAGCTGGTCTCAAACTCCTGACCCTGTGATTCGCTCGCCTTGGCCTCCCAAAATGCTGGGATTACAAGCGTGAGCCACACGGCACCCCGCTGTGGTATCAGTCTTTTTCATGTCTGTACCTCTCTCTGGTATAGACTCATGAAAATCTGTGACCATCTGTACTGTGAATTTCACAAGTTTTTCTCAGCTACCTCCTCACCCTTAGGTGGCACAGGATGACAAAAGCTGGCTGGAGTTGGGTATTGCCCTTCCCTCAGGTCAGTTAGGTCCTGATTGAATAGTTTTTCCTGAGGGCAGGCCTTGTTAATAAGAGAGTACCTGACATATTTCAAAATGGTTCCTTTTCCTCTCCTCTGCCAGCAGCAGGGGCAGGATTTTTCTCTATAAGAACCTGGGAGAGCTCCTGCAGGTAAACCTCAAAACATGTGAGGGTCCCCCTATGATTAGGTCCTCCTGGAGCTTTTAACTCTCAGATTTGCTAACACTTAGCCTCCAGCAATTCATCAGCTGTAGTTCAGGTATTCCTACCCCAGCCATGGTTGCTGCAGAAGTTGGTATATTCTGCCCTGGTAAATTGTAATTCTCTGTATCCTCCTGGCCATATTTCCAATTTTGGGGATAGTGTGCCCTGTGACCTCACTTCTCTTACAAGTCTAAAAGAATTGTTGATTTTTCAGTTTGTTTAGCTTTTAAATTGTTGTTAGGATGGAACTGCAAATTCCAAGCTATTTACATGGAGAACTGGAAACTGGAAGTCAGCAGCCAGAGGGCTGGCAGGTACAATATTTCCAGGTACTTTTTTTTTTTTTTTTAAGGCAGGGTCTTAGTCTATCAGGGAGTGTGGTGGCGTGATCTCGGCTCAGAGATATCCTCATCACAGCTATAAACACAGCTAACAAAGTCAGTGAGTTAACTGCCAGATTTTTCAACCTGTCTCTCAACTAATTCAAGGATGTATTTTGAACATATTCAAATGGATCCTTTGATTCATTCTCTAATTTAATGGGGTATCTTTCTAGCCTGGCTACCTCTTTTTGACCAAAAACAGATATAGGGGCAGGGAGGGAATAGAATTGCCAAATTTGTTTCATTTTACATGAGCTTCATCTTCCAAGGCAATGCTAAAGCTAACCTGGACAGAAACTTCAGACAATTTCAAATTTCATTTGCTTAATTGTGATTTTCATTGAAATATTCCCAACCTAGGAAGTAAATAAGAGATTTTTTTAAAATGGAACATTTTAAGAAAGAAAACAAGAGAACAAAAATGTTAGTTGGAAAAAATTTTGAGTTACTTACAAATGGGCATGATTGAAAGAGTATCATTTACACACTGAAAACAATATCAACAGAAAGAAAAAAATTAATAGTCTCCTTGCTCCCTATCTAACCTCTACTTTCCAAATGGAAACCACTGTTGGTGATTGTGAAAGTATTTCTCAGGGGGAAAAAATATGCATTTAACATCACATATATGTATATTTGTTTTCATTTATACAAACAGGATTATACTCTAAATATTGACTTGTACCTTCATTTTTTTTCATGTAGTAACAACTTAGAGATGCTTCCATATGAACACATATAGATTTACCTCATCTTCTTTTTTTTTTTTCCTGAGACAGAGTTTTGCTCTTGTTGCCCAGGCTGGAGTGCAATAGCACGATCTTGGCTCACTGCAACCTCCGCCTCCTGGGTTCAAATGATCTCCTGCCTTAGCCTCCTGGGTAGCTGGGATTACAGGCGCCTGCCACCACATGTGGCTAATTTTTTTATATTTTTAGTAGAGATGGGATTTCACTATTTTGGCCAGGCTGGTCTTAGGTGATCTACCTGCCTCGGCCTCCCAAAGTGCTGGGATTACAGGCATGAGCCACCATACCTGGCCAACCTCAACATTTTTAATGGTTGCACAGTATGTCATTTTTATGGGTGTATCATTATTTAACTGGCATTGCTGAGTTTAAGGCTATGTGCATTTAGAATGTTGCTAGGTTGCCAAATTGCCCTCTAAAATATTTGCACCAGTTTGTATTCATATAAACAACATATGAGAGTATCTGTTTCTGTATCCCCTTTGCCAATATTGGGTATCAATGTACAGTACTTATATAGTTGATCACCTGATATGCAAAAATTGTGCCTATTATTCCTCTGTAATTATTAGTTGAAGCCAAGCATTACTTTCTTTTTTAGTAATTGGTGTATCTCTTTGTGAATTGTCAGCTCATGCCCTTTGCTCATTTTTTGTTTGTTTGTTTGAGACGGAATCTCACATTGTCACCCAGGCTGGAGTGCAGTGGCGCGATCTTGGCTCACTGCAAGCTCCGCCTCCTGGATTCACGCCATTCTCCTGCATCAGCCTCCCAAACAGCTGGGACTACAGGCATGCGCCACCACGCCTGGCTAACTTGCTTTTGGATTTTTAGTAGAGTTGAGTTTTCACCGTGTTAGCCAAGATGGTCTTGATCTCATGACCTCATGATCTGCCCGCCTCGGCCTCCCAAAGTGCTGGGATTACATGCGTGAGCCACCATGCCTGACCACCCTTTGCTCATTTTTAACCAGAATATTTATTTTAATTGGATTGTAAAAGACCATGACTCATTTTCACCATTTGATGCAAGTGATAAAGCCAGTTAGTGATCAGCATTTTCTGGAAACTCCCTTGCATCTTCACAGTGGTAATACTCTACATTTTTTTGCATTGACCGACCTTGTTCAGTAATGATTCACTGGCTACAGGCTGAGACAGCATCATCATCTTCTCCCTGTCCCATTCATTGTAGATAGATTCTGGAACCATGCTCTGACTGGCACAGTTTAAACTGACTTCAGGTTGTCCTGAAGTAACCCTAGCATGTTGATTTCAAGTTTATACTTTAAACTCCTCCATGTAAATCATTAGATCCATGTTTCTAGTTGAAAATATAAATGATGCATTTCAAATGGTAATGGACTTCTACTCTGCAAAGTAGAGTTGCAGAATAGGACAACCTGTCTCTAGGACTTTGGGCAATGCATCTGGAAAGACACAGACTTCAATACATCCTTTCTTTAACAATTCCACTCTATGACTAGCCATAGGGGATGGTCGAATATATTAGGATATGTCCATATACAAGAACACTATGCAGCTATTAAAAATGATGTATAGACTGGACATGGTGGCTTACACTTGTCATCCCAGCACTTGGGGAGGCTGAGGCAGGAGGACTGCTTGAGTCCAGGAGTTTGAAACCAGCCTGGGTAACACAGTAAGACCCTGACTCTATAAAATAAATAAACAAATGTATAAATACATAAAAATAAATGATGTGTAAAGAATACATGATGGTATGAAAAAAATTCGTAATATATTTTAAAAAGAAGAAATTCTGGTTTCTGCAAATGACCTGCTAGGTTATTTATTTGGGCGATTAACCTTCCCACTGCTGCCAACTAGAAATGAAAGGTAAAATATTAAAAACAAACAAACTAAAGAGGTTTTTTGTTTTTTGAGAGAGAGTCTCGCTCTGTCGCCCAGGCTGGAGTGCAGTGTCTTGATCTCGGCTCACTGCAAGCTCTGCCTCCCGGGTTCAAGTGATTCTCCTGCCTCAGCCTCCCGAGTAGCTGGGACTACAAGCACCCGCCAACATGCCCGGCTAATTTTTTGTATTTTTATTAGAGACGGGGTTTCACTGTGTTAGCCAGGAAGGTCTTGATCTCTTGACCTCGTGATCCACCCGCCTTGGCCTCCCAAAGTGCTGGGATTACAGGCATGAGCCACCGTGCCTGGCTACAGAAGAGTGTTTAAAAAGATACGGAATTGCCAACAATATAGTAGGAAACTATATGATCCTAAACCAAAAGGCAACAAGAAGCCAAGAAGGTAAGTGGCCCAATTTTGTCTAGAGGATGTTTGCTGGTCCAGACTAAATTCAACAGAACGCAGCAGAGTTTAAAAGAACTTCAGAGCCCTGGAGGAATCCAGGGGTCAAAGCCTGGGCCTATTCATGATAAACGGAGGAAGGAGTCTAATGGGAGATACCCACTGGAATTTGAGACCCTAGAAGGGTAATTCCTGAAAGTAAACTCTCCCACTTCACTCCATTGCCAAGGGGACTGCAGAGAGTTGCCTTGGTACTAAGCAAGAATTGGGAAGGAGAAGAAACCCATCCCTGAGAGAGTATAACCATGGGCTGTCCCTTTCATGAATTCCAGCCCAAATTCACAATGCTAGGGTGATCCAAGAGGACATAAACACTGGATTTTGAGTTGTACCAGACTAGTAGCCCCCCTAAATATTAACAGAAGCAAAAGCAAACCTTAGGCCTTGGGGAATTCACAAAAATACATTTTCAAGAGTAATGAACAATACACAGTTAAAGACAATCACATACACATAAGAAAACAAAATGAGTAAGGCCCAGTCAGATTTCAGGTATTTGAATAATCATTAATTCATTCACAGATTCAACCAATATTAATCATCAGACACTGTTCTAGACAGTATAATAATGAGCAAAACAGATAAATATTCATGTACTCATGAAACTTCATTCATGGGAGAAGGCAGGTTAACAAATAATCAATGGAAAGTGCAAGTAAATTATATAGTACACTTGACAGCTATAGATGCCAAGAAAAAAATATAAGAGCCACACAGGGAAGATCTGAAGCACTGAATAGTAAATTTAAATGAGGCTCATTGAGAACATGACACTTGAACAAAGACTTGAAGAAGGACAGAGAGTAGGCCATCCAGGTATCTTGGATAAGAGTATCCCAGAAAAAGGGTACAGTGAAAATACCTTGAGGTTGGACCGTGAGTGGTAAGTTCAAGAGACAGCCAGAAGGACAAGTGGGTCAGGAAGAGAGTGACAGGGAGTAGTAAGACAAAGTCAAGAATGAAGACAGTTCACAATATCCCTGCTGGCCTTGCGAAAAACCACTCAGAGATCACACTCACTATCATATTGCTTTAACCTAGTGGTTCTGAACCAGGAGCATGGCAATGTCTAGAGACATTTTTGGTTGTTACAACTGGAAGAGTAGATTGCTAATGATACTTAATGAGTAGAGGCCAGGTGCTAAAATGCACAAAACAGTACCCCCCACCACCCAATCACAACAAAGATTTATCCTGCCTAAAATGTCAGCAGTGCCAAGCTTCACAAACCCAGGATTAAACATACCGATAGATAAATCAAAAAGGGAATTGACCACAGTGGCTCACTCCTGTCATCTCAGCACTTTGGGAGGCCAAGGCAGGGAGGACTGCTTGAGCCCAGGAGTTTGAGACCAGCCTGGGCAACATAGTGGGACCCCATCTCTACAGAAAGAAAAAAAAAAAAAAGAATTGGATATACAAGTTTGAAATCAAGAAAAAAATCTAGGTGGCAGATATAAATTTGGTAATCACCAACAAATAGATGGCGTTCATAACCTTGACTGAGACTGGATGAGATCACCATTCAGGGAATGAGCAGAGATGGAGCAGAGGTTTGAGTGCCTGGGGCACTCCAAGATGGAGATGAGGGAAGAGCAGAGATGGCAAAAAATGGCTGAGAAGAAAAACCAAAAATGAGGATGGGGGAGGAAGCGTAGGAGGTTTGAAAAGAGGGGAGAGTGGCTGGGTGCGTGACTCATGCCTGTAATCCCAGCACTTTGCGGGGATGAGGCGGGAGGATCACTGGAGCTCAGGAGTTTGAGACCAGCCTGGGCAACAAAATGAGACCGCCTCTTCTAAAAATTTAAAAAATTATCCAGGCATGGTAGCTGGTGCGTGCCTGTAGTCCCAGCTATTCAGAAAGCTGAGGGGGAGGATAGCTTGAGCCTGGGGAATTGAGGCTGCAGTGAGATATGATTGTGCCACTATACTGTAGCCTTGGTGACAGTGTTATAAATAAATAAATAAATAGGATATACAAGATAAAACCACCCAAGAGAATGGAAAAGTAAACAGACTAGAGAAGTCCATTCAGTGCCCATTAGAGGTGAAGAATTTAGCATCAGACCAGTCATGCAGCTACGTGGATGCAGGTACTAATACAAAGAGAGACGTAACCAGGGTTGTGGCTTTGCCAAACAAGTAAAAGATGAGCAGTTAGAGGCAAGGGAATTGACAGTGTATGCAGGGAATAACTATAATGATTAACTACGGGATTGGAGCTTTGCAAGGAAGAAGGGGGTTGAGACGTAGTGAAAAGGTGGGAGAATCAGTAGATTAGGATTGTAGCCTGCGGGGAATGGAGAAATTGTTAGGATTGGTATATTAGAGAGTGGGATTCATGTACAGATTGTAGAGTTGAAATTCTTGGTCTTGAAAAACATTTAAGGAGTGAGTGGCTGAGGTAGCAGAAAGTTCAAGAAACTGAGAAGCCAGGTTGTTGAAAGATCATCTACGTGTGTGTTGAAATTATTATATGAGTAGTGAAAAGAGTGATAGTGAGGGAAGGGGGCTAGTATCAAGGAATAAGGGGAGTAACCCAGGGGTCAGTGGAGGACTACAACACTAGTGAGAAAAGCAGGTCATAAAACTGTACATATGGAGAAGGTGGTCCCGTTTGTGTACATATATTCTACAATGTGAATATATTATTTATCTGTTAAGAAAAAGGTTATTAGAAAAATTACGGAGCCACCTCGAATCTTCTTTGAAAAGGGCCAAATATAGAAAAGTATATGCATGTACACACACACAATCAAATACCTATATATATATTCCTTTTTTTTTTTGAGACAGGGTCTTGCTCTGTTGCGCAGGCTGGAGGGCAGTGGCACAATCTCAACTCACTGTACCCTCCACCTCCAGGGTTCAAGCAATTCTCGTGCCTCAGCCTCCCAAGTAGCTGGGATTACAGGCCTGTGCCACACTGCCCAGCTAATTTTTTAATTTTTCTTATAGTAGAGATGGGGTTTCACCCTGCTGGCCAGGCTAGTCTCGAACTCCTGGCCTCAAGTGATCCACCTGTCTTGGCCTCCCAAAGTTCTGGGATTATAGGTGTGAGCCACTGCACATAGCCCATATATATATATGCTTAATAAGACTCTTCAGTAGGGGTGACAGGGTTGAAAAACTAACTATTTGGTACTAATAGTTAGCCACTCAGCACTTGGGTGATGGGATCGTACCCCAAACCTCAACATCATGGAATATACACGGGTAACAAACCTGCACATTCAAACCTGAATCTCAAATAGATTCAAACCTGAATCTAAAATAAAAGTTGAAAAAAAAATACAAAGGCTCTTCAGTGTAGATTCTCGAGTTGAGTTACATGCCTCAGAATAAAGATACTAAAAATAGTGAAAACTTACTTGCAAATAAAAAGCAGCCACTGAAAGATATAAAATGAATATTCTGTGAAAAATCATAAAATTTGAGAATGCTGTTCTAGCTTAATGAATAATAATATATACTATATCTACCCCAAATTCAAATTATTCTGAGTTCTGCTACTAAAATATTAGAATTTTGAATTTTACTGGTGAATAAACAATGTTTATCTTTCTCCTTGTGAACATATATATCTTTGAAATAGAAAATTAGAAAAACACTGAATCTTTCCAGTTTCTAGAGTTTAAACCTTTGTAGAAGGTGGAGAGGAAAGAAGAAAATAACAGAAAAACTATGTTTTCAGGGGGTTTTATCCATCCTCCTAAGTAAGCCAAATTCTTTTGGTCTTCTAAAATTTTTAGTTTTGAGTAACTCCAACCTTGTATGTTTTCTCCTTTCAACACTGGGCCTTTGGCTGATTTTCAGGGACTTGTACAAGTGAGAAGAGAGGAAGCAGAAAAGAAAATGTCAGAAGAGAATAAGAAAGAAAGACTCTGCATTTGAGATAACCAGAACAATTTCACACGTAGTCTGGTTACCTGGTAGCAAGCCATAAAGGTGCTAGTATAATTTACAGTTTGTATGCAACCACTGAAGCAAACAGGGTAAGATATACCCAATGAACACTTATCATTCTGTTCTGTTTCAAAGCTATAATTTGCAAAGTAGTAGAAAGGTTTGATTTGACATGTGTTCATCCTGCTGAAAAGTTTGTGTCCACTTTAGTAATTACAACCCTTTGTACTTAATTCAACCTCTGGCTGTAATACATTTCTCTCAGGTTATCACAATAATATTCTGATGAAGTTATGAAGATTGATACTATTATTCGCTTCTTTATAAATGGGAAATATTTATGCACAGAGAACTGAGACAAGTACCCAAAGTCCCAAGTTAACGAAGTCCAAGTCACAACTCTATCCCTTGAACAGACCGTGTTCCTGACATTTCCATGCCTTCAACAATGCTATACTCCTCCCTTGAAATACCTCCTTTGGATTCCATCTACCCAAACCCTGCCCCTCATTCAAGGTGAGGGGCACATGGTAGACTGGAAAGAGGACTAAATTTTGGTGCAGAAGCCCTCAGTAAAAAGTGCTGCTTCACCTACTTAAGTATTAGCAATGTGCCTTTGGACAAGTTACTTAGTCTCTACTCACCTTAGTTTTCTTGCATGTAAAATGAAGTTAATATCTGTTCTACCTATTTCAGAATGCTTAAGAAAGAAGCAATTAAGATAATATACATGGAAGCCCGTAGTAAACCATTAAGAGCCATGTATTATACATGGCTCTTCACTAATACATAAAAGACATATATTAGTGAAGGTCCAGTTAAGTTCTACTTAAGCCATGGAGCTTTCCAGCCTTTTAATCCAGCCTCCTTTGGCACTTGAACTCTCCTTTGGCATTTCCAGCTCCACTATTCATCTGCGCACTTGATAAACTTTGTCCTGTGTTGTTGCCTAAATACCTCCGGGTCAGGAACATCTTCCTTCCACAGAGCCTAGTGCAGGGCTGTGAGCTCAGTAGTGCTCTTTATTATCAATGCTACGAACGAACTGGTGGAGCTTAGAAGCTGACCCTCCTGGGACCAGTGCTCACTACTTTTCTTTTTTTTTTTTTTAATTAAAAAAAATATTTTTAGAGACAGCATGTCACTCTGTCACCCAGGCTGGGGTACAGTCGCATAATCATAGCTCACTGCAGCCTCAAACTCCCAGGCTCAAGGGATCCTCCTGCCCTGACTTCCCAAGTAGCTCATTTTTTTTTTTTTTTTTTTTTTTTTTTTTAAAGAGCTGAGGTCTTGTTATATTGCCCAGGCTGATGAACAACTCCTGGGCTCAAGTGATCCTCCTACCTCAGCTTCCATAGTAGTTGGGACCACAGGCATGTGCTACTACACCTGGCTATTTTTCTTTATTTTTTGTAGAGATGGGTCATTTCTAAGTTTTAAAAAGCTTCCCTGTAGAGTGTAGTTATATTTATGCTCTAATAAGGATATGCCCAGAGGGGCAGGGTTTTCTCTTTAAAAGAAGAGGGTTCACCACATATACTGCTTGAAGAGATCAGAGCATAGCCCAGTGACAGATAAGATCCTAGGGGCTCTCCAGGCTAGGGGAATCCCACCAAAGAGTTGCCCAAGAGGGAAACATTTCTCCCCATGTACTCCCCTTAGATTAAGAAGACGTTACAGGGAAAAATCTTGCTGGAAACATTTGCAAATCAGGCAGTCCTTGTTTGATTTCTATAGGAAATAAGACATCTTAAAAGTTTTCCATTTCTCCTGGGGGAAGATATACTCTATGTATAAAAATACTTTCCTCAGGGGCTCTTAGTAGCTTTCCCACACAAAGCAATCTGCTAGTAGCGCTTTACCTGATCTTTGTCAACTAGTGTGCTGGGGCTTGGCCGTGGTTTGTCTTTGAATGAGTAAGTAGCCGCTTGCTTCTTTAACAGGTCCAGGAAGTCAGGAGGCATATACTGCGGAAGATCATTTAGGACTGGATTGTTCCTTTGCACAAGAGGTGGTTTTTTCCTTCCTTCGTTTTTAAAATTGTAGGTTGTTATCACTGGATTTAACAGGGATTCTTCAATAAAAGTTTTCAAGTGGTAAGTGCCAGGTATAGGAGTATTCTGTGGAAAATTGACATCAGTTTTAAGATTCTATAAACACGTAACTTCTCCTAAAACACCACTCTTGGATGGGAAGCCCCCAGGTAACATTTCTCTTTGTTTTCAAGTTTAATGAAATTATATCAAATACAGTAAACACTCTTGACAGAAGAGTATTTCAAAATCATGATTATTTCCTTTCTGAAATAATTGCTGAATTATAGCAAATGGGTTAGAGTTGAAATTTAACTTTTTTTTTTTAAATATTTTTAGTAGAGACAGGGTTTCACCATGTTAGCTAGGATGGTCTAGATCTCCTGACCTCGTGATCTGCCCGCATTGGCCTCCCAAAGTGCTGGGATTACAGGCATGAGCCACCGTGCCCGGTCGAAATTTAACTTTTTAGAAGGCAACTTTGGTGATTCAACTTTGGGATTCAACCTTGACTATGAATCTCAGACCTCTAGTGAGACCACTCAGGATAGTTTCTTGGCTAACTAGAAACTATCCTACATCTGTTTAGCCAATACTATGTTTCTCTCTAGCCCTCAAGTGGGAAGCTAAAGGATAATGACATGAGACCAGGATAAACTGGCAGAGCATATGGCCTAGTTAGTCCAATAAGAGGTTTGGTACTTTCAAATTACAACCAGTGTGGCTGAATGTCCAGAACTGAACGTTTAGTCACTGCTGCTTTTGTGGCCATCTTTCCACTAAGCACTCAGCTCAGTTCTGCCATTAAAATTACTGCAATTCCAAGAAGGCTTTGACCCATGAAATCCCTCTATTATTGAAGGGCATTGACAGAAAATATGTCTGTAATATACAAATTCTCTGGAGAGGGGGATCTTCTGGTCATTTTTCTTCCATATATTACCATTTTGCTTTCACATCATATTGACCATATTAAGAACCATTTGCATAAGGTCTATACCATATAAAATAAAAACTGAAACCAAAACACCTTTCCAGAATGCATGCTTTTTTTGTTTTGCAATCTCACCCAGATCATAAGATCATAGGTTAGCCTTATCTAGATGTTCTGTAAAGCACCTAGATTTCTAGAATTGTTTAACTTTTCCAAGCTTCTATTGCATTCAAAATTAAGTTAGTTTCTCATTCATATGCTGACACTAAAATTTTAAGTATGAAATGAGGTCCATGCAGGTCTGAACAATTACTGTTTTCTTACAATTAAGTGTTAGTCTTAAAAGGCATAACGGATTAAAATATTAATGAAATAGGAATAATGTGAATAGGAAAGACTGAACAAGGTACATACTGTTAATGCTATTCTCCACCATCCTTCTCTTTCAAAAGAGGAAGTCTTTCGGGCTGGTTTCTATTAACAAACACAAAGTATGCTTATTCATTTGAGAGGTGATCCCTTGAAATTAAATATAAGTTATAAAACATTTGTTTGAAGAAATTCACACCCATACCCAACTGACAAGCCTTCATTAAAATAAAAGCTACATAATAATAAATTTGCCCATATTTCCTTAAATTGTTATTTTATGATCTTAAGTCCTTTCAAATAACTAAATTCCCTTCGATAAAATTAGAGTAATAAACATTTGCATCTCACAGAGATGTTGTACATATATTAAATGTGATGAAATGTGGTGTTCTTAGGAAGAAAAGAGTTGGGCTTGAAGCCAGACAGACTTAGGCTGGAACTCAGCTCTGCCACTTACCAGCTAGGTGCACTGGGTAAGTTACTCAACTCTCATGCTTCCTCACAGTAGTATAAAATTAAGGCACTACCAGAGTTGCCATGAGAATAAAGCATTGTATGCCAGATGTAGTGGCTCACACCTGTAATCCCAGCACTTTGGAAGGCCAACTTGGGTGGATCACTTGAGGCCAGGAGTTTAAGACCAGCCTGGCCAACATGGTAAAACCCTGTCTGTACTAAAAATACAAAAAAATTAGCTGGGCGTGCTGGCACATGCCTGTAATCCCTACTCAGAAGGCTGTAATCCCTACTCAGGAGGCTGAGGCACGAAAATCACTTGAACTTGGGAGGCACAGGTTGCAGTGGGCTGAGATCGTGTCACTGCAACTCCAGCCTGGGCGACAAAGCGAGAAGCCACCTCAGGGGAAAAAAAAAAGAGTAAGACATTGTACATATAAAGACTTGCATCTACAATCAGTGCTCAATAAATGTAGCTTTAATTTTTAACATCTCATCTGCCAAGTTAAGAAGCA
Organism: Chlorocebus sabaeus; assembly: GCF_047675955.1. Lineage (NCBI taxonomy): Eukaryota > Metazoa > Chordata > Mammalia > Primates > Cercopithecidae > Chlorocebus > Chlorocebus sabaeus. The sequence goes on from NC_132917.1 coordinate 46,934,952, forward strand.
GATTATTTTGGTATTCCTCAGTTTCCAAGGAAGCTGTTGTCTTCATATTTAGTACTGTATACCCATTCATCCATTATTATGTCATATTTATTTCAGCCCACTGTCCACAGAACACAACCATTTAGTATATTCCTTTTGTGCTGTTTGTCCTAGGTAAAATCATTAATATGTTGAGTTCCCCTTTTATTTATAATGCCTTTATTACTATAAAATATAGGTCGTCAAGCAAGACTGCATTAAAAGTAATAATCTAATCAGTAAAACTGATATAATTCATTCTTCCTGTCTAGTAACTTAAATCTACTGTACTTATGAGTACCACTGGGTTTTATTTTATTATGATATATGTGAATTTATCTAAAAAACATTGTCTCATGCACACTGCTAAAGCTGAGCTTCTTCCTTGATACTTCTTCGTTGAGATTTATGTTGAATCTTCTCTGTGGCACTTTATCATAGTCACAGAAATTAAACTTTCTCAGGCAGGTCAAGACAGGTCTCCCACCCCTACCCCAGAATAAGGAAAATGAGATGGGAAGGAGAGGGAAATAAACATGATCAATCTAATGGAAGACAATTGGCAGCTGCTGTTTTGTTTTGCCCAAGACAGGTGATCTAAATTCCACTTATCTACCATTTTAAATTCACTCTAAGGGGAAAGATAAAAGATTAGGTTAAACAACCCTCACCCACATTTATTTAAAAACGTAACAAAGGCCAGGCATGGCAGTGCACGCCTGTAAGCCCAGCTACGCGGGAGGCTGAGGCAGGAGAATCCCTTGAACCCGGGAGGTGGAGGTTGTAGTCAGCCGAGATCACACCGCTGCACTCCTGCCTGGGTGACAGATCGAGACTCCAAAAGAAAAATGTAGCAAAGGTAGCTTCAAATATTTTTATACATACTAAAGTAGGAGGCGGAGCAAAACGTGTCTAGTAAGACCACAGAAGGAAAAACCCAGTCTTCCAGCAGATGGAGCGGAGAGAGAAAGAAATCCAATCACCATACTAAACCAGTTGTCCAGTTTAATTAGTAGTGGGAAGAAGGGAAAAATACCGAAAACAAAGGGCGAAGGAGAAGAAAAAAGGAAGAAGCAAGGCGAAAAGAAATAAAACAAAGGAAATGTCCAGTAAAGACCAGGAAGGAAGGTCCGCAGGTGGAGACGTACGTGAGGGCAAGGAGAGAAGGGTAGGAAGAGGGAACCAGAAGGGCACGAAGGCCTGGGATTAGAGAGCGGTGGGAAAAGGGCAGCGGGCCTGGTGAGGGGAGCAGGAGCCAGGCCGGCAAGGGGCAGACGATCTTACCGAGGCTGTGATGAACGATTCTCCACGCACCAGGTCCTCCCTTGGTGTGGTGGAGGCGGTGGTGACGGCTGGCTGGTCCATGGTGGCCTCCTCTCTCCCTAGGCTGAGCCTGGCGTCCGGTTGCTAGGAGGCGGGTGTGGCCCGCGGGCTCCGCGCGCGCGCGCGCGCGCGCGCTGGGACCGCCAGATTTATCTTTAGTGCTGGGGGAAGGGAAGCGGGCACGCACTTTGAGGTCCCGCGCGAAGACCTGCGCAGAGGAAAACCCTAGAAAAGAGACGGTTACGAACGCATGTGAGAAGAAAATCTAGAGGGCTCTGGAGTTGCCAGAGAGCCCTCGGGTAAGGATCTGTGAAAAGGGAGGCTTGTTAAGGGCTTGAGCGTACCCACAATCTTCATCAGTTCCGTTCCAGTCCACCCCCAATCACACACCCCAGACAGGGAGGCAGTGTGCTTGGTAGGCATACTTACAGAAATCTGCCTTAGCACCCACTTTCTAAGGTTGTTTCTAAGCTCCTCCAAATAGAAACTCTGGGGCTGACTTCTCTTGTCTCTGACTTGCAGAGTGGAGTGAGCACAAGACACAGCGGGTTTCACTAGCTGTGAAACCACAGACCACCCCATTCTTCTCAGTATAGACCCTTTTTATTGTCAGCCTCTCTAAGCTGTACCTTCTTTTTAACCTAGGAACATTCTCACCTTTAAAAAAACACCCTCCGCAACCTTAATTTCATTTTATACAGTACCTACTGTATTCCAGGGACTTCACACACGTTATTTAATCTTCACACCAACCCTACAAAGTAGGTATTAGTCCCATTTTCTGGATGAGAAAACACAGGTTTCCTTGGACGTTTAGCACAGTTCACTCAGCATCACACACAAATGGCAGAACCAGAATTAAAATCCAAACCTGACTCTAGAGCTCCACTGCCCTATACCACGAAGTTTCTGCTTCCCTTTACAAACTTTCAAGAGTAATATGGACTCTTTTCTCACTTCCCATACTTTCCTAAAAACATCTTAATCTGGCCTGCACACAACTTTTAATTAAAATTGCACTTAAACTCACCAGTGATCCAAGTGCCAAATCCAATGGGGATTTTCAGCTCTTATGAAACTTGGCCTTCAATTTTCATTGCTGCATTGATTAATCCCTCATTCTTGAATCACTCTCCTCCCTTGACTACCAGGACTTGGACGCTGGTTGCATATGCTGACTTATTCTGTGCTTGTTTCCTTGTCTATAGAGAAGGGGTTAATAAAATTGGTACCTATCCACATAGGTTATAAAGAAGATTAACTTGAAATGTTTACAGCCATGTCTGGCACAATGCAGTCAGTAAATGTGAGTTGTCATTACCTTTAGGACAAAAGCAACATTTACAATCCAATCTCTCACTTTTCTCTTTTTTTTTTTGAAACGAAGTCTTACTGTGTTGCCCAGGCTGGAGTGCAGTGGTACAATCTCAGCTCACTGCAACCTCGGCTTCCAGAGTAGCTGGGACTACAGGCGCCCGCCACCACACCCAGCAAATTTTTGTATTTTTAGTAGAGACAGGGTTTCACCATATTGGTCAGGCTGGTCTTGAACTCCTGACCTCGCGATCCACCCACCTCAGCCCCCCAAATTATTGGGATTACAGGCATCAGCCACCACGCCCGGCCACTTCTCTCCCTTATTAGGATGGCATGCTCTGCTGTATCATGCTTACAAAAACCCCAAACATGCTATCTTCACATTTCTGTTTGTCTCCACATATGCTAGCTCTTCTGCATGAAATGCTATTCCTTTCTTTGACCACCTGGAAAATCTCAGGAGTCAACTTCTCTGAGTAGACCTCTAAGCCTAATCCGCCAAGTCCCAAAGGACCCCGTGACTATCATTGTTGGAAGATTCCTTTCATGACAAATCGTTTCTCCTCTAATTTTAAACACCCAAAACACGGGGTTGTTTTTGAATTGACCCCTTTGAACACAAGGACTAAAATATTTGTTGAATAAACCACTGACTGGTTTTCCCCTCTAAGTAAACCAAAGACTAGATTACAGCAATGCTTTTCAAAAACTGATATGCATACAAAATATCTGATGATCGTGTTTAAAAAGCAGATTGATTCCAATTCTGAGGCAGGACCTAAGATTCTGCTTTTCCAACAAGCTCCTGGGTGATTCTATGGGTGACTTTTTGAGGAGCAAGAGACTAGAGGACTTCTAGTTTCTTAAAATACTGGGATTCTAAATTCATTTAAGATAGCCTTAACAGGCACTAGGTTTATAATGAACAACTGAAATTAGAAAGCGAAGAGGCAATACCAAAGTTCTCACAAATGTTAAGAGATTAATCAAGTCCATTCCCTGTGCCTCATTTCATTTTCTTATTTTGGCTGAGCCTGTAAAACTGGCTCAGCAGACTAGGGACTGGTACCCTCGAGACTAAAAGAATATGAAAGGTACAGAGAAGTCCAGAAACCCATACAAGGTGTGACATTAGAGATGGGAACATCTAGATGAGAAAATAGTTTAAATATCTCAAAAATAGAAACAGCATGGGTCAATGACTTCAAGGACTATCAAAAAGCAGATTAAGCATGTAGGATAAACAAAATGTTCCTTTAAGAAAACATTGTCTTATATAGTATCACTAAGATTTATTTCCAGATTATCCTAAGTTTCAGAAAGGGGGAGAGACATTTCTCTTGAGAATACAAATCTATAAGAGCTCAACAGTGCCTGTTATGTATATCTTTAAAATTGTTGCCGTCTTCTAAAAATTTTAGGAAAATACGTTACACCAAGGGTCACATTTAACTGCAATAGTGATGGTTTATTGGGAGAATCATCTAAGAGCAAACATGCCAGACAGTATTATGGTTGGTACAATTAGCACAATCCTATTAATATAACACTAATAGTATGGTTAAACTTGAAGGTGGGGCTGGGCGCAGTGGCTCACACCTGTAATCCCAGCACTTTGGGAGGCCAAGGTGGGCGGATCACAAGGTCAGGAGTTCAAGACCAGCCTGGCCAACATAGTAAAACCCCGTCTCTTCTGAAAATACAAAAAATTAACCGGGTGTACTGGCAGGCACCTGTAATCCCAGCTACTCGGGAGGCTGACGCAGAATTGCTTCAACCCGGGAGGAGGAAGCTGCAGTGGGCTGAGATTGTGCCACTGCACTCCAGCCCAGACAACAGTGCGGGAGTCCATCTCAAAAAAAAAAAAAACTTGAAGGTGGTATCACAGTCCTTGTCTATAGAGAAGGGGTTAATAAAATTGGATTACAATAGGATTATGTTGTAGGAAGCACTGGAACTAAGATTTGAACCCAGCTCATTATGACCACAGCTAAATTATACAATCATTCTACACTTGTTTCCTGTAAAATCAAGATGCCAAGACTTCATGACTTTTGTAAAGATTTCAACAATAGAAGTGACCAATTATGACATACAAGAGCCCAAAAAATGTTTCTCCTACATTTGTTGTCCTTGTTATATATACCTTGATATCAATTTATATAAACCTCATTGTTGATACTGGAAAAACACCAATTGACTGCCCAAGTCCCTCATTTTTCAGGGTCATAACTGGTTTAATAGCATAATTAATGGAACACTTAATGCAAATGCCAAGGACAATGCTAAGTGCCTTTCATTATTTCACTTAACTTTTTAAAAAGCCCCACTCATAATCCCAGCACTTTGGATGAGGTGGGAGGATCACTTGAGCCCAGGAGTTCAAGACCAACCTGGGCAACATAATGAGTCCCTGTCTCTACAAAAAAAAAAAACAACCTTGTTTGGATTTCCTTTCGACAAAACTTACTACATCCAATTAAGGGGAGTACACATCTAAAATCTTCCTGTTTAACTGATTACCTGAGTTTCATGTGATACCATTAGGACTATCGGTGCCTATAACTTCCCTTGCTCTAAAACACACTAATAGTAGTATTAAAATAGTCAATGGGGCAGTAACCTGCCAAATAATGAATTACCCCTGGGAAATTAGACCTTGTGGCTATAATAACCAGGTAACAATTACACTCAATGTTTTAATCTTGGCTCTGGTTTGCTATGGAATCTTTCATTAAGCATTTAAAAGGTATTTTTAAAAAATAAAAACCCTGATAACCACCTTTGGAGTAGCTCAGATTATAGAGAAAGCAATGATAGAGGCCAGCAAAAACTAAAACTGGCGTAGTCATTGCCAATTTACTCCTAAAGACATCTTTTTTGTAAAATGTTACAGATGGGCAAGCTGAAAATTCTCATCTTATAGAATTAAAAAGCATAATGAATAAAATATTAGCTAATAGAAGTAAAAACTGTAAGGATGCTCACCCCAACTAGATTTGGTGTTTTTTTTTTAAACATGCAAACATTTAAAACATCATTGCACAGCTTAAGTCAACGTGGACAAATGCCAAAGTTGAAAAATATAAAGGTAGGAAACAGTAAATACCTTCTTTATGCCAATTCCCATGCTAGGTACACTTAAGTTTTTGAGTCTTTCATTTGAGCCTTTTGAAGTTGTCAAATACAATCTGGATAAAGAAACAAAACAAAAAACTTGCCCCTTTTTTCCCGTGACTGCCACCATCTTGTTCTGTGGGCACAGAGGGGACCCACAGGTGTTGTGGGCCTAACACAGTAGCACAATATGACAGGCATGGTGGTGGAGGAATGGGCATGCATGATGGCGGCCCCTAAAAAGTGACCACACTAAGCCAGCCCCACAGATCCCCATCTTTTCGGTCTTCCTCCTCCATCTCTCCTTAGTTACATACTCCTTATTTTGTTCCTCTTATTTTCTGTGCTACCCTCCCCCTCTTTTCTCACTTTTCCAATCCTTTTCTCCTTCCTTTCCCACCTTCACTATTTCTGCCACCCATCTCCATACACTTCCCCACACGAGAAAAAATTATCTAGATTATACCAAGGAGAAACCAATGCCATATTTTATTTTCAAAATTATTAGACTTTAACAGTTAAATGACTCAGATGTAGAGCAACCATTGGGTAAATTGTAATTTTTTTATTGGAAAACAAATATACAACTTGGAATGGATTTTGAGGCAAATTGTGCCATAAGCAGATTTTAAGTGGCTAAACAAAGTTTAAAAAGCAAGTAACAATAAAAGAAAATGTTTCTGGTACAGGACCAGCAGTACAAAAAAATAGTGTACGAGTACCTGGATAATACACCCGTTTTGCAATAGTGCAACTTTTAAGTACATATTGTTGACTGTCCATAGTCCACGCAGAGTTACAACTCCACACTTCAACAACAACATGCTGACAGTTCCTAAAGAAAACTACTTTAAAAAAAGGCATAACCCAGATGTTCCCTCATTTGACCAACTCCATCTAACTTCAGATGTGCAGAAGGGCTTAGATATATCCAGAGTAAGCCACATGCAACATGTTACTTGATCAATTTTCTAAAATAAGGTTTCAGGACAATGACAGTAAGATAAGGGAAGAAAACATGGAGGAATGAAGTCCTAATTACTATACATGCATATTTTTTTGACAGTAGGGAGAAACCTTTTACAGATAAGTTACAAACAAAGAAAAGGCAAATAAACAATTTTGTACAAGAAATTTAACACATTCTGTACAAGGTCTTCACTTTGCTGTCATCATTTGTACAAACTCTGAAAAAGAAGAAGTACACAAAAAAATTGAGTCAATAGCAAAAGACAAAAAAAAAAAAAATCACATTTACTCAATCACTGAGTACTCTTTCCATTCCTCTCTTTCCTCACAATTACCATTAAGTACAGAGGGAAGCGAGTTTATTCCCCAGGTTGGAACTTCATTAACCGTAACTATTCACAATTATTAGTAAGAACCAAATTAATGCTTTAGATAAGCTAATATAAAAAGAGCATTCCTGGCTCTATCTTAGTTTAGACTTGAATTTTAAGTCTGCTGGAATACAAGACTAATGTAAATTCAGTGCTATGAGCTAGGTTTAATTTTTATAACATTAAGTTTTATGCTCTTTTCTAAGAAGTTACATCATGAAAAAAATACAAGGTTTTACTGAAAATCCTTCATTTTCTATTTGCCTTGCTTCATGATATGGCCATCTCAAAGTTAATACATACGATACTTCTGAAGCACATGTAAACTTCAGTTTCAGACTAAAGCCAATTAAAGAAAAAAGATAATACAGCGTGGGGAAAGAAAGTCACATTAATTTCATTTTAGGAAACTCAGAATAAGTTTGCTTTCCACTGTTCCACAATCCAACACAAACACTGTACAGTGTTTCTCAAACTTTACATATGAATCAACCAAGAATCTGGTTAAAATGCTGATTCCAGGTGTAGGAGTAGAACCTGATAGTAAATATTTGTAAATTAAGTTCTCAGGTCAGAGCAATGTTGCCTAGTCTGAAACAACACTCTGAATTTTAAAAAGGTTAAATATAAGTAGCTGTTTTAGCATCCTAATTTGGGGGGAAGGGTCACTAACTTTGATAGTTACCTAACAAGCACCTCTTATCTTAAAAATCAAAGTAAAGAATGAGGTGGTGAGACTGAAAGATTTACCTTCATAGTTTACTTGACCATCACCATCAATATCTGCTTCCCTGATCATTTCATCAACTTCTTCATCTGTTAACTTCTCTCCAAGGTTTGTCATCACATGGCGAAGTTCTGCAGCACTAATATAGCCATTGCCATCCTAGCAAAAAATTTAGTATAGTTTCTGAGTAAAATTACAGACTTGAGAGTTGGAATGGAAATTTATTAAGTTTACTACTAAATTTTGCATTGGGGGAAAAACATACTTTAGAAATGCAAACAAATCTACACACATAGTTGACCTACAAATGTCATTAAGAACCAGGCAAAATGTCCTATATTGAAATCACTATTTCCTAAGTCCCAAAGTCAAATGACACCTCCTTTGACAAGATTAATGCAATACATATATTAGAAAATCTATACAGAATTCTTAAAAAGCTTTTGCTTGATAATTAAAATGTGTTGGTAAATCATCAAAAAAAAAAAAAAAAAAAAGTCTTCACAATGACTCCTGGTATCTTCATTTCATCCTCAAAATTTAACGTATCCAGTCCTTGACCTACCTTATCAAACACACGGAATGCTTCTCTAATTTCTTCTTCACTGTCTGTGTCTTTCATTTTTCTTGCCATCATTGTCAGAAATTCAGGGAAGTCAATTGTGCCATTACCTGAAATGGTTTAGTTGAAACATCAAATAGAATTATAAATATCATTTCTTCAACCCCTCCCACCCCCAAAATTAAAGACTTACCATCAGCATCTACTTCATTAATCATGTCCTGTAACTCTGCTTCTGTGGGATTCTGCCCAAGAGACCTCATTACAGTTCCCAATTCCTTTGTTGTTATAGTTCCATCACCATCTTTGTCAAATAGTGAAAAAGCTTCTTTGAATTCTGTTTGAAAGAAAGACCACAATCCAAATACAGAGATTAGCAATAAAATGTAACCTAAATGAAAAGTATTAACTCTTAAAGCCTACTCAGTGGTGGGATCGTGCCAGTGAACAGCCACTGCACTTCAGCCTGGCCAAACTGTAAGACCTCATGTCTCAGAAAAACCCAAAAAACTTTTAAAGGAAAAATACCAATGGAAGTAGCATCTGAAATGTGACTTTGATTCCTAAAGATTACCTAATCTTTATGATACCTTATGATATTTCAAATATATCTTTGGCCAATCATACGACTGTACTTTTATGCTGATCTAAGTAAAATTATCCTAGGTTTACAGAGGAAAAGAACCAAATCCCCAAATGACTGGTTCCTCTATTTGTCATTGAAGCTGCTATGCGGAACATAATTCAAAATTACAGACCTAACCTAACAAAACAAAAATAAGACTATTAGTACCCAAATATGTATTTCTACAGACTAATTAGACTGTTTCTGTATACTATGTTTAGTTAGAGTCAGCCACTAAGTCTAAATCAATCACCTACTAAATTAAAACAGGCTACTTTCCCTTTCTAATAAGGCAGGAGAAGGGACTATATCAACAGTCTGTAACAATGGGCGATCAATATATCAATGTCCAGTTTTAGCTAAATGTATGTCACTGAGAACAACGATCATTTTGGGCTTTCTTTGGAATATTAAAACCCCAACCTTATACAGTGAAACAGATTATTCCTTAAGATCTTGTTGTGATAGTATGTTCCTTCTTGTTGTTTTTTGTTTTTTTTTTTTGAGACGGAGTTTCGCTCATGTTGCCCAAACTGGAGTGCAATGGTGCAATCTCGGCCCACCGCAACCTCTTCCTCCCAGGATCAAGCAATTCTCCTGCCTCAGTCTCCCAAGTAGCTGGAATTAGAGGCATGCACCACCACGCCCAGCTAATTTTGTATTTTTAGCAGAGACTGGGTTTCTCCATGTTGGTCAGGCTGGTCTCAAACTCCCGACCTCAGGTGATCCACCCGCCGTCTCAGCCTCCCAAAGTGCTGGGATTACAGGGCATGAGCCACTGTGCCCAGCTTTATGTTCCTTCTAGTACATCACTACATTACATGGTAACCTGCTGGTGCAACACTCCAGACTACCTGGCTTCATCCACCATTTACAGATTAACAGGCCAGGTGCAGGGGCTCACACCTGTAATCCTAGCACTTTGCAAGGCCGAGGTGGGTGGACTGCCTGTGCTCAGAAGTTTGAGACTAGCCTGAGCCAACATGGTGAAACCTCATCTCTACTAAAACACACACACACACACACACACAATTAGCTGGGTGTGGCGGCGTGCACCTGTAGTCCCAGCTACTTGGGAGGCTGCAGCAGAATTGCTTGAACCCAAGAGGTAGAAGCTGCAGTGAGCAGAGATCTTGCCACTGCACTCCAGGTTGGGCAACAGAGCGAGACTCATCTCAAAAAAAAAAAAAAAAAAAAAGGGAAGAAACTAAAACAGACCAACTTTGATACTGCAAAGTTCCACCAATGAATAAATAATACAGCTAGTATTTTCCAAGTAAGTCATTTTCCTGAAGATATTAGACCCTATTAGCAAACGAATACAAAAAGTTTCCAAGTTCATGGGGCCATTAAGCTTTCCCAACATAGCCATACGTTTGAAAATGTATATGTGACACATGTTTAAGAAATGGTGTACCTTCTTTTCAGTCTAAGGCCAATTTATTCCCTGCCTGTTTATCCCTACTCCAATTCGCATACACCTTCCAGTTTCATTCCATATTACCTCTTCTGTGGACTCGACTATTCTTCCACTCATTTGCCCATTACCACATAAATATCTTCACATCACTTAGCGTAAAACTAAACTGAAACCTTAGTTAAAAAGTGTTTGCCCTTATCCCTCCCCAAATTTTGGAAGGCACTACTACTCATACCAATTTCCTCTCTCCTAACAATCCACTATTTTAAAATGACATTCAGCTCCAACTCATCACCTGAAAATGCTGAGTTTACCAATGACCACTAGTCAGTCACCCAATCCATCAAGTATGTTTCAGTGTGAAGCCATGAGGTATAAAAACTAAAATGAGACTTTGTAACTTGACTACTGGGTTAGAATTTCCTAGCTCTGTTCCTTCTTCTGGCAATGCAATCTGGACAAGTTACTAAACCTTTTCTGCCTCAGCTTCCTCATTTCTGTGAAATGGCATTAATGTGCCCAGTATGTGCAGCAACACAGTACACCACGCCCACAAGGGGTGTTCACCTGGTCATCCCTCATAAAAAAATTAGTATGTGTGAAACACGTACAAGTATGTCCAACAAACAAATACTTAATAAATGTCAAGATAAAGATGATCTCATTTTCTTGCAGCGTCCAAAACTGCATGGAAAACTTCTCAAAACTTCTCTTAGCCTTCGTAACAGTACTTTGATTTTCCTCCTACCACATACTGCCAAAGGCTCTTACTCCTGTCTCTTATGTCTAGATGTGACCAATTTTATCCTTTTTTCCCCGCTCCTTGGCCATTTCATCTACACTCACTCACAACGAAGATATCTTTAGTCTACTCATCTTGCTCAATAAATATCTTTATTTCTGGCTGTCTACAGGATATATCTCCCCTGGCTGATCACAAGCAAAACATATGAAGATGAATTCTATACTCAAAGCAACCCTAAAGATACTAGCAAACGCCCAAGAGCCACTTTTAACTCTTTCCATCTGAAATCTGCCAACAAGTCTCAATTTCTACCATTTAAATACTGCCTAATTTTTCCTCCATCTCTACAATCAGTATTTTGGTTCAAGGCTCCATCATCCTTTGCCAGGGCTACAATTGCCTCCTAACTGCATTCTTTCTTATTTAAATATTACTGGTTTGTAGAGGAACTCATCTAATACCTATCAGAAGGTTCGTACCACACTAACTGATTTTATGAAAATAGTATACAGCGCTAACCTAGATCAACCAATGACAAAAATAGATCAGGGAGTCTCCACCTACAAACAGCACAATTGATAAAGACATTTCAATTTTACTGTTTTTAAACAGAATATAGAAATATCTAGAAATACATATATCAGCGTTCAGACACATTGCATCTTTCACCTAATATAGGTTACAAGAAAATTAAAGGACTGTGAGGTATGTATTTGTTTATATTACATTCTCTGCTATGGGTATCTTTTAACACCACCATTAGGTGCATAAATTCCCAATGTTTAATTAGCAGTAGTCACCTTTCTATTATACGATTTAACAAAAAGCTGAATACTGGACGATGCATAGTGTAAGATTATCTATGTATAACTTTCAAGAAATTAAAAAATCTAATAGCACTTAAAATGTTTGCTAGAAGTAAAATGCAGAAAAGAAAACCGTATCTATGCTAATACTATCTGTTATTCATTCAAGAAAGGAACAAATAACATTTCTTTTAAAGGTCAAGGTTTATTCGAAATTTCTACTTGTATTTTTATACTCAAGAGTAAAAAATACCTGTAAAACCTCAAAATAATCCCCAAAGTAAAATAGTAATTCACCTGCCTTTATAGTTTACCTATACTTCAAAACTAGCATAATCTTTATGTACAGAAGCATATAATTCTAAACAGTAACTCCCAGGAATGACTTGAAATATAAATCCAAGAGTCAAAACCTAAACATACAATAAAGAGAACAGGTCCCAAATGCCACAGAATAGCTATCTTGTACGTAACTGATAGGTGTAAGGAACCTACCAAAATCCATATTAGCTATGATCAAATTGAAACTTTCAGAAAAATCTATTACTCAAGTTTTATTTGTTCATTAGCAACCCCAGGGCCCTTCCCTAATTAGTTTATTACCTAAACATATAATTTTATTAAAATAACATGTTTTTAAAATTTTATTAAAATAGGTTATCACAAGACAATTACAAATCAAATGACTGTTTATTAACTTCTATTTCTTCACAAAATTCTGAACTTAATAATCCCTTAAAGATCAGGTATTGGAACTCTTTTGGCACTTCATGCAATTGTTGCTATACATTAAGTAACATTAATATTTTTCTCAAACAAATTTGGACCTTGAAAATTTAATGAAAGTTTAGGTACAGACTTCTTAAGGAAAAATTACTGTACATTTTTCCTATCAGTCTTCCAAAAGTCAAACACCAACAACTAATGACATCATGGCAGAGTTATCAATAAAATGAACTTGTTAGTGAAGTCATACTAGACGGAGGTTACACCACTGCACTCCAGCCTAGGCAACAAGAGTGAAACTGTCTCAAAAAAAAAATTAAAAAATAAAAATCCTATCATTCTCACATTCAATAGACAGAAACTTTTTTTTTTTGAGACGAAGTCTTGCTTTGTCGCCCAGGCCGGACTGCGGGGACACAATCTCACCTCACTGCAACCTCCGCCTCCCGGGTTCAAGTGATTCTCCTGCCTCAGGCTCCTGAGTAGCTGGGATTCCAAGAGCACACCACCACGCCTGGCTAATTTTTGTATTTTTAGGAGAGACAGGGTTTCGCCACGTTGCCCAGGTTGGTCACGAACTCCTGACCTCAAGTGATCCGCCTCGGCCTCCCAAAGTGCTGGAATTACAGGCGTGAGCCACTGTGCCCAGCCAACAAACTTTCTTTTTAAAGAGTTATGCGTTCAGGAGAGCAGAAATGACCATCAACTATGCAATAGGCACACTGATTAATACATTTTCTACCCTAAAGTGAACATGTTGTACTGTGTACAGTACGTGCCACTACCTGACTGAGAATATTGAGAAATGAAAGGCAGGTGTATTAGAGAAGGTCAGAGTTTAAGACTGAAAGTATTAGATAGCCTAAGATAGTTTGGGAAGGAGATAGTATATTTATAAAAAAAACTACTTCAGAAAAACATTTTGATGATACATTTACTTTGTAGAGATGGGGTTTCACTATGTTGCCCAGGCTGGTCTCAAACTCCTGGGCTCAAGTGAACCTGCTGCCTCAGACTCCCAAAGTGGTAAGATTACCAGCCAACAGGCGCAGTCTGTTTTTTTTGAGGAGACATGAGATCAAATTGGTGATACCTTTAAAACAGTGTAACTCAACAAAAAAAATTATACCCAAAACTGTTTGCTTTTTGTTCATAACATTCAATACATGTAATTTACCAACCTCAGAAAGTAAACACTAAGTCAAATTACACAATAAATAAAAATAAAACCTGCTTAAATTTGTCTTTAATACTAATAGCTTTCTACCTACAGTCCTATCAAATAGTATTTGTGATGAATATTTGAGGTGACTAGTGTAATTCTGGTATCCCGAAAATTTCTATATGCTTATGGAAGTGAGGAGCTTGCTTTAAATGGGCTATATAGTTCCAATTGCGCTTCTCACAGTTTTCTCCAGCATTAGAAAAAGTGCTCAAGTGCTTTTGAGCTCTTATCAAACCCTTCCTGGTTACTGTGAAAACTGTGGCAGATAAACTGCTTGGTGCTCATGCTAATAAAAGTCTCTAATGAAAACAAAGGAATAGTTTGCAAAGCATTTCAACACTACAATTAAAAAAAAAAAAAAAACAACTCCAGCAAGGGGGGGAAAAAAGTTTCCCCAACATTGACATTAACCAGCCATCTCAAAGTACAAGGATAAATCAAAAGTATTAATGTTCTATGGCATGGCATTAAGAGAACATGACATCAGGTTTTACGTAATAATTTTGCATACTTCCATAGCAAACTAAAGGGGATAATATTTAAGCAGCTTCATTTCAACAGCTGTCACTGCTTTTTAAAAGAAAAATTCATATTGCCACAGTGACATTTATAAAATAGAATGCCAACTTCTTAAATTTTTTCACTTGAGAAATGATTATTCTGATTGATTATATATGCAATTCTTAGGTTAAAATATTAGCTAATTTTAACAAGGGTAAATTCAATATTCCTTTTTTGATTCTCCATTTCAAGCTGCCTTAGTTACTTCTTAGCCCTCTTTTCTTGTGGAGACTGATTTGAAGTTAGAGTGTTAGCCAGCCCAGAATTCCTGAATACTAAGGTAGTCTTCAGAAAACAAAACAAAGACCACCACCACTACACCACCAGGCTCCAAAGAATATCCACGCAGACTAAAATACATGTCTTTAATTACAATTAGCCCTGCACATCTTCCACCGGCAAGTTTACAATCCCACTTGCCAAAGCACTTTGAATTACTGTATTATATTATACCCTTATGTTAGTATACATGACATATACCAAAGTCAATTATTTCACACAAGTCTCTTATTCTGATGTTGGCTATTCAATAAATAATAATCTAATGGGTACAATCTAGCTGAGTATTTCTCACCTGCAATCTGCTCTTCGGTCAGTTGGTCAGCCTACAAAGAGATCAAAGAGATAGGTTAGTGACTTGAGTATATAGATTAGCAGTTACAGAAACAAGTTTAAAACTTTTCAAGGGTTTTAAACTGTTTCATTTACTGTTTCATTTAGTTCCAGCAACAAACACATCTGGGTAGAAAAGGCACACATCTGGTTTTCTTATCTTCAAAGCTAAGCTGTCTTAACTCCAAGTTTAAGATATACAAATACTTCAGAATATTTTTGAAAGTATAATTTAGAATCCAATAGAAACACTGCTTCCTTTTTCAACGTTAGAATCGCTAAACTTAAGCTCACTTCTATGCCACATATAAATCACCAGAAATTCCCACTGAATCAAAATGCTTCAGGATCACAAAATGAAAATTACTCCCACAAATGGTTAAACACATCGTTTTGAAATTAAAGTGATCTTAAAAAAAAAAGGCACAACAAGCTTTTATTCCTTCTCACCCAACAGACAAAATGCAAAGAATCCAGAGCTCCGAACTATAATACTATAATACTTACCAAATGTTTAAAAGTTCAGCCATCCATTTTCTCTTGGTTTTTAAAATCCCAAAGTAAGCCTAAGGCGTGTGATGTTTTTTAATAGCACTTGGTTTTCTTCAGAAAATATTTTCTGCCATTTGCTAAAACCCATTATAAATTTTATCCTTATTCAATCTTAATAATAACCGTATAATCTTATTATCCCCTATCTTACAGATAAGGAATGAGGCTAGGGTTAAGTGGGAGTGGGGCAGGCAAAATTAGTAGAACCAAGATAAAGCACTAAGGTGTCAGACATACCCAGTAACTTTTAGCTTTTAATTCAGAGTACCATAATATATAAAGATGATTGCAAAATATCCATACTCCTTGTTGTATTCTTTGAACATACACTTTCTTTCACTGCTTGTTAGTATATACATTCATGAAGCAACTGCTTATGGGGTATTGAGAAGCACAGCCAAGAATTAGCTTCCTATCTAAAATCCCACCAACATGGGAGTCAAGTATACAATGATTAATCCATTCATTTATTTGTAGGAAAAGAAAAATAAACATTGCCTGGCTTTATTCTTTTTAAATGAACACATCCCTGGGAAAAGTAACACCTTAATGTGGAATAGCTTCACATTTTCTCTAGGGCACAGCATGAGAAAATTCAAGAAGGAATCCAGAAAGTAGTTTATTTTCCCTGCTCCGCAATTTTTATTTGACCACGATGTAAATCAAATTAAAAAAAAAAAAAAAAAAAGCTGGTAGCTTCAAATTGAAGAGCCAATAATTAAGTTCAAATACAGAGTCTGTAAAATAAAAAAATGTATCTACTTTTATCCCTAAAGTCCAAATCTTCCACCAACAAATATTTGGTGTGAAGTCAGTCACAGATTGTTTACCCAAGGAATAAGGTTTAAAATCCAGTAAATCTACTGAATTATTTACTTTGTTATAATAGAAGCTACTTCAGTTTACTGCATTTTGCAGGACTTCCATCATTTCTGAAAGGAAGGGCAACCTGGCATGTATGGCGTGGGGGGGAAAAGCATCAAGTTCTGAGTCACAGGCTAGTATCCCAGCTCTGCCATTTAATAGCTGTGTGACCTTGGACGTGGTACTCAACCTCTCAGTCAACTTCATTTGTAACACAAGAACAACAATACTTACCTTGCAGGGTTGTTGTGCAAAGTGAGATGCTATGTACAAAGCTAACCTAAAGAGTTAAATGGTAACCATTATTTTATATAAATTAACTAAACTAAGAACCTACAATGTTAAATATCAACCTGACAAGCTCAATTTCCACACAGAATGTAGGCATGCATGGCATTTATTAAGCCATCTATTCAATGTTAACTTTGTTTAAGCTGAAAAAATTTATGCAAACTAAATCCACAAGGTGTAACCCAGGGACAAATGCAGCAGGTGACATCACTTCAAAACTTAAAGTTGAGCTAAGTGTGTGGCAGACACTGTAACCTGTGTGAAAGATGAAGGATCTCATACTCTGTACAGAAAGGGAGACAGGTTTGTTCTCTCTACATGGTGGGGGCGGGGCGGGGGGAATGGGATTTTGGGAACGCTACCGTATATGAAACATGAGCGGCCTTAGGAAGAAACGAGGATGTCAGCAAAAGGAACCACTGTCCAATTTTGCTTGGGAAGTCAAAATTTAGGGACCTCATACCATGTTGTCTAACTCCCTACCTCCAAGCAAATGCAATCTTGGAAGAGATCACAAAAATCAGCTTCAAGGAATGAACTAAGCACCCAAGAGACTAAATTACTCACATAACCCGAAAGCTCTCAATTTTGCTTGGAAGGTTGACAAGCTTTTTGTATTTACTACTTATCCAGAGTTCAGGTTTTAGAATAAACTTTTACCAGCAATATCCAGAATAAAGCCTACTATAAATCAAGGAGACTTCCTAGCACTAACTTTCCCAACTGCTACAAAGGGGAATAAATTTGGTTCTTCCCTCTGTTTCCATGGAGTGCCATTTTCCTAGAAGAACCAGAAGAATTCTACTTTTGGGAAAACTCAAGTTCATTAACATGTATGTTTATCTCAGTAAAGTGAATAATAATTCACTAGAGAGACGACTTGTTCTTACTTACTCCCTTATTTCTGTAGCTATTGATATAATTCTTCCCACTGCTCTTGCCACTCCAGAGAAAGTTCTAGGCATTAGTATATACTCAGGTTCCTCCCTAGACCTCCTGTATTAGAATGTTCATTTTGGAGAACCATAGGTGATCTGTCAACACGAAGAAGCACGAACCTGTATTACATTAGTGACCTGAAGTGAATACATTAAGTACCTATCAAACATTTCCTACATGCCATTCAAAAGTATGCATGAATACTGTAGGAGTTTATCTAGTGAAAGGTGGTTAAAAAAAAAAACAAAAACAAAACTCAAGTTCTTATGTGAATAAATGTGTGAGCCCACAGGCTTGAAATGGAACACGAACTGCTATCCTTCATCCATTCCTGTCTGTTCATTCCCATCAGGTGCTACTTTGATACAACAAAGGATTCCTATGTGAAGTTTTTTCTACAATTACGGAAGTCAGGATATTTGTTTTACCTATATCAAAAGCAATCTAAATTATTTCGTTAGGGTAAAAAGACAGCTGATTTTGAAGAATAGTACTTACATAGCATCTCTCACCAAAAGATCACTGGAACAAAATGGCTTCATAAAAATTAGGGCTATTACTAAAGGCCTAAATTCTAACTGAAGCTAGAGCTTTCTATATTTTAAAAAAGCCAACTCCTTTGATCTTCTAAGTCTAACAGAAACAGGCCTTGGCACTTATCGCAAAAATTAGAGTCAAGTGACAAAAATTTTCTACCTTTTTACATCTTTTACTTACCTAATCACCCTGGCCTCAAAGTCCTCTTGAAGCAATCCCGTTTTCACTGAGCATATGTTGACTACATGTAAACTCAAGAGTTACATGAGCAATCCTACTTAACTTCCATATAAAATTTTTTACACTTTAACTTGGGGTCCTAATTTTTTTATTTTTTGAGAGACAAGGTCTCACTCTGCTGCCCAGGGAGTGCACTGGTGTGATCATAGCTCACTACAGTCTCCAACTCCCGGGCCCAAGATGATCCTTCTGCCTCAGACCATTGAGTAGCCAGGACTACACGCACAGGCCACTATGCCCGGCTAATTTTTTTTTTTTTTTAAATTGAAGTCCTAATTTAAAATCTCAGTCCTCAATTATGAAGTTATCTGAAGGCAATTTTCAAATTTACTAATGGGATCTGTCAATTTGTATTGTTTTTTTCGACTTTGTCTCTTCTCGTAAGAACTGCCAATTTAACTGAAAACCCCCAAAGCACCAGTGATGCAAACAGTAACTACAAAAGCTTAACACTGGGCAACGGACCACAAAAGTGTGGATACCAACTCCACCAAGAAAAATCTATTCTAATTACTAATTATCAAAACTGATTAAGGAAAACTTTACCCTTCATTTATTTTTAAAAATAGCTTACTCCACAACTTGTAATGTTTATTACATATGCCCATAACTACATCTTAAAGTAAATGTAACCAGCACATTCAAATTCAGAGTATTTAAAATATCAAGATAAAGCGAATCCATCAAACTTCAATGAACGCTAGTTTTATTTAAGGTGAACTCCTCTCCCCACACCCATACAGGCTGGAGGTTTCAGTTGGCAAGGATCCCCAACTCCTGTTTAAGATGTCACCTTGCCTCCTGGACACACCCAGCGCTGTAACCACTTGGCAGAAGGAACCACAAAGTAAGTATCGCAGATGACCGCCCTCATTAGGGTTATTTTTTGTTTGTTTGTTTTCAGGAAAGAACATGATCTCCAGTCTGAGGTGACCGGAAAATGCTTAAAAAAATTCCCTGCTCCTCCCCCCGCATACACTCTTCCATCACAGTATTCGACAGACAGACATCATACAAATGAAGTGAACGTTAAGACGACCTGGCAACTTCTACACGGAATTTAGGGGTCGTTTTCAAAGCAGCAGAAGGGGAGCAATGTTTTTATGTGGTCGTGGTTCTTTAACATTAGGACTGCACACTGTTCTCAAGAAAAGGATAGAGACAGGGGCTCTTCAAAGGCATCCGTCCAATTGTTTTTACAAGACCGACTTTCAGAAGGCAGTCACTCCGGAGCTTGCTTTCCTCAGGCGGTGAACAGGAAACGCCTTGTAGAACCCTAGCTGGAGTCGAACACTTTCCATAACAGGATGTATATTGCGAGGATGCGCCCCTGACTTCAGGGATAAAGCTAATTTCTTTCAACGACACTTTAAAAAGCAATTTTTTTTTTAAAGCATCCGGCCTGGATGGTGGAAGACGCCCCAGGGCCCAGATGGAGGAGAAAGATTAGGGTTGCCAGAGGCGGATGGGAAACCTTCGAGGCCCCCCTCCCCCGCCCATCCCCGCCAACGGCCCCGCAGCGCCGCGGAGATCTCCGCAGTCCTGCAGGTGCCAGCACAGCAGCTGGAACTCGAGCAGGGCCGAGCGGGGCGGCGGCTTCGGGTCCCGCGCGGCGCTCGCCCGCCCCGCCCCCACCGGCCGCTCCCTGCGCCGCGCGGGCTCGGCCCACACAGCGCGCCGCCCGCCCGCCCGCGCGCCCCCTGGATCCCGGCACGCGGAGGACGCGGGCTAACTGCGGCGCCGGCGTTCGCCCCAGGGCCCCGCGCGCTCCTCCCGCCCCCTGGGCGCATGGCGGCCGCAAGCGGACAAAGGCGCTTCCTGGCGCCCGCACTAACCGTCCGTTGGGGGGTTTGAATCCGGCCCCAGTTTGACCTTTCTAGACGCCAGACAGAAGGCTCTCTGCGCTCCCTCTCTCCCTTCCTTCACTTTCTCGCCTTCCCGTGCACTGGGCTGTCGCTCATCCCGGACCCAACCTCCTCCAGCCAAGCCCCCGAGGAGCTCCACCACCTCGGGAACTGTGCGTCCGGCCCTCAACTCACTAGAGGAAGCCCCCCTGAGGAGAATGGGGGTGGGGGAGCACCTGCGACACAACCGTCGCGGGCATCCCTGGCCTCTTTCGCGCCATCCCTCTGGCAGAAACCACTCCTTGAAGGTGTAAGGGAGGCGAGTTTCCTTTCTTTAGTCAATTCGCTCCAGTTTCTCCCCTCCACAGGCCCAGCGCCGGCAGCTCAGCGATGCACTCACCATGCTGCAAGCGCTACCGGTTTCCGAGACGCGACCACACAACCAGTCAGCTCGCTCGCTCCACTCGGACTAATTCTCCTCCTCCGCCCCCAGCGCCTCATAAACACCTCCCTCCAACAGATCCCTCCGCCGCATCCAGATAACGGAACATCGCAAACGAGTCCCGGCCAACCCCCTCCCCTCAAACTCTTCGCGGGACCCCTTTCTTCACAGTTATTTGGTCGATGAGGCAAGAGATCAAGGAAAGTGGACGAACGGATGACGTAAGTGGGTTTCATTTCCCAGCGAGCCGTTAAAAGACCGGTGGAGCGGCTCCTGAGGGGCGCTACTTTGCGGCGCGGAAGAGCATCGTGGCGGCGATGCGTACACCGATGGTCGTTGAGCCGGCCTCTGATTGGCTGGTTTGTACCTGCAATGCGTCACTCGAGCTCGCAGCCGCCACCGGGACGGTGCGGCTTCTGCCGTTGCTGCTCTGGCCGCGCTGTCCTGGCAACTGCGCCAGGCGGGGAGTCGCTGGGTTTGCGCTTGGCTGGAGAACCTTCCTCTTCCACCTATCCTTC
Organism: Chlorocebus sabaeus; assembly: GCF_047675955.1. Classification (NCBI taxonomy): domain Eukaryota; kingdom Metazoa; phylum Chordata; class Mammalia; order Primates; family Cercopithecidae; genus Chlorocebus; species Chlorocebus sabaeus. The sequence continues at coordinate 46,956,303 of NC_132917.1, forward strand.
CCTGCCACACTCATGCACTTTCCCGCCCCTTATTGAGGGGTGGACGAAAACACCTTAAGCCGATAAAGAATGAAGCTGAAAGATTCCGATAAACGCGAACCCTGAACAGCTTTTTAGCCTAGTGTTTTGGCCTCATGGAAGCCGCACGTTTTTCATTTCACCCACTCACAAAACCCATGTAAATCTGGATACAGGCATATGTAGCTGTTCAGCTGACAGGCTAATCTCAAAGGGTCTTCCGTTTATACTTCCTCTTCGCGTTCTTTGCCGGGGGTAATTTACCAGAAAAGAAAAGTCACTCAAAAGTCCCAGTATCCGAGATTCAGTGGGATTAGTCTCTCGAAATGGCCCCTTGTTATCGTGGGGTAAAAGGGTTCTGAGTTGGACAGAGCTGGGCATGAGTTAGCTGGGTCCCTCTCTCGGATGCATAACCTTGGATGAGTCATTTAATTTTTAGCCTCACTTGTAAAATACAGGCTGTAAGATCTATCTCGAAAGAATATTGTGGAAATTAGAATTATGCAAAGATTAGAATTAATGTAAAGTGTTAAAGTACCTGGCACAGGGTAGAACTCCAACAATTGGTCACTATAATATGCCTTCCCCTTCATAGGAAATTTGCCCTTTTGGGTTTCTAACTCCACAGATTTAAATGAATATTTGAAAAACCACATAAAAACTAGCTCCTTGGTCCCATCCAAAATAAACAAAGGTGTCCGTACCTGAAATATTTAACAGGTGGATAGTGAACACCTACTGTGTGAACTCGATTTGAATATAATTGTAACTATAGAGGGGCTTATGAGATGCAGAGGTGAGGACCTTAGCCCACTATAGAGGTTCCAGAAAGGGTTCCTAGAGAAGATAACTCCTAAATTGTCTAATGTTATAAAATGGGCTAGGAAAAAGCAGGGAGGAAAGAAGGGAGCAAGTTCTGGGTGAAGTAAGTGACGGCAAAGGCCCGGAGGAGTGCCGTTGCGTGGTATGATGGAGGAGTTGCAAGAGGATAGGCATTACTAAAGCCCCAGGGAGACCGCCAGCCCCGTTAGGCAGAGAGGACGCTGGGAAATTAAAGAGGAATAAGGTTTAAAGCTCAAAATGCAGTTCCTTAAGAAGACTGTTGGTAGAATTCAACTCGAAAAAAAAAAAAAAAGAAAAAAAAAGGTCATCACAGGCCATATCAAGGTCTGAGAATTTTCCAGTAGAAAGCACAAGCATATGGACCTTTAAAACCCAGTGAAAAGCATTTTTTGCAAGCCATGGTGAAATTTTGCCTACTGAAGACAGCTCGCTACAGAACACTGCTCTGCCCAGCAAGACCATTTCTGATGCTGACAGTTATCTGCACCCACTTGGAAGGCTTCAGTGGAATTTGACCTCCTTTAGCCAAGTTAGACATTTTCTCACACCATCAAAAGTCTTTTCTTTGCCAGGCCAGAGGTGGGTCCTCTTTTATTCAGTCATGCAAACCAGGCATTAAATGCTCTTCCAATTAGCGTTGGCAACCCTGTGACCTTCCTTTCAGATGAATGACCAGTCAGTGCAAACTCAGGACCCTGTGCTTCTATTGTCCTTTCTAATGTGGTGACGTCATGATGGTCGGGGGAAAGGAGATTTAATTAACTTTATCCTGTGAATGAAATACCATTGAGACAGAATGTTACTTAAAAGCGGGCACCTCTGCTTCAGAATCTGAGCTGAAAAGGGAGCCCTAAGGCCTCCATTTCATTACTCTGCATTCTGGTAGCTTCCAGGTCTTTCCAAGGTATTCTTCAGAAATTTGTCTCTGATTCCTCCTCAAATCCTCAGATGGAAGAGCCATCAATGATCTTTTCTTTCAACTTAGTCACTAAAAATACTCTCTTTACACAGTACCGCATTAGTATGCAGTGATTTTACTGTATGAAATTTTTAATGATGGGAAATTGAATGACAAAATGAATAATCACCTCCTCTAGAAAATGAATTTTTAAAAGGATTGATGTATAGCATGTAAGAAGTGCATCGTTAAGTCTGAAATACAGGTGCATGCTCGGAGATGTATGTATCCATCTCTGGAGTTTAAAGGCTCCAGGAGCTTTAAAACAAGTATTTAGGAGTGAAATACGTTTGTTACAGCAGATACATAAAAGTCCACCCAGGTTTCTTAGGTTGAATTTCCGTAAAGCCTCTCTTGCAGAACTTTCCTTGCTGACCTCTCTTAGAAGAGAAAGAAAATGAGAAAAAAGTCAAGAGTTACATTTAAAGCCATTGTGGTTTATGTGTATTTGAGACCGTTTCAAGTCAATTTATTTCTAGAGCATTTGTCTTCCACAACATGACATACAGTGCTGCCTGACTTTGGCAATTGTCACTGAGAAAGTTGGTGATGACCAACATGTCAAGCCCTAGGAGGTGCTTGTCTTTGAATTTTCCTGTCCTGACTGGTAAGACCTTACAGCTCTCTGCCTTTGCCCATGCTGGGAAAGTGAGAATGTACTTCCTCTCCACACCTCTTCCTCAATTTGCAGGTCAGACATAGCACAAGCCCTATCCTTTGACACTTCCTTCCCATAGCTTCCCTCCTCCAGCCATCTGTGCTAATGACCAAGGTCGGGGTCAGAGGGACAATCACAGTACCATTTTTTTTTTTTTTTTTAAAGACAGGGTCTCACCATCACCCAGGCTGGAGTACAGTGGCGTAATCATAACTTGCTATGGCCTCACTCTTGGGCTCAAGTTATCCTCCCGCCTCAGCTTCCTAAGTAGCTGGGACTGCAGGCACACACCGCTGCGCCCAGCTAAATTTTTTTTTGAGATGGAGTCTCGCTCTGTCGCCCAGGCTGGAGTGCAGTGGCACAACCTTGGCTCACTGCAAGCTCCGCCTCCTGGGTTCATGCCATTCTCCTGCCTCAGCCTCCTGAGTAGCTAGGACTACAGGCACCTGCCACCAAGCCAGTCTAATTTTTTGTACTTTTTAATAGAGACGGGGTTTCACCGTGTTAGCCAGGATGGTCTCCATCACCTGACCTCGTGATCTGCCCACCTTGGCCTCCCAAAGTGTGCCCAGCTAATTTTTAAAATTTTTTGTAGAGACAGAATCTCGCTTTGTTTCACAGGATGGTCTTAAACTCCTGGCTTCAAGTGATCCCCCCTCCTCAGCCTCCCAAACTGCTGACATTAGAGGCGTAAACCACTGTGTCTGGTCCCCAGTAGCATTCTTGATTTTAGGGCCTATGTGACCTCCAACAGATAAAAGAAATAAACCCTAAATATCCCAAGGCATCAAATTACATAATGAATCAACTTCTATGCGTCTAGAGTGCTACTAGTTATGTACCAGTCTTGAGAGAATAGTACTGAAATCAATTTCTTGTTCTGTGGTTCAGATAAAGAGCCCTGGTTCAGAAAGTTAAACTATCCTTCCTCCAGCATTATGGGGGAAAATGGAGCTGGGTCAGGAATCCAGCCAGGTCATGTTTTGCTGAGATGAGAGTTGAAGAGTACAGAGAAGGAAATGATCCCCTGGATACCTTGAATGGGTTTCTGCTCACATACACACCGGAAAAATTGGGCGCCTTCAGCTTTGATATTAACATTCATTTATTTGCTCACTCAAAAAATTTCGGATATCAGTTTAAGAGTGATCAGTATCCTGGATTTGCCTAGGACTGGAGATTTTCCTGGAATGCTAGATTTTCAGTGCTAAAACCAGACAGTTCCAAGCAAACCAGGGTGGTTGGTGGGTCACTTTAGAAACCATGACCACTCATTCTATAAATGCCGGTAGCCTATGAGGTGCTAGAATTGTGCTGTGCTAAAGATGAACATGGGAGACCATGGAAGCACATGATGGACAAGCTAATGAGTAAGTGGGGAGCTTCCTAGAGAATGTGATCCGTAGAAGTTTGGATAGAGGTGGAGAAAGAGGAAAAGGGTGTTTGAGACAGAGAAAAGAAACACAAAGGAACAGAGTCATCATCATTACCATCTCCATTGTCAACATCATCCTCAGGTCCACTCTCCACACTACACCTCCTCCACGGTCCCTGGAAGCAGGCTCTGGGCTGTTTGAACAAGGAATTCTGTGGTCCTGGGGATCTGGTGTAGCCTAGAAGGGGTAGCAGTGTGTGGGCTCTGGGTGAGGAAGTCCCCTTGGCCTGTGTGCAGAGTACCCCTGGAGGAAGGACAGAACAGGGCCCTCTAAAGAGAGGCTAAGGAAGCTTCTCTCTTACCCAAGTCTGTAGGTGGTCCTGAAAATGCCTGCTGGCAACACCTCCTAGAGGCCCCCGGCATCACATCCAAAACTGAACACATGGTCTTTTCACCCAGACATCGTCTCCTCTATTCTGGTCTCATTAAAAAGTGCCTCCCTCACTCTGTCACCAAAGCTACACTGAACCACTCCCAGGTACCTGGATGTGCTGTGCACTTTCCCACTCCCATGTCTTTGCATGTGCTGCTCCCTCTGCCTGGAAATTCTTTTCCTCCTTTTCCACTGCCTGCTGAACATCTGCTTATACTTGACCCAAGCATCATATCCCCTGTGAAGTCTTCCTAACTCCACCAGCGCCTCTCCTTGTGACTCAAAGTGAAATAATCATTATCTCTCAAAATATCCTTAAAACTTGATGGTACTATTTTCTTACAGGTTGGTTGCCCCAACGAAGCTGAGCTCCTTGAGGGACCTTATTTATGTCTGTACCCTTACCACCTGGCATGATGCTGGGACACAGTCGATGCTA